>NC_091290.1:95172731-96372731 GCF_032444005.1 Ranitomeya imitator
TTTTTGGTGGTTTCTTGTTCAGTCCATAGGCCTACATCATGTGGCAAACCGGTGAGCATGTGGCTCTATTAGTATAGGAGATACCTGAAAACATATCACACTTTTCATCATAGTGCTTTTACCAATGCATAAAATGCATGGAGAAGTCATTTCGAATGACTGGTCCTCAGTGTTGTGAGAACGATGACTGGTTAAAATTTTTGGTGGTTTCTTGTTCAGTCCATAGGTCTACATCATGTGGCAAACCGGTGAGCATGTGGCTCTATTAGTATAGGAGATACCTGAAAACATATCACACTTTTCATCATAGTGCTTTTACCAATGCATAAAATGCATGGAGAAGTCATTTCGAATGACTGGTCCTCAGTGTTGTGAGAACGATGACTGGTTAAAATTTTTGGTGGTTTCTTGTTCAGTCCATAGGCCTACATCATGTGGCAAACCGGTGAGCATGTGGCTCTATTAGTATAGGAGATACCTGAAAACATATCACACTTTTCATCATAGTGCTTTTACCAATGCATAAAATGCATGGAGAAGTCATTTCGAATGACTGGTCCTCAGTGTTGTGAGAATGATGACTGGTTAAAATTTTTGGTGGTTTCTTGTTCAGTCCATAGGCCTACATCATGTGGCAAACCGGTGAGCATGTGGCTCTATTAGTATAGGAGATACCTGAAAACTTATCACACTTTTCGTCATAGTGCTTTTACCAATGCATAAAATGCATGGAGAAGTCTTTTCGAATGACTGGTCCTCAGTGTTGTGAGAACGATGACTGGTTAAAATTTTTGGTGATTTCTTGTTCAGTCCATAGGCCTACATCATGTGGCAAACCGGTGAGCATGTGGCTCTATTAGTATAGGAGATACCTGAAAACATATCACACTTTTCATCATAGTGCTTTTACCAATGCATAAAATGCATGGAGAAGTCATTTCGAATGACTGGTCCTCAGTGTTGTGAGAACGATGACTGGTTAAAATTTTTGGTGGTTTCTTGTTCAGTCCATAGGCCTACATCATGTGGCAAACCGGTGAGCATGTGGCTCTATTAGTATAGGAGATACCTGAAAACATACCACACTTTTCATCATAGTGCTTTTACCAATGCATAAAATGCATGGAGAAGTCATTTCGAATGACTGGTCCTCAGTGTTGTGAGAACGATGACTGGTTAAAATTTTTGGTGGTTTCTTGTTCAGTCCATAGGCCTACATCATGTGGCAAACCGGTGAGCATGTGGCTCTATTAGTATAGGAGATACCTGAAAACATATCACACTTTTCATCATAGTGCTTTTACCAATGCATAAAATGCATGGAGAAGTCATTTCGAATGACTGGTCCTCAGTGTTGTGAGAACGATGACTGGTTAAAATTTTTGGTGGTTTCTTGTTCAGTCCATAGGCCTACATCATGTGGCAAACCGGTGAGCATGTGGCTCTATTAGTATAGGAGATACCTGAAAACATACCACACTTTTCATCATAGTGCTTTTACCAATGCATAAAATGCATGGAGAAGTCATTTCGAATGACTGGTCCTCAGTGTTGTGAGAACGATGACTGGTTAAAATTTTTGGTGGTTTCTTGTTCAGTCCATAGGCCTACATCATGTGGCAAACCGGTGAGCATGTGGCTCTATTAGTATAGGAGATACCTGAAAACATATCACACTTTTCATCATAGTGCTTTTACCAATGCATAAAATGCATGGAGAAGTCATTTCGAATGACTGGTCCTCAGTGTTGTGAGAATGATGACTGGTTAAAATTTTTGGTGGTTTCTTGTTCAGTCCATAGGCCTACATCATGTGGCAAACCGGTGAGCATGTGGCTCTATTAGTATAGGAGATACCTGAAAACTTATCACACTTTTCGTCATAGTGCTTTTACCAATGCATAAAATGCATGGAGAAGTCTTTTCGAATGACTGGTCCTCAGTGTTGTGAGAACGATGACTGGTTAAAATTTTTGGTGATTTCTTGTTCAGTCCATAGGCCTACATCATGTGGCAAACCGGTGAGCATGTGGCTCTATTAGTATAGGAGATACCTGAAAACATATCACACTTTTCATCATAGTGCTTTTACCAATGCATAAAATGCATGGAGAAGTCATTTCGAATGACTGGTCCTCAGTGTTGTGAGAACGATGACTGGTTAAAATTTTTGGTGGTTTCTTGTTCAGTCCATAGGCCTACATCATGTGGCAAACCGGTGAGCATGTGGCTCTATTAGTATAGGAGATACCTGAAAACATACCACACTTTTCATCATAGTGCTTTTACCAATGCATAAAATGCATGGAGAAGTCATTTCGAATGACTGGTCCTCAGTGTTGTGAGAACGATGACTGGTTAAAATTTTTGGTGGTTTCTTGTTCAGTCCATAGGCCTACATCATGTGGCAAACCGGTGAGCATGTGGCTCTATTAGTATAGGAGATACCTGAAAACATATCACACTTTTCATCATAGTGCTTTTACCAATGCATAAAATGCATGGAGAAGTCATTTCGAATGACTGGTCCTCAGTGTTGTGAGAACGATGACTGGTTAAAATTTTTGGTGGTTTCTTGTTCAGTCCATAGGCCTACATCATGTGGCAAACCGGTGAGCATGTGGCTCTATTAGTATAGGAGATACCTGAAAACATATCACACTTTTCATCATAGTGCTTTTACCAATGCATAAAATGCATGGAGAAGTCATTTCGAATGACTGGTCCTCAGTGTTGTGAGAACGATGACTGGTTAAAATTTTTGGTGGTTTCTTGTTCAGTCCATAGGCCTACATCATGTGGCAAACCGGTGAGCATGTGGCTCTATTAGTATAGGAGATACCTGAAAACATATCACACTTTTCATCATAGTGCTTTTACCAATGCATAAAATGCATGGAGAAGTCATTTCGAATGACTGGTCCTCAGTGTTGTGAGAACGATGACTGGTTAAAATTTTTGGTGGTTTCTTGTTCAGTCCATAGGCCTACATCATGTGGCAAACCGGTGAGCATGTGGCTCTATTAGTATAGGAGATACCTGAAAACATATCACACTTTTCATCATAGTGCTTTTACCAATGCATAAAATGCATGGAGAAGTCATTTCGAATGACTGGTCCTCAGTGTTGTGAGAACGATGACTGGTTAAAATTTTTGGTGGTTTCTTGTTCAGTCCATAGGCCTACATCATGTGGCAAACCGGTGAGCATGTGGCTCTATTAGTATAGGAGATACATGAAAACATATCACACTTTTCATCATAGTGCTTTTACCAATGCATAAAATGCATGGAGAAGTCATTTCGAATGACTGGTCCTCAGTGTTGTGAGAACGATGACTGGTTAAAATTTTTGGTGGTTTCTTGTTCAGTCCATAGGCCTACATCATGTGGCAAACCGGTGAGCATGTGGCTCTATTAGTATAGGAGATACCTGAAAACATATCACACTTTTCATCATAGTGCTTTTACCAATGCATAAAATGCATGGAGAAGTCATTTCGAATGACTGGTCCTCAGTGTTGTGAGAACGATGACTGGTTAAAATTTTTGGTGGTTTCTTGTTCAGTCCATAGGCCTACATCATGTGGCAAACCGGTGAGCATGTGGCTCTATTAGTATAGGAGATACCTGAAAACATATCACACTTTTCATCATAGTGCTTTTACCAATGCATAAAATGCATGGAGAAGTCATTTCGAATGACTGGTCCTCAGTGTTGTGAGAACGATGACTGGTTAAAATTTTTGGTGGTTTCTTGTTCAGTCCATAGGCCTACATCATGTGGCAAACCGGTGAGCATGTGGCTCTATTAGTATAGGAGATACATGAAAACATATCACACTTTTCATCATAGTGCTTTTACCAATGCATAAAATGCATGGAGAAGTCATTTCGAATGACTGGTCCTCAGTGTTGTGAGAACGATGACTGGTTAAAATTTTTGGTGGTTTCTTGTTCAGTCCATAGGCCTACATCATGTGGCAAACCGGTGAGCATGTGGCTCTATTAGTATAGGAGATACCTGAAAACATATCACACTTTTCATCATAGTGCTTTTACCAATGCATAAAATGCATGGAGAAGTCATTTCGAATGACTGGTCCTCAGTGTTGTGAGAACGATGACTGGTTAAAATTTTTGGTGGTTTCTTGTTCAGTCCATAGGCCTACATCATGTGGCAAACCGGTGAGCATGTGGCTCTATTAGTATAGGAGATACCTGAAAACATACCACACTTTTCATCATAGTGCTTTTACCAATGCATAAAATGCATGGAGAAGTCATTTCGAATGACTGGTCCTCAGTGTTGTGAGAAGGATGACTGGTTAAAATTTTTGGTGGTTTCTTGTTCAGTCCATAGGCCTACATCATGTGGCAAACCGGTGAGCATGTGGCTCTATTAGTATAGGAGATACCTGAAAACATATCACACTTTTCATCATAGTGCTTTTACCAATGCATAAAATGCATGGAGAAGTCATTTCGAATGACTGGTCCTCAGTGTTGTGAGAACGATGACTGGTTAAAATTTTTGGTGGTTTCTTGTTCAGTCCATAGGCCTACATCATGTGGCAAACCGGTGAGCATGTGGCTCTATTAGTATAGGAGATACCTGAAAACATATCACACTTTTCATCATAGTGCTTTTACCAATGCATAAAATGCATGGAGAAGTCATTTCGAATGACTGGTCCTCAGTGTTGTGAGAACGATGACTGGTTAAAATTTTTGGTGGTTTCTTGTTCAGTCCATAGGCCTACATCATGTGGCAAACAGGTGAGCATGTGGCTCTATTAGTATAGGAGATACCTGAAAACATATCACACTTTTCATCATAGTGCTTTTACCAATGCATAAAATGCATGGAGAAGTCATTTCGAATGACTGGTCCTCAGTGTTGTGAGAACGATGACTGGTTAAAATTTTTGGTGGTTTCTTGTTCAGTCCATAGGCCTACATCATGTGGCAAACCGGTGAGCATGTGGCTCTATTAGTATAGGAGATACCTGAAAACATATCACACTTTTCATCATAGTGCTTTTACCAATGCATAAAATGCATGGAGAAGTCATTTCGAATGACTGGTCCTCAGTGTTGTGAGAACGATGACTGGTTAAAATTTTTGGTGGTTTCTTGTTCAGTCAATAGGCCTACATCATGTGGCAAACCGGTGAGCATGTGGCTCTATTAGTATAGGAGATACCTGAAAACATATCACACTTTTCATCATAGTGCTTTTACCAATGCATAAAATGCATGGAGAAGTCATTTCGAATGACTGGTCCTCAGTGTTGTGAGAACGATGACTGGTTAAAATTTTTGGTGGTTTCTTGTTCAGTCCATAGGCCTACATCATGTGGCAAACCGGTGAGCATGTGGCTCTATTAGTATAGGAGATACCTGAAAACATATCACACTTTTCATCATAGTGCTTTTACCAATGCATAAAATGCATGGAGAAGTCATTTCGAATGACTGGTCCTCAGTGTTGTGAGAACGATGACTGGTTAAAATTTTTGGTGGTTTCTTGTTCAGTCCATAGGCCTACATCATGTGGCAAACCGGTGAGCATGTGGCTCTATTAGTATAGGAGATACCTGAAAACATATCACACTTTTCATCATAGTGCTTTTACCAATGCATAAAATGCATGGAGAAGTCATTTCGAATGACTGGTCCTCAGTGTTGTGAGAACGATGACGGGTTAAAATTTTTGGTGGTTTCTTGTTCAGTCCATAGGCCTACAGCATGTGGCAAACCGGTGAGCATGTGGCTCTATTAGTATAGGAGATACCTGAAAACATATCACACTTTTCATCATAGTGCTTTTACCAATGCATGAAATGCATGGAGAAGTCATTTCGAATGAATCGTCCTCAGTGTTGTGAGAACGATGACGGGTTAACATTTTTGGTGGTTTCTTGTTCAGTCCATAGGCCTACAGCATGTGGCAAACCGGTGAGCATGTGGCTCTATTAGTATAGGAGATACCTGAAAACATATCACACTTTTCATCATAGTGCTTTTACCAATGCATAAAATACATGGAGAAGTCATTTCGAATGAATCGTCCTAAGTGTTGTGAGAACGATGACGGGTTAAAATTTTTGGTGGTTTCTTGTTCAGTCCATAGGCCTACAGCATGTGGCAAACCGGTGAGCATGTGGCTCTATTAGTATAGGAGATACCTGAAAACATATCACACTTCTCATCATAGTGCTTTTACCAATGCATAAAATGCATGGAGAAGTCATTTCGAATGAATCGTCCTCAGTGATGTGAGAATGATGACGGGTTAAAATTTTTGGCGGTTTCTTGTTCAGTCCATAGGCCTACCGCATGTGGCAAACCGGTGAGCATGTGGCTCTATTAGTATAGAAGATACCTGAAAACATATCACACTTTTCATCATAGTGCTTTTACCAATGCATAAAATGCATGGAGAAGTCATTTCGACTGAATCGTCCTCAGTTTTGTGAGAATGATGACAAGTTAAAATTTTTGGTGGTTTCTTGTTCAGTCCATAGGCCTACAGCATGTGATAAACCGGTGAGCATGTGGTTCTATTAGTATAGGAGATACCTGAAAACATATCACACTTTTCATCATAGTGCTTTTACCAATGCATAAAATGCATGGAGAAGTCATTTCGAATGAAACGTCCTTAGTGTTGTGAGAACGATGACGGGTTAAAATGTTTGGTGGTTTCTTGTTCAGTCCATAGGCCTACAGCATGTGGCAAACCGGTGAGCATGTGGCTCTATTAGTATAGGAGATACCTGAAAACATATCACACTTTTCATCATAGTGCTTTTACCAATGCATAAAATGCATGGAGAAGTCATTTCGAATGACTGGTCCTCAGTGTTGTGAGAACGATGACTGGTTAAAATTTTTGGTGGTTTCTTGTTCAGTCCATAGGCCTACATCATGTGGCAAACCGGTGAGCATGTGGCTCTATTAGTATAGGAGATACCTGAAAACATATCACACTTTTCATCATAGTGCTTTTACCAATGCATAAAATGCATGGAGAAGTCATTTCGAATGACTGGTCCTCAGTGTTGTGAGAACGATGACTGGTTAAAATTTTTGGTGGTTTCTTGTTCAGTCCATAGGCCTACATCATGTGGCAAACCGGTGAGCATGTGGTTCTATTAGTATAGGAGATACCTGAAAACATATCACACTTTTCATCATAGTGCTTTTACCAATGCATAAAATGCATGGAGAAGTCATTTCGAATGACTGGTCCTCAGTGTTGTGAGAACGATGACTGGTTAAAATTTTTGGTGGTTTCTTGTTCAGTCCATAGGCCTACATCATGTGGCAAACCGGTGAGCATGTGGCTCTATTAGTATAGGAGATACCTGAAAACATATCACACTTTTCATCATAGTGCTTTTACCAATGCATAAAATGCATGGAGAAGTCATTTCGAATGACTGGTCCTCAGTGTTGTGAGAACGATGACTGGTTAAAATTTTTGGTGGTTTCTTGTTCAGTCCATAGGCCTACATCATGTGGCAAACCGGTGAGCATGTGGCTCTATTAGTATAGGAGATACCTGAAAACATATCACACTTTTCATCATAGTGCTTTTACCAATGCATAAAATGCATGGAGAAGTCATTTTGAATGACTGGTCCTCAGTGTTGTGAGAACGATGACTGGTTAAAATTTTTGGTGGTTTCTTGTTCAGTCAATAGGCCTACATCATGTGGCAAACCGGTGAGCATGTGGCTCTATTAGTATAGGAGATACCTGAAAACATATCACACTTTTCATCATAGTGCTTTTACCAATGCATAAAATGCATGGAGAAGTCATTTCGAATGACTGGTCCTCAGTGTTGTGAGAATGATGACTGGTTAAAATTTTTGGTGGTTTCTTGTTCAGTCCATAGGCCTACATCATGTGGCAAACCGGTGAGCATGTGGCTCTATTAGTATAGGAGATACCTGAAAACATATCACACTATTCATCATAGTGCTTTTACCAATGCATAAAATGCATGGAGAAGTCATGTCGAATGACTGGTCCTCAGTGTTGTGAGAACGATGACTGGTTAAAATTTTTGGTGGTTTCTTGTTCAGTCCATAGGCCTACATCATGTGGCAAACCGGTGAGCATGTGGCTCTATTAGTATAGGAGATACCGGAAAACATATCACACTTTTCATCATAGTGCTTTTACCAATGCATAAAATGCATGGAGAAGTCATTTCGAATGACTGGTCCTCAGTGTTGTGAGAACGATGACGGGTTAAAATTTTTGGTGGTTTCTTGTTCAGTCCATAGGCCTACAGCATGTGTCAAACCGGTGAGCATGTGGCTCTATTAGTATAGGAGATACCTGAAAACATATCACACTTTTCATCATAGTGCTTTTACCAATGTATGAAATGCATGGAGAAGTCATTTCGAATGAATCGTCCTCAGTGTTGTGAGAACGATGACGGGTTAACATTTTTGGTGGTTTCTTGTTCAGTCCATAGGCCTACAGCATGTGGCAAACCGGTGAGCATGTGGCTCTATTAGTATAGGAGATACCTGAAAACATATCACACTTTTCATCATAGTGCTTTTACCAATGCATGAAATGCATGGAGAAGTCATTTCGAATGAATCGTCCTCAGTGTTGTGAGAACGATGACGGGTTAACATTTTTGGTGGTTTCTTGTTCAGTCCATAGGCCTACAGCATGTGGCAAACCGGTGAGCATGTGGCTCTATTAGTATAGGAGATACCTGAAAACATATCACACTTTTCATCATAGTGCTTTTACCAATGCATAAAATGCATGGAGAAGTCATTTCGAATGAATCGTCCTAAGTGTTGTGAGAACGATGACGGGTTAAAATTTTTGGTGGTTTCTTGTTCAGTCCATAGGCCTACAGCATGTGGCAAACCGGTGAGCATGTGGCTCTATTAGTATAGGAGATACCTGAAAACATATCACACTTTTCATCATAGTGCTTTTACCAATGCATAAAATGCATGGAGAAGTCATTTCGAATGAATCGTCCTCAGTGTTGTGAGAACGATGACGGGTTAAAATTTTTGGTGGTTTCTTGTTCAGTCCATAGGCCTACAACATGTGGCAAACCGGTGAGCATGTGGCTCTATTAGTATAGGAGATACCTGAAAACATATCACACTTTTCATCATAGTGCTTTTACCAATGCATAAAATGCATGGAGAAGTCATTTCAAATGAATCGTCCTCAGTGTTGTGAGAACGATGACGGGTTAAAATTTTTGGTGGTTTCTTGTTCACTCCATAGGCCTACAGCATGTCGCAAACCGGTGAGCATGTGGCTCTATTAGTATAGGAGATACCTGAAAACATTTTCATCATAGTGCTTTTACCAATGCATAAAATGCATGGAGAAGTCATTTTGAATGAATCGTCCTCAGTGTTGTGAGAACGATGACGGGTTAAAATTTTTGGTGGTTTCTTGTTCAGTCCATAGGCCTACAGCATGTGGCAAACTGGTGAGCATGTGGCTCTATTAGTATAGGAGATACCTGAAAACATATCACACTTCTCATCATAGTGCTTTTACCAATGCATAAAATGCATGGAGAAGTCATTTCGAATGAATCGTCCTCAGTGATGTGAGAATGATGACGGGTTAAAATTTTTGGCGGTTTCTTGTTCAGTCCATAGGCCTACCGCATGTGGCAAACCGGTGAGCATATGGCTCTATTAGTATAGAAGATACCTGAAAACATATCACACTTTTCATCATAGTGCTTTTACCAATGCATAAAATGCATGGAGAAGTCATTTCGAATGAATCGTCCTCAGTTTTGTGAGAATGATGACAAGTTAAAATTTTTGGTGGTTTCTTGTTCAGTCCATAGGCCTACAGCATGTGACAAACCGGTGAGCATGTGGTTCTATTAGTATAGGAGATACCTGAAAACATATCACACTTTTCATCATAGTGCTTTTACCAATGCATAAAATGCATGGAGAAGTCATTTCGAATGAAACGTCCTTAGTGTTGTGAGAACGATGACGGGTTAAAATGTTTGGTGGTTTCTTGTTCAGTCCATAGGCCTACAGCATGTGGCAAACCGGTGAGCATGTGGCTCTATTAGTATAGGAGATACCTGAAAACATATCACACTTTTCATCATAGTGCTTTTACCAATGCATAAAATGCATGGAGAAGTCATTTCGAATGAATCGTCCTCAGTGTTGTGAGAACGATGATGGGTTAAAATTTTTGGTGGTTTCTTGTTCAGTCCATAGGCCTACAGCATGTGGCAAACCGGTGAGCATGTGGCTCTATTAGTATAGGAGATACCTGAAAACATTTTCATCATAGTGCTTTTACCAATGCATAAAATGCATGGAGAAATCATTTTGAATGAATCGTCCTCAGTGTTGTGAGAACGATGACGGGTTAAAATTTTTGGTGGTTTCTTGTTCAGTCCATAGGCCTACAGCATGTGGCAAACCGGTGAGCATGTGGCTCTATTAGTATAGGAGATACCTGAAAACATATCACACTTTTCATCATAGTGCTTTTACCAATGCATAAAATGCATGGAGAAGTCATTTCGAATGAATCGTCCTCAGTGTTGTGAGAATGATGAAGGGTTAAAATTTTTGGCGGTTTCTTGTTCAGTCCATAGGCCTACCGCATGTGGCAAACCGGTGAGCATGTGGCTCTATTAGTATAGGAGATACCTGAAAACATATCACATTTTTCATCATAGTGCTTTTACCAATGCATAAAATGCATGGAGAAGTCATTTCGAATGAATCGTCCTCAGTTTTGTGAGAATGATGACAAGTTAAAATTTTTGGTGGTTTCTTGTTCAGTCCATAGGCCTACAGCATGTGGCAAACCGGTGAGCATGTGGTTCTATTAGTATAGGAGATACCTGAAAACATATCACACTTTTCATCATAGTGCTTTTACCAATGCATAAAATGCATGGAGAAGACATTTCGAATGAAACGTCCTTAGTGTTGTGAGAACGATGACGGGTTAAAATGTTTGGTGGTTTTTTGTTCAGTCCATAGGCCTACAGCATGTGGCAAACCGGTGAGCATGTGGCTCTATTAGTATAGGAGATACCTGAAAACATATCACACTTTTCATCATAGTGCTTTTACCAATGCATAAAATGCATGGAGAAGTCATTTCGAATGAATCGTCCTCGGTGTTGTGAGAACAATGACGGGTTAAAATTTTTGGTGGTTTCTTGTTCAGTCCATAGGCCTACAGCATGTGGCAAACCGGTGAGCATGTGGCTCTATTAGTATAGGAGATACCTGAAAACATTTTCATCATAGTGCTTTTACCAATGCATAAAATGCATAGAGAAGTCATTTCGAATGAATCGTCCTCAGTGTTGTGAGAACGATGACGGGTTAAAATTTTTGGTGGTTTCTTGTTCAGTCCATAGGCCTACAGCATGTGGCAAACCGGTGAGCATGTGGCTCTATTAGTGTAGGAAATACCTGAAAACATATCACACTTTTCATCATAGTGCTTTTACCAATGCATAAAATGCATGGAGAAGTCATTTCGAATGAATCGTCCTCAGTGTTGTGAGAACGATGACGGGGTAAAATTTTTGGTGGTTTCTTGTTCAGTCCACAGGCCTACAGCATGTGGCAAACCGGTGAGCATGTGGCTCTATTAGTATAGGAGATACCTGAAAACATTTTCATCATAGTGCTTTTACCAATGCATGAAATGCATGGAGAAGTCATTTCGAATGAATCGTCCTCAGTGTTGTGAGAACGATGACGGGTTAAAATTTTTGGTGGTTTCTTGTTCAGTCCATAGGCCTACAGCATGTGGCAAACCGGTGAGCATGTGGCTCTATTAGTATAGGAGATACCTGAAAACATATCACACTTTTCATCATAGTGCTTTTACCAATGCATAAAATGCATGGAGAAGTCATTTCGAATGAATCGTCCTCAGTGTTGTGAGAATGATGAAGGGTTAAAATTTTTGGCGGTTTCTTGTTCAGTCCATAGGCCTACCGCATGTGGCAAACCGGTGAGCATGTGGCTCTATTAGTATAGGAGATACCTGAAAACATATCACATTTTTCATCATAGTGCTTTTACCAATGCATAAAATGCATGGAGAAGTCATTTCGAATGAATCGTCCTCAGTTTTGTGAGAATGATGACAAGTTAAAATTTTTGGTGGTTTCTTGTTCAGTCCATAGGCCTACAGCATGTGGCAAACCGGTGAGCATGTGGTTCTATTAGTATAGGAGATACCTGAAAACATATCACACTTTTCATCATAGTGCTTTTACCAATGCATAAAATGCATGGAGAAGACATTTCGAATGAAACGTCCTTAGTGTTGTGAGAACGATGACGGGTTAAAATGTTTGGTGGTTTTTTGTTCAGTCCATAGGCCTACAGCATGTGGCAAACCGGTGAGCATGTGGCTCTATTAGTATAGGAGATACCTGAAAACATATCACACTTTTCATCATAGTGCTTTTACCAATGCATAAAATGCATGGAGAAGTCATTTCGAATGAATCGTCCTCGGTGTTGTGAGAACAATGACGGGTTAAAATTTTTGGTGGTTTCTTGTTCAGTCCATAGGCCTACAGCATGTGGCAAACCGGTGAGCATGTGGCTCTATTAGTATAGGAGATACCTGAAAACATTTTCATCATAGTGCTTTTACCAATGCATAAAATGCATAGAGAAGTCATTTCGAATGAATCGTCCTCAGTGTTGTGAGAACGATGACGGGTTAAAATTTTTGGTGGTTTCTTGTTCAGTCCATAGGCCTACAGCATGTGGCAAACCGGTGAGCATGTGGCTCTATTAGTGTAGGAAATACCTGAAAACATATCACACTTTTCATCATAGTGCTTTTACCAATGCATAAAATGCATGGAGAAGTCATTTCGAATGAATCGTCCTCAGTGTTGTGAGAACGATGACGGGGTAAAATTTTTGGTGGTTTCTTGTTCAGTCCACAGGCCTACAGCATGTGGCAAACCGGTGAGCATGTGGCTCTATTAGTATAGGAGATACCTGAAAACATTTTCATCATAGTGCTTTTACCAATGCATGAAATGCATGGAGAAGTCATTTCGAATGAATCGTCCTCAGTGTTGTGAGAACGATGACGGGTTAAAATTTTTGGTGGTTTCTTGTTCAGTCCATAGGCCTACAGCATGTGGCAAACCGGTGAGCATGTGGCTCTATTAGTATAGGAGATACCTGAAAACATATCACACTTTTCATCATAGTGCTTTTACCAATGCATAAAATGCATGGAGAAGTCATTTCGAATGAATCGTCCTCAGTGTTGTGAGAACGATGACGGGTTGAAAAATATGGTGATTTCTTGTTCAGTCCATAGGCCTACAGCATGTGGCAAACCGGTGAGCATGTGGCTCTATTAGTATAGGAGACACCTGAAAACATTTTCATCATAGTGCTTTTACCAATGCATAAAATGCATGGAGAAGTCATTTCGAATGAATCGTCCTCAGTGTTGTGAGAACGATGACAGGTTAAAATTTTTGGTGGTTTCTTGTTCAGTCCATAGGCCTACATCATGTGGCAAACCGGTGAGCATGTGGCTTTATTAGTATAGGAGATACCTGAAAACATATCACACTTTTCATCATAGTGCTTTTACCAATGCATAAAATGTATGGAGAAGTCATTTCGAATGAATCGTCCTCAGTGTTGTGAGAACGATGACGGGTTAAAATTTTTGGTAGTTTCTTGTTCAGTCCATAGGCCTACAGCATGTGGCAAACCGGTGAGCATATGGCTCTATTAGTATAGGAGATACCTGAAAACATATCACACTTTTCATTATAGTGCTTTTACCAATGCATAAAATGCATGGAGAAGTCATTTCGAATGAATCATCCTCAGTGTTGTGAGAACGATGACGGGTTAAAATTTTTGGTGGTTTCTTGTTCAGTCCACAGGCCTACAGCATGTGGCAAACCGGTGAGCATGTGGCTCTATTAGTATAGGAGATACCTGAAAACATTTTCATCATAGTGCTTTTACCAATGCATAAAATGCATGGAGAAGTCATTTCGACTGAATCGTCCTCAGTGTTGTGAGAACGATGATGGGTTAAAATTTTTGGTGGTTTCTTGTTCAGTCCATAGGCCTACAGCATGTGGCAAACCGGTGAGCATGTGGCTCTATTAGTATAGGAGATACCTGAAAACATATCACACTTTTCATCATAGTGCTTTTACCAATGCATAAAATGCATGGAGAAGTCATTTCGAATGAATCGTCCTCAGTGTTGTGAGAACGATGACGGGTTAAAATATATGGTGGTTTCTTGTTCAGTCCATAGGCCTACAGCATGTTGCAAACCGGTGAGCATGTGGCTCTATTAGTATAGGAGACAACTGAAAACATTTTCATCATAATGCTTTTCCCAATGCATAAAATGCATGGAGAAGTCATTTCGAATGAATCGTCCTCAGTGTTGTGAGAACGATGACGGGTTAAAATTTTTGGTGGTTTCTTGTTCAGTCCATAGGCCTACATCATGTGGCAAACCGGTGAGCATGTGGCTCTATTAGTATAGGAGATACCTGAAAACATATCACACTTTTCATCATAGTGCTTTTACCAATGCATAAAATGTACGGAGAAGTCATTTCGAATGAATCATCCTCAGTGTTGTGAGAACGATGACGGGTTAAAATTTTTGGTGGTTTCTTGTTCAGTCCATAGGCCTACAGCATGTGGCAAACCGGTGAGCATGTGGCTCTATTAGTATAGGAGATACCTGAAAACATATCACACTTTTCATCATAGTGCTTTTACCAATGCATAAAATGCATGGAGAAGTCATTTCGAATGAATCGTCCTCAGTTTTGTGAGAATGATGACGGGTTAAAATTTTTGGTGGTTTCTTGTTCAGTCCATAGGCCTACAGCATGTGGCAAACCGGTGAGCATGTGGTTCTATTAGTATAGGAGATACCTGAAAACATATCACACTTTTCATCATAGTGCTTTTACCAATGCATAAAATGCATGGAGAAGTCATTTCGAATGAAACGTCCTCTGTGTTGTGAGAACGATGACGGGTTAAAATGTTTGGTGGTTTCTTGTTCAGTCCATGCCTATGGACGGGTTAAACAGCATGTGGCAAACCGGTGAGCATGTGGCTCTATTAGTATAGGAGATACCTGAAAACATATCACACTTTTCATCATAGTGCTTTTACCAATGCATAAAATGCATGGAGAAGTCATTTCGAATGAATCGTCCTCAGTGTTGTGAGAACGATGACGGTTTAAAATTTTTGGTGGTTTCTTGTTCAGTCCATAGGCCTACAGCATGTGGCAAACCGGTGAGCATGTGGCTCTATTAGTATAGGAGATACCTGAAAACATTTTCATCATAGTGCTTTTACCAATGCATGAAATGCATAGAGAAGTCATTTCGAATGAATCGTCCTCAGTGTTGTGAGAACGATGACGGGTTAAAATTTTTGGTGGTTTCTTGTTCAGTCCATAGGCCTACAGCATGTGGCAAACCGGTGAGCATGTGGCTCTATTAGTATAGGAAATACCTGAAAACATATCACACTTTTCATCATAGTGCTTTTACCAATGCATAAAATGCATAGAGAAGTCATTTCGAATGAATCGTCCTCAGTGTTGTGAGAACGATGACGGGTTAAAATTTTTGGTGGTTTCTTGTTCAGTCCATAGGCCTACAGCATGTGGCAAACCGGTGAGCATGTGGCTCTATTAGGATAGGAGATACCTGAAAACATATCACACTTTTCATCATAGTGCTTTTACCAATGCATAAAATGTATGGAGAAGTCATTTCGAATGAATCGTCCTCAGTGTTGTGAGAACGATGACGGGTTAAAATTTTTGGTGGTTTATTGTTCAGTCCATAGGCCTACAGCATGTGGCAAACCGGTGAGCATGTGGCTCTATTAGTATAGGAGATACCTGAAAACATATCACACTTTTCATCATAGTGCTTTTACCAATGCATAAAATGCATGGAGAAGTCATTTCGAATGAGTCGTCCTCAGTGTTGTGAGAACGATGACGGGTTAAAATTTTTGGTGGTTTCTTGTTCAGTCCACAGGCCTACAGCATGTGGCAAACCGGTGAGCATGTGGCTCTATTAGTATAGGAGATACCTGAAAACGTTTTCATCATAGTGCTTTTACCAATGCATAAAATTCATGGAGAAGTCATTTCGAATGAATCGTCCTCAGTGTTGTGAGAACGATGACGGGTTAAAATTTTTGGTGGTTTCTTGTTCAGTCCATAGGCCTACAGCATGTGGCAAACCGGTGAGCATGTGGCTCTATTAGTATAGGAGATACCTGAAAACATATCACACTTTTCATCATAGTGCTTTTACCAATGCATAAAATGCATGGAGAAGTCATTTCGAATGAATCGTCCTCAGTGTTGTGAGAACGATGACGGGTTAAAATATATGGTGGTTTCTTGTTCAGTCCATAGGCCTACAGCATGTGGCAAACCGGTGAGCATGTGGCTCTATTAGTATAGGAGACACCTGACAACATTTTCATCATAGTGCTTTTACCAATGCATAAAATGCATGGAGAAGTCATTTCGAATGAATCGTGCTCAGTGTTGTGAGAACGATGACGGGTTAAAATTTTTGGTGGTTTCTTGTTCAGTCCATAGGCCTACATCATGTGGCAAACCGGTGAGCATGTGGCTCTATTAGGATAGGAGATACCTGAAAACATATCACACTTTTCATCATAGTGCTTTTACCAATGCATAAAATGTATGGAGAAGTCATTTCGAATGAATCGTCCTCAGTGTTGTGAGAACGATGACGGGTTAAAATTTTTGGTGGTTTATTGTTCAGACCATAGGCCTACAGCATGTGGCAAACCGGTGAGCATGTGGCTCTATTAGTATAGGAGATACCTGAAAACATATCACACTTTTCATCATGGTGCTTTTACCAATGCATGAAATGCATGGAGAAGTCATTTCGAATGAATCGTCCTCTGTGTTGTGAGAACGATGACGGGGTAAAATTTTTGGTGGTTTCTTGTTCAGTCCACAGGCCTACAGCATGTGGCAAACCGGTGAGCATGTGGCTCTATTAGTATAGGAGATACCTGAAAACATTTTCATCATAGTGCTTTTACCAATGCATGAAATGCATGGAGAAGTCATTTCGAATGAATCGTCCTCAGTGTTGTGAGAACGATGACGGGTTAAAATTTTTGGTGGTTTCTTGTTCAGTCCATAGGCCTACAGCATGTGGCAAACCGGTGAGCATGTGGCTCTATTAGTATAGGAGATACCTGAAAACATATCACACTTTTCATCATAGTGCTTTTACCAATGCATAAAATGCATGGAGAAGTCATTTCGAATGAATCGTCCTCAGTGTTGTGAGAACGATGACGGGTTGAAAAATATGGTGATTTCTTGTTCAGTCCATAGGCCTACAGCATGTGTCAAACCGGTGAGCATGTGGCTCTATTAGTATAGGAGACACCTGAAAACATTTTCATCATAGTGCTTTTACCAATGCATAAAATGCATGGAGAAGTCATTTCGAATGAATCGTCCTCAGTGTTGTGAGAACGATGACAGGTTAAAATTTTTGGTGGTTTCTTGTTCAGTCCATAGGCCTACATCATGTGGCAAACCGGTGAGCATGTGGCTTTATTAGTATAGGAGATACCTGAAAACATATCACACTTTTCATCATAGTGCTTTTACCAATGCATAAAATGTATGGAGAAGTCATTTCGAATGAATCGTCCTCAGTGTTGTGAGAACGATGACGGGTTAAAATTTTTGGTGGTTTCTTGTTCAGTCCATAGGCCTACAGCATGTGGCAAACCGGTGAGCATATGGCTCTATTAGTATAGGAGATACCTGAAAACATATCACACTTTTCATTATAGTGCTTTTACCAATGCATAAAATGCATGGAGAAGTCATTTCGAATGAATCATCCTCAGTGTTGTGAGAACGATGACGGGTTAAAATTTTTGGTGGTTTCTTGTTCAGTCCACAGGCCTACAGCATGTGGCAAACCGGTGAGCATGTGGCTCTATTAGTATAGGAGATACCTGAAAACATTTTCATCATATTGCTTTTACCAATGCATAAAATGCATGGAGAAGTCATTTCGACTGAATCGTCCTCAGTGTTGTGAGAACGATGACGGGTTAAAATTTTTGGTGGTTTCTTGTTCAGTCCATAGGCCTACAGCATGTGGCAAACCGGTGAGCATGTGGCTCTATTAGTATAGGAGATACCTGAAAACATATCACACTTTTCATCATAGTGCTTTTACCAATGCATAAAATGCATGGAGAAGTCATTTCGAATGAATCGTCCTCTGTGTTGTGAGAACGATGACGGGGTAAAATTTTTGGTGGTTTCTTGTTCAGTCCACAGGCCTACAGCATGTGGCAAACCGGTGAGCATGTGGCTCTATTAGTATAGGAGATACCTGAAAACATTTTCATCATAGTGCTTTTACCAATGCATGAAATGCATGGAGAAGTCATTTCGAATGAATCGTCCTCAGTGTTGTGAGAACGATGACGGGTTAAAATTTTTGGTGGTTTCTTGTTCAGTCCATAGGCCTACAGCATGTGGCAAACCGGTGAGCATGTGGCTCTATTAGTATAGGAGATACCTGAAAACATATCACACTTTTCATCATAGTGCTTTTACCAATGCATAAAATGCATGGAGAAGTCATTTCGAATGAATCGTCCTCAGTGTTGTGAGAACGATGACGGGTTGAAAAATATGGTGATTTCTTGTTCAGTCCATAGGCCTACAGCATGTGTCAAACCGGTGAGCATGTGGCTCTATTAGTATAGGAGACACCTGAAAACATTTTCATCATAGTGCTTTTACCAATGCATAAAATGCATGGAGAAGTCATTTCGAATGAATCGTCCTCAGTGTTGTGAGAACGATGACAGGTTAAAATTTTTGGTGGTTTCTTGTTCAGTCCATAGGCCTACATCATGTGGCAAACCGGTGAGCATGTGGCTTTATTAGTATAGGAGATACCTGAAAACATATCACACTTTTCATCATAGTGCTTTTACCAATGCATAAAATGTATGGAGAAGTCATTTCGAATGAATCGTCCTCAGTGTTGTGAGAACGATGACGGGTTAAAATTTTTGGTGGTTTCTTGTTCAGTCCATAGGCCTACAGCATGTGGCAAACCGGTGAGCATATGGCTCTATTAGTATAGGAGATACCTGAAAACATATCACACTTTTCATTATAGTGCTTTTACCAATGCATAAAATGCATGGAGAAGTCATTTCGAATGAATCATCCTCAGTGTTGTGAGAACGATGACGGGTTAAAATTTTTGGTGGTTTCTTGTTCAGTCCACAGGCCTACAGCATGTGGCAAACCGGTGAGCATGTGGCTCTATTAGTATAGGAGATACCTGAAAACATTTTCATCATATTGCTTTTACCAATGCATAAAATGCATGGAGAAGTCATTTCGACTGAATCGTCCTCAGTGTTGTGAGAACGATGACGGGTTAAAATTTTTGGTGGTTTCTTGTTCAGTCCATAGGCCTACATCATGTGGCAAACCGGTGAGCATGTGGCTCTATTAGTATAGGAGATACCTGAAAACATTTTCATCATATTGCTTTTACCAATGCATAAAATGCATGGAGAAGTCATTTCGACTGAATCGTCCTCAGTGTTGTGAGAACGATGACGGGTTAAAATTTTTGGTGGTTTCTTGTTCAGTCCATAGGCCTACAGCATGTGGCAAACCGGTGAGCATGTGGCTCTATTAGTATAGGAGATACCTGAAAACATATCACACTTTTCATCATAGTGCTTTTACCAATGCATAAAATGCATGGAGAAGTCATTTCGAATGAATCGTCCTCAGTGTTGTGAGAACGATGACGGGTTAAAATATATGGTGGTTTCTTGTTCAGTCCATAGGCCTACAGCATGTGGCAAACCGGTGAGCATGTGGCTCTATTAGTATAGGAGACACCTGAAAACATTTTCATCATAATGCTTTTCCCAATGCATAAAATGCATGGAGAAGTCATTTCGAATGAATCGTCCTCAGTGTTGTGAGAACGATGACGGGTTAAAATTTTTGGTGGTTTCTTGTTCAGTCCATAGGCCTACATCATGTGGCAAACCGGTGAGCATGTGGCTCTATTAGTATAGGAGATACCTGAAAACATATCACACTTTTCATCATAGTGCTTTTACCAATGCATAAAATGTACGGAGAAGTCATTTCGAATGAATCGTCCTCAGTGTTGTGAGAACGATGACGGGTTAAAATTTTTGGTGGTTTCTTGTTCAGTCCATAGGCCTACAGCATGTGGCAAACCGGTGAGCATGTGGCTCTATTAGTATAGGAGATACCTGAAAACATATCACACTTTTCATCATAGTGCTTTTACCAATGCATAAAATGCATGGAGAAGTCATTTCGAATGAATCGTCCTCAGTTTTGTGAGAATGATGACGGGTTAAAATTTTTGGTGGTTTCTTGTTCAGTCCATAGGCCTACAGCATGTGGCAAACCGGTGAGCATGTGGTTCTATTAGTATAGGAGATACCTGAAAACATATCACACTTTTCATCATAGTGCTTTTACCAATGCATAAAATGCATGGAGAAGTCATTTCGAATGAAACGTCCTCTGTGTTGTGAGAACGATGACGGGTTAAAATGTTTGGTGGTTTCTTGTTCAGTCCATGCCTATGGACGGGTTAAACAGCATGTGGCAAACCGGTGAGCATGTGGCTCTATTAGTATAGGAGATACCTGAAAACATATCACACTTTTCATCATAGTGCTTTTACCAATGCATAAAATGCATGGAGAAGTCATTTCGAATGAATCGTCCTCAGTGTTGTGAGAACGATGACGGTTTAAAATTTTTGGTGGTTTCTTGTTCAGTCCATAGGCCTACAGCATGTGGCAAACCGGTGAGCATGTGGCTCTATTAGTATAGGAGATACCTGAAAACATTTTCATCATAGTGCTTTTACCAATGCATGAAATGCATAGAGAAGTCATTTCGAATGAATCGTCCTCAGTGTTGTGAGAACGATGACGGGTTAAAATTTTTGGTGGTTTCTTGTTCAGTCCAAAGGCCTACAGCATGTGGCAAACCGGTGAGCATGTGGCTCTATTAGTATAGGAAATACCTGAAAACATATCACACTTTTCATCATAGTGCTTTTACCAATGCATAAAATGCATGGAGAAGTCATTTCGAATGAATCGTCCTCAGTGCTGTGAGAACTATGACAGGTTAAAATTTTTGGTGGTTTCTTGTTTAGTCCATAGGCCTACAGCATGTGGCAAACCGGTGAGCATGTGGCTCTATTAGTATAGGAGATACCTGAAAACATATCACACTTTTCATCATAGTGCTTTTACCAATGCATAAAATGCATGGAGAAGTCATTTCGAATGAGTCGTCCTCAGTGTTGTGAGAACGATGACGGGTTAAAATTTTTGGTGGTTTCTTGTTCAGTCCACAGGCCTACAGCATGTGGCAAACCGGTGAGCATGTGGCTCTATTAGTATAGGAGATACCTGAAAACGTTTTCATCATAGTGCTTTTACCAATGCATAAAATTCATGGAGAAGTCATTTCGAATGAATCGTCCTCAGTGTTGTGAGAACGATGACGGGTTAAAATTTTTGGTGGTTTCTTGTTCAGTCCATAGGCCTACAGCATGTGGCAAACCGGTGAGCATGTGGCTCTATTAGTATAGGAGATACCTGAAAACATATCACACTTTTCATCATAGTGCTTTTACCAATGCATAAAATGCATGGAGAAGTCATTTCGAATGAATCGTCCTCAGTGTTGTGAGAACGATGACGGGTTAAAATATATGGTGGTTTCTTGTTCAATCCATAGGCCTACAGCATGTGGCAAACCGGTGAGCATGTGGCTCTATTAGTATAGGAGACACCTGAAAACATTTTCATCATAGTGCTTTTACCAATGCATAAAATGCATGGAGAAGTCATTTCGAATGAATCGTGCTCAGTGTTGTGAGAACGATGACGGGTTAAAATTTTTGGTGGTTTCTTGTTCAGTCCATAGGCCTACAGCATGTGGCAAACCGGTGAGCATGTGGCTCTATTAGTATAGGAGATACCTGAAAACATATCACACTTTTCATCATGGTGCTTTTACCAATGCATGAAATGCATGGAGAAGTCATTTCGAATGAATCGTCCTCAGTGTTGTGAGAACGATGACGGGTTAAAATTTTTGGTGGTTTCTTGTTCAGTCCATAGGCCTACAGCATGTGGCAAACCGGTGAGCATGTGGCTCTATTAGTATAGGAGATACCTGAAAACATATCACAGTTTTCATCATAGTGCTTTTACCAATGCATAAAATGCATGGAGAAGTCATTTCGAATGAATCGTCCTCAGTGTTGTGAGAACGATGACGGGTTAAAATTTTTGGTGGTTTCTTGTTCAGTCCATAGGCCTACAGCATGTGGCAAACCGGTGAGCATATGGCTCTATTAGTATAGGAGATACCTGAAAACATATCACACTTTTCATCATAGTGCTTTTACCAATGCATGAAATGCATGGAGAAGTCATTTCGAATGAATCGTCCTCAGTGTTGTGAGAACGATGATGGGTTAAAATTTTTGGTGGTTTCTTGTTCAGTCCATAGGCCTACAGCATGTGGCAAACCGGTGAGCATGTGGCTCTATTAGTATAGGAGATACCTGAAAACATATCACACTTTTCATCATAGTGCTTTTACCAATGCATAAAATGCATGGAGAAGTCATTTCGAATGAATTGTCCTTAGTGTTGTGAGAACGATGACGGGTTAAAATTTTTGGTGGTTTCTTGTTCAGTCCATAGGCCTACAGCATGTGGCAAACCGGTGAGCATGTGACTCTATTAGTATAGGAGATACCTGAAAACAATTTCATCATAGTGCTTTTACCAATGCATAAAATGCATAGAGAAGTCATTTCGAATGAATCGTCCTCAGTGTTGTGAGAACGATGATGGGTTAAAATTTTTGGTGGTTTCTTGTTCAGTCCATAGGCCTACAGCATGTGACAAACCGGTGAGCATGTGGCTCTATTAGTATAGGAGATACCTGAAAACATATCACACTTTTCATCATAGTGCTTTTACCAATGCATGAAATGCATGGAGAAGTCATTTCGAATGAATCGTCCTCAGTATTGTGAGAACGATGACGGGTTAAAATGTTTGGTGGTTTCTTGTTCAGTCCATAGGCCTACAGCATGTGGCAAACCGGTGAGCATGTGGCTCTATTAGTATAGGAGATACCTGAAAACATATCACACTTTTCATCATAGTGCTTTTACCAATGCATAAAATGCATGGAGAAGTCATTTCGAATGAATCGTCCTCAGTGTTGTGAGAACGATGACGGGTTAAAATTTTTGGTGGTTTCTTGTTCAGTCCATAGGCCTACAGCATGTGGCAAACCGGTGAGCATGTGGCTCTATTAGTATAGGAGATACCTGAAAACATCACACTTTTCATCATAGTGCTTTTACCAATGCATAAAATGCATGAAGAAGTCATTTCGAATGAATCGTCCTCAGTGTTGTGAGAACGATGATGGGTTAAAATTTTTGGTGGTTTCTTGTTCAGTCCATAGGCCTACAGCATGTGGCAAACCGGTGAGCATGTGGCTCTATTAGTATAGGAGATACCTGAAAACATATCACACTTTTCATCATAGTGCTTTTACCAATGCATAAAATGCATGGAGAAGTCATTTCAAATGAATCGTCCTCAGTGTTGTGAGAACGATGACGGGTTAAAATTTTTGGTGGTTTCTTGTTCAGTCCATAGGCCTACAGCATGTGGCAAACCGGTGAGCATGTGGCTCTATTAGTATAGGAGATACCTGAAAACATATCACACTTTTCATCATAGTGCTTTTACCAATGCATAAAATGCATGGAGAAGTTATTTCGAATGAATCGTCCTCAGTGTTGTGAGAACGATGACGGGTTAAAATTTTTGGTGGTTTCTTGTTCAGTCCATAGGCCTACAGCATGTGGCAAACCGGTGAGCATGTGGCTCTATTAGTATAGGAGATACCTGAAAACATATCACACTTTTCATCATAGTGCTTTTACCAATGCATGAAATGCATGGAGAAGTCATTTCGAATGAATCGTCCTCAGTGTTGTGAGAACGATGACGGGTTAAAATTTTTGGTGGTTTCTTGTTCAGTCCATAGGCCTACAGCATGTGGCAAACCGGTGAGCATGTGGCTCTATTACTATAGGAGATACCTGAAAACATATCACACTTTTCATCATAGTGCTTTTACCAATGCATGAAATGCATGGAGAAGTCATTTCGAATGAATCGTCCTCAGTGTTGTGAGAACGATGACGGGTTAAAATTTTTGGTGGTTTCTTGTTCAGTCCATAGGCCTACAGCATGTGGCAAACCGGTTAGCATGTGGCTCTATTAGTATAGGAGATACCTGAAAACATATCACACTTTTCATCATAGTGCTTTTACCAATGCATAAAATGCATGGAGAAGTCATTTCGCATGAATCGTCCTCAGTGTTGTGAGAAGGATGACGGGTTAAAATTTTTGGTGGTTTCTTGTTCAGTCCATAGGCCTACAGCATGTGGCAAACCGGTGAGCATGTGGCTCTATTAGTATAGGAGATACCTGAAAACATATCACACTTTTCATCATAGTGCTTTTACCAATGCATGAAATGCATGGAGAAGTCATTTCGAATGAATCGTCCTCAGTGTTGTGAGAACGATGACGGGTTAAAATTTTTGGTGGTTTCTTGTTCAGTCCATAGGTTTACAGCATGTGGCAAACCGGTGAGTTTGTGGCTCTATTAGTATAGGAGATACCTGAAAACATATCACACTTTTCATCATAGTGCTTTTACCAATGCATAAAATGCATGGAGAAGTCATTTCGAATGAATCTTCCTCAGTGTTGTGAGAACGATGACAGGTTAAAATTTTTGGTGGTTTCTTGTTCAGTCCATAGGCCTACAGCATGTGGCAAACCGTTGAGCATGTGGCTCTATTAGTATAGGAGATACCTGAAAACATATCACACTTTTCATCATAGTGCTTTTACCAATGCATAAAATGCATGGAGAAGTCATTTCGAATGAATCGTCCTCAGTGTTGTGAGAACGATGACGGGTTAATATTTTTGGTGGTTTCTTGTTCAGTCCATAGGCCTACAGCATGTGGCAAACCGGTGAGCATATGGCTCTATTAGTATAGGAGATACCTGAAAACATATCACACTTTTCATCATAGTGTTTTACCAATGCATGAAATGCATGGAGAAGTCATTTCGAATGAATCGTCCTCAGTGTTGTGAGAAAGATGATGGGTTAAAATTTTTGGTGGTTTCTTGTTCAGTCCATAGGCCTACAGCATGTGGCAAACCGGTGAGCATGTGGCTCTATTAGTATAGGAGATACCTGAAAACATATCACACTTTTCATCATAGTGCTTTTACCAATGCATAAAATGCATGGAGAAGTCATTTCGAATGAATTGTCCTTAGTGTTGTGAGAACGATGACGGGTTAAAATTTTTGGTGGTTTCTTGTTCAGTCCATAGGCCTACAGCATGTGGCAAACCGGTGAGCATGTGAATCTAATAGTATAGTAGATACCTGAAAACATTTTCATCATAGTGCTTTTACCAATGCATAAAATGCATAGAGAAGTCATTTCGAATGAATCGTCCTCAGTGTTGTGAGAACGATGACGGGTTAAAATTTTTGGTGGTTTCTTGTTCAGTCCATAGGCCTACAGCATGTGGCAAACCGGTGAGCATGTGGCTCTATTAGGATAGGAGATACCTGAAAACATATCACACTTTTCATCATAGTGCTTTTACCAATGCATAAAATGTATGGAGAAGTCATTTCGAATGAATCGTCCTCAGTGTTGTGAGAACGATGACGGGTTAAAATTTTTGGTGGTTTATTGTTCAGTCCATAGGCCTACAGCATGTGGCAAACCGGTGAGCATGTGGCTCTATTAGTATAGGAGATACCTGAAAACATATCACACTTTTCATCATGGTGCTTTTACCAATGCATGAAATGCATGGAGAAGTCATTTCGAATGAATCGTCCTCAGTGTTGTGAGAACGATGACGGGTTAAAATTTTTGGTGGTTTCTTGTTCAGTCCATAGGTTTACAGCATGTGGCAAACCTGTGAGTATGTGGCTCTATTAGTATAGGAGATACCTGAAAACATATCACACTTTTCATCATAGTGCTTTTACCAATGCATAAAATGCATAGAGAAGTCATTTCGAATGAATCGTCCTCAGTGTTGTGAGAACGATGACGGGTTAAAATTTTTGGTGGTTTCTTGTTCAGTCCATAGGCCTACAGCATGTGGCAAACCGGTGAGCATGTGGCTCTATTAGTATAGGAGATACCTGAAAACATATCACAGTTTTCATCATAGTGCTTTTACCATTGCATAAAATGCATGGAGAAGTCATTTCGAATGAATCGTCCTCAGTGTTGTGAGAACGATGACGGGTTAAAATTTTTGGTGGTTTCTTGTTCAGTCCATAGGCCTACAGCATGTGGCAAACCGGTGAGCATATGGCTCTATTAGTATAGGAGATACCTGAAAACATATCACACTTTTCATCATAGTGCTTTTACCAATGCATGAAATGCATGGAGAAGTCATTTCGAATGAATCGTCCTCAGTGTTGTGAGAACGATGATGGGTTAAAATTTTTGGTGGTTTCTTGTTCAGTCCATAGGCCTACAGCATGTGGCAAACCGGTGAGCATGTGGCTCTATTAGTATAGGAGATACCTGAAAACATATCACACTTTTCATCATAGTGCTTTTACCAATGCATAAAATGCATGGAGAAGTCATTTCGAATGAATTGTCCTTAGTGTTGTGAGAACGATGACGGGTTAAAATTTTTGGTGGTTTCTTGTTCAGTCCATAGGCCTACAGCATGTGGCAAACCGGTGAGCATGTGACTCTATTAGTATAGGAGATACCTGAAAACAATTTCATCATAGTGCTTTTACCAATGCATAAAATGCATAGAGAAGTCATTTCAAATGAATCGTCCTCAGTGTTGTGAGAACGATGATGGGTTAAAATTTTTGGTGGTTTCTTGTTCAGTCCATAGGCCTACAGCATGTGGCAAACCGGTGAGCATGTGGCTCTATTAGTATAGGAGATACCTGAAAACATATCACACTTTTCATCATAGTGCTTTTACCAATGCATAAAATGCATGGAGAAGTCATTTCGAATGAATCATCCTCAGTGTTGTGAGAACGATGACGGGTTAAAATATTTGGTGGTTTCTTGTTCAGTCCATAGGCCTACAGCATGTGGCA
Organism: Ranitomeya imitator; assembly: GCF_032444005.1. Classification (NCBI taxonomy): domain Eukaryota; kingdom Metazoa; phylum Chordata; class Amphibia; order Anura; family Dendrobatidae; genus Ranitomeya; species Ranitomeya imitator. Next base: position 95,200,169 of record NC_091290.1, read on the forward strand.
AACCGGTGAGCATGTGGCTCTATTAGTATAGGAGATACCTGAAAACATATCACACTTTTCATCATAGTGCTTTTACCAATGCATGAAATGCATGGAGAAGTCATTTCGAATGAATCGTCCTCAGTATTGTGAGAACGATGACGGGTTAAAATGTTTGGTGGTTTCTTGTTCAGTCCATAGGCCTACAGCATGTGGCAAACCGGTGAGCATGTGGCTCTATTAGTATAGGAGATACCTGAAAACATATCACACTTTTCATCATAGTGCTTTTACCAATGCATAAAATGCATGGAGAAGTCATTTCGAATGAATCATCCTCAGTGTTGTGAGAACGATGACGGGTTAAAATTTTTGGTGGTTTCTTGTTCAGTCCATAGGCCTACAGCATGTGGCAAACCGGTGAGCATGTGGCTCTATTAGTATAGGAGATACCTGAAAACATCACACTTTTCATCATAGTGCTTTTACCAATGCATAAAATGCATGGAGAAGTCATTTCGAATGAATCGTCCTCAGTGTTGTGAGAACGATGATGGGTTAAAATTTTTGGTGGTTTCTTGTTCAGTCCATAGGCCTACAGCATGTGGCAAACCGGTGAGCATGTGGCTCTATTAGTATAGGAGATACCTGAAAACATATCACACTTTTCATCATAGTGCTTTTACCAATGCATAAAATGCATGGAGAAGTCATTTCAAATGAATCGTCCTCAGTGTTGTGAGAACGATGACGGGTTAAAACTTTTGGTGGTTTCTTGTTCAGTCCATAGGCCTACAGCATGTGGCAAACCGGTGAGCATGTGGCTCTAGTAGTATAGGAGATACCTGAAAACATATCACACTTTTCATCATAGTGCTTTTACCAATGCATAAAATGCATGGAGAAGTTATTTCGAATGAATCGTCCTCAGTGTTGTGAGAACGATGACGGGTTAAGATTTTTGGTGGTTTCTTGTTCAGTCCATAAGCCTACAGCATGTGGCAAACCGGTGAGCATGTGGCTCTATTAGTATAGGAGATACCTGAAAACATATCACACTTTTCATCATAGTGCTTTTACCAATGCATGAAATGCATGGAGAAGTCATTTCGAATGAATCGTCCTCAGTGTTGTGAGAACGATGATGGGTTAAAATTTTTGGTGGTTTCTTGTTCAGTCCATAGGCCTACAGCATGTGGCAAACCGGTGAGCATGTGGCTCTATTAGTATAGGAGATACCTGAAAACATATCACACTTTTCATCATAGTGCTTTTACCAATGCATAAAATGCATGGAGAAGTCATTTCGAATGAATTGTCCTTAGTGTTGTGAGAACGATGACGGGTTAAAATTTTTGGTGGTTTCTTGTTCAGTCCATAGGCCTACAGCATGTGGCAAACCGGTGAGCATGTGACTCTATTAGTATAGGAGATACCTGAAAACAATTTCATCATAGTGCTTTTACCAATGCATAAAATGCATAGAGAAGTCATTTCGAATGAATCGTCCTCAGTGTTGTGAGAACGATGATGGGTTAAAATTTTTGGTGGTTTCTTGTTCAGTCCACAGGCCTACAGCATGTGGCAAACCGGTGAGCATGTGGCTCTAATAGTATAGGAGATACCTGAAAACATATCACACTTTTCATCATAGTGCTTTTACCAATGCATAAAATGCATGGAGAAGTCATTTCGAATGAATCATCCTCAGTGTTGTGAGAACGATGACGGGTTAAAATATTTGGTGGTTTCTTGTTCAGTCCATAGGCCTACAGCATGTGGCAAACCGGTGAGCATGTGGCTCTATTAGTATAGGAGATACCTGAAAACATCACACTTTTCATCATAGTGCTTTTACCAATGCATAAAATGCATGGAGAAGTCATTTCGAATGAATCGTCCTCAGTGTTGTGAGAACGATGATGGGTTAAAATTTTTGGTGGTTTCTTGTTCAGTCCATAGGCCTACAGCATGTGGCAAACCGGTGAGCATGTGGCTCTATTAGTATAGGAGATACCTGAAAACATATCACACTTTTCATCATAGTGCTTTTACCAATGCATAAAATGCATGGAGAAGTCATTTCAAATGAATCGTCCTCAGTGTTGTGAGAACGATGACGGGTTAAAATTTTTGGTGGTTTCTTGTTCAGTCCATAGGCCTACAGCATGTGGCAAACCGGTGAGCATGTGGCTCTATTAGTATAGGAGATACCTGAAAACATCACACTTTTCATCATAGTGCTTTTACCAATGCATAAAATGCATGGAGAAGTCATTTCGAATGAATCGTCCTCAGTGTTGTGAGAACGATGATGGGTTAAAATTTTTGGTGGTTTCTTGTTCAGTCCATAGGCCTACAGCATGTGGCAAACCGGTGAGCATGTGGCTCTATTAGTATAGGAGATACCTGAAAACATATCACACTTTTCATCATAGTGCTTTTACCAATGCATAAAATGCATGGAGAAGTCATTTCAAATGAATCGTCCTCAGTGTTGTGAGAACGATGACGGGTTAAAACTTTTGGTGGTTTCTTGTTCAGTCCATAGGCCTACAGCATGTGGCAAACCGGTGAGCATGTGGCTCTAGTAGTATAGGAGATACCTGAAAACATATCACACTTTTCATCATAGTGCTTTTACCAATGCATAAAATGCATGGAGAAGTTATTTTGAATGAATCGTCCTCAGTGTTGTGAGAACGATGACGGGTTAAGATTTTTGGTGGTTTCTTGTTCAGTCCATAAGCCTACAGCATGTGGCAAACCGGTGAGCATGTGGCTCTATTAGTATAGGAGATACCTGAAAACATATCACACTTTTCATCATAGTGCTTTTACCAATGCATGAAGTGCATGGAGAAGTCATTTCGAATGAATCGTCCTCAGTGTTGTGAGAACGATGATGGGTTAAAATTTTTGGTGGTTTCTTGTTCAGTCCATAGGCCTACAGCATGTGGCAAACCGGTGAGCATGTGGCTCTATTAGTATAGGAGATACCTGAAAACATATCACACTTTTCATCATAGTGCTTTTACCAATGCATAAAATGCATGGAGAAGTCATTTCGAATGAATTGTCCTTAGTGTTGTGAGAACGATGACGGGTTAAAATTTTTGGTGGTTTCTTGTTCAGTCCATAGGCCTACAGCATGTGGCAAACCGGTGAGCATGTGACTCTATTAGTATAGGAGATACCTGAAAACAATTTCATCATAGTGCTTTTACCAATGCATAAAATGCATAGAGAAGTCATTTCGAATGAATCGTCCTCAGTGTTGTGAGAACGATGATGGGTTAAAATTTTTGGTGGTTTCTTGTTCAGTCCACAGGCCTACAGCATGTGGCAAACCGGTGAGCATGTGGCTCTATTAGTATAGGAGATACCTGAAAACATATCACACTTTTCATCATAGTGCTTTTACCAATGCATAAAATGCATGGAGAAGTCATTTCGAATGAATCATCCTCAGTGTTGTGAGAACGATGACGGGTTAAAATATTTGGTGGTTTCTTGTTCAGTCCATAGGCCTACAGCATGTGGCAAACCGGTGAGCATGTGGCTCTATTAGTATAGGAGATACCTGAAAACATCACACTTTTCATCATAGTGCTTTTACCAATGCATAAAATGCATGGAGAAGTCATTTCGAATGAATCGTCCTCAGTGTTGTGAGAACGATGATGGGTTAAAATTTTTGGTGGTTTCTTGTTCAGTCCATAGGCCTACAGCATGTGGCAAACCGGTGAGCATGTGGCTCTATTAGTATAGGAGATACCTGAAAACATATCACACTTTTCATCATAGTGCTTTTACCAATGCATAAAATGCATGGAGAAGTCATTTCAAATGAATCGTCCTCAGTGTTGTGAGAACGATGACGGGTTAAAATTTTTGGTGGTTTCTTGTTCAGTCCATAGGCCTACAGCATGTGGCAAACCGGTGAGCATGTGGCTCTATTAGTATAGGAGATACCTGAAAACATATCACACTTTTCATCATAGTGCTTTTACCAATGCATAAAATGCATGGAGAAGTTATTTCGAATGAATCGTCCTCAGTGTTGTGAGAACGATGACGGGTTAAAATTTTTGGTGGTTTCTTGTTCAGTCCATAGGCCTACAGCATGTGGCAAACCGGTGAGCATGTGGCTCTATTAGTATAGGAGATACCTGAAAACATATCACACTTTTCATCATAGTGCTTTTACCAATGCATGAAATGCATGGAGAAGTCATTTCGAATGAATCGTCCTCAGTGTTGTGAGAACGATGACGGGTTAAAATTTTTGTTGGTTTCTTGTTCAGTCCATAGGCCTACAGCATGTGGCAAACCGGTGAGCATGTGGCTCTATTACTATAGGAGATACCTGAAAACATATCACACTTTTCATCATAGTGCTTTTACCAATGCATGAAATGCATGGAGAAGTCATTTCGAATGAATCGTCCTCAGTGTTGTGAGAACGATGACGGGATAAAATTTTTGGTGGTTTCTTGTTCAGTCCATAGGCCTACAGCATGTGGCAAACTGGTTAGCATGTGGCTCTATTAGTATAGGAGATACCTGAAAACATATCACACTTTTCATCATAGTGCTTTTACCAATGCATAAAATGCATGGAGAAGTCATTTCGCATGAATCGTCCTCAGTGTTGTGAGAACGATGACGGGTTAAAATTTTTGGTGGTTTCTTGTTCAGTCCATAGGCCTACAGCATGTGGCAAACCGGTGAGCATGTGGCTCTATTAGTATAGGAGATACCTGAAAACATATCACACTTTTCATCATAGTGCTTTTACCAATGCATGAAATGCATGGAGAAGTCATTTCGAATGAATCGTCCTCAGTGTTGTGAGAACGATGACGGGTTAAAATTTTTGGTGGTTTCTTGTTCAGTCCATAGGTTTACAGCATGTGGCAAACCGGTGAGTTTGTGGCTCTATTAGTATAGGAGATGCCTGAAAACATATCACACTTTTCATCATAGTGCTTTTACAAATGCATAAAATGCATGGAGAAGTCATTTCGAATGAATCTTCCTCAGTGTTGTGAGAACGATGACAGGTTAAAATTTTTGGTGGTTTCTTGTTCAGTCCATAGGCCTACAGCATGTGGCAAACCGTTGAGCATGTGGCTCTATTAGTATAGGAGATACCTGAAAACATATCACACTTTTCATCATAGTGCTTTTACCAATGCATAAAATGCATGGAGAAGTCATTTCGAATGAATCGTCCTCAGTGTTGTGAGAACGATGACGGGTTAATATTTTTGGTGGTTTCTTGTTCAGTCCATAGGCCTACAGCATGTGGCAAACCGGTGAGCATATGGCTCTATTAGTATAGGAGATACCTGAAAACATATCACACTTTTCATCATAGTGTTTTACCAATGCATGAAATGCATGGAGAAGTCATTTCGAATTAATCGTCCTCAGTGTTGTGAGAAAGATGATGGGTTAAAATTTTTGGTGGTTTCTTGTTCAGTCCATAGGCCTACAGCATGTGGCAAACCGGTGAGCATGTGGCTCTATTAGTATGGGAGATACCTGAAAACATATCACACTTTTCATCATAGTGCTTTTACCAATGCATAAAATGCATGGAGAAGTCATTTCGAATGAATTGTCCTCAGTGTTGTGAGAACGATGACGGGTTAAAATTTTTGGTGGTTTCTTGTTCAGTCCATAGGCCTACAGCATGTGGCAAACCGGTGAGCATGTGACTCTATTAGTATAGTAGATACCTGAAAACATTTTCATCATAGTGCTTTTACCAATGCATAAAATGCATAGAGAAGTCATTTCGAATGAATCGTCCTCAGTGTTGTGAGAACGATGACGGGTTAAAATTTTTGGTGGTTTCTTGTTCAGTCCATAGGCCTACAGCATGTGGCAAACCGGTGAGCATGTGGCTCTATTAGGATAGGAGATACCTGAAAACATATCACACTTTTCATCATAGTGCTTTTACCAATGCATAAAATGTATGGAGAAGTCATTTCGAATGAATCGTCCTCAGTGTTGTGAGAACGATGACGGGTTAAAATTTTTGGTGGTTTATTGTTCAGTCCATAGGCCTACAGCATGTGGCAAACCGGTGAGCATGTGGCTCTATTAGTATAGGAGATACCTGAAAACATATCACACTTTTCATCATGGTGCTTTTACCAATGCATGAAATGCATGGAGAAGTCATTTCGAATGAATCGTCCTCAGTGTTGTGAGAACGATGACGGGTTAAAATTTTTGGTGGTTTCTTGTTCAGTCCATAGGTTTACAGCATGTGGCAAACCTGTGAGTATGTGGCTCTATTAGTATAGGAGATACCTGAAAACATATCACACTTTTCATCATAGTGCTTTTACCAATGCATAAAATGCATGGAGAAGTCATTTCGAATGAATCGTCCTCAGTGTTGTGAGAACGATGACGGGTTAAAATTTTTGGTGGTTTCTTGTTCAGTCCATAGGCCTACAGCATGTGGCAAACCGGTGAGCATGTGGCTCTATTAGTATAGGAGATACCTGAAAACATATCACAGTTTTCATCATAGTGCTTTTACCAATGCATAAAATGCATGGAGAAGTCATTTCGAATGAATTGTCCTTAGTGTTGTGAGAACGATGACGGGTTAAAATTTTTGGTGGTTTCTTGTTCAGTCCATAGGCCTACAGCATGTGGCAAACCGGTGAGCATGTGACTCTATTAGTATAGGAGATACCTGAAAACAATTTCATCATAGTGCTTTTACCAATGCATAAAATGCATAGAGAAGTCATTTCGAATGAATCGTCCTCAGTGTTGTGAGAACGATGATGGGTTAAAATTTTTGGTGGTTTCTTGTTCAGTCCACAGGCCTACAGCATGTGGCAAACCGGTGAGCATGTGGCTCTATTAGTATAGGAGATACCTGAAAACATATCACACTTTTCATCATAGTGCTTTTACCAATGCATAAAATGCATGGAGAAGTCATTTCGAATGAATCATCCTCAGTGTTGTGAGAACGATGACGGGTTAAAATATTTGGTGGTTTCTTGTTCAGTCCATAGGCCTACAGCATGTGGCAAACCGGTGAGCATGTGGCTCTATTAGTATAGGAGATACCTGAAAACATCACACTTTTCATCATAGTGCTTTTACCAATGCATAAAATGCATGGAGAAGTCATTTCGAATGAATCGTCCTCAGTGTTGTGAGAACGATGATGGGTTAAAATTTTTGGTGGTTTCTTGTTCAGTCCATAGGCCTACAGCATGTGGCAAACCGGTGAGCATGTGGCTCTATTAGTATAGGAGATACCTGAAAACATATCACACTTTTCATCATAGTGCTTTTACCAATGCATAAAATGCATGGAGAAGTCATTTCAAATGAATCGTCCTCAGTGTTGTGAGAACGATGACGGGTTAAAATTTTTGGTGGTTTCTTGTTCAGTCCATAGGCCTACAGCATGTGGCAAACCGGTGAGCATGTGGCTCTATTAGTATAGGAGATACCTGAAAACATATCACACTTTTCATCATAGTGCTTTTACCAATGCATAAAATGCATGGAGAAGTTATTTCGAATGAATCGTCCTCAGTGTTGTGAGAACGATGACGGGTTAAAATTTTTGGTGGTTTCTTGTTCAGTCCATAGGCCTACAGCATGTGGCAAACCGGTGAGCATGTGGCTCTATTAGTATAGGAGATACCTGAAAACATATCACACTTTTCATCATAGTGCTTTTACCAATGCATGAAATGCATGGAGAAGTCATTTCGAATGAATCGTCCTCAGTGTTGTGAGAACGATGACGGGTTAAAATTTTTGGTGGTTTCTTGTTCATTCCATAGGCCTACAGCATGTGGCAAACCGGTGAGCATGTGGCTCTATTACTATAGGAGATACCTGAAAACATATCACACTTTTCATCATAGTGCTTTTACCAATGCATGAAATGCATGGAGAAGTCATTTCGAATGAATCGTCCTCAGTGTTGTGAGAACGATGACGGGATAAAATTTTTGGTGGTTTCTTGTTCAGTCCATAGGCCTACAGCATGTGGCAAACTGGTTAGCATGTGGCTCTATTAGTATAGGAGATACCTGAAAACATATCACACTTTTCATCATAGTGCTTTTACCAATGCATAAAATGCATGGAGAAGTCATTTCGCATGAATCGTCCTCAGTGTTGTGAGAACGATGACGGGTTAAAATTTTTGGTGGTTTCTTGTTCAGTCCATAGGCCTACAGCATGTGGCAAACCGGTGAGCATGTGGCTCTATTAGTATAGGAGATACCTGAAAACATATCACACTTTTCATCATAGTGCTTTTACCAATGCATGAAATGCATGGAGAAGTCATTTCGAATGAATCGTCCTCAGTGTTGTGAGAACGATGACGGGTTAAAATTTTTGGTGGTTTCTTGTTCAGTCCATAGGTTTACAGCATGTGGCAAACCGGTGAGTTTGTGGCTCTATTAGTATAGGAGATGCCTGAAAACATATCACACTTTTCATCATAGTGCTTTTACCAATGCATAAAATGCATGGAGAAGTCATTTCGAATGAATCTTCCTCAGTGTTGTGAGAACGATGACAGGTTAAAATTTTTGGTGGTTTCTTGTTCAGTCCATAGGCCTACAGCATGTGGCAAACCGTTGAGCATGTGGCTCTATTAGTATAGGAGATACCTGAAAACATATCACACTTTTCATCATAGTGCTTTTACCAATGCATAAAATGCATGGAGAAGTCATTTCGAATGAATCGTCCTCAGTGTTGTGAGAACGATGACGGGTTAATATTTTTGGTGGTTTCTTGTTCAGTCCATAGGCCTACAGCATGTGGCAAACCGGTGAGCATATGGCTCTATTAGTATAGGAGATACCTGAAAACATATCACACTTTTCATCATAGTGTTTTACCAATGCATGAAATGCATGGAGAAGTCATTTCGAATTAATCGTCCTCAGTGTTGTGAGAAAGATGATGGGTTAAAATTTTTGGTGGTTTCTTGTTCAGTCCATAGGCCTACAGCATGTGGCAAACCGGTGAGCATGTGGCTCTATTAGTATGGGAGATACCTGAAAACATATCACACTTTTCATCATAGTGCTTTTACCAATGCATAAAATGCATGGAGAAGTCATTTCGAATGAATTGTCCTTAGTGTTGTGAGAACGATGACGGGTTAAAATTTTTGGTGGTTTCTTGTTCAGTCCATAGGCCTACAGCATGTGGCAAACCGGTGAGCATGTGACTCTATTAGTATAGTAGATACCTGAAAACATTTTCATCATAGTGCTTTTACCAATGCATAAAATGCATAGAGAAGTCATTTCGAATGAATCGTCCTCAGTGTTGTGAGAACGATGACGGGTTAAAATTTTTGGTGGTTTCTTGTTCAGTCCATAGGCCTACAGCATGTGGCAAACCGGTGAGCATGTGGCTCTATTAGGATAGGAGATACCTGAAAACATATCACACTTTTCATCATAGTGCTTTTACCAATGCATAAAATGTATGGAGAAGTCATTTCGAATGAATCGTCCTCAGTGTTGTGAGAACGATGACGGGTTAAAATTTTTGGTGGTTTATTGTTCAGTCCATAGGCCTACAGCATGTGGCAAACCGGTGAGCATGTGGCTCTATTAGTATAGGAGATACCTGAAAACATATCACACTTTTCATCATGGTGCTTTTACCAATGCATGAAATGCATGGAGAAGTCATTTCGAATGAATCGTCCTCAGTGTTGTGAGAACGATGACGGGTTAAAATTTTTGGTGGTTTCTTGTTCAGTCCATAGGTTTACAGCATGTGGCAAACCTGTGAGTATGTGGCTCTATTAGTATAGGAGATACCTGAAAACATATCACACTTTTCATCATAGTGCTTTTACCAATGCATAAAATGCATGGAGAAGTCATTTCGAATGAATCGTCCTCAGTGTTGTGAGAACGATGACGGGTTAAAATTTTTGGTGGTTTCTTGTTCAGTCCATAGGCCTACAGCATGTGGCAAACCGGTGAGCATGTGGCTCTATTAGTATAGGAGATACCTGAAAACATATCACAGTTTTCATCATAGTGCTTTTACCAATGCATAAAATGCATGGAGAAGTCATTTCGAATGAATTGTCCTTAGTGTTGTGAGAACGATGACGGGTTAAAATTTTTGGTGGTTTCTTGTTCAGTCCATAGGCCTACAGCATGTGGCAAACCGGTGAGCATGTGACTCTATTAGTATAGGAGATACCTGAAAACAATTTCATCATAGTGCTTTTACCAATGCATAAAATGCATAGAGAAGTCATTTCGAATGAATCGTCCTCAGTGTTGTGAGAACGATGATGGGTTAAAATTTTTGGTGGTTTCTTGTTCAGTCCACAGGCCTACAGCATGTGGCAAACCGGTGAGCATGTGGCTCTATTAGTATAGGAGATACCTGAAAACATATCACACTTTTCATCATAGTGCTTTTACCAATGCATAAAATGCATGGAGAAGTCATTTCGAATGAATCATCCTCAGTGTTGTGAGAACGATGACGGGTTAAAATATTTGGTGGTTTCTTGTTCAGTCCATAGGCCTACAGCATGTGGCAAACCGGTGAGCATGTGGCTCTATTAGTATAGGAGATACCTGAAAACATCACACTTTTCATCATAGTGCTTTTACCAATGCATAAAATGCATGGAGAAGTCATTTCGAATGAATCGTCCTCAGTGTTGTGAGAACGATGATGGGTTAAAATTTTTGGTGGTTTCTTGTTCAGTCCATAGGCCTACAGCATGTGGCAAACCGGTGAGCATGTGGCTCTATTAGTATAGGAGATACCTGAAAACATATCACACTTTTCATCATAGTGCTTTTACCAATGCATAAAATGCATGGAGAAGTCATTTCAAATGAATCGTCCTCAGTGTTGTGAGAACGATGACGGGTTAAAATTTTTGGTGGTTTCTTGTTCAGTCCATAGGCCTACAGCATGTGGCAAACCGGTGAGCATGTGGCTCTATTAGTATAGGAGATACCTGAAAACATATCACACTTTTCATCATAGTGCTTTTACCAATGCATAAAATGCATGGAGAAGTTATTTCGAATGAATCGTCCTCAGTGTTGTGAGAACGATGACGGGTTAAAATTTTTGGTGGTTTCTTGTTCAGTCCATAGGCCTACAGCATGTGGCAAACCGGTGAGCATGTGGCTCTATTAGTATAGGAGATACCTGAAAACATATCACACTTTTCATCATAGTGCTTTTACCAATGCATGAAATGCATGGAGAAGTCATTTCGAATGAATCGTCCTCAGTGTTGTGAGAACGATGACGGGTTAAAATTTTTGGTGGTTTCTTGTTCATTCCATAGGCCTACAGCATGTGGCAAACCGGTGAGCATGTGGCTCTATTACTATAGGAGATACCTGAAAACATATCACACTTTTCATCATAGTGCTTTTACCAATGCATGAAATGCATGGAGAAGTCATTTCGAATGAATCGTCCTCAGTGTTGTGAGAACGATGACGGGATAAAATTTTTGGTGGTTTCTTGTTCAGTCCATAGGCCTACAGCATGTGGCAAACTGGTTAGCATGTGGCTCTATTAGTATAGGAGATACCTGAAAACATATCACACTTTTCATCATAGTGCTTTTACCAATGCATAAAATGCATGGAGAAGTCATTTCGCATGAATCGTCCTCAGTGTTGTGAGAACGATGACGGGTTAAAATTTTTGGTGGTTTCTTGTTCAGTCCATAGGCCTACAGCATGTGGCAAACCGGTGAGCATGTGGCTCTATTAGTATAGGAGATACCTGAAAACATATCACACTTTTCATCATAGTGCTTTTACCAATGCATGAAATGCATGGAGAAGTCATTTCGAATGAATCGTCCTCAGTGTTGTGAGAACGATGACGGGTTAAAATTTTTGGTGGTTTCTTGTTCAGTCCATAGGTTTACAGCATGTGGCAAACCGGTGAGTTTGTGGCTCTATTAGTATAGGAGATGCCTGAAAACATATCACACTTTTCATCATAGTGCTTTTACCAATGCATAAAATGCATGGAGAAGTCATTTCGAATGAATCTTCCTCAGTGTTGTGAGAACGATGACAGGTTAAAATTTTTGGTGGTTTCTTGTTCAGTCCATAGGCCTACAGCATGTGGCAAACCGTTGAGCATGTGGCTCTATTAGTATAGGAGATACCTGAAAACATATCACACTTTTCATCATAGTGCTTTTACCAATGCATAAAATGCATGGAGAAGTCATTTCGAATGAATCGTCCTCAGTGTTGTGAGAACGATGACGGGTTAATATTTTTGGTGGTTTCTTGTTCAGTCCATAGGCCTACAGCATGTGGCAAACCGGTGAGCATATGGCTCTATTAGTATAGGAGATACCTGAAAACATATCACACTTTTCATCATAGTGTTTTACCAATGCATGAAATGCATGGAGAAGTCATTTCGAATTAATCGTCCTCAGTGTTGTGAGAAAGATGATGGGTTAAAATTTTTGGTGGTTTCTTGTTCAGTCCATAGGCCTACAGCATGTGGCAAACCGGTGAGCATGTGGCTCTATTAGTATGGGAGATACCTGAAAACATATCACACTTTTCATCATAGTGCTTTTACCAATGCATAAAATGCATGGAGAAGTCATTTCGAATGAATTGTCCTTAGTGTTGTGAGAACGATGACGGGTTAAAATTTTTGGTGGTTTCTTGTTCAGTCCATAGGCCTACAGCATGTGGCAAACCGGTGAGCATGTGACTCTATTAGTATAGTAGATACCTGAAAACATTTTCATCATAGTGCTTTTACCAATGCATAAAATGCATAGAGAAGTCATTTCGAATGAATCGTCCTCAGTGTTGTGAGAACGATGACGGGTTAAAATTTTTGGTGGTTTCTTGTTCAGTCCATAGGCCTACAGCATGTGGCAAACCGGTGAGCATGTGGCTCTATTAGGATAGGAGATACCTGAAAACATATCACACTTTTCATCATAGTGCTTTTACCAATGCATAAAATGTATGGAGAAGTCATTTCGAATGAATCGTCCTCAGTGTTGTGAGAACGATGACGGGTTAAAATTTTTGGTGGTTTATTGTTCAGTCCATAGGCCTACAGCATGTGGCAAACCGGTGAGCATGTGGCTCTATTAGTATAGGAGATACCTGAAAACATATCACACTTTTCATCATGGTGCTTTTACCAATGCATGAAATGCATGGAGAAGTCATTTCGAATGAATCGTCCTCAGTGTTGTGAGAACGATGACGGGTTAAAATTTTTGGTGGTTTCTTGTTCAGTCCATAGGTTTACAGCATGTGGCAAACCTGTGAGTATGTGGCTCTATTAGTATAGGAGATACCTGAAAACATATCACACTTTTCATCATAGTGCTTTTACCAATGCATAAAATGCATGGAGAAGTCATTTCGAATGAATCGTCCTCAGTGTTGTGAGAACGATGACGGGTTAAAATTTTTGGTGGTTTCTTGTTCAGTCCATAGGCCTACAGCATGTGGCAAACCGGTGAGCATGTGGCTCTATTAGTATAGGAGATACCTGAAAACATATCACAGTTTTCATCATAGTGCTTTTACCAATGCATAAAATGCATGGAGAAGTCATTTCGAATGAATCGTCCTCAGTGTTGTGAGAACGATGACGGGTTAAAATTTTTGGTGGTTTCTTGTTCAGTCCATAGGCCTACAGCATGTGGCAAACCGGTGAGCATATGGCTCTATTAGTATAGGAGATACCTGAAAACATATCACACTTTTCATCATAGTGCTTTTACCAATGCATGAAATGCATGGAGAAGTCATTTCGAATGAATCGTCCTCAGTGTTGTGAGAACGATGATGGGTTAAAATTTTTGGTGGTTTCTTGTTCAGTCCATAGGCCTACAGCATGTGGCAAACCGGTGAGCATGTGGCTCTATTAGTATAGGAGATACCTGAAAACATATCACACTTTTCATCATAGTGCTTTTACCAATGCATAAAATGCATGGAGAAGTCATTTCGAATGAATTGTCCTTAGTGTTGTGAGAACGATGACGGGTTAAAATTTTTGGTGGTTTCTTGTTCAGTCCATAGGCCTACAGCATGTGGCAAACCGGTGAGCATGTGACTCTATTAGTATAGGAGATACCTGAAAACAATTTCATCATAGTGCTTTTACCAAGGCATAAAATGCATAGAGAAGTCATTTCGAATGAATCGTCCTCAGTGTTGTGAGAACGATGATGGGTTAAAATTTTTGGTGGTTTCTTGTTCAGTCCATAGGCCTACAGCATGTGGCAAACCGGTGAGCATGTGGCTCTATTAGTATAGGAGATACCTGAAAACATATCACACTTTTCATCATAGTGCTTTTACCAATGCATAAAATGCATGGAGAAGTCATTTCGAATGAATCATCCTCAGTGTTGTGAGAACGATGACGGGTTAAAATATTTGGTGGTTTCTTGTTCAGTCCATAGGCCTACAGCATGTGGCAAACCGGTGAGCATGTGGCTCTATTAGTATAGGAGATACCTGAAAACATATCACACTTTTCATCATAGTGCTTTTACCAATGCATGAAATGCATGGAGAAGTCATTTCGAATGAATCGTCCTCAGTATTGTGAGAACGATGACGGGTTAAAATGTTTGGTGGTTTCTTGTTCAGTCCATAGGCCTACAGCATGTGGCAAACCGGTGAGCATGTGGCTCTATTAGTATAGGAGATACCTGAAAACATCACACTTTTCATCATAGTGCTTTTACCAATGCATAAAATGCATGGAGAAGTCATTTCGAATGAATCGTCCTCAGTGTTGTGAGAACGATGATGGGTTAAAATTTTTGGTGGTTTCTTGTTCAGTCCATAGGCCTACAGCATGTGGCAAACCGGTGAGCATGTGGCTCTATTAGTATAGGAGATACCTGAAAACATATCACACTTTTCATCATAGTGCTTTTACCAATGCATAAAATGCATGGAGAAGTCATTTCAAATGAATCGTCCTCAGTGTTGTGAGAACGATGACGGGTTAAAATTTTTGGTGGTTTCTTGTTCAGTCCATAGGCCTACAGCATGTGGCAAACCGGTGAGCATGTGGCTCTATTAGTATAGGAGATACCTGAAAACATATCACACTTTTCATCATAGTGCTTTTACCAATGCATGAAATGCATGGAGAAGTCATTTCGAATGAATCGTCCTCAGTGTTGTGAGAACGATGACGGGTTAAAATTTTTGGTGGTTTCTTGTTCAGTCCATAGGCCTACAGCATGTGGCAAACCGGTGAGCATGTGGCTCTATTACTATAGGAGATACCTGAAAACATATCACACTTTTCATCATAGTGCTTTTACCAATGCATGAAATGCATGGAGAAGTCATTTCGAATGAATCGTCCTCAGTGTTGTGAGAACGATGACGGGTTAAAATATTTGGTGGTTTCTTGTTCAGTCCATAGGCCTGCAGCATGTGGCAAACCGGTTAGCATGTGGCTCTATTAGTATAGGAGATACCTGAAAACATATCACACTTTTCATCATAGTGCTTTTACCAATGCATAAAATGCATGGAGAAGTCATTTCGCATGAATCGTCCTCAGTGTTGTGAGAACGATGACGGGTTAAAATTTTTGGTGGTTTCTTGTTCAGTCCATAGGTTTACAGCATGTGGCAAACCGGTGAGTTTGTGGCTCTATTAGTGTAGGAGATACCTGAAAACATATCACACTTTTCATCATAGTGCTTTTACCAATGCATAAAATGCATGGAGAAGTCATTTCGAATGAATCTTCCTCAGTGTTGTGAGAACGATGACAGGTTAAAATTTTTGGTGGTTTCTTGTTCAGTCCATAGGCCTACGGCATGTGGCAAACCGGTGAGCATGTGGCTCTATTAGTATAGGAGATACCTGAAAACATATCACACTTTTCATCATAGTGCTTTTACCAATGCATAAAATGCATGGAGAAGTCATTTCGAATGAATCGTCCTCAGTGTTGTGAGAACGATGACGGGTTAAAATTTTTGGTGGTTTCTTGTTCAGTCCATAGGCCTACAGCATGTGGCAAACCGGTGAGCATGTGGCTCTATTAGTATAGGAGATACCTGAAAACATCACACTTTTCATCATAGTGCTTTTACCAATGCATAAAATGCATGGAGAAGTCATTTCGAATGAATCGTCCTCAGTGTTGTGAGAACGATGATGGGTTAAAATTTTTGGTGGTTTCTTGTTCAGTCCATAGGCCTACAGCATGTGGCAAACCGGTGAGCATGTGACTCTATTAGTATAGTAGATACCTGAAAACATTTTCATCATAGTGCTTTTACCAATGCATAAAATGCATAGAGAAGTCATTTCGAATGAATCGTCCTCAGTGTTGTGAGAACGATGACGGGTTAAAATTTTTGGTGGTTTCTTGTTCAGTCCATAGGCCTACAGCATGTGGCAAACCGGTGAGCATGTGGCTCTATTAGTATAGGAGATACCTGAAAACATCACACTTTTCATCATAGTGCTTTTACCAATGCATAAAATGCATGGAGAAGTCATTTCAAATGAATCGTCCTCAGTGTTGTGAGAACGATGATGGGTTAAAATTTTTGGTGGTTTCTTGTTCAGTCCATAGGCCTACAGCATGTGGCAAACCGGTGAGCATGTGGCTCTATTAGTATAGGAGATACCTGAAAACGTTTTCATCATAGTGCTTTTACCAATGCATAAAATGCATGGAGAAGTCATTTCGAATGAATCGTCCTCAGTGTTGTGAGAACGATGACGGGTTAAAATTTTTGGTGGTTTCTTGTTCAGTCCATAGGCCTACAGCATGTGGCAAACCGGTGAGCATGTGGCTCTATTACTATAGGAGATACCTGAAAACATATCACACTTTTCATCATAGTGCTTTTACCAATGCATGAAATGCATGGAGAAGTCATTTCGAATGAATCGTCCTCAGTGTTGTGAGAACGATGACGGGTTAAAATATTTGGTGGTTTCTTGTTCAGTCCATAGGCCTGCAGCATGTGGCAAACCGGTTAGCATGTGGCTCTATTAGTATAGGAGATACCTGAAAACATATCACACTTTTCATCATAGTGCTTTTACCAATGCATAAAATGCATGGAGAAGTCATTTCGCATGAATCGTCCTCAGTGTTGTGAGAACGATGACGGGTTAAAATTTTTGGTGGTTTCTTGTTCAGTCCATAGGTTTACAGCATGTGGCAAACCGGTGAGTTTGTGGCTCTATTAGTGTAGGAGATACCTGAAAACATATCACACTTTTCATCATAGTGCTTTTACCAATGCATAAAATGCATGGAGAAGTCATTTCGAATGAATCTTCCTCAGTGTTGTGAGAACGATGACAGGTTAAAATTTTTGGTGGTTTCTTGTTCAGTCCATAGGCCTACAGCATGTGGCAAACCGGTGAGCATGTGGCTCTATTAGTATAGGAGATACCTGAAAACATATCACACTTTTCATCATAGTGCTTTTACCAATGCATAAAATGCATGGAGAAGTCATTTCGAATGAATCGTCCTCAGTGTTGTGAGAACGATGACGGGTTAAAATTTTTGGTGGTTTCTTGTTCAGTCCATAGGCCTACAGCATGTGGCAAACCGGTGAGCATGTGGCTCTATTAGTATAGGAGATACCTGAAAACATCACACTTTTCATCATAGTGCTTTTACTAATGCATAAAATGCATGGAGAAGTCATTTCGAATGAATCGTCCTCAGTGTTGTGAGAACGATGATGGGTTAAAATTTTTGGTGGTTTCTTGTTCAGTCCATAGGCCTACAGCATGTGGCAAACCGGTGAGCATGTGACTCTATTAGTATAGTAGATACCTGAAAACATTTTCATCATAGTGCTTTTACCAATGCATAAAATGCATAGAGAAGTCATTTCGAATGAATCGTCCTCAGTGTTGTGAGAACGATGACGGGTTAAAATTTTTGGTGGTTTCTTGTTCAGTTCATAGGCCTACAGCATGTGGCAAACCGGTGAGCATGTGGCTCTATTAGTATAGGAGATACCTGAAAACATCACACTTTTCATCATAGTGCTTTTACCAATGCATAAAATGCATGGAGAAGTCATTTCGAATGAATCGTCCTCAGTGTTGTGAGAACGATGATGGGTTAAAATTTTTGGTGGTTTCTTGTTCAGTCCATAGGCCTACAGCATGTGGCAAACCGGTGAGCATGTGGCTCTATTAGTATAGGAGATACCTGAAAACGTTTTCATCATAGTGCTTTTACCAATGCATAAAATGCATGGAGAAGTCATTTCGAATGAATCGTCCTCAGTGTTGTGAGAACGATGACGGGTTAAAATTTTTGGTGGTTTCTTGTTCAGTCCATAGGCCTACAGCATGTGGCAAACCGGTGAGCATGTGGCTCTATTACTATAGGAGATACCTGAAAACATATCACACTTTTCATCATAGTGCTTTTACCAATGCATGAAATGCATGGAGAAGTCATTTCGAATGAATCGTCCTCAGTGTTGTGAGAACGATGACGGGTTAAAATATTTGGTGGTTTCTTGTTCAGTCCATAGGCCTGCAGCATGTGGCAAACCGGTTAGCATGTGGCTCTATTAGTATAGGAGATACCTGAAAACATATCACACTTTTCATCATAGTGCTTTTACCAATGCATAAAATGCATGGAGAAGTCATTTCGCATGAATCGTCCTCAGTGTTGTGAGAACGATGACGGGTTAAAATTTTTGGTGGTTTCTTGTTCAGTCCATAGGTTTACAGCATGTGGCAAACCGGTGAGTTTGTGGCTCTATTAGTGTAGGAGATACCTGAAAACATATCACACTTTTCATCATAGTGCTTTTACCAATGCATAAAATGCATGGAGAAGTCATTTCGAATGAATCTTCCTCAGTGTTGTGAGAACGATGACAGGTTAAAATTTTTGGTGGTTTCTTGTTCAGTCCATAGGCCTACAGCATGTGGCAAACCGGTGAGCATGTGGCTCTATTAGTATAGGAGATACCTGAAAACATATCACACTTTTCATCATAGTGCTTTTACCAATGCATAAAATGCATGGAGAAGTCATTTCGAATGAATCGTCCTCAGTGTTGTGAGAACGATGACGGGTTAAAATTTTTGGTGGTTTCTTGTTCAGTCCATAGGCCTACAGCATGTGGCAAACCGGTGAGCATGTGGCTCTATTAGTATAGGAGATACCTGAAAACATCACACTTTTCATCATAGTGCTTTTACTAATGCATAAAATGCATGGAGAAGTCATTTCGAATGAATCGTCCTCAGTGTTGTGAGAACGATGATGGGTTAAAATTTTTGGTGGTTTCTTGTTCAGTCCATAGGCCTACAGCATGTGGCAAACCGGTGAGCATGTGACTCTATTAGTATTGTAGATACCTGAAAACATTTTCATCATAGTGCTTTTACCAATGCATAAAATGCATAGAGAAGTCATTTCGAATGAATCGTCCTCAGTGTTGTGAGAACGATGACGGGTTAAAATTTTTGGTGGTTTCTTGTTCAGTCCATAGGCCTACAGCATGTGGCAAACCGGTGAGCATGTGGCTCTATTAGTATAGGAGATACCTGAAAACATCACACTTTTCATCATAGTGCTTTTACCAATGCATAAAATGCATGGAGAAGTCATTTCGAATGAATCGTCCTCAGTGTTGTGAGAACGATGATGGGTTAAAATTTTTGGTGGTTTCTTGTTCAGTCCATAGGCCTACAGCATGTGGCAAACCGGTGAGCATGTGGCTCTATTAGTATAGGAGATACCTGAAAACGTTTTCATCATAGTGCTTTTACCAATGCATAAAATTCATGGAGAAGTCATTTCGAATGAATCGTCCTCAGTGTTGTGAGAACGATGACGGGTTAAAATTTTTGGTGGTTTCTTGTTCAGTCCATAGGCCTACAGCATGTGGCAAACCGGTGAGCATGTGGCTTTATTAGTATAGGAGATACCTGAAAACATATCACACTTTTCATCATAGTGCTTTTACCAATGCATAAAATGCATGGAGAAGTCATTTCGAATGAATCGTCCTCAGTGTTGTGAGAACGATGACGGGTTAAAATATATGGTGGTTTCTTGTTCAGTCCATAGGCCTACAGCATGTGGCAAACCGGTGAGCATGTGGCTCTATTAGTATAGGAGATACCTGAAAACGTTTTCATCATAGTGCTTTTACCAATGCATAAAATTCATGGAGAAGTCATTTCGAATGAATCGTCCTCAGTGTTGTGAGAACGATGACGGGTTAAAATTTTTGGTGGTTTCTTGTTCAGTCCATAGGTTTACAGCATGTGGCAAACCTGTGAGTATGTGGCTCTATTAGTATAGGAGATACCTGAAAACATATCACACTTTTCATCATAGTGCTTTTACCAATGCATAAAATGCATGGAGAAGTCATTTCGAATGAATCGTCCTCAGTGTTGTGAGAACGATGACGGGTTAAAATTTTTGGTGGTTTCTTGTTCAGTCCATAGGCCTACAGCATGTGGCAAACCGGTGAGCATGTGGCTCTATTAGTATAGGAGATACCTGAAAACATATCACACTTTTCATCATAGTGCTTTTAACAATGCATAAAATGCATGGAGAAGTAATTTCGAATGAATCGTCCTCAGTGTTGTGAGAACGATGACGGGTTTAATTTTTTGGTGGTTTCTTTTTCAGTCCATAGGCCTACAGCATGTGGCAAACCGGTGAGCATGTGGCTCTATTAGTATAGGAGATACCTGAAAACATATCACACTTTTCATCATAGTGCTTTTACCAATGCATGAAATGCATGGAGAAGTCATTTCGAATGAATCGTCCTCAGTGTTGTGAGAACGATGACGGGTTAAAATTTTTGGTGGTTTCTTGTTCAGTCCATAGGTTTACAGCATGTGGCAAACCTGTGAGTATGTGGCTCTATTAGTATAGGAGATACCTGAAAACATATCACACTTTTCATCATAGTGCTTTTACCAATGCATAAAATGCATGGAGAAGTCATTTCGAATGAATCTTCCTCAGTGTTGTGAGAACGATGACGGGTTTAATTTTTTGGTGGTTTCTTTTTCAGTCCATAGGCCTACAGCATGTGGCAAACCGGTGAGCATGTGGCTCTATTAGTATAGGAGATACCTGAAAACATATCACACTTTTCATCATAGTGCTTTTACCAATGCATGAAATGCATGGAGAAGTCATTTCGAATGAATCGTCCTCAGTGTTGTGAGAACGATGACGGGTTAAAATTTTTGGTGGTTTCTTGTTCAGTCCATAGGTTTACAGCATGTGGCAAACCTGTGAGTATGTGGCTCTATTAGTATAGGAGATACCTGAAAACATATCACACTTTTCATCATAGTGCTTTTACCAATGCATAAAATGCATGGAGAAGTCATTTCGAATGAATCGTCCTCAGTGTTGTGAGAACGATGACGGGTTAAAATTTTTGGTGGTTTCTTGTTCAGTCCATAGGCCTACAGCATGTGGCAAACCGGTGAGCATATGGCTCTATTAGTATAGGAGATACCTGAAAACATATCACACTTTTCATCATAGTGCTTTTACCAATGCATGAAATGCATGGAGAAGTCATTTCGAATGAATCATCCTCAGTGTTGTGAGAACGATGATGGGTTTAAAATTTTTGGTGGTTTCTTGTTCAGTCCATAGGCCTACAGCATGTGGCAAACCGGTGAGCATGTGACTCTCTTAGTATAGGAGATACCTGAAAACAATTTCATCATAGTGCTTTTACCAATGCATAAAATGCATAGAGAAGTCATTTCGAATGAATCGTCCTCAGTGTTGTGAGAACGATGATGGGTTAAAATTTTTGGTGGTTTCTTGTTCAGTCCATAGGCCTACAGCATGTGGCAAACCGGTGAGCATGTGGCTCTATTAGTATAGGAGATACCTGAAAACATATCACACTTTTCATCATAGTGCTTTTAGCAATGCATAAAATGCATGGAGAAGTCATTTCGAATGAATCGTCCTCAGTGCTGTGAGAACGATGACAGGTTAAAATTTTTGGTGGTTTCTTGTTCAGTCCATAGGCCTACAGCATGTGGCAAACCGGTGAGCATGTGGCTCTATTAGTATAGGAGAAACCTGAAAACATATAACACTTTTCATCATAGTGCTTTTACCAATGCATAAAATGCATGGAGAAGTCATTTCGAATGAATCATCCTCAGTGTTGTGAGAACGATGACGGGTTAAAATTTTTGGTGGTTTCTTGTTCAGTCCATAGGCCTACAGCATGTGGCAAACCGGTGAGCATGTGGCTCTATTAGTATAGGAGATACCTGAAAACATATCACACTTTTCATCATAGTGCTTTTACCAATGCATGAAATGCATGGAGAAGTCATTTCGAATGAATCGTCCTCAGTATTGTGAGAACGATGACGGGTTAAAATGTTTGGTGGTTTCTTGTTCAGTCCATAGGCCTACAGCATGTGGCAAACCGGTGAGCATGTGGCTCTATTAGTATAGGAGATACCTGAAAACATCACACTTTTCATCATAGTGCTTTTACCAATGCATAAAATGCATGGAGAAGTCATTTCGAATGAATCGTCCTCAGTGTTGTGAGAACGATGATGGGTTAAAATTTTTGGTGGTTTCTTGTTCAGTCCATAGGCCTACAGCATGTGGCAAACCGGTGAGCATGTGGCTCTATTAGTATAGGAGATACCTGAAAACATATCACACTTTTCATCATAGTGCTTTTACCAATGCATAAAATGCATGGAGAAGTCATTTCAAATGAATCGTTCTCAGTGTTGTGAGAACGATGACGGGTTAAAATTTTTGGTGGTTTCTTGTTCAGTCCATAGGCCTACAGCATGTGGCAAACCGGTGAGCATGTGGCTCTATTAGTATAGGAGATACCTGAAAACATATCACACTTTTCATCATAGTGCTTTTACCAATGCATAAAATGCATGGAGAAGTTATTTCGAATGAATCGTCCTCAGTGTTGTGAGAACGATGACGGGTTAAAATTTTTGGTGGTTTCTTGTTCAGTCCATAGGCCTACAGCATGTGGCAAACCGGTGAGCATGTGGCTCTATTAGTATAGGAGATACCTGAAAACATATCACACTTTTCATCATAGTGCTTTTACCAATGCATGAAATGCATGGAGAAGTCATTTCGAATGAATCGTCCTCAGTGTTGTGAGAATGATGACGGGTTAAAATTTTTGGTGGTTTCTTGTTCAGTCCATAGGCCTACAGCATGTGGCAAACCGGTGAGCATGTGGCTCTATTAGTATAGGAGATACCTGAAAACATATCACACTTTTCATCATAGTGCTTTTACCAATGCATGAAATGCATGGAGAAGTCATTTCGAATGAATCGTCCTCAGTGTTGTGAGAACGATGACGGGTTAAAATTTTTGGTGGTTTCTTGTTCAGTCCATAGGCCTACAGCATGTGGCAAACCGGTTAGCATGTGGCTCTATTAGTATAGGAGATACCTGAAAACATATCACACTTTTCATCATAGTGCTTTTACCAATGCATAAAATGCATGGAGAAGTCATTTCGAATGAATCGTCCTCAGTGTTGTGAGAACGATGACGGGTTAAAATTTTTGGTGGTTTCTTGTTCAGTCCATAGGCCTACAGCATGTGGCAAACCGGTGAGCATGTGGCTCTATTAGTATAGGAGATACCTGAAAACATATCACACTTTTCATCATAGTGCTTTTACCAATGCATGAAATGCATGGAGAAGTCATTTCGAATGAATCGTCCTCAGTGTTGTGAGAACAATGACGGGTTAAAATTTTTGGTGGTTTCTTGTTCAGTCCATAGGTTTACAGCATGTGGCAAACCGGTGAGCTTGTGGCTCTATTAGTATAGGAGATACCTGAAAACATATCACACTTTTCATCATAGTGCTTTTACCAATGCATAAAATGCATGGAGAAGTCATTTCGAATGAATCTTCCTCAGTGTTGTGAGAACGATGACAGGTTAAAATTTTTGGTGGTTTCTTGTTCAGTCCATAGGCCTACAGCATGTGGCAAACCGGTAAGCATGTGGCTCTATTAGTATAGGAGATACCTGAAAACATATCACACTTTTCATCATAGTGCTTTTACCAATGCATAAAATGCATGGAGAAGTCATTTCGAATGAATCGTCCTCAGTGTTGTGAGAACGACGACGGGTTAATATTTTTGGTGGTTTCTTGTTCAGTCCATAGGCCTACAGCATGTGGCAAACCGGTGAGCATGTGGCTCTATTAGTATAGGAGATACCTGAAAACATATCACACTTTTCATCATAGTGCTTTTACCACTGCATGAAATGCATGGAGAAGTCATTTCGAATGAATCGTCCTCAGTGTTGTGAGAACGATGACGGGTTAAAATTTTTGGTGGTTTCTTGTTCAGTCCATAGGTTTACAGCATGTGGCAAACCGGTGAGTTTGTGGCTCTATTAGTATAGGAGATACCTGAAAACATATCACACTTTTCATCATAGTGCTTTTACCAATGCATAAAATGCATGGAGAAGTCATTTCGAATGAATCTTCCTCAGTGTTGTGAGAACGATGACAGGTTAAAATTTTTGGTGGTTTCTTGTTCAGTCCATAGGCCTACAGCATGTGGCAAACCGGTGAGCAAGTGGCTCTGTTAGTATAGGAGATACCTGAAAACATATCACACTTTTCATCACAGTGCTTTTACCAATGCATAAAATGCATAGAGAAGTCATTTCGAATGAATCGTCCTCAGTGTTGTGAGAACGATGACGGGTTAAAATTTTTGGTGGTTTCTTGTTCAGTCCATAGGCCTACAGCATGTGGCAAACCGGTGAGCATGTGGCTCTATTAGTATAGGAGATACCTGAAAACATCACACTTTTCATCATAGAGCTTTTACCAATGCAAAAAATGCATGGAGAAGTCATTTCGAATGAATCGTCCTCAGTGTTGTGAGAACGATGATGGGTTAAAATTTTTGGTGGTTTCTTGTTCAGTCCATAGGCCTACAGCATTTGGCAAACCGGTGAGCATGTGGCTCTATTAGTATAGGAGATACCTGAAAACATATCACACTTTTCATCATAGTGCTTTTACCAATGCATAAAATGCAT
The DNA here is from genome assembly GCF_032444005.1 of Ranitomeya imitator. Taxonomy (NCBI): domain Eukaryota; kingdom Metazoa; phylum Chordata; class Amphibia; order Anura; family Dendrobatidae; genus Ranitomeya; species Ranitomeya imitator. Next base: position 95,225,318 of record NC_091290.1, read on the forward strand.
GGAGAAGTCATTTCGAATGAGTCGTCCTCAGTGTTGTGAGAACGATGACGGGTTAAAATTTTTGGTGGTTTCTTGTTCAGTCCACAGGCCTACAGCATGTGGCAAACCGGTGAGCATGTGGCTCTATTAGTATAGGAGATACCTGAAAACATATCACACTTTTCATCATAGTGCTTTTACCAATGCATAAAATGCATGGAGAAGTCATTTCGAATGAATCATCCTCAGTGTTGTGAGAACGATGACGGGTTAAAATTTTTGGTGGTTTCTTGTTCAGTCCATAGGCCTACAGCATGTGGCAAACCGGTGAGCATGTGGCTCTATTAGTATAGGAGATACCTGAAAACATATCACACTTTTCATCATAGTGCTTTTACCAATGCATGAAATGCATGGAGAAGTCATTTCGAATGAATCGTCCTCAGTATTGTGAGAACGATGACGGGTTAAAATGTTTGGTGGTTTCTTGTTCAGTCCATAGGCCTACAGCATGTGGCAAACCGGTGAGCATGTGGCTCTATTAGTATAGGAGATACCTGAAAACATCACACTTTTCATCATAGTGCTTTTACCAATGCATAAAATGCATGGAGAAGTCATTTCGAATGAATCGTCCTCAGTGTTGTGAGAACGATGATGGGTTAAAATTTTTGGTGGTTTCTTGTTCAGTCCATAGGCCTACAGCATGTGGCAAACCGGTGAGCATGTGGCTCTATTAGTATAGGAGATACCTGAAAACATATCACACTTTTCATCATAGTGCTTTTACCAATGCATAAAATGCATGGAGAAGTTATTTCGAATGAATCGTCCTCAGTGTTGTGAGAACGATGACGGGTTAAAATTTTTGGTGGTTTCTTGTTCAGTCCATAGGCCTACAGCATGTGGCAAACCGGTGAGCATGTGGCTCTATTAGTATAGGAGATACCTGAAAACATATCACACTTTTCATCATAGTGCTTTTACCAATGCATGAAATGCATGGAGAAGTCATTTCGAATGAATCGTCCTCAGTGTTGTGAGAATGATGACGGGTTAAAATTTTTGGTGGTTTCTTGTTCAGTCCATAGGCCTACAGCATGTGGCAAACCGGTGAGCATGTGGCTCTATTAGTATAGGAGATACCTGAAAACATATCACACTTTTCATCATAGTGCTTTTACCAATGCATGAAATGCATGGAGAAGTCATTTCGAATGAATCGTCCTCAGTGTTGTGAGAACGATGACGGGTTCAAATTTTTGGTGGTTTCTTGTTCAGTCCATAGGCCTACAGCATGTGGCAAACCGGTTAGCATGTGGCTCTATTAGTATAGGAGATACCTGAAAACATATCACACTTTTCATCATAGTGCTTTTACCAATGCATAAAATGCATGGAGAAGTCATTTCGAATGAATCGTCCTCAGTGTTGTGAGAACGATGACGGGTTAAAATTTTTGGTGGTTTCTTGTTCAGTCCATAGGCCTACAGCATGTGGCAAACCGGTGAGCATGTGGCTCTATTAGTATAGGAAATACCTGAAAACATATCACACTTTTCATCATAGTGCTTTTACCAATGCATGAAATGCATGGAGAAGTCATTTCGAATGAATCTTCCTCAGTGTTGTGAGAACGATGACGGGTTAAAATTTTTGGTGGTTTCTTGTTCAGTCCATAGGTTTACAGCATGTGGCAAACCGGTGAGTTTGTGGCTCTATTAGTATAGGAGATACCTGAAAACATATCACACTTTTCATCATAGTGCTTTTACTAATGCATAAAATGCATGGAGAAGTCATTTCGAATGAATCTTCCTCAGTGTTGTGAGAACGATGACAGGTTAAAATTTTTGGTGGTTTCTTGTTCAGTCCATAGGCCTACAGCATGTGGCAAACCGGTAAGCATGTGGCTCTATTAGTATAGGAGATACCTGAAAACATATCACACTTTTCATCATAGTGCTTTTACCAATGCATAAAATGCATGGAGAAGTCATTTCGAATGAATCGTCCTCAGTGTTGTGAGAATGACGACGGGTTAATATTTTTGGTGGTTTCTTGTTCAGTCCATAGGCCTACAGCATGTGGCAAACCGGTGAGCATGTGGCTCTATTAGTATAGGAGATACCTGAAAACATATCACACTTTTCATCATAGTGCTTTTACCAATGCATGAAATGCATGGAGAAGTCATTTCGAATGAATCGTCCTCAGTGTTGTGAGAACGATGACGGGTTAAAATTTTTGGTGGTTTCTTGTTCAGTCCATAGGTTTACAGCATGTGGCAAACCGGTGAGTTTGTGGCTCTATTAGTATAGGAGATACCTGAAAACATATCACACTTTTCATCATAGTGCTTTTACCAATGCATAAAATGCATGGAGAAGTCATTTCGAATGAATCTTCCTCAGTGTTGTGAGAACGATGACAGGTTAAAATTTTTGGTGGTTTCTTGTTCAGTCCATAGGCCTACAGCATGTGGCAAACCGGTGAGCAAGTGGCTCTATTAGTATAGGAGATACCTGAAAACATATCACACTTTTCATCACAGTGCTTTTACCAATGCATAAAATGCATAGAGAAATCATTTCGAATGAATCGTCCTCAGTGTTGTGAGAACGATGACGGGTTAAAATTTTTGGTGGTTTCTTGTTCAGTCCATAGGCCTACAGCATGTGGCAAACCGGTGAGCATATGGCTCTATTAGTATAGGAGATACCTGAAAACATATCACACTTTTCATCATAGTGCTTTTACCAATGCATGAAATGCATGGAGAAGTCATTTCGAATGAATCGTCCTCAGTGTTGTGAGAACGATGATGGGTTTAAAATTTTTGGTGGTTTCTTGTTCAGTCCATAGGCCTACAGCATGTGGCAAACCGGTGAGCATGTGACTCTATTAGTATAGGAGATACCTGAAAACAATTTCATCATAGTGCTTTTACCAATGCATAAAATGCATAGAGAAGTCATTTCGAATGAATCGTCCTCAGTGTTGTGAGAACGATGATGGGTTAAAATTTTTGGTGGTTTCTTGTTCAGTCCATAGGCCTACAGCATGTGGCAAACCGGTGAGCATGTGGCTCTATTAGTATAGGAGATACCTGAAAACATATCACACTTTTCATCATAGTGCTTTTAGCAATGCATAAAATGCATGGAGAAGTCATTTCGAATGAATCGTCCTCAGTGCTGTGAGAACGATGAAAGGTTAAAATTTTTGGTGGTTTCTTGTTCAGTCCATAGGCCTACAGCATGTGGCAAACCGGTGAGCATGTGGCTCTATTAGTATAGGAGAAACCTGAAAACATATAACACTTTTCATCATAGTGCTTTTACCAATGCATAAAATGCATGGAGAAGTCATTTCGAATGAATCATCCTCAGTGTTGTGAGAACGATGACGGGTTAAAATTTTTGGTGGTTTCTTGTTCAGTCCATAGGCCTACAGCATGTGGCAAACCGGTGAGCATGTGGCTCTATTAGTATAGGAGATACCTGAAAACATATCACACTTTTCATCATAGTGCTTTTACCAATGCATGAAATGCATGGAGAAGTCATTTCGAATGAATCGTCCTCAGTATTGTGAGAACGATGACGGGTTAAAATGTTTGGTGGTTTCTTGTTCAGTCCATAGGCCTACAGCATGTGGCAAACCGGTGAGCATGTGGCTCTATTAGTATAGGAGATACCTGAAAACATCACACTTTTCATCATAGTGCTTTTACCAATGCATAAAATGCATGGAGAAGTCATTTCGAATGAATCGTCCTCAGTGTTGTGAGAACGATGATGGGTTAAAATTTTTGGTGGTTTCTTGTTCAGTCCATAGGCCTACAGCATGTGGCAAACCGGTGAGCATGTGGCTCTATTAGTATAGGAGATACCTGAAAACATATCACACTTTTCATCATAGTGCTTTTACCAATGCATAAAATGCATGGAGAAGTCATTTCAAATGAATCGTCCTCAGTGTTGTGAGAACGATGACGGGTTAAAATTTTTGGTGGTTTCTTGTTCAGTACATAGGCCTACAGCATGTGGCAAACCGGTGAGCATGTGGCTCTATTAGTATAGGAGATACCTGAAAACATATCACACTTTTCATCATAGTGCTTTTACCAATGCATAAAATGCATGGAGAAGTTATTTCGAATGAATCGTCCTCAGTGTTGTGAGAACGATGACGGGTTAAAATTTTTGGTGGTTTCTTGTTCAGTCCATAGGCCTACAGCATGTGGCAAACCGGTGAGCATGTGGCTCTATTAGTATAGGAGATACCTGAAAACATATCACACTTTTCATCATAGTGCTTTTACCAATGCATGAAATGCATGGAGAAGTCATTTCGAATGAATCGTCCTCAGTGTTGTGAGAATGATGACGGGTTAAAATTTTTGGTGGTTTCTTGTTCAGTCCATAGGCCTACAGCATGTGGCAAACCGGTGAGCATGTGGCTCTATTAGTATAGGAGATACCTGAAAACATATCACACTTTTCATCATAGTGCTTTTACCAATGCATGAAATGCATGGAGAAGTCATTTCGAATGAATCGTCCTCAGTGTTGTGAGAACGATGACGGGTTAAAATTTTTGGTGGTTTCTTGTTCAGTCCATAGGCCTACAGCATGTGGCAAACCGGTTAGCATGTGGCTCTATTAGTATAGGAGATACCTGAAAACATATCACACTTTTCATCATAGTGCTTTTACCAATGCATAAAATGCATGGAGAAGTCATTTCGAATGAATCGTCCTCAGTGTTGTGAGAACGATGACGGGTTAAAATTTTTGGTGGTTTCTTGTTCAGTCCATAGGCCTACAGCATGTGGCAAACCGTTGAGCATGTGGCTCTATTAGTATAGGAGATACCTGAAAACATATCACACTTTTCATCATAGTGCTTTTACCAATGCATGAAATGCATGGAGAAGTCATTTCGAATGAATCGTCCTCAGTGTTGTGAGAACAATGACGGGTTAAAATTTTTGGTGGTTTCTTGTTCAGTCCATAGGTTTACAGCATGTGGCAAACCGGTGAGCTTGTGGCTCTATTAGTATAGGAGATACTTGAAAACATATCACACTTTTCATCATAGTGCTTTTACCAATGCATAAAATGCATGGAGAAGTCATTTCGAATGAATCTTCCTCAGTGTTGTGAGAACGATGACAGGTTAAAATTTTTGGTGGTTTCTTGTTCAGTCCATAGGCCTACAGCATGTGGCAAACCGGTAAGCATGTGGCTCTATTAGTATAGGAGATACCTGAAAACATATCACACTTTTCATCATAGTGCTTTTACCAATGCATAAAATGCATGGAGAAGTCATTTCGAATGAATCGTCCTCAGTGTTGTGAGAACGACGACGGGTTAATATTTTTGGTGGTTTCTTGTTCAGTCCATAGGCCTACAGCATGTGGCAAACCGGTGAGCATGTGGCTCTATTAGTATAGGAGATACCTGAAAACATATCACACTTTTCATCATAGTGCTTTTACCACTGCATGAAATGCATGGAGAAGTCATTTCGAATGAATCGTCCTCAGTGTTGTGAGAACGATGACGGGTTAAAATTTTTGGTGGTTTCTTGTTCAGTCCATAGGTTTACAGCATGTGGCAAACCGGTGAGTTTGTGGCTCTATTAGTATAGGAGATACCTGAAAACATATCACACTTTTCATCATAGTGCTTTTACCAATGCATAAAATGCATGGAGAAGTCATTTCGAATGAATCTTCCTCAGTGTTGTGAGAACGATGACAGGTTAAAATTTTTGGTGGTTTCTTGTTCAGTCCATAGGCCTACAGCATGTGGCAAACCGGTGAGCAAGTGGCTCTATTAGTATAGGAGATACCTGAAAACATATCACACTTTTCATCACAGTGCTTTTACCAATGCATAAAATGCATAGAGAAGTCATTTCGAATGAATCGTCCTCAGTGTTGTGAGAACGATGACGGGTTAAAATTTTTGGTGGTTTCTTGTTCAGTCCATAGGCCTACAGCATGTGGCAAACCGGTGAGCATGTGGCTCTATTAATATAGGAGATACCTGAAAACATCACACTTTTCATCATAGAGCTTTTACCAATGCAAAAAATGCATGGAGAAGTCATTTCGAATGAATCGTCCTCAGTGTTGTGAGAACGATGATGGGTTAAAATTTTTGGTGGTTTCTTGTTCAGTCCATAGGCCTACAGCATTTGGCAAACCGGTGAGCATGTGGCTCTATTAGTATAGGAGATACCTGAAAACATATCACACTTTTCATCATAGTGCTTTTACCAATGCATAAAATGCATGGAGAAGTCATTTCGAATGAGTCGTCCTCAGTGTTGTGAGAACGATGACGGGTTAAAATTTTTGGTGGTTTCTTGTTCAGTCCACAGGCCTACAGCATGTGGCAAACCGGTGAGCATGTGGCTCTATTAGTATAGGAGATACCTGAAAACATATCACACTTTTCATCATAGTGCTTTTACCAATGCATAAAATGCATGGAGAAGTCATTTCGAATGAATCATCCTCAGTGTTGTGAGAACGATGACGGGTTAAAATTTTTGGTGGTATCTTGTTCAGTCCATAGGCCTACAGCATGTGGCAAACCGGTGAGCATGTGGCTCTATTAGTATAGGAGATACCTGAAAACATATCACACTTTTCATCATAGTGCTTTTACCAATGCATGAAATGCATGGAGAAGTCATTTCGAATGAATCGTCCTCAGTATTGTGAGAACGATGACGGGTTAAAATGTTTGGTGGTTTCTTGTTCAGTCCATAGGCCTACAGCATGTGGCAAACCGGTGAGCATGTGGCTCTATTAGTATAGGAGATACCTGAAAACATCACACTTTTCATCATAGTGCTTTTACCAATGCATAAAATGCATGGAGAAGTCATTTCGAATGAATCGTCCTCAGTGTTGTGAGAACGATGATGGGTTAAAATTTTTGGTGGTTTCTTGTTCAGTCCATAGGCCTACAGCATGTGGCAAACCGGTGAGCATGTGGCTCTATTAGTATAGGAGATACATGAAAACATATCACACTTTTCATCATAGTGCTTTTACCAATGCATAAAATGCATGGAGAAGTCATTTCAAATGAATCGTCCTCAGTGTTGTGAGAACGATGACGGGTTAAAATTTTTGGTGGTTTCTTGTTCAGTCCATAGGCCTACAGCATGTGGCAAACCGGTGAGCATGTGGCTCTATTAGTATAGGAGATACCTGAAAACATATCACACTTTTCATCATAGTGCTTTTACCAATGCATAAAATGCATGGAGAAGTTATTTCGAATGAATCGTCCTCAGTGTTGTGAGAACGATGACGGGTTAAAATTTTTGGTGGTTTCTTGTTCAGTCCATAGGCCTACAGCATGTGGCAAACCGGTGAGCATGTGGCTATATTAGTATAGGAGATACCTGAAAACATATCACACTTTTCATCATAGTTCTTTTACCAATGCATGAAATGCATGGAGAAGTCATTTCGAATGAATCGTCCTCAGTGTTGTGAGAATGATGACGGGTTAAAATTTTTGGTGGTTTCTTGTTCAGTCCATAGGCCTACAGCATGTGGCAAACCGGTGAGCATGTGGCTCTATTAGTATAGGAGATACCTGAAAACATATCACACTTTTCATCATAGTGCTTTTACCAATGCATGAAATGCATGGAGAAGTCATTTCGAATGAATCGTCCTCAGTGTTGTGAGAACGATGACGGGTTCAAATTTTTGGTGGTTTCTTGTTCAGTCCATAGGCCTACAGCATGTGGCAAACCGGTTAGCATGTGGCTCTATTAGTATAGGAGATACCTGAAAACATATCACACTTTTCATCATAGTGCTTTTACCAATGCATAAAATGCATGGAGAAGTCATTTCGAATGAATCGTCCTCAGTGTTGTGAGAACGATGACGGGTTAAAATTTTTGGTGGTTTCTTGTTCAGTCCATAGGCCTACAGCATGTGGCAAACCGGTGAGCATGTGGCTCTATTAGTATAGGAAATACCTGAAAACATATCACACTTTTCATCATAGTGCTTTTACCAATGCATGAAATGCATGGAGAAGTCATTTCGAATGAATCTTCCTCAGTGTTGTGAGAACGATGACGGGTTAAAATTTTTGGTGGTTTCTTGTTCAGTCCATAGGTTTACAGCATGTGGCAAACCGGTGAGTTTGTGGCTCTATTAGTATAGGAGATACCTGAAAACATATCACACTTTTCATCATAGTGCTTTTACTAATGCATAAAATGCATGGAGAAGTCATTTCGAATGAATCTTCCTCAGTGTTGTGAGAACGATGACAGGTTAAAATTTTTGGTGGTTTCTTGTTCAGTCCATAGGCCTACAGCATGTGGCAAACCGGTAAGCATGTGGCTCTATTAGTATAGGAGATACCTGAAAACATATCACACTTTTCATCATAGTGCTTTTACCAATGCATAAAATGCATGGAGAAGTCATTTCGAATGAATCGTCCTCAGTGTTGTGAGAATGACGACGGGTTAATATTTTTGGTGGTTTCTTGTTCAGTCCATAGGCCTACAGCATGTGGCAAACCGGTGAGCATGTGGCTCTATTAGTATAGGAGATACCTGAAAACATATCACACTTTTCATCATAGTGCTTTTACCAATGCATGAAATGCATGGAGAAGTCATTTCGAATGAATCGTCCTCAGTGTTGTGAGAACGATGACGGGTTAAAATATTTGGTGGTTTCTTGTTCAGTCCATAGGTTTACAGCATGTGGCAAACCGGTGAGTTTGTGGCTCTATTAGTATAGGAGATACCTGAAAACATATCACACTTTTCATCATAGTGCTTTTACCAATGCATAAAATGCATGGAGAAGTCATTTCGAATGAATCTTCCTCAGTGTTGTGAGAACGATGACAGGTTAAAATTTTTGGTGGTTTCTTGTTCAGTCCATAGGCCTACAGCATGTGGCAAACCGGTGAGCAAGTGGCTCTATTAGTATAGGAGATACCTGAAAACATATCACACTTTTCATCACAGTGCTTTTACCAATGCATAAAATGCATAGAGAAATCATTTCGAATGAATCGTCCTCAGTGTTGTGAGAACGATGACGGGTTAAAATTTTTGGTGGTTTCTTGTTCAGTCCATAGGCCTACAGCATGTGGCAAACCGGTGAGCATGTGGCTCTATTAGTATAGGAGATACCTGAAAACATCACACTTTTCATCATAGAGCTTTTACCAATGCAAAAAATGCATGGAGAAGTCATTTCGAATGAGTCGTCCTCAGTGTTGTGAGAACGATGACGGGTTAAAATTTTTGGTGGTTTCTTGTTCAGTCCACAGGCCTACAGCATGTGGCAAACCGGTGAGCATGTGGCTCTATTAGTATAGGAGATACCTGAAAACGTTTTCATCATAGTGCTTTTACCAATGCATAAAATTCATGGAGAAGTCATTTCGAATGAATCGTCCTCAGTGTTGTGAGAACGATGACGGGTTAAAATTTTTGGTGGTTTCTTGTTCAGTCCATAGGCCTACAGCATGTGGCAAACCGGTGAGCATGTGGCTCTATTAGTATAGGAGATACCTGAAAACATATCACACTTTTCATCATAGTGCTTTTACCAATGCATAAAATGCATGGAGAAGTCATTTCGAATGAATCGTCCTCAGTGTTGTGAGAACGATGACGGGTTAAAATATATGGTGGTTTCTTGTTCAGTCCATAGGCCTACAGCATGTGGCAAACCGGTGAGCATATGGCTCTATTAGTATAGGAGACACCTGAAAACATTTTCATCATAGTGCTTTTACCAATGCATAAAATGCATGGAGAAGTCATTTCGAATGAATCGTGCTCAGTGTTGTGAGAACGATGATGGGTTAAAATTTTTGGTGGTTTCTTGTTCAGTCCATAGGCCTACATCATGTGGCAAACCGGTGAGCATGTGGCTCTATTAGGATAGGAGATACCTGAAAACATATCACACTTTTCATCATAGTGCTTTTACCAATGCATAAAATGTATGGACAAGTCATTTCGAATGAATCGTCCTCAGTGTTGTGAGAACGATGACGGGTTAAAATTTTTGGTGGTTTCTTGTTCAGTCCATAGGCCTACAGCATGTGGCAAACCGGTGAGCATGTGGCTCTATTAGTATAGGAGATACCTGAAAACATATCACACTTTTCATCATAGTGCTTTTACCAATGCATGAAATGCATGGAGAAGTCATTTCGAATGAATCGTCCTCAGTGTTGTGAGAACGATGACGGGTTAAAATTTTTGGTGGTTTCTTGTTCAGTCCATAGGTTTACAGCATGTGGCAAACCTGTGAGTATGTGGCTCTATTAGTATAGGAGATACCTGAAAACATATCACACTTTTCATCATAGTGCTTTTACCAATGCATAAAATGCATGGAGAAGTCATTTCGAATGAATCGTCCTCAGTGTTGTGAGAACGATGACGGGTTAAAATTTTTGGTGGTTTCTTGTTCAGTCCATAGGCCTACAGCATGTGGCAAACCGGTGAGCATGTGGCTCTATTAGTATAGGAGATACCTGAAAACATATCACAGTTTTCATCATAGTGCTTTTACCAATGCATAAAATGCATGGAGAAGTCATTTCGAATGAATCGTCCTCAGTGTTGTGAGAACGATGACGCGTTAAAATTTTTGGTGGTTTCTTGTTCAGTCCATAGGCCTACAGCATGTGGCAAACCGGTGAGCATGTGGCTCTATTACTATAGGAGATACCTGAAAACATATCACACTTTTCATCATAGTGCTTTTACCAATGCATGAAATGCATGGAGAAGTCATTTCGAATGAATCGTCCTCAGTGTTGTGAGAACGATGACGGGTTAAAATTTTTGGTGGTTTCTTGTTCAGTCCATAGGCCTACAGCATGTGGCAAACCGGTTAGCATGTGGCTCTATTAGTATAGGAGATACCTGAAAACATATCACACTTTTCATCATAGTGCTTTTACCAATGCATAAAATGCATGGAGAAGTCATTTCGCATGAATCGTCCTCAGTGTTGTGAGAACGATGACGGGTTAAAATTTTTGGTGGTTTCTTGTTCAGTCCATAGGCCTACAGCATGTGGCAAACCGGTGAGCATGTGGCTCTATTAGTATAGGAGATACCTGAAAACATATCACACTTTTCATCATAGTGCTTTTACCAATGCATGAAATGCATGGAGAAGTAACATAGTAACATAGTAACATAGTTAGTAAGGCCGAAAAAAGACATTTGTCCATCCAGTTCAGCCTATATTCCATCATAATAAATACCCAGATCTACGTCCTTCTACAGAACCTAATAATTGTATGATACAATATTGTTCTGCTCCAGGAAGACATCCAGGCCTCTCTTGAACCCCTCGACTGAGTTCGCCATCACCACCTCCTCAGGCAAGCAATTCCAGATTCTCACTGCCCTAACAGTAAAGAATCCTCTTCTATGTTGGTGGAAAAACCTTCTCTCCTCCAGACGCAAAGAATGCCCCCTTGTGCCCGTCACCTTCCTTGGTATAAACAGATCCTCAGCGAGATATTTGTATTGTCCCCTTATATACTTATACATGGTTATTAGATCGCCCCTCAGTCGTCTTTTTTCTAGACTAAATAATCCTAATTTCACTAATCTATCTGGGTATTGTAGTTCTCCCATCCCCTTTATTAATTTTGTTGCCCTCCTTTGTACTCTCTCTAGTTCCATTATATCCTTCCTGAGCACCGGTGCCCAAAACTGGACACAGTACTCCATGTGCGGTCTAACTAGGGATTTGTACAGAGGCAGTATAATGCTCTCATCATGTGTATCCAGACCTCTTTTAATGCACCCCATGATCCTGTTTGCCTTGGCAGCTGCTGCCTGGCACTGGCTGCTCCAGGTAAGTTTATCATTAACTAGGATCCCCAAGTCCTTCTCCCTGTCAGATTTACCCAGTGGTTTCCCGTTCAGTGTGTAATGGTGATATTGATTCCCTCTTCCCATGTGTATAACCTTACATTTATCATTGTTAAACCTCATCTGCCACCTTTCAGCCCAAGTTTCCAACTTATCCAGATCCATCTGTAGCAGAATACTATCTTCTCTTGTATTAACTGCTTTACATAGTTTTGTATCATCTGCAAATATCGATATTTTACTGTGTAAACCTTCTACCAGATCATTAATGAATATGTTGAAGAGAACAGGTCCCAATACTGACCCCTGCGGTACCCCACTGGTCACAGCGACCCAGTTAGAGACTATACCATTTATAACCACCCTCTGCTTTCTATCACTAAGCCAGTTACTAACCCATTTACACACATTTTCCCCCAGACCAAGCATTCTCATTTTGTGTACCAACCTCTTGTGCGGCACGGTATCAAACGCTTTGGAAAAATCGAGATATACCACGTCCAATGACTCACCGTGGTCCAGTCTATAGCTTACCTCTTCATAAAAACTGATTAGATTGGTTTGACAGGAGCGATTTCTCATAAACCCATGCTGATATGGAGTTAAACAGTTATTCTCATTGAGATAATCCAGAATAACATCCCTCAGAAACCCTTCAAATATTTTACCAACAATAGAGGTTAGACTTACTGGCCTATAATTTCCAGGTTCACTTTTAGAGCCCTTTTTGAATATTGGCACCACATTTGCTATGCGCCAGTCCTGCGGAACAGACCCTGTCGCTATAGAGTCACTAAAAATAAGAAATAATGGTTTATCTATTACATTACTTAGTTCTCTTAGTACTCGTGGGTGTATGCCATCCGGACCCGGAGATTTATCTATTTTAATCTTATTTAGCCGGTTTCGCACCTCTTCTTGGGTTAGATTGGTGACCCTTAATATAGGGTTTTCATTGTTTCTTGGGATTTCACCTAGCATTTCATTTTCCACCGTGAATACCGTGGAGAAGAAGGTGTTTAATATGTTAGCTTTTTCCTCGTCATCTACAACCATTCTTTCCTCACTATTTTTTAAGGGGCCTACATTTTCAGTTTTTATTCTTTTACTATTGATATAGTTGAAGAACAGTTTGGGATTAGTTTTACTCTCCTTAGCAATGTGCTTCTCTGTTTCCTTTTTGGCAGCTTTAATTAGTTTTTTAGATAAAGTATTTTTCTCCCTATAGTTTTTTAGAGCTTCAATGGTGCCATCCTGCTTTAGTAGTGCAAATGCTTTCTTTTTACTGTTAATTGCCTGTCTTACTTCTTTGTTTAGCCACATTGGGTTTTTCCTATTTCTAGTCCTTTTATTCCCACAAGGTATAAACCGCTTACACTGCCTATTTAGGATGTTCTTAAACATTTCCCATTTATTATCTGTATTCTCATTTCTGAGGATATTGTCCCAGTCTACCAGACTAAGGGCATCTCTAAGCTGTTCAAACTTTGCCTTCCTAAAGTTCAATGTTTTTGTGACTCCCTGACAAGTCCCCCTAGTGAAAGACAGGTGAAACTGCACAATATTGTGGTCGCTATTTCCTAAATGCCCAACCACCTGCAGATTTGTTATTCTGTCAGGTCTATTAGATAGTATTAGGTCTAAAAGTGCTGCTCCTCTGGTTGGATTCTGCACCAATTGTGAAAGATAATTTTTCTTAGTTATTAGCAGAAACCTGTTGCCTTTATGGGTTTCACAGGTTTCTGTTTCCCAGTTAATATCCGGGTAGTTAAAGTCCCCCATAACCAGGACCTCATTATGGGTTGCAGCTTCATCTATCTGCTTTAGAAGTAGACTTTCCATGCTTTCTGTTATATTTGGGGGTTTGTAACAGACCCCAATGAGAATTTTGTTACCATTTTTCCCTCCATGAATTTCAACCCATATGGACTCGACATCCTCATTCCCTTCGCTAATATCCTCCCTTAAAGTGGACTTTAGACAAGACTTTACATAGAGACAAACCCCTCCTCCTCTCCGATTTTTACGATCCTTTCTAAACAGACTGTAACCCTGTAAGTTAACTGCCCAGTCATAGCTTTCATCTAACCATGTCTCGGTTATTCCCACTATGTCAAAGTTACCTGTAGATATTTCTGCTTCTAGTTCTTCCATCTTGTTTGTCAGGCTTCTGGCGTTTGCGAGCATGCAGTTTAGAGGATTTTGTTTTGTTCCAATCTCCTCACTGTGGATTGTTTTAGAAATGTTCTTACCTCCCTTCTGAGTATGTTTTCCTGGGTCGTCTTTGTTCGAGTCTAATGTTTTTATTCCCGTCCCCTCTTCTTCTAGTTTAACGCCCTCCTGATGAGTGTAGCGATTCTTCTGGCGAATGTGTGTTTCCCAGGTTTGTTGAGGTGTAGTCATTTCGAATGAATCGTCCTCAGTGTTGTGAGAACGATGACGGGTTAAAATTTTTGGTGGTTTCTTGTTCAGTCCATAGGTTTACAGCATGTGGCAAACCGGTGAGCTTGTGGCTCTATTAGTATAGGAGATACCTGAAAACATATCACACTTTTCATCATAGTGCTTTTACCAATGCATAAAATGCATGGAGAAGTCATTTCGAATGGATCTTCCTCAGTGTTGTGAGAACGATGACAGGTTAAAATTTTTGGTGGTTTCTTGTTCAGTCCATAGGCCTACAGCATGTGGCAAACCGGTGAGCATGTGGCTCTATTAGTATAGGAGATACCTGAAAACATATCACACTTTTCATCATAGTGCTTTTACCAATGCATAAAATGCATGGAGAAGTCATTTCGAATGAATCGTCCTCAGTGTTGTGAGAACGATGACGGGTTAATATTTTTGGTGGTTTCTTGTTCAGTCCATAGGCCTACAGCATGTGGCAAACCGGTGAGCATATGGCTCTATTAGTATAGGAGATACCTGAAAACATATCACACTTTTCATCATAGTGTTTTACCAATGCATGAAATGCATGGAGAAGTCATTTCGAATGAATTGTCCTTAGTGTTGTGAGAACGATGACGGGTTAAAATTTTTGGTGGTTTCTTGTTCAGTCCATAGGCCTACAGCATGTGGCAAACCGGTGAGCATGTGACTCTATTAGTATAGTAGATACCTGAAAACATTTTCATCATAGTGCTTTTACCAATGCATAAAATGCATAGAGAAGTCATTTCGAATGAATCGTCCTCAGTGTTGTGAGAACGATGACGGGTTAAAATTTTTGGTGGTTTCTTGTTCAGTCCATAGGCCTACAGCATGTGGCAAACCGGTGAGCATGTGGCTCTATTAGGATAGGAGATACCTGAAAACATATCACACTTTTCATCATAGTGCTTTTACCAATGCATAAAATGTATGGAGAAGTCATTTCGAATGAATCGTCCTCAGTGTTGTGAGAACGATGACGGGTTAAAATTTTTGGTGGTTTCTTGTTCAGTCCATAGGCCTACAGCATGTGGCAAACCGGTGAGCATGTGGCTCTATTAGTATAGGAGATACCTGAAAACATATCACACTTTTCATCATGGTGCTTTTACCAATGCATGAAATGCATGGAGAAGTCATTTCGAATGAATCGTCCTCAGTGTTGTGAGAACGATGACGGGTTAAAATTTTTGGTGGTTTCTTGTTCAGTCCAAGGTTTACAGCATGTGGCAAACCTGTGAGTATGTGGCTCTATTAGTATAGGAGATACCTGAAAACATATCACACTTTTCATCATAGTGCTTTTACCAATGCATAAAATGCATGGAGAAGTCATTTCGAATGAATCGTCCTCAGTGTTGTGAGAACGATGACGGGTTAAAATTTTTGGTGGTTTCTTGTTCAGTCCATAGGCCTACAGCATGTGGCAAACCGGTGAGCATATGGCTCTATTAGTATAGGAGATACCTGAAAACATATCACACTTGTCATCATAGTGCTTTTACCAATGCATGAAATGCATGGAGAAGTCATTTCGAATGAATCGTCCTCAGTGTTGTGAGAACGATGATGGGTTAAAATTTTTGGTGGTTTCTTGTTCAGTCCATAGGCCTACAGCATGTGGCAAACCGGTGAGCATGTGGCTCTATTAGTATAGGAGATACCTGAAAACATATCACACTTTTCATCATAGTGCTTTTACCAATGCATAAAATGCATGGAGAAGTCATTTCGAATGAATTGTCCTTAGTGTTGTGAGAACGATGACGGGTTAAAATTTTTGGTGGTTTCTTGTTCAGTCCATAGGCCTACAGCATGTGGCAAACCGGTGAGCATGTGACTCTATTAGTATAGGATATACCTGAAAACAATTTCATCATAGTGCTTTTACCAATGCATAAAATGCATAGAGAAGTCATTTCGAATGAATCGTCCTCAGTGTTGTGAGAATGATGATGGGTTAAAATTTTTGGTGGTTTCTTGTTCAGTCCATAGGCCTACAGCATGTGGCAAACCGGTGAGCATGTGGCTCTATTAGTATAGGAGATACCTGAAAACATATCACACTTTTCATCATAGTGCTTTTACCAATGCATAAAATGCATGGAGAAGTCATTTCGAATGAATCATCCTCAGTGTTGTGAGAACGATGACGGGTTAAAATATTTGGTGGTTTCTTGTTCAGTCCATAGGCCTACAGCATGTGGCAAACCGGTGAGCATGTGGCTCTATTAGTATAGGAGATACCTGAAAACATATCACACTTTTCATCATAGTGCTTTTACCAATGCATGAAATGCATGGAGAAGTCATTTCGAATGAATTGTCCTTAGTATTGTGAGAACGATGATGGGTTAAAATGTTTGGTGGTTTCTTGTTCAGTCCATAGGCCTACAGCATGTGGCAAACCGGTGAGCATGTGGCTCTATTAGTATAGGAGATACCTGAAAACATATCACACTTTTCATCATAGTGCTTTTACCAATGCATAAAATGCATGGAGAAGTCATTTCGAATGAATCGTCCTCAGTGTTGTGAGAACGATGACGGGTTAAAATTTTTGGTGGTTTCTTGTTCAGTCCATAGGCCTACAGCATGTGGCAAACCGGTGAGCATGTAGCTCTATTAGTATAGGAGATACCTGAAAACATATCACACTTTTCATCATAGTGCTTTTACCAATGCATAAAATGCACGGAGAAGTCATTTCGAATGAATCGTCCTCAGTGTTGTGAGAACGATGATGGGTTAAAATTTTTGGTGGTTTCTTGTTCAGTCCATAGGCCTACAGCATGTGGCAAACCGGTGAGCATGTGGCTCTATTAGTATAGGAGATACCTGAAAACATATCACACTTTTCATCATAGTGCTTTTACCAATGCATAAAATGCATGGAGAAGTCATTTCAAATGAATCGTCCTCAGTGTTGTGAGAACGATGACGGGTTAAAATTTTTGGTGGTTTCTTGTTCAGTCCATAGGCCTACAGCATGTGGCAAACCGGTGAGCATGTGGCTCTATTAGTATAGGAGATACCTGAAAACATATCACACTTTTCATCATAGTGCTTTTACCAATGCATGAAATGCATGGAGAAGTAACATAGTAACATAGTAACATAGTTAGTAAGGCCGAAAAAAGACATTTGTCCATCCAGTTCAGCCTATATTCCATCATAATAAATACCCAGATCTACGTCCTTCTACAGAACCTAATAATTGTATGATACAATATTGTTCTGCTCCAGGAAGACATCCAGGCCTCTCTTGAACCCCTCGACTGAGTTCGCCATCACCACCTCCTCAGGCAAGCAATTCCAGATTCTCACTGCCCTAACAGTAAAGAATCCTCTTCTATGTTGGTGGAAAAACCTTCTCTCCTCCAGACGCAAAGAATGCCCCCTTGTGCCCGTCACCTTCCTTGGTATAAACAGATCCTCAGCGAGATATTTGTATTGTCCCCTTATATACTTATACATGGTTATTAGATCGCCCCTCAGTCGTCTTTTTTCTAGACTAAATAATCCTAATTTCACTAATCTATCTGGGTATTGTAGTTCTCCCATCCCCTTTATTAATTTTGTTGCCCTCCTTTGTACTCTCTCTAGTTCCATTATATCCTTCCTGAGCACCGGTGCCCAAAACTGGACACAGTACTCCATGTGCGGTCTAACTAGGGATTTGTACAGAGGCAGTATAATGCTCTCATCATGTGTATCCAGACCTCTTTTAATGCACCCCATGATCCTGTTTGCCTTGGCAGCTGCTGCCTGGCACTGGCTGCTCCAGGTAAGTTTATCATTAACTAGGATCCCCAAGTCCTTCTCCCTGTCAGATTTACCCAGTGGTTTCCCGTTCAGTGTGTAATGGTGATATTGATTCCCTCTTCCCATGTGTATAACCTTACATTTATCATTGTTAAACCTCATCTGCCACCTTTCAGCCCAAGTTTCCAACTTATCCAGATCCATCTGTAGCAGAATACTATCTTCTCTTGTATTAACTGCTTTACATAGTTTTGTATCATCTGCAAATATCGATATTTTACTGTGTAAACCTTCTACCAGATCATTAATGAATATGTTGAAGAGAACAGGTCCCAATACTGACCCCTGCGGTACCCCACTGGTCACAGCGACCCAGTTAGAGACTATACCATTTATAACCACCCTCTGCTTTCTATCACTAAGCCAGTTACTAACCCATTTACACACATTTTCCCCCAGACCAAGCATTCTCATTTTGTGTACCAACCTCTTGTGCGGCACGGTATCAAACGCTTTGGAAAAATCGAGATATACCACGTCCAATGACTCACCGTGGTCCAGTCTATAGCTTACCTCTTCATAAAAACTGATTAGATTGGTTTGACAGGAGCGATTTCTCATAAACCCATGCTGATATGGAGTTAAACAGTTATTCTCATTGAGATAATCCAGAATAACATCCCTCAGAAACCCTTCAAATATTTTACCAACAATAGAGGTTAGACTTACTGGCCTATAATTTCCAGGTTCACTTTTAGAGCCCTTTTTGAATATTGGCACCACATTTGCTATGCGCCAGTCCTGCGGAACAGACCCTGTCGCTATAGAGTCACTAAAAATAAGAAATAATGGTTTATCTATTACATTACTTAGTTCTCTTAGTACTCGTGGGTGTATGCCATCCGGACCCGGAGATTTATCTATTTTAATCTTATTTAGCCGGTTTCGCACCTCTTCTTGGGTTAGATTGGTGACCCTTAATATAGGGTTTTCATTGTTTCTTGGGATTTCACCTAGCATTTCATTTTCCACCGTGAATACCGTGGAGAAGAAGGTGTTTAATATGTTAGCTTTTTCCTCGTCATCTACAACCATTCTTTCCTCACTATTTTTTAAGGGGCCTACATTTTCAGTTTTTATTCTTTTACTATTGATATAGTTGAAGAACAGTTTGGGATTAGTTTTACTCTCCTTAGCAATGTGCTTCTCTGTTTCCTTTTTGGCAGCTTTAATTAGTTTTTTAGATAAAGTATTTTTCTCCCTATAGTTTTTTAGAGCTTCAATGGTGCCATCCTGCTTTAGTAGTGCAAATGCTTTCTTTTTACTGTTAATTGCCTGTCTTACTTCTTTGTTTAGCCACATTGGGTTTTTCCTATTTCTAGTCCTTTTATTCCCACAAGGTATAAACCGCTTACACTGCCTATTTAGGATGTTCTTAAACATTTCCCATTTATTATCTGTATTCTCATTTCTGAGGATATTGTCCCAGTCTACCAGACTAAGGGCATCTCTAAGCTGTTCAAACTTTGCCTTCCTAAAGTTCAATGTTTTTGTGACTCCCTGACAAGTCCCCCTAGTGAAAGACAGGTGAAACTGCACAATATTGTGGTCGCTATTTCCTAAATGCCCAACCACCTGCAGATTTGTTATTCTGTCAGGTCTATTAGATAGTATTAGGTCTAAAAGTGCTGCTCCTCTGGTTGGATTCTGCACCAATTGTGAAAGATAATTTTTCTTAGTTATTAGCAGAAACCTGTTGCCTTTATGGGTTTCACAGGTTTCTGTTTCCCAGTTAATATCCGGGTAGTTAAAGTCCCCCATAACCAGGACCTCATTATGGGTTGCAGCTTCATCTATCTGCTTTAGAAGTAGACTTTCCATGCTTTCTGTTATATTTGGGGGTTTGTAACAGACCCCAATGAGAATTTTGTTACCATTTTTCCCTCCATGAATTTCAACCCATATGGACTCGACATCCTCATTCCCTTCGCTAATATCCTCCCTTAAAGTGGACTTTAGACAAGACTTTACATAGAGACAAACCCCTCCTCCTCTCCGATTTTTACGATCCTTTCTAAACAGACTGTAACCCTGTAAGTTAACTGCCCAGTCATAGCTTTCATCTAACCATGTCTCGGTTATTCCCACTATGTCAAAGTTACCTGTAGATATTTCTGCTTCTAGTTCTTCCATCTTGTTTGTCAGGCTTCTGGCGTTTGCGAGCATGCAGTTTAGAGGATTTTGTTTTGTTCCAATCTCCTCACTGTGGATTGTTTTAGAAATGTTCTTACCTCCCTTCTGAGTATGTTTTCCTGGGTCGTCTTTGTTCGAGTCTAATGTTTTTATTCCCGTCCCCTCTTCTTCTAGTTTAACGCCCTCCTGATGAGTGTAGCGATTCTTCTGGCGAATGTGTGTTTCCCAGGTTTGTTGAGGTGTAGTCATTTCGAATGAATCGTCCTCAGTGTTGTGAGAACGATGACGGGTTAAAATTTTTGGTGGTTTCTTGTTCAGTCCATAGGTTTACAGCATGTGGCAAACCGGTGAGCTTGTGGCTCTATTAGTATAGGAGATACCTGAAAACATATCACACTTTTCATCATAGTGCTTTTACCAATGCATAAAATGCATGGAGAAGTCATTTCGAATGGATCTTCCTCAGTGTTGTGAGAACGATGACAGGTTAAAATTTTTGGTGGTTTCTTGTTCAGTCCATAGGCCTACAGCATGTGGCAAACCGGTGAGCATGTGGCTCTATTAGTATAGGAGATACCTGAAAACATATCACACTTTTCATCATAGTGCTTTTACCAATGCATAAAATGCATGGAGAAGTCATTTCGAATGAATCGTCCTCAGTGTTGTGAGAACGATGACGGGTTAATATTTTTGGTGGTTTCTTGTTCAGTCCATAGGCCTACAGCATGTGGCAAACCGGTGAGCATATGGCTCTATTAGTATAGGAGATACCTGAAAACATATCACACTTTTCATCATAGTGTTTTACCAATGCATGAAATGCATGGAGAAGTCATTTCGAATGAATTGTCCTTAGTGTTGTGAGAACGATGACGGGTTAAAATTTTTGGTGGTTTCTTGTTCAGTCCATAGGCCTACAGCATGTGGCAAACCGGTGAGCATGTGACTCTATTAGTATAGTAGATACCTGAAAACATTTTCATCATAGTGCTTTTACCAATGCATAAAATGCATGGAGAAGTCATTTCGAATGAATCGTCCTCAGTGTTGTGAGAACGATGACGGGTTAAAATTTTTGGTGGTTTCTTGTTCAGTCCATAGGCCTACAGCATGTGGCAAACCGGTGAGCATGTGGCTCTATTAGGATAGGAGATACCTGAAAACATATCACACTTTTCATCATAGTGCTTTTACCAATGCATAAAATGTATGGAGAAGTCATTTCGAATGAATCGTCCTCAGTGTTGTGAGAACGATGACGGGTTAAAATTTTTGGTGGTTTCTTGTTCAGTCCATAGGCCTACAGCATGTGGCAAACCGGTGAGCATGTCGCTCTATTAGTATAGGAGATACCTGAAAACATATCACACTTTTCATCATGGTGCTTTTACCAATGCATGAAATGCATGGAGAAGTCATTTCGAATGAATCGTCCTCAGTGTTGTGAGAACGATGACGGGTTAAAATTTTTGGTGGTTTCTTGTTCAGTCCAAGGTTTACAGCATGTGGCAAACCTGTGAGTATGTGGCTCTATTAGTATAGGAGATACCTGAAAACATATCACACTTTTCATCATAGTGCTTTTACCAATGCATAAAATGCATGGAGAAGTCATTTCGAATGAATCGTCCTCAGTGTTGTGAGAACGATGACGGGTTAAAATTTTTGGTGGTTTCTTGTTCAGTCCATAGGCCTACAGCATGTGGCAAACCGGTGAGCATATGGCTCTATTAGTATAGGAGATACCTGAAAACATATCACACTTGTCATCATAGTGCTTTTACCAATGCATGAAATGCATGGAGAAGTCATTTCGAATGAATCGTCCTCAGTGTTGTGAGAACGATGATGGGTTAAAATTTTTGGTGGTTTCTTGTTCAGTCCATAGGCCTACAGCATGTGGCAAACCGGTGAGCATGTGGCTCTATTAGTATAGGAGATACCTGAAAACATATCACACTTTTCATCATAGTGCTTTTACCAATGCATAAAATGCATGGAGAAGTCATTTCGAATGAATTGTCCTTAGTGTTGTGAGAACGATGACGGGTTAAAATTTTTGGTGGTTTCTTGTTCAGTCCATAGGCCTACAGCATGTGGCAAACCGGTGAGCATGTGACTCTATTAGTATAGGATATACCTGAAAACAATTTCATCATAGTGCTTTTACCAATGCATAAAATGCATAGAGAAGTCATTTCGAATGAATCGTCCTCAGTGTTGTGAGAACGATGATGGGTTAAAATTTTTGGTGGTTTCTTGTTCAGTCCATAGGCCTACAGCATGTGGCAAACCGGTGAGCATGTGGCTCTATTAGTATAGGAGATACCTGAAAACATATCACACTTTTCATCATAGTGCTTTTACCAATGCATAAAATGCATGGAGAAGTCATTTCGAATGAATCATCCTCAGTGTTGTGAGAACGATGACGGGTTAAAATATTTGGTGGTTTCTTGTTCAGTCCATAGGCCTACAGCATGTGGCAAACCGGTGAGCATGTGGCTCTATTAGTATAGGAGATACCTGAAAACATATCACACTTTTCATCATAGTGCTTTTACCAATGCATGAAATGCATGGAGAAGTCATTTCGAATGAATTGTCCTTAGTATTGTGAGAACGATGATGGGTTAAAATGTTTGGTGGTTTCTTGTTCAGTCCATAGGCCTACAGCATGTGGCAAACCGGTGAGCATGTGGCTCTATTAGTATAGGAGATACCTGAAAACATATCACACTTTTCATCATAGTGCTTTTACCAATGCATAAAATGCATGGAGAAGTCATTTCGAATGAATCGTCCTCAGTGTTGTGAGAACGATGACGGGTTAAAATTTTTGGTGGTTTCTTGTTCAGTCCATAGGCCTACAGCATGTGGCAAACCGGTGAGCATGTAGCTCTATTAGTATAGGAGATACCTGAAAACATATCACACTTTTCATCATAGTGCTTTTACCAATGCATAAAATGCACGGAGAAGTCATTTCGAATGAATCGTCCTCAGTGTTGTGAGAACGATGATGGGTTAAAATTTTTGGTGGTTTCTTGTTCAGTCCATAGGCCTACAGCATGTGGCAAACCGGTGAGCATGTGGCTCTATTAGTATAGGAGATACCTGAAAACATATCACACTTTTCATCATAGTGCTTTTACCAATGCATAAAATGCATGGAGAAGTCATTTCAAATGAATCGTCCTCAGTGTTGTGAGAACGATGACGGGTTAAAATTTTTGGTGGTTTCTTGTTCAGTCCATAGGCCTACAGCATGTGGCAAACCGGTGAGCATGTGGCTCTATTAGTATAGGAGATACCTGAAAACATATCACACTTTTCATCATAGTGCTTTTACCAATGCATAAAATGCATGGAGAAGTTATTTCGAATGAATCGTCCTCAGTGTTGTGAGAACGATGACGGGTTAAAATTTTTGGTGGTTTCTTGTTCAGTCCATAGGCCTACAGCATGTGGCATACCGGTGAGCATATGGCTCTATTAGTATAGGAGATACCTGAAAACATATCACACTTTTCATCATAGTGTTTTACCAATGCAAGAAATGCATGGAGAAGTCATTTCGAATGAATCGTCCTCAGTGTTGTGAGAAAGATGATGGGTTAAAATTTTTGGTGGTTTCTTGTTCAGTCCATAGGCCTACAGCATGTGGCAAACCGGTGAGCATGTGACTCTATTAGTATAGTAGATACCTGAAAACATTTTCATCATAGTGCTTTTACCAATGCATAAAATGCATAGAGAAGTCATTTCGAATGAATCGTCCTCAGTGTTGTGAGAACGATGACGGGTTAAAATTTTTGGTGGTTTCTTGTTCAGTCCATAGGCCTACAGCATGTGGCAAACCGGTGAGCATGTGGCTCTATTAGTATAGGAGATACCTGAAAACATCACACTTTTCATCATAGTGCTTTTACCAATGCAAAAAATGCATGGAGAAGTCATTTCGAATGAATCGTCCTCAGTGTTGTGAGAACGATGATGGGTTAAAATTTTTGGTGGTTTCTTGTTCAGTCCATAGGCCTACAGCATGTGGCAAACCGGTGAGCATGTGGCTCTATTAGTATAGGAGATACCTGAAAACGTTTTCATCATAGTGCTTTTACCAATGCATAAAATTCATGGAGAAGTCATTTCGAATGAATCGTCCTCAGTGTTGTGAGAACGATGACGGGTTAAAATTTTTGGTGGTTTCTTGTTCAGTCCATAGGCCTACAGCATGTGGCAAACCGGTGAGCATGTGGCTCTATTAGTATAGGAGATACCTGAAAACATATCACACTTTTCATCATAGTGCTTTTACCAATGCATAAAATGCATGGAGAAGTCATTTCGAATGAATCGTCCTCAGTGTTGTGAGAACGATGACGGGTTAAAATATATGGTGGTTTCTTGTTCAGTCCATAGGCCTACAGCATGTGGCAAACCGGTGAGCATGTGGCTCTATTAGTATAGGAGACACCTGAAAACATTTTCATCATAGTGCTTTTACCAATGCATAAAATGCATGGAGAAGTCATTTCGAATGAATCGTGCTCAGTGTTGTGAGAACGATGACGGGTTAAAATTTTTGGTGGTTTCTTGTTCAGTCCATAGGCCTACATCATGTGGCAAACCGGTGAGCATGTGGCTCTATTAGGATAGGAGATACCTGAAAACATATCACACTTTTCATCATAGTGCTTTTACCAATGCATAAAATGTATGGACAAGTCATTTCGAATGAATCGTCCTCAGTGTTGTGAGAACGATGACGGGTTAAAATTTTTGGTGGTTTCTTGTTCAGTCCATAGGCCTACAGCATGTGGCAAACCGGTGAGCATGTGGCTCTATTAGTATAGGAGATACCTGAAAACATATCACACTTTTCATCATAGTGCTTTTACCAATGCATAAAATGCATGGAGAAGTCATTTCGAATGAATCGTCCTCAGTGTTGTGAGAACGATGACGGGTTTAAATTTTTGGTGGTTTCTTTTTCAGTCCATAGGCCTACAGCATGTGGCAAACCGGTGAGCATGTGGCTCTATTAGTATAGGAGATACCTGAAAACATATCACACTTTTCATCATAGTGCTTTTACCAATGCATAAAATGCATGGAGAAGTCATTTCGAATGAATCGTCCTCAGTGTTGTGAGAACGATGACGGTTAAAATTTTTGGTGGTTTCTTGTTCAGTCCATAGGTTTACAGCATGTGGCAAACCTGTGAGTATGTGGCTCTATTAGTATAGGAGAAACCTGAAAACATATCACACTTTTCATCATAGTGCTTTTACCAATGCATAAAATGCATGGAGAAGTCATTTCGAATGAATCGTCCTCAGTGTTGTGAGAACGATGACGGGTTAAAATTTTTGGTGGTATCTTGTTCAGTCCATAGGCCTACAGCATGTGGCAAACCGGTGAGCATGTGGCTCTATTAGTATAGGAGATACCTGAAAACATATCACAGTTTTCATCATAGTGCTTTTACCAATGCATAAAATGCATGGAGAAGTCATTTCGAATGAATCGTCCTCAGTGTTGTGAGAACGATGACGGGTTAAAATTTTTGGTGGTTTCTTGTTCAGTCCATAGGCCTACAGCATGTGGCAAACCGGTGAGCATATGGCTCTATTAGTATAGGAGATACCTGAAAACATATCACACTTTTCATCATAGTGCTTTTACCAATGCATGAAATGCATGGAGAAGTCATTTCGAATGAATCGTCCTCAGTGTTGTGAGAACGATGATGGGTTAAAATTTTTGGTGGTTTCTTGTTCAGTCCATAGGCCTACAGCATGTGGCAAACCGGTGAGCATGTGACTCTATTAGTATAGGAGATACCTAAAAACAATTTCATCATAGTGCTTTTACCAATGCATAAAATGCATAGAGAAGTCATTTCGAATGAATCGTCCTCAGTGTTGTGAGAACGATGATGGGTTAAAATTTTTGGTGGTTTCTTGTTCAGTCCATAGGCCTACAGCATGTGGCAAACCGGTGAGCATGTGGCTCTATTAGTATAGGAGATACCTGAAAACATATCACACTTTTCATCATAGTGCTTTTACCAATGCATGAAATGCATGGAGAAGTCATTTCGAATGAATCGTCCTCAGTGTTGTGAGAACGATGACGGGTTAAAATTTTTGGTGGTTTCTTGTTCAGTCCATAGGCCTACAGCATGTGGCAAACCGGTGAGCATGTGGCTCTATTAGTATAGGAGATACCTGAAAACATATCACAGTTTTCATCATAGTGCTTTTACCAATGCATAAAATGCATGGAGAAGTCATTTCGAATGAATCGTCCTCAGTGTTGTGAGAACGATGACGGGTTAAAATTTTTGGTGGTTTCTTGTTCAGTCCATAGGCCTACAGCATGTGGCAAACCGGTGAGCATATGGCTCTATTAGTATAGGAGATACCTGAAAACATATCACACTTTTCATCATAGTGCTTTTACTAATGCATGAAATGCATGGAGAAGTCATTTCGAATGAATCGTCCTCAGTGTTGTGAGAACGATGATGGGTTAAAATTTTTGGTGGTACTTGTTCAGTCCATAGGCCTACAGCATGTGGCAAACCGGTGAGCATGTGACTCTATTAGTATAGGAGATACCTGAAAACAATTTCATCATAGTGCTTTTACCAATGCATAAAATGCATAGAGAAGTCATTTCGAATGAATCGTCCTCAGTGTTGTGAGAACGATGATGGGTTAAAATTTTTGGTGGTTTCTTGTTCAGTCCATAGGCCTACAGCATGTGGCAAACCGGTGAGCATGTGGCTCTATTAGTATAGGAGATACCTGAAAACATATCACACTTTTCATCATAGTGCTTTTACCAATGCATGAAATGCATGGAGAAGTCATTTCGAATGAATCGTCCTCAGTGTTGTGAGAACGATGACGGGTTAAAATTTTTGGTGGTTTCTTGTTCAGTCCATAGGCCTGCAGCATGTGGCAAACCGGTTAGCATGTGGCTCTATTAGTATAGGAGATACCTGAAAACATATCACACTTTTCATCATAGTGCTTTTACCAATGCATAAAATGCATGGAGAAGTCATTTCGCATGAATCGTCCTCAGTGTTGTGAGAACGATGACGGGTTAAAATTTTTGGTGGTTTCTTGTTCAGTCCATAGGCCTACAGCATGTGGCAAACCGGTGAGCATGTGGCTCTATTAGTATAGGAGATACCTGAAAACATATCACACTTTTCATCATAGTGCTTTTACCAATGCATGAAATGCATGGAGAAGTCATTTCGAATGAATCGTCCTCAGTGTTGTGAGAACGATGACGGGTTAAAATTTTTGGTGGTTTCTTGTTCAGTCCATAGGTTTACAGCATGTGGCAAACCGGTGAGTTTGTGGCTCTATTAGTATAGGAGATACCTGAAAACATATCACACTTTTCATCATAGTGCTTTTACCAATGCATAAAATGCATGGAGAAGTCATTTCGAATGAATCTTCCTCAGTGTTGTGAGAACGATGACAGGTTAAAATTTTTGGTGGTTTCTTGTTCAGTCCATAGGCCTACAGCATGTGGCAAACCGGTGAGCATGTGGCTCTATTAGTATAGGAGATACCTGAAAACATATCACACTTTTCATCATAGTGCTTTTACCAATGCATAAAATGCATGGAGAAATCATTTCGAATGAATCGTCCTCAGTGTTGTGAGAACGATGACGGGTTAATATTTTTGGTGGTTTCTTGTTCAGTCCATAGGCGTACAGCATATGGCAAACCGGTGAGCATATGGCTCTATTAGTATAGGAGATACCTGAAAACATATCACACTTTTCATCATAGTGTTTTACCAATGCAAGAAATGCATGGAGAAGTCATTTCGAATGAATCGTCCTCAGTGTTGTGAGAAAGATGATGGGTTAAAATTTTTGGTGGTTTCTTGTTCAGTCCATAGGCCTACAGCATGTGGCAAACCGGTGAGCATGTGACTCTATTAGTATAGTAGATACCTGAAAACATTTTCATCATAGTGCTTTTACCAATGCATAAAATGCATAGAGAAGTCATTTCGAATGAATCGTCCTCAGTGTTGTGAGAACGATGACGGGTTAAAATTTTTGGTGGTTTCTTGTTCAGTCCATAGGCCTACAGCATGTGGCAAACCGGTGAGCATGTGGCTCTATTAGTATAGGAGATACCTGAAAACATCACACTTTTCATCATAGTGCTTTTACCAATGCAAAAAATGCATGGAGAAGTCATTTCGAATGAATCGTCCTCAGTGTTGTGAGAACGATGACGGGTTAAAATTTTTGGTGGTTTCTTGTTCAGTCCATAGGCCTACAGCATGTGGCAAACCGGTGAGCATGTGGCTCTATTAGTATAGGAGATACCTGAAAACATATCACACTTTTCATCATAGTGCTTTTACCAATGCATGAAATGCATGGAGAAGTCATTTCGAATGAATCGTCCTCAGTGTTGTGAGAACGATGACGGGTTAAAATTTTTGGTGGTTTCTTGTTCAGTCCATAGGTTTACAGCATGTGGCAAACCGGTGAGTTTGTGGCTCTATTAGTATAGGAGATACCTGAAAACATATCACACTTTTCATCATAGTGCTTTTACCAATGCATAAAATGCATGGAGAAGTCATTTCGAATGAATCTTCCTCAGTGTTGTGAGAACGATGACAGGTTAAAATTTTTGGTGGTTTCTTGTTCAGTCCATAGGCCTACAGCATGTGGCAAACCGGTGAGCATGTGGCTCTATTAGTATAGGAGATACCTGAAAACATATCACACTTTTCATCATAGTGCTTTTACCAATGCATAAAATGCATGGAGAAATCATTTCGAATGAATCGTCCTCAGTGTTGTGAGAACGATGACGGGTTAATATTTTTGGTGGTTTCTTGTTCAGTCCATAGGCGTACAGCATATGGCAAACCGGTGAGCATATGGCTCTATTAGTATAGGAGATACCTGAAAACATATCACACTTTTCATCATAGTGTTTTACCAATGCAAGAAATGCATGGAGAAGTCATTTCGAATGAAT
Organism: Ranitomeya imitator; assembly: GCF_032444005.1. Taxonomy (NCBI): domain Eukaryota; kingdom Metazoa; phylum Chordata; class Amphibia; order Anura; family Dendrobatidae; genus Ranitomeya; species Ranitomeya imitator. The sequence continues at coordinate 95,254,672 of NC_091290.1, forward strand.
CGTCCTCAGTGTTGTGAGAAAGATGATGGGTTAAAATTTTTGGTGGTTTCTTGTTCAGTCCATAGGCCTACAGCATGTGGCAAACCGGTGAGCATGTGACTCTATTAGTATAGTAGATACCTGAAAACATTTTCATCATAGTGCTTTTACCAATGCATAAAATGCATAGAGAAGTCATTTCGAATGAATCGTCCTCAGTGTTGTGAGAACGATGACGGGTTAAAATTTTTGGTGGTTTCTTGTTCAGTCCATAGGCCTACAGCATGTGGCAAACCGGTGAGCATGTGGCTCTATTAGTATAGGAGATACCTGAAAACATCACACTTTTCATCATAGTGCTTTTACCAATGCAAAAAATGCATGGAGAAGTCATTTCGAATGAATCGTCCTCAGTGTTGTGAGAACGATGATGGGTTAAAATTTTTGGTGGTTTCTTGTTCAGTCCATAGGCCTACAGCATGTGGCAAACCGGTGAGCATGTGGCTCTATTAGTATAGGAGATACCTGAAAACGTTTTCATCATAGTGCTTTTACCAATGCATAAAATTCATGAAGAAGTCATTTCGAATGAATCGTCCTCAGTGTTGTGAGAACGATGACGGGTTAAAATTTTTGGTGGTTTCTTGTTCAGTCCATAGGCCTACAGCATGTGGCAAACCGGTGAGCATGTGGCTCTATTAGTATAGGAGATACCTGAAAACATATCACACTTTTCATCATAGTGCTTTTACCAATGCATAAAATGTATGGAGAAGTCATTTCGAATGAATCGTCCTCAGTGTTGTGAGAACAATGACGGGTTAAAATATATGGTGGTTTCTTGTTCAGTCCATAGGCCTACAGCATGTGGCAAACCGGTGAGCATGTGGCTCTATTAGTATAGGAGACACCTGAAAACATTTTCATCATAGTGCTTTTACCAATGCATAAAATGCATGGAGAAGTCATTTCGAATGAATCGTCCTCAGTGTTGTGAGAACGATGACGGGTTTAAATTTTTGGTGGTTTCTTCTTCAGTCCATAGGCCTACAGCATGTGGCAAACCGGTGAGCATGTGGCTCTATTAGTATAGGAGATACCTGAAAACATATCACACTTTTCATCATAGTGCTTTTACCAATGCATGAAATGCATGGAGAAGTCATTTCGAATGAATCGTCCTCAGTGTTGTGAGAACGATGACGGGTTAAAATTTTTGGTGGTTTCTTGTTCAGTCCATAGGTTTACAGCATGTGGCAAACCTGTGAGTATGTGGCTCTATTAGTATAGGAGAAACCTGAAAACATATCACACTTTTCATCATAGTGCTTTTACCAATGCATAAAATGCATGGAGAAGTCATTTCGAATGAATCGTCCTCAGTGTTGTGAGAACGATGACGGGTTAAAATTTTTGGTGGTTTCTTGTTCAGTCCATAGGCCTACAGCATGTGGCAAACCGGTGAGCATGTGGCTCTATTAGTATAGGAGATACCTGAAAACATATCACAGTTTTCATCATAGTGCTTTTACCAATGCATAAAATGCATGGAGAAGTCATTTCGAATGAATCGTCCTCAGTGTTGTGAGAACGATGACGGGTTAAAATTTTTGGTGGTTTCTTGTTCAGTCCATAGGCCTACAGCATGTGGCAAACCGGTGAGCATATGGCTCTATTAGTATAGGAGATACCTGAAAACATATCACACTTTTCATCATAGTGCTTTTACCAATGCATGAAATGCATGGAGAAGTCATTTCGAATGAATCGTCCTCAGTGTTGTGAGAACGATGATGGGTTAAAATTTTTGGTGGTTTCTTGTTCAGTCCATAGGCCTACAGCATGTGGCAAACCGGTGAGCATGTGACTCTATTAGTATAGGAGATACCTGAAAACAATTTCATCATAGTGCTTTTACCAATGCATAAAATGCATAGAGAAGTCATTTCGAATGAATCGTCCTCAGTGTTGTGAGAACGATGATGGGTTAAAATTTTTGGTGGTTTCTTGTTCAGTCCATAGGCCTACAGCATGTGGCAAACCGGTGAGCATGTGGCTCTATTAGTATAGGAGATACCTGAAAACATATCACACTTTTCATCATAGTGCTTTTACCAATGCATAAAATGCATGGAGAAGTCATTTCGAATGAATCATCCTCAGTGTTGTGAGAACGATGACGGGTTAAAATTTTTGGTGGTTTCTTGTTCAGTCCATAGGCCTACAGCATGTGGCAAACCGGTGAGCATGTGGCTCTATTAGTATAGGAGATACCTGAAAACATATCACACTTTTCATCATAGTGCTTTTACCAATGCATGAAATGCATGGAGAAGTCATTTCGAATGAATCGTCCTCAGTATTGTGAGAACGATGACGGGTTAAAATGTTTGGTGGTTTCTTGTTCAGTCCATAGGCCTACAGCATGTGGCAAACCGGTGAGCATGTGGCTCTATTAGTATAGGAGATACCTGAAAACATCACACTTTTCATCATAGTGCTTTTACCAATGCATAAAATGCATGGAGAAGTCATTTCGAATGAATCGTCCTCAGTGTTGTGAGAACGATGATGGGTTAAAATTTTTGGTGGTTTCTTGTTCAGTCCATAGGCCTACAGCATGTGGCAAACCGGTGAGCATGTGGCTCTATTAGTATAAGAGATACCTGAAAACATATCACACTTTTCATCATAGTGCTTTTACCAATGCATAAAATGCATGGAGAAGTCATTTCAAATGAATCGTCCTCAGTGTTGTGAGAACGATGACGGGTTAAAATTTTTGGTGGTTTCTTGTTCAGTCCATAGGCCTACAGCATGTGGCAAACCGGTGAGCATGTGGCTCTATTAGAATAGGAGATACCTGAAAACATATCACACTTTTCATCATAGTGCTTTTACCAATGCATAAAATGCATGGAGAAGTTATTTCGAATGAATCGTCCTCAGTGTTGTGAGAACGATGACGGGTTAAAATTTTTGGTGGTTTCTTGTTCAGTCCATAGGCCTACAGCATGTGGCAAACCGGTGAGCATGTGGCTCTATTAGTATAGGAGATACCTGAAAACATATCACACTTTTCATCATAGTGCTTTTACTAATGCATGAAATGCATGGAGAAGTCATTTCGAATGAATCGTCCTCAGTGTTGTGAGAATGATGACGGGTTAAAATTTTTGGTGGTTTCTTGTTCAGTCCATAGGCCTACAGCATGTGGCAAACCGGTGAGCATGTGGCTCTATTAGTATAGGAGATACCTGAAAACATATCACACTTTTCATCATAGTGCTTTTACCAATGCATGAAATGCATGGAGAAGTCATTTCGAATGAATCATCCTCAGTGTTGTGAGAACGATGACGGGTTAAAATTTTTGGTGGTTTCTTGTTCAGTCCATAGGCCTACAGCATGTGGCAAACCGGTTAGCATGTGGCTCTATTAGTATAGGAGATACCTGAAAACATATCACACTTTTCATCATAGTGCTTTTACCAATGCATAAAATGCATGGAGAACTCATTTCGAATGAATCGTCCTCAGTGTTGTGAGAACGATGACGGGTTAAAATTTTTGGTGGTTTCTTGTTCAGTCCATAGGCCTACAGCATGTGGCAAACCGGTGAGCATGTGGCTCTATTAGTATAGGAGATACCTGAAAACATATCACACTTTTCATCATAGTGCTTTTACCAATGCATAAAATGCATGGAGAAGTCATTTCGAATGAATCGTCCTCAGTGTTGTGAGAACGATGACGGGTTAAAATATATGGTGGTTTCTTGTTCAGTCCATAGGCCTACAGCATGTGGCAAACCGGTGAGCATGTGGCTCTATTAGTATAGGAGACACCTGAAAACATTTTCATCATAGTGCTTTTACCAGTGCATAAAATGCATGGAGAAGTCATTTCGAATGAATCGTGCTCAGTGTTGTGAGAACGATGACGGGTTAAAATTTTTGGTGGTTTCTTGTTCAGTCCATAGGCCTACATCATGTGGCAAACCGGTGAGCATGTGGCTCTATTAGGATAGGAGATACCTGAAAACATATCACACTTTTCATCATAGTGCTTTTACCAATGCATAAAATGTATGGACAAGTCATTTCGAATGAATCGTCCTCAGTGTTGTGAGAACGATGACGGGTTAAAATTTTTGGTGGTTTCTTGTTCAGTCCATAGGCCTACAGCATGTGGCAAACCGGTGAGCATGTGGCTCTATTAGTATAGGAGATACCTGAAAACATATCACACTTTTCATCATAGTGCTTTTACCAATGCATGAAATGCATGGAGAAGTCATTTCGAATGAATCGTCCTCAGTGTTGTGAGAACGATGACGGATTAAAATTTTTGGTGGTTTCTTGTTCAGTCCATAGGTTTACAGCATGTGGCAAACCTGTGAGTATGTGGCTCTATTAGTATAGGAGATACCTGAAAACATATCACACTTTTCATCATAGTGCTTTTACCAATGCATAAAATGCATGGAGAAGTCATTTCGAATGAATCGTCCTCAGTGTTGTGAGAACGATGACGGGTTAAAATTTTTGGTGGTTTCTTGTTCAGTCCATAGGCCTACAGCATGTGGCAAACCGGTGAGCATGTGGCTCTATTAGTATAGGAGATACCTGAAAACATATCACAGTTTTCATCATAGTGCTTTTACCAATGCATAAAATGCATGGAGAAGTCATTTCGAATGAATCGTCCTCAGTGTTGTGAGAACGATGACGCGTTAAAATTTTTGGTGGTTTCTTGTTCAGTCCATAGGCCTACAGCATGTGGCAAACCGGTGAGCATATGGCTCTATTAGTATAGGAGATACCTGAAAACATATCACACGTTTCATCATAGTGCTTTTACCAATGCATGAAATGCATGGAGAAGTCATTTCGAATGAATCGTCCTCAGTGTTGTGAGAACGATGATGGGTTAAAATTTTTGGTGGTTTCTTGTTCATTCCATAGGCCTACAGCATGTGGCAAACCGGTGAGCATGTGACTCTATTAGTATAGGAGATACCTGAAAACAATTTCATCATAGTGCTTTTACCAATGCATAAAATGCATAGAGAAGTCATTTCGAATGAATCGTCCTCAGTGTTGTGAGAACGATGATGGGTTAAAATTTTTGGTGGTTTCTTGTTCAGTCCATAGGCCTACAGCATGTGGCAAACCGGTGAGCATGTGGCTCTATTAGTATAGGAGATACCTGAAAACATATCACACTTTTCATCATAGTGCTTTTACCAATGCATAAAATGCATGGAGAAGTCATTTCGAATGAATCGTCCTCAGTGCTGTGAGAACGATGACTGGTTAAAATTTTTGGTGGTTTCTTGTTCAGTCCATAGGCCTACAGCATGTGGCAAACCGGTGAGCATGTGGCTCTATTAGTATAGGAGATACCTGAAAACATATCACACTTTTCATCATAGTGCTTTTACCAATGCATAAAATGCATGGAGAAGTTATTTCGAATGAATCATACTCAGTGTTGTGAGAACGTTGACGGGTTAAAATTTTTGGTGGTTTCTTGTTCAGTCCATAGGCCTACAGCATGTGGCAAACCGGTGAGCATGTGGCTCTATTAGTATAGGAGATACCTGAAAACATATCACACTTTTCATCATAGTGCTTTTACCAATGCATGAAATGCATGGAGAAGTCATTTCGAATGAATCGTCCTCAGTATTGTGAGAACGATGACGGGTTAAAATGTTTGGTGGTTTCTTGTTCAGTCCATAGGCCTACAGCATGTGGCAAACCGGTGAGCATGTGGCTCTATTAGTATAGGAGATACCTGAAAACATATCACACTTTTCATCATAGTGCTTTTACCAATGCATAAAATGCATGGAGAAGTCATTTCGAATGAATCGTCCTCAGTGTTGTGAGAACGATGATGGGTTAAAATTTTTGGTGGTTTCTTGTTCAGTCCATAGGCCTACAGCATGTTGCAAACCGGTGAGCATGTGGCTCTATTAGTATAGGAGATACCTGAAAACATATCACACTTTTCATCATAGTGCTTTTACCAATGCATAAAATGCATGGAGAAGTCATTTCAAATGAATCGTCCTCAGTGTTGTGAGAACGATGACGGGTTAAAATTTTTGGTGGTTTCTTGTTCAGTCCATAGGCCTACAGCATGTGGCAAACCGGTGAGCATGTGGCTCTATTAGTATAGGAGATACCTGAAAACATATCACACTTTTCATCATAGTGCTTTTACCAATGCATAAAATGCATGGAGAAGTTATTTCGAATGAATCGTCCTCAGTGTTGTGAGAACGATGACGGGTTAAAATTTTTGGTGGTTTCTTGTTCAGTCCATAGGCCTACAGCATGTGGCAAACCGGTGAGCATGTGGCTCTATTAGTATAGGAGATACCTGAAAACATATCACACTTTTCATCATAGTGCTTTTACCAATGCATAAAATGCATAGAGAAGTCATTTCAAATGAATCGTCCTCAGTGTTGTGAGAACGATGACGGGTTAAAATTTTTGGTGGTTTTTTGTTCAGTCCATAGGCCTACAGCATGTGGCAAACCGGTGAGCATGTGGCTCTATTAGTATAGGAGATACCTGAAAACATATCACACTTTTCATCATAGTGCTTTTACCAATGCATGAAATGCATGGAGAAGTCATTTCGAATGAATCGTCCTCAGTGTTGTGAGAACGATGACGGGTTAAAATTTTTGGTGGTTTCTTGTTCAGTCCATAGGCCTACAGCATGTGGCAAACCGGTTAGCATGTGGCTCTATTAGTATAGGAGATACCTGAAAACATATCACACTTTTCATCATAGTGCTTTTACCAATGCATAAAATGCATGGAGAAGTCATTTCGAATGAATCGTCCTCAGTGTTGTGAGAACGATGACGGGTTAAAATTTTTGGTGGTTTCTTGTTCAGTCCATAGGCCTACAGCATGTGGCAAACCGGTGAGCATGTGGCTCTATTAGTATAGGAGATACCTGAAAACATATCACACTTTTCATCATAGTGCTTTTACCAATGCATGAAATGCATGGAGAAGTCATTTCGAATGAATCGTCCTCAGTGTTGTGAGAACGATGACGGGTTAAAATTTTTAGTGGTTTCTTGTTCAGTCCATAGGTTTACAGCATGTGGCAAACCGGTGAGTTTGTGGCTCTATTAGTATAGGAGATACCTGAAAACATATCACACTTTTCATCATAGTGCTTTTACCAATGCATGAAATGCATGGAGAAGTCATTTCGAATGAATCGTCCTCAGTGTTGTGAGAACGATGATGGGTTAAAATTTTTGGTGGTTTCTTGTTCAGTCCATAGGTTTACAGCATGTGGCAAACCGGTGAGTTTGTGGCTCTATTAGTATAGGAGATACCTGAAAACATATCACACTTTTCATCATAGTGCTTTTACCAATGCATGAAATGCATGGAGAAGTCATTTCGAATGAATCGTCCTCAGTGTTGTGAGAACGATGATGGGTTAAAATTTTTGGTGGTTTCTTGTTCATTCCATAGGCCTACAGCATGTGGCAAACCGGTGAGCATGTGACTCTATTAGTATAGGAGATACCTGAAAACAATTTCATCATAGTGCTTTTACCAATGCATAAAATGCATAGAGAAGTCATTTCGAATGAATCGTCCTCAGTGTTGTGAGAACGATGATGGGTTAAAATTTTTGGTGGTTTCTTGTTCAGTCCATAGGCCTACAGCATGTGGCAAACCGGTGAGCATGTGGCTCTATTAGTATAGGAGATACCTGAAAACATATCACACTTTTCATCATAGTGCTTTTACCAATGCATAAAATGCATGGAGAAGTCATTTTGAATGAATCGTCCTCAGTGCTGTGAGAACGATGACAGGTTAAAATTTTTGGTGGTTTCTTGTTCAGTCCATAGGCCTACAGCATGTGGCAAACCGGTGAGCATGTGGCTCTATTAGTATAGGAGATACCTGAAAACATATCACACTTTTCATCATAGTGCTTTTACCAATGCATAAAATGCATGGAGAAGTTATTTCGAATGAATCATACTCAGTGTTGTGAGAACGATGACGGGTTAAAATTTTTGGTGGTTTCTTGTTCAGTCCATAGGCCTACAGCATGTGGCAAACCGGTGAGCATGTGGCTCTATTAGTATAGGAGATACCTGAAAACATATCACACTTTTCATCATAGTGCTTTTACCAATGCATGAAATGCATGGAGAAGTCATTTCGAATGAATCGTCCTCAGTGTTGTGAGAACGATGACGGGTTAAAATGTTTGGTGGTTTCTTGTTCAGTCCATAGGCCTACAGCATGTGGCAAACCGGTGAGCATGTGGCTCTATTAGTATAGGAGATACCTGAAAACATATCACACTTTTCATCATAGTGCTTTTACCAATGCATAAAATGCATGGAGAAGTCATTTCGAATGAATCGTCCTCAGTGTTGTGAGAACGATGATGGGTTAAAATTTTTGGTGGTTTCTTGTTCAGTCCATAGGCCTACAGCATGTTGCAAACCGGTGAGCATGTGGCTCTATTAGTATAGGAGATACCTGAAAACATCACACTTTTCATCATAGTGCTTTTACCAATGCATAAAATGCATGGAGAAGTCATTTCGAATGAATCGTCCTCAGTGTTGTGAGAACGATGATGGGTTAAAATTTTTGGTGGTTTCTTGTTCAGTCCATAGGCCTACAGCATGTGGCAAACCGGTGAGCATGTGGCTCTATTAGTATAGGAGATACCTGAAAACATATCACACTTTTCATCATAGTGCTTTTACCAATGCATAAAATGCATGGAGAAGTCATTTCGAATGAATCATCCTCAGTGTTGTGAGAATGATGACGGGTTAAAATTTTTGGTGGTTTCTTGTTCAGTCCATAGGCCTACAGCATGTGGCAAACCGGTGAGCATGTGGCTCTATTAGTATAGGAGATACCTGAAAACATATCACACTTTTCATCATAGTGCTTTTACCAATGCATAAAATGCATGGAGAAGTCATTTCGAATGAATTGTCCTTAGTGTTGTGAGAACGATGACGGGTTAAAATTTTTGGTGGTTTCTTGTTCAGTCCATAGGCCTACAGCATGTGGCAAATCGGTGAGCATGTGACTCTATTAGTATAGGAGATACCTGAAAACATTTTCAACATAGTGCTTTTTTCCAATGCATAAAATGCATAGAGAAGTCATTTCGAATGAATCATCCTCAGTGCTGTGAGAACGATGACGGGTTAAAATTTTTGGTGGTTTCTTGTTCAGTCCATAGGCCTACAGCATGTGGCAAACCGGTGAGCATGTGGCTCTATTAGTATAGGAGATACCTGAAAACATATCACACTTTTCATCATAGTGCTTTTACCAATGCATAAAATGCATGGAGAAGTAATTTCGAATGAATCGTCCTCAGTGCTGTGAGAACGATGACAGGTTAAAATTTTTGGTGGTTTCTTGTTCAGTCCATAGGCCTACAGCATGTGGCAAACCGGTGAGCATGTGGCTCTATTAGTATAGGAGATACCTGAAAACATATCACACTTTTCATCATAGTGCTTTTACCAATGCATGAAATGCATGGAGAAGTCATTTCGAATGAATTGTCCTCAGTGTTGTGAGAACGATGGGTTAAAATGTATGGTGGTTTCTTGTTCAGTCCATAGGCCTACAGCATGTGGCAAACCGGTGAGCATGTGGCTCTTTTAGTATAGGAGATACCTGAAAACATATCACACTTTTCATCATAGTGCTTTTACCAATGCATAAAATGCATGGAGAAGTCATTTCGAATGAATCGTCCTCAGTGTTGTGAGAACGATGACGGGTTAAAATTTTTGGTGGTTTCTTGTTCAGTCCATAGGCCTACAGCATGTGGCAAACCGGTGAGCATGTGGCTCTATTAGTATAGGAGATACCTGAAAACATCACACTTTTCATCATAGTGCTTTTACCAATGCATAAAATGCATGGAGAAGTCATTTCGAATGAATCGTCCTCAGTGTTGTGAGAACGATGATGGGTTAAAATTTTTGGTGGTTTCTTGTTCAGTCCATAGGCCTACAGCATGTGGCAACCCGGTGAGCATGTGGCTCTATTAGTATAGGAGATACCTGAAAACATATCACACTTTTCATCATAGTGCTTTTACCAATGCATAAAATGCATGGAGAAGTCATTTTAAATGAATCGTCCTCAGTGTTGTGAGAACGATGACGGGTTAAAATTTTTGGTGGTTTCTTGTTCAGTCCATAGGCCTATAGCATGTGGCAAATCGGTGAGCATGTGGCTCTATTAGTATAGGAGATACCTGAAAACATATCACACTTTTCATCATAGTGCTTTTACCAATGCATAAAATGCATGGAGATGTTATTTCGAATGAATCGTCCTCAGTGTTGTGAGAACGATGACGGGTTAAAATTTTTGGTGGTTTCTTGTTCAGTCCATAGGCCTACAGCATGTGGCAAACCGGTGAGCATGTGGCTCTATTAGTATAGGAGATACCTGAAAACATATCACACTTTTCATCATAGTGCGTTTACCAATGCATAAAATGCATGGAAAAGTCATTTCGAATGAAACGTCCTCAGTATTGTGAGAACGATGATGGGTTAAAATTTTTGGTGGTTTCTTGTTCAGTCCATAGGCCTACAGCATGTGGCTCTATTAGTATAGGAGATACCTGAAAACATATCACACTTTTCAGCATAGTGCTTTTACCAATGCATGAAATGCATGGAGAAGTCATTTCGAATGAATCGTCCTCAGTGTTGTGAGAACGATGACGGGTTAAAATTTTTGGTGGTTTCTTGTTCAGTCCATAGGCCTACAGCATGTGGCAAAACGGTGAGCATGTGGCTCTATTAGTATAGGAGATACCTGAAAACATATCACACTTTGTATCATAGTGCTTTTACCAATGCATAACATGCATGGAGAAGTCATTTCGAATGAATCGTCCTCAGTGTTGTGAGAACGATGACGGGTTAAAATTTTTGGTGGTTTCTTGTTCAGTCCATAGGCCTACAGCATGTGGCAAACCGGTGAGCATATGGCTCTATTAGTATAGGAGATACCTGAAAACATATCACACTTTTCATCATAGTGCTTTTACCAATGCATGAAATGCATGGAGAAGTCATTTCGAATGAATCGTCCTCAGTGTTGTGAGAAAGATGATGGGTTAACCCCTTAATCCCATATGACGTACTATCCCGTCCAGGTGACCTGGGACTTAATTCCCATGGACGGGATAGTACGTCATATGCGATCGGCCGCGCTCACGGGGGGAGCGCGGCCGATCGCGGCCGGGTGTCAGCTGCCTATCGCAGCTGACATCCGGCACTATGTGCCAGGAGCGGTCACGGACCGCTCCCGGCACATTAACCCCTGGCACACCGCGATCAAAGATGATCGCGGTGTGCCGGCGGTGCAGGGAAGCATCGCGCAGGGAGGGGGCTCCCTGCGGGCTTCCCTGAGACGATCGGTACACGGTGATGTGCTCACCGTGCGTCTTCTCCCTGCAGTCCCCGGATCCAAAATGGCCGCCGGGCTGCATCCGGGTCCTGCAGGGAGCACTTCCGGGTCAGGATCAGGCTGCAGCTGCAGCTCTAATCCTGCCCGGCTGTATGTCAGATCACCGATCTGATAGAGTGCTGTGCACACTGTCAGATCGGTGATCTGTGATGTCCCCCCCTGGGACAAAGTGAAAAAGTAAAAAAAAAAATTTCCACACTTGTAAAAAAAAAAATAAAAAAAAAATTCCTAAATAAAGCAGAAAAAAAAAAATATTATTCCCATAAATACATTTCTTTACATAAAAAAAAACAAAAAAACAATAAAAGTACACATATTTAGTATCGCCGCGTCCGTAACGACCCGACCTATAAAACTGGCCCACTAGTTAACCCCTTCATTGAACACCGTAAGAAAAAAAAAAAAAAAACGAGCCAAAAAACAACGCTTTATTATCATAACGCTGAACAAAGAGTGGAATAACACGCGATCAAAAAGACGGATATAAATAACCATGTTACCTCTGAAAACGTCATCTTGTCCCGCAAAAAACGAGCCGCCATATAGCATCATAACCAAAAAAATAAAAAAGTTATAGTCCTCTGAATAAAGCGATGCCAAAATAATTATTTTTTTATAAAATAGCTTTTATCGTATAAAAGCGCCAAAACATAAAAAAAATGATATAAATGAGGTGTCGCTGTAATCGTACTGACCCGAAGAATAAAACTGCTTCATCAATTTTACCAAACGCGGAACGGTATAAACGCCTCCCCCAAAAGAAATTCATGAATAGCTGGTTTTTGGTCATTCTGCCTCACAAAAAAATCGGAATAAAAAGCGATCAAAAACTGTCACGTGTCCGAAAATGTAACCGATAAAAACGTCAACTCGTCCCGCAAAAAACAAGACCTCACATGACTCTGTGGACCAAAATATGGAAAAATTATAGCTCTCAAAATGTGGAGACGCAAAAACTTTTTTGCTATAAAAAGCGTCTTTTAGTGTGTGACGGCTGCCAATCATAAAAATCCGCTAAAAAACTCGCTATAAAAGTAAATCAAACCCCCCTTCATCACCCCCTTAGTTAGGCTAGGTTCACATTGCGTTAATGGGTTAACGCTAACGGACAGCGTTGCACGGCGAAAATGTCACAATTAACGCCGTGCAACGGGTCCGTTAGCACAACCATTGACAGCAATGTGATTTTCAGGTGTAGCGCATCGCTAGAGCGTGCCATTTTCGGCTCGCGCTAGCAAGGTGCCATTCTTTTGTGGCGCGCCTCAGACGCTGCTTGCAGCGTCCGCGGCGCGCCCGAGGTCCGATCCCCGATCTTCCAGAGCGGGGACGTTAACGCGACCACTAAACACGACACCTAAAAAGACATTGTGTTAGCGCAATCCGCTAGTGCTAAACGGATTTCCCTAACGCAATGTGAACCTAGCCTTAGGGAAAAATAATAAAATTAAAAAAAATGTATTTATTTCCATTTTCCGGTTAGGGTTAGGGTTAGGGTTAGGGCTAGGGTTGGGGCTAGGGTTAGGGTTTGGATTACATTTACGGTTGGGATTAGGGTTGGGTTTAGAATTAGGGGTGTGTCTGGGTTAGGTGTGTGGTTAGGGTTACAGTTGGGATTAGGGTTAGTGGTGCGTTTGGATTAGGGTTTCATTTATAATTGGGGGGTTTCCACTGTTTAGACACATCAGGGGCTCTCCAAACGCGACATGGCGTCCGATCTCAATTCCAGCCAATTCTGCATTGAAAAAGTAAAACAGTGCTCCTTCACTTCCGAGCTCTCCCGTGCGCCCAAACAGGGGTTTACCCCAACATATGGGGTATCAGCGTACTCGAGACAAATTGGACAACAACTTTTTGGGTCCAAGTTCTCTTGTTATCCTTGGGAAAATAAAAATTTGGGGGGCTAAAAATCATTTTTGTGGGAAAAAAAGGATTTTTATTTTCACGGCTCTGCGTTGTAAACTGTAGTGAAACACTTGGGGGTTCAAAGTTTTCACAACACATCTAGATAAGTTCCATGGGAGGTCTAGTTTCCAATATGGGGTCACTTGTGGGTGGTTTCTACTGTTTGGGTACATCAGGGGCTCTGCAAATGCAACGTGACGCCTGCAGACCAATCCATCTAAGTCTGCATTCCAAATGGCGCTCCTTCCCTTCCGAGCTCTGCCATGAGCCCAAACAGTGGTTCCCCCCCAAATATGGGGTATCAGCGTACTCAGGACAAATTGAACAACAACTTTTGGGGTCCAATTTATTCTGTTACCCTTGTAAAAATACAAAGCTGGGGGCTAAAAAATCATTTTTGTGAAAAAAAAAAGAATTTTTATTTTCACGGGTCTGCGTTATAAACTGTAGTGAAACACTTAGGGGTTCAAAGTTCTCACAACACATCTAGATAAGTTCCATGGGAGGTCTAGTTTCTAATATGGGGTCACTTGTGGGGGGTTTGTACTGTTTGGGTACATCAGGGGCTCTGCAAATGCAACGTGACTCCTGCAGACCAATCCATCTAAGTCTGCATTCCAAATGGCGCTCCTTCCCTTCCGAGCTCTGCCATGCGCCCAAACAGTGGTTCCCCCCCACATATGGGGTATCAGCGTACTCAGGACAAATTGGACAACAACTTTTGGGGTCCAATTTATTATGTTACCCTTGTGAAAATACAAAACTGGGGGCTAAAAAATTTTTGCGAAAAAAAAAATAAATTTATTTTAACGGCTCTGCGTTATAAACTGTAGTGAAACACTTGGGGGTTCAAAGCTCTCAAAACACATCTAGATAAGTTCCTTAGAGGGTCTAGTTTCCAAAATGGTGTCACTTGTGGGGGTTTTTAATGTTTAGGCACATCAGGGGCTCTCCAAACCAACATGGCGTCCCATCTTAATTCCAGTCAATTTTGCATTGAAAAGTCAAATGGCGCTCCTTCCCTTCCGAGCTCTGCTATGCACCCAAAAAGTGGTTTACCCCCACATATGTGGTATCGTCGCACTCAGGACAAATTGCACAACAACTTTTGTGGTCTAATTTCTTCTCTTACCCTTGGGAAAATAAAAAATTGGGGGCGAAAAGATCATTTTTGTGAAAAAATAAGATTTTTTATTTTTACGGCTCTGCATTATAAACTTCTGTGAAGCACTTGTTGGGTCAAAGTGCTCACCACACATCTAGATAAGTTCCTTAAGGGGTCTACTTTTCAAAATGGTGTCACTTGTGAGGGGTTCCAATGTTTAGGCACATCAGGGGCTCTCCAAACGCAACATGGCGTCCCATCTCAATTCCAGTCAATTTTGCATTGAAAAGTCAAATGGCGCTCCTTTCCTTCCGAGCTCTGCCATGCGCCCAAACAGTGGTTTACCCCCACATATGGGGTATCGTCGCACTCAGGACAAATTGCACAACAACTTTTGTGGTCTAATTTCTTCTCTTACCCTTGGGAAAATAAAAAATTGGTGGCGAAAAGATTATTTTTGTGAAAAAATATGATTTTTTATTTTTACGGCTCTGCATTATAAACTTCTGTGAAGCACTTGTTGGGTCAAAGTGCTCACCACACCTCTAGATAAGTTCCTTAAGGGGTCTACTTTCCAAAATGGTGTCACTTGTGGGGATTTCAATGTTTAGGCACATCAGGGGCTCTCCAAACGCAACATGGCATCCCATCTCAATTCCAGTCAATTTTGCATTGAAAAGTAAAATGGCGCTCCTTCCCTTCCGAGCTCTGCCATACGCCCAAACAATGGTTTACACCCATATACGGGGTATCAGCGTACTCAGGACAAATTGGCCAACAATTTTTGAGGTTCAATTTCTTCTCTTACTCTTGGGAAAATAAAAAATTGGGGGCGAAAAGATCATTTTTGTGAAAAAATATGATTTTTTATTTTTACGGCTCTGCATTATAAACTTCTGTGAAGCAATTGGGTGGGTCAAAGTGGTCACCACACATCTAGATAAGTTCCTTAGGGTGTCTACTTTCCAAAATGGTGTCACTTGTGGGGGGTTTCAATGTTTAGGCACATCAGTGGCTCTCCAAACGCAACATGGTGTCCCATCTCAATTCCTGTCAATTTTGCATTTAAAAGTCAAATGGCGCTCCTTCCCTTCCGAGCTCTGCCATGCGCCCAAACAGTGGTTCACCCCCACATATGGGGTATCAGCGTACTCAGTACAGATTGTACAACAATGTTTGGCATCCATTTTATCCTGTTACCCTTGGTAAAATAAAACAAATTGGAGCTGAAATAAATTTTGTGTGAAAAAAAGTTAAATATTCATTTTTATTTAAACATTCCAAAAATTCCTGTGAAACCCCTGAAGGGTTAATAAACTTCTTGAATGTGGTTTTGAGCACCTTGAGGGGTGCAGTTTTTAGAATGGTGTCACACTTGGGTATTTTCTATCATATAGACCCCTCAAAATGACATCAAATGAGATGTGGTCCCTAAAAAAAATGGTGTTGTAAAAATGAGAAATTGCTGGTCAACTTTGAACCCTTATAACTCCCTAACAAAAAAAAATTTTGGTTCCAAAATTGTGCTGATGTAAAGGAGACATGTGGGAAATGTTACTTATTAAGTATTTTGCGTGACATATCTCTGTGATTTAAGGGCATAAAAATTTAAAGTTGGAAAATTGCGAAATTTTCAAAATTTTCGCCAAATTTCCGTTTTTTTCACAAATAAACGCAAGTTATATCAAATAAATGTTACTACTAAAATGAAGTACAATATGTCACAAGAAAACAATGTCAGAATCGCCAAGATCCGTTGAAGCGTTCCAGAGTTATAACCTCATAAAGGGACAGTGGTCAGAATTGTAAAAATTGGCCCGGTCATTAACGTGCAAACCACCCTCGGGGCTTAAGGGGTTAAAATTTTTGGTGGTTTCTTGTTCAGTCCATAGGCCTACAGCATGTGGCAAACCGGTGAGCATGTGGCTCTATTAGTATAGGAGATACCTGAAAACATATCACACTTTTCATCATAGTGCTTTTACCAATGCATAAAATGCATGGAGAAGTCATTTCGAATGAATCATCCTCAGTGTTGTGAGAATGATGACGGGTTAAAATTTTTGGTGGTTTCTTGTTCAGTCCATAGGCCTACAGCATGTGGCAAACCGGTGAGCATGTGGCTCTATTAGTATAGGAGATACCTGAAAACATATCACACTTTTCATCATAGTGCTTTTACCAATGCATAAAATGCATGGAGAAGTCATTTCGAATGAATTGTCCTTAGTGTTGTGAGAACGATGACGGGTTAAAATTTTTGGTGGTTTCTTGTTCAGTCCATAGGCCTACAGCATGTGGCAAATCGGTGAGCATGTGACTCTATTAGTATAGGAGATACCTGAAAACATTTTCAACATAGTGCTTTTTTCCAATGCATAAAATGCATAGAGAAGTCATTTCGAATGAATCATCCTCAGTGTTGTGAGAACGATGACGGGTTAAAATTTTTGGTGGTTTCTTGTTCAGTCCATAGGCCTACAGCATGTGGCAAACCGGTGAGCATGTGGCTCTATTAGTATAGGAGATACCTGAAAACATATCACACTTTTCATCATAGTGCTTTTACCAATGCATAAAATGCATGGAGAAGTAATTTCGAATGAATCGTCCTCAGTGCTGTGAGAACGATGACAGGTTAAAATTTTTGGTGGTTTCTTGTTCAGTCCATAGGCCTACAGCATGTGGCAAACCGGTGAGCATGTGGCTCTATTAGTATAGGAGATACCTGAAAACATATCACACTTTTCATCATAGTGCTTTTACCAATGCATGAAATGCATGGAGAAGTCATTTCGAATGAATCGTCCTCAGTGTTGTGAGAACGATGGGTTAAAATGTATGGTGGTTTCTTGTTCAGTCCATAGGCCTACAGCATGTGGCAAACCGGTGAGCATGTGGCTCTTTTAGTATAGGAGATACCTGAAAACATATCACACTTTTCATCATAGTGCTTTTACCAATGCATGAAATGCATGGAGAAGTCATTTCGAATGAATCGTCCTCAGTGTTGTGAGAACGATGATGGGTTAAAATTTTTGGTGGTTTCTTGTTCAGTCCATAGGCCTACAGCATGTGGCAACCCGGTGAGCATGTGGCTCTATTAGTATAGGAGATACCTGAAAACATATCACACTTTTCATCATAGTGCTTTTACCAATGCATAAAATGCATGGAGAAGTCATTTCAAATGAATCGTCCTCAGTGTTGTGAGAACGATGACGGGTTAAAATTTTTGGTGGTTTCTTGTTCAGTCCATAGGCCTACAGCATGTGGCAAATCGGTGAGCATGTGGCTCTATTAGTATAGGAGATACCTGAAAACATATCACACTTTTCATCATAGTGCTTTTACCAATGCATAAAATGCATGGAGATGTTATTTCGAATGAATCGTCCTCAGTGTTGTGAGAACGATGACGGGTTAAAATTTTTGGTGGTTTCTTGTTCAGTCCATAGGCCTACAGCATGTGGCAAACCGGTGAGCATGTGGCTCTATTAGTATAGGAGATACCTGAAAACATATCACACTTTTCATCATAGTGCGTTTACCAATACATAAAATGCATGGAAAAGTCATTTCGAATGAAACGTCCTCAGTATTGTGAGAACGATGATGGGTTAAAATTTTTGGTGGTTTCTTGTTCAGTCCATAGGCCTACAGCATGTGGCTCTATTAGTATAGGAGATACCTGAAAACATATCACACTTTTCAGCATAGTGCTTTTACCAATGCATGAAATGCATGGAGAAGTCATTTCGAATGAATCGTCCTCAGTGTTGTGAGAACGATGACGGGTTAAAATTTTTGGTGGTTTCTTGTTCAGTCCATAGGCCTACAGCATGTGGCAAACCGGTGAGCATGTGGCTCTATTAGTATAGGAGATACCTGAAAACATATCACACTTTGTATCATAGTGCTTTTACCAATGCATAACATGCATGGAGAAGTCATTTCGAATGAATCGTCCTCAGTGTTGTGAGAACGATGACGGGTTAAAATTTTTGGTGGTTTCTTGTTCAGTCCATAGGCCTGCAGCATGTGGCAAACCGGTGAGCATGTGGCTCTATTAGTATAGGAGATACCTGAAAACATATCACAATTTTCATCATAATGCTTTTACCAATGCATAAAATGCATGGAGAAGTCATTTCGAATGAATCGTCCTCAGTGTTGTGAGAACGATGACGGGTTAAAATTTTTGGTGGTTTCTTGTTCAGTCCATAGTCCTACAGCATGTGGCAAACCGGTGAGCATGTGGCTCTATTAGTATAGGAGATACCTGAAAACATATCACACTTTTCATCATAGTGCTTTTACCAATGCATAAAATGCATGGAGAAGTCATTTCGAATGAATCGTCCTCAGTGTTGTGAGAACGATGACGGGTTAAAATTTTTGGTGGTTTCTTGTTCAGTCCATAGGCCTACAGCATGTGGCAAACCTGTGAACATGTGGCTCTATTAGTATAGGAGATACCTGAAAACATATCACACTTTTCATCATAGTGCTTTTACCAATGCATAAAATGCATGGAGAAGTCATTTCGAATGAATCGTCCTCAGTGTTGTGAGAACGATGACGGGTTAAAATTTTTGGTGGTATCTTGTTCAGTCCATAGGCCTACAGCATGTGGCAAACCGGTGAGCATGTGGCTCTATTAGTACAGGAGATACCTGAAAACATATCACACTTTTCATCATAGTGCTTTTACCAATGCATAAAATGCATGGAGAAGTCATTTCGAATGAATCGTCCTCAGTGTTGTGAGAATGATGACGGGTTCAAATTTTTGGTGGTTTCTTGTTCAGTCCATAGGCCTACAGCATGTGGCAAACCGGTGAGCATGTGGCTCTATTAGTATAGGAGATACCTGAAAACATATCACACTTTTCATCATAGTGCTTTTACCAATGCATAAAATGCATTGAGAAGTCATTTCGAATGAATCGTCCTCAGTGTTGTGAGAACGATGACAGGTTAAAATTTTTGGTGGTTTCTTGTTCAGTCCATAGGCCTACAGCATGTGGCAAACCGGTGAGCATGTGGCTCTATTAGTATAGGAGATACCTGAAAACATATCACACTTTTCATCATAGTGCTTTTACCAATGCATAAAATGCATGGAGAAGTCATTTCGAATGAATCGTCCTCAGTGTTGTGAGAACGATGACGGGTTAAAATTTTTGGTGGTTTCTTGTTCAGTCCATAGGCCTACAGCATGTGGCAAACCAGTGAGCATGTGGCTCTATTAGTATAGGAGATACCTGAAAACATATCACACTTTTCATCATAGTGCTTTTACCAATGCATAAAATGCATGGAGAAGTCATTTCGAATGAATCGTCTTCAGTGTTGTGAGAACGATGACGGGTTAAAATTTTTGGTGGTTTCTTGTTCAGTCCATATGCCTACAGCATGTGGCAATCAGTTGAGCATGTGGCTCTATTAGTATAGGAGATACCTGAAAACATATCACACTTTTCATCATAGTGCTTTTACCAATGCATAAAAAGCATGGAGAAGTCATTTCGAATGATGTGAGAACGATGACGGGTTAAAATTTTTGGTGGTTTCTTGTTCAGTCCATAGGCCTACAGCATGTGGCAAACCGGTGAGCATGTGGCTCTATTAGTATAGGAGATACCTGAAAACATATCACACTTTTCATCATAGTGCTTTTACCAATGCATAAAAAGCATGGAGAAGTCATTTCGAATGAATCGTCCTCAGTGTTGTGAGAACGATGACGGGTTAAAATTTTTGGTGGTTTCTTGTTCAGTCCATAGGCCTACAGCATGTGGCAAACCGGTGAGCATGTATAGGAGATACCTGAAAACATTTTCATCATAGTGCTTTTACCAATGCATAAAATGCATGGAGAAGTCATTTCGAATGAATCGTTCTCAGTCTTGTGGGAACGATGACGGGTTAACATTTTTGGTGGTTTCTTGTTCAGTCCATAGGCCTGCAGCATGTGGCAAACCGGTGAGCATGTGGCTCTATTAGTATAGGAGATACCTGAAAACATATCACACTTTTCATCATAGTGCCTTTACCAATGCATAAAATGCATGGAGAAGTCATTTCGAATGAATCGTCCTCAGTGTTGTGAGAACGATGACGGGTTAAACTTTTTTGTGGTTTCTTGTTCAGTCCATAGGCCTGCAGCATGTGGCAAACCGGTGAGCATGTGGCTCTATTAGTATAGGAGATACCTGAAAACATATCACACTTTTCATCATAGTGCTTTTACCAATGCATAAAATGCATGGAGAAGTCATTTCGAATGAATCGTCCTCAGTGTTGTGAGAACGATGACGGGTTAAAATTTTTGGTGGTTTCTTGTTCAGTCCATAGGCCTACAGCATGTGGCAAACCGGTGAGCATGTGGCTCTATTAGTATAGGAGATACCTGAAAACATATCACACTTTTCATCATAGTGCTTTTACCAATGCATAAAATGCATGGAGAAGTCATTTTGAATGAATCGTCCTCAGTGTTGTGAGAACGATGACGGGTTAAAATTTTTGGTGGTTTCTTGTTCAGTCCATAGGCCTACAGCATGTGGCAAACCGGTGAACATGTGGCTCTATTAGTATAGGAGATACCTGAAAACATATCACACTTTTCATCATAGTGCTTTTACCAATGCATAAAATGCATGGAGAAGTCATTTCGAATGAATCGTCCTCAGTGTTATGAGAACGATGACGGGTTAAAATTTTTGGTGGTTTCTTGTTCAGTCCATAGGCCTACAGCATGTGGTAAAACCGGTGAGCATGTGGCTCTATTAGTATAGGAGATACCTGAAAACATTTTCATCATAGTGCTTTTACCAATGCATAAAATGCATGGAGAAGTCATTTCGAATGAATCGTTCTCAGTGTTGTGAGAACGATGAAGGGTTAAAATCTTTGGTGGTTTCTTGTTCAGTCCATAGGGCTGCAGCATGTGGCAAACCGGTGAGCATGTGGCTCTATTAGTATAGGAGATACCTGAAAACATATCACATTTTTCATCATAGTGCCTTTACCAATGCATAAAATGAATGGAGAAGTCATTTCGAATGAATCGTCCTCAGTGTTGTGAGAACGATGACGGGTTAAAATTTTTGGTGGTTTCTTGTTCAGTCCATAGGCCTGCAGCATGTGGCAATCCGGTGAGCATGTGGCTCTATTAGTATAGGAGATACCTGAAAACATATCACACTTTTCATCATAATGCTTTTACCAATGCATATAAAGGCATGGAGAAGTCATTTTGAATGAATGGTCCTCAGTGTTGTGAGAACGATGACGGGTTAAAATTTTTGGTGGTTTCTTGTTCAGTCCATAGGCCTACAGCATGTGGCAAACCGGTGAGCATGTGGCTCTATTAGTATAGGAGATACCTGAAAACATATCACACTTTTTATCATAGTGCTTTTACCAATGCATTAAAATGCATGGAGAAGTCATTTCGAATGAATCGTCCTCAGTGTTGTGAGAACGGTGACGGGTTAAAATTTTTGGTGGTTTCTTGTTCAGTCCATAGGCCTACAGCATGTGGCAAACCGGTGAGCATGTGGCTCTATTAGTATAGGAGATACCTGAAAACATATCACACTTTTCATCATAGTGCTTTTACCAATGCATAAAATGCATGGAGAAGTCATTTCGAATGAATCGTTCTCAGTGTTGTGAGAACGATGAAGGGTTAAAATCTTTGGTGGTTTCTTGTTCAGTCCATAGGGCTGCAGCATGTGGCAAACCGGTGAGCATGTGGCTCTATTAGTATAGGAGATACCTGAAAACATATCACATTTTTCATCATAGTGCCTTTACCAATGCATAAAATGAATGGAGAAGTCATTTCGAATGAATCGTCCTCAGTGTTGTGAGAACGATGACGGGTTAAAATTTTTGGTGGTTTCTTGTTCAGTCCATAGGCCTGCAGCATGTGGCAATCCGGTGAGCATGTGGCTCTATTAGTATAGGAGATACCTGAAAACATATCACACTTTTCATCATAATGCTTTTACCAATGCATATAAAGGCATGGAGAAGTCATTTCGAATGAATGGTCCTCAGTGTTGTGAGAACGATGACGGGTTAAAATTTTTGGTGGTTTCTTGTTCAGTCCATAGGCCTACAGCATGTGGCAAACCGGTGAGCATGTGGCTCTATTAGTATAGGAGATACCTGAAAACATATCACACTTTTTATCATAGTGCTTTTACCAATGCATTAAAATGCATGGAGAAGTCATTTCGAATGAATCGTCCTCAGTGTTGTGAGAACGGTGACGGGTTAAAATTTTTGGTGGTTTCTTGTTCAGTCCATAGGCCTACAGCATGTGGCAAACCGGTGAGCATGTGGCTCTATTAGTATAGGAGATACCTGAAAACATATCACACTTTTCATCATAGTGCTTTTACCAATGCATAAAATGCATGGAGAAGTTATTTCAAATGAATCGTCCTCAGTGTTGTGAGAACGATGACGGGTTAAAATTTTTGGTGGTTTCTTGTTCAGTCCATAGGCCTACAGCATGTGGCAAACCGGTGAGCATGTGGCTCTATTAGTATAGGAGATACCTGAAAACATCACACTTTTCATCATAGTGCTTTTACCAATGCATAAAATGCATGGAGAAGTCATTTCGAATGAATCGTTCTCAGTGTTGTGAGAACGATGACGGATTAAAATTTTTGGTGGTTTCTTGTTCAGTCCATAGGCCTACAGCATGTGGCAAACCGGTGAGCATGTGGCTCTATTAGTATAGGAGATACCTGAAAACATATCACACTTTTCATCATAGTGCTTTTACCAATGCATAAAATGCATGGAGAAGTCATTTCGAATGAATCGTCCTCAGTGTTGTGAGAATGATGACAGGTTAACATTTTTGGTGGTTTCTTGTTCAGTCCATAGGCCTACAGCATGTGGCAAACCGGTGAGCATGTGGCTCTATTAGTATAGGAGATACCTGAAAACATATCAAACTTTTCATCATAGTGCTTTTACCAATGCATAAAATGCATGGAGAAGTCATTTCGAATGAATGGTCCTCAGTGTTGTGAGAACGATGACGGGTTAAAATTTTTGGTGGTTTCTTGTTCAGTCCATAGGCCTACAGCATGTGGCATACCAGTGAGCATGTGGCTCTATTAGTATAGGAGATACTTGAAAACATATCACACTTTTCTTCATAGTGCTTTTACCAATGCATAAAATGCATGGAGAAGACATTTCGAATGAATGGTCCTCAGTGTTGTGAGAACGATGACGGGTTAAAATTTTTGGTGGTTTCTTTTTCAGTCCATAGGCCTACAGCATGTGGCAAACCGGTGAGCATGTGGCTCTATTAGTATAGGAGATACCTGAAAACATATCACACTTTTCATCATAGTGCTTTTACCAATGCATAAAATGCATGGAGAAGTCATTTCGAATGTATCGTCCTCAGTGTTGTGAGAACAATGACGGGTTAAAATTTTTGGTGGTTTCTTGTTCAGTCCATAGGCCTACAGCATGAGGCAAATCGGTGAGCATGTGGCTCTATTAGTATAGGAGATACCTGAAAACATATCACACTTTTCATCATAGTGCTTTTACCAATGCATAAAATGCATGGAGAAGTCATTTCGAATGAATCGTCCTCAGTGTTGTGAGAACGATGACGGGTTAAAATTTTTGGTGGTTTCTTGTTCAGTCCATAGGCCTACAGCATGTGGCAAACCGGTGAGCATGTGGCTCTATTAGTATAGGAGATAACTGAAAACATATCACACTTTTCATCATAGTGCTTTTACCAATGCATAAAATGCATGGAGAAGTCATTTTGAATGAATCGTCCTCAGTGTTGTGAGAACGATGACGGGTTAAAATTTTTGGTGGTTTCTTGTTCAGTCCATAGGCCTACAGCATGTGGCAAACCGGTGAGCATGTGGCTCTATTAGTATAGGAGATACCTGAAAACATATCACACTTTTCATCATAGTGCTTTTACCAATGCATAAAATGCATGGAGAAGTCATTTCGAATGAATCGTCCTCAGTGTTGTGAGAACGATGACAGGTTAACATTTTTGGTGGTTTCTTGTTCAGTCCATAGGCCTACAGCATGTGGCAAACCGGTGAGCATGTGGCTCTATTAGTATAGGAGATACCTGAAAACATATCAAACTTTTCATCATAGTGCTTTTACCAATGCATAAAATGCATGGAGAAGTCATTTCGAATGAATCGTCCTCAGTGTTGTGAGAACGATGACGGGTTAAAATTTTTGGTGGTTTCTTGTTCAGTCCATAGGCCTACAGCATGTGGCAAACCGGTGAGCATGTGGCTCTATTATTAGAGGAGATACCTGAAAACATATCACACTTTTCATCATAGTGCTTTTACCAATGCATAAAATGCATGGAGAAGTCATTTCGAATGAATCATCCTCAGTGTTGTGAGAACGATGACGGGTTAAAATTTTTGGTGGTTTCTTGTTCAGTCCATAGGCCTACAGCATGTGGCAAACCGGTGAACATGTGGCTCTATTAGTATAGGAGATACCTGAAAACATATCACACTTTTCATCATAGTGCTTTTACCAATGCATAAAATGCATGGAGAAGTCATTTCGAATGAATCGTCCTCAGTGTTATGAGATCGATGACGGGTTAAAATTTTTGGTGGTTTCTTGTTCAGTCCATAGGCCTACAGCATGTGGTAAAACCGGTGAGCATGTGGCTCTATTAGTATAGGAGATACCTGAAAACATTTTCATCATAGTGCTTTTACCAATGCATAAAATGCATGGAGAAGTCATTTCGAATGAATCGTTCTCAGTGTTGTGAGAACGATGAAGGGTTAAAATCTTTGGTGGTTTCTTGTTCAGTCCATAGGGCTGCAGCATGTGGCAAACCGGTGAGCATGTGGCTCTATTAGTATAGGAGATACCTGAAAACATATCACATTTTTCATCATAGTGCCTTTACCAATGCATAAAATGAATGGAGAAGTCATTTCGAATGAATCGTCCTCAGTGTTGTGAGAACGATGACGGGTTAAAATTTTTGGTGGTTTCTTGTTCAGTCCATAGGCCTGCAGCATGTGGCAATCCGGTGAGCATGTGGCTCTATTAGTATAGGAGATACCTGAAAACATATCACACTTTTCATCATAATGCTTTTACCAATGCATATAAAGGCATGGAGAAGTCATTTCGAATGAATGGTCCTCAGTGTTGTGAGAACGATGACGGGTTAAAATTTTTGGTGGTTTCTTGTTCAGTCCATAGGCCTACAGCATGTGGCAAACCGGTGAGCATGTGGCTCTATTAGTATAGGAGATACCTGAAAACATATCACACTTTTTATCATAGTGCTTTTACCAATGCATTAAAATGCATGGAGAAGTCATTTCGAATGAATCGTCCTCAGTGTTGTGAGAACGGTGACGGGTTAAAATTTTTGGTGGTTTCTTGTTCAGTCCATAGGCCTACAGCATGTGGCAAACCGGTGAGCATGTGGCTCTATTAGTATAGGAGATACCTGAAAACATATCACACTTTTCATCATAGTGCTTTTACCAATGCATAAAATGCATGGAGAAGTCATTTCAAATGAATCGTCCTCAGTGTTGTGAGAACGATGACGGGTTAAAATTTTTGGTGGTTTCTTGTTCAGTCCATAGGCCTACAGCATGTGGCAAACCGGTGAGCATGTGGCTCTATTAGTATAGGAGATACCTGAAAACATATCACACTTTTCATCATAGTGCTTTTACCAATGCATAAAATGCATGGAGAAGTCATTTCGAATGAATCGTCCTCAGTGTTGTGAGAACGATGACGGGTTAAAATTTTTGGTGGTTTCTTGTTCAGTCCATAGGCCTACAGCATGTGGCAAACCGGTGAGCATTGGCTCTATTAGTATAGGAGATACCTGAAAACATATCACACTTTTCATCATAGTGCTTTTACCAATGCATAAAATGCATGGAGAAGTCATTTCGAATGAATAGTCCTCAGTATTGTGAGAATGATGACAGGTTAACATTTTTGGTGGTTTCTTGTTCAGTCCATAGGCCTACAGCATGTGGCAAACCGGTGAGCATGTGGCTCTATTAGTATAGGAGATACCTGAAAACATATCAAACTTTTCATCATAGTGCTTTTACCAATGAATAAAATGCATGGAGAAGTCATTTCGAATGAATCGTCCTCAGTGTTGTGAGAACGATGACGGGTTAAAATTTTTGGTGGTTTCTTGTTCAGTCCATAGGCCTACAGCATGTGGCAAACCGGTGAGCATGTGGCTCTATTATTAGAGGAGATACCTGAAAACATATCACACTTTTCATCATAGTGCTTTTACCAATGCATAAAATGCATGGAGAAGTCATTTCGAATGAATCATCCTCAGTGTTGTGAGAACGATGACGGGTTAAAATTTTTGGTGGTTTCTTGTTCAGTCCATAGGCCTACAGCATGTGGCAAACCGGTGAACATGTGGCTCTATTAGTATAGGAGATACCTGAAAACATTTTCATCATAGTGCTTTTACCAATGCATAAAATGCATGGAGAAGTCATTTCGAATGAATCGTTCTGAGTGTTGTGAGAACGATGAAGGGTTAAAATCTTTGGTGGTTTCTTGTTCAGTCCATAGGGCTGCAGCATGTGGCAAACCGGTGAGCATGTGGTTCTATTAGTATAGGAGATACCTGAAAACATATCACATTTTTCATCATAGTGCCTTTACCAATGCATAAAATGAATGGAGAAGTCATTTCGAATGAATCGTCCTCAGTGTTGTGAGAACGATGACGGGTTAAAATTTTTGGTGGTTTCTTGTTCAGTCCGTAGGCCTGCAGCATGTGGCAATCCGGTGAGCATGTGGCTCTATTAGTATAGGAGATACCTGAAAACATATCACACTTTTCATCATAATGCTTTTACCAATGCATAAAAAGGCATGGAGAAGTCATTTCGAATGAATGGTCCTCAGTGTTGTGAGAACGATGACGGGTTAAAATTTTTGGTGGTTTCTTGTTCAGTCCATAGGCCTACAGCATGTGGCAAACCGGTGAGCATGTGGCTCTATGAGTATAGGAGATACCTGAAAACATATCACACTTTTTATCATAGTGCTTTTACCAATGCATTAAAATGCATGGAGAAGTCATTTCAAATGAATCGTCCTCAGTGTTGTGAGAACGATGACGGGTTAAAATTTTTGGTGGTTTCTTGTTCAGTCCATAGGCCTACAGCATGTGGCAAACCGGTGAGCATGTGGCTCTATTAGTATAGGAGATACCTGAAAACATATCACACTTTTCATCATAGTGCTTTTACCAATGCATAAAATGCATGGAGAAGTCATTTCGAATGAATCGTCCTCAGTGTTGTGAGAACGATGACGGGTTAAAATTTTTGGTGGTTTCTTGTTCAGTCCATAGGCCTACAGCATGTGGCAAACCGGTGAGCATGTGGCTCTATTTGTATAGGAGATACCTGAAAACATATCACACTTTTCATCATAGTACTTTTACCAATGCATAAAATGCATGGAGAAATCATTTCGAATGAATCGTCCTCAGTGTTGTGAGAACGATGACGGGTTAAAATTTTTGGTGGTTTCTTGTTCAGTCCATAGGCCTAC
Source organism: Ranitomeya imitator (assembly GCF_032444005.1). Taxonomy (NCBI): domain Eukaryota; kingdom Metazoa; phylum Chordata; class Amphibia; order Anura; family Dendrobatidae; genus Ranitomeya; species Ranitomeya imitator. Next base: position 95,282,836 of record NC_091290.1, read on the forward strand.
AGCATGTGGCAAACCGGTGAGCATGTGGCTCTATTAGTATAGGAGATACCTGAAAACATATCACACTTTTCATCATAGTGCTTTTACCAATGCATAAAATGCATGGAGAAGACATTTCGAATGAATGGTCCTCAGTGTTGTGAGAACGATGACGGGTTAAAATTTTTGGTGGTTTCTTGTTCAGTCCATAGGCCTACAGCATGTGGCAAACCAGTGAGCATGTGGCTCTATTAGTATAGGAGATACCTGAAAACATATCACACTTTTCATCATAGTGCTTTTACCAATGCATAAAATGCATGGAGAAGTCATTTCGAATGAATGGTCCTCAGTGTTGTGAGAACGATGACGGGTTAAAATTTTTGGTGGTTTCTTGTTCAGTCCATAGGCCTACAGCATGTGGCAAACCGGTGAGCATGTGGCTCTATTAGTATAGGAGATACCTGAAAACATATCACACTTTTCATCATAGTGCTTTTACCAATGCATAAAATGCATGGAGAAGTCATTTCGAATGTATCGTCCTCAGTGTTGTGAGAACAATGACGGGTTAAAATTTTTGGTGGTTTGTTGTTCAGTCCATAGGCCTACAGCATGTGGCAAACCGGTGAGCATGTGGCTCTATTATTAGAGGAGATACCTGAAAACATATCACACTTTTCATCATAGTGCTTTTACCAATGCATAAAATGCATGGAGAAGTCATTTCGAATGAATCATCCTCAGTGTTGTGAGAACGATGACGGGTTAAAATTTTTGGTGGTTTCTTGTTCAGTCCATAGGCCTACAGCATGTGGCAAACCGGTGAGCATGTGGCTCTATTAGTATAGGAGATACCTGAAAACATATCACACTTTTCATCATAGTGCTTTTACCAATGCATAAAATGCATGGAGAAGTCATTTCAAATGAATCGTCCTCAGTGTTGTGAGAACGATGACGGGTTAAAATTTTTGGTGGTTTCTTGTTCAGTCCATAGGCCTACAGCATGTGGCAAACCGGTGAACATGTGGCTCTATTAGTATAGGAGATACCTGAAAACATATCACACTTTTCATCATAGTGCTTTTACCAATGCATAAAATGCATGGAGAAGTCATTTCGAATTATTCGTCCTCAGTGTTGTGAGAACGATGACGGGTTAAAATTTTTGGTGGTTTCTTGTTCAGTCCATAGGCCTACAGCATGTGGCAAACCGTTGAGCATGTGGCTCTATTAGTATAGGAGATACCTGAAAACATATCACACTTTTCATCATAGTGCTTTTACCAATGCATAAAATGCATGGAAAAGTCATTTCGAATGAATCGTCCTCAGTGTTGTGAGAACGATGACGGGTTAAAATTTTTGGTGGTTTCTTGTTCAGTCCATAGGCCTACAGCATGTGGCAAACCGGTGAGCATGTGGCTCTATTAGTATAGGAGATACCTGAAAACATATCACACTTTTCATCATAGTGCTTTTACCAATGCATAAAATGCATGGAGAAGTCATTTCGAATGAATCGTCCTCAGTGTTGTGAGAACGATGACGGTTAAAATTTTTGGTGGTTTCTTGTTCAGTCCATAGGCCTACAGCATGTGGCAAACCGGTGAGCATGTGGCTCTATTAGTATAGGAGATACCTGACAACATATCACACTTTTCATCATAGTGCTTTTACCAATGCATAAAAAGCATGGAGAAGTGATTTCGAATGAATCGTCCTCAGTGTTGTGAGAACGATGACGGGTTAAAATTTTTGGTGGTTTCTTGTTCAGTCCATTGGCCTACAGCATGTGGCAAACCGGTGAGCATGTATAGGAGATACCTGAAAACATTTTCATCATAGTGAATTTACCAATGCATAAAATGCATGGAGAAGTCATTTCGAATGAATCGTCCTCAGTGTTATGAGAACAATGACGGGTTAAAATTTTTGGTGGTTTCTTGTTCAGTCCATAGGCCTACAGCATGTGGCAAACCGGTGAGCATGTGGCTCTATTAGTATAGGAGATACCTAAAAACATTTTCATCATAGTGCTTTTACCAATGCATAAAATGCATGGAGAAGTTATTTCGAATGAATCGTTCTCAGTGTTGTGAGAACGATGACGGGTTAAAATCTTTGGTGGTTTCTTGTTCAGTCCATAGGCCTGCAGCATGTGGCAAACCGGTGAGCATGTGGCTCTATTAGTATAGGAGATACCTGAAAACATATCACATTTTTCATCATAGTGCCTTTACCAATGCATAAAATGAAAGGAGAAGTCATTTCGAATGAATCGTCCTCAGTGTTGTGAGAACGATGACGGGTTAAAACTTTTGGTGGTTTCTTGTTCAGTCCATAGGCCTGCAGCATGTGGCAATCCGGTGAGCATGTGGCTCTATTAGTATGGGAGATACCTGAAAACATATCACACTTTTCATCATAATGCTTTTACCAATGCATAAAATGCATGGAGAAGTCATTTCGAATGAATGGTCCTCAGTGTTGTGAGAACGATGACGGGCTAAAATTTTTGGTGGTTTCTTGTTCAGTCCATAGGCCTGCAGCATGTGGCAAACCGGTGAGCATGTGGCTCTATTAGTATAGGAGATACCTGAAAACATATCACACTTTTCATCATAATGCTTTTTCCAATGCATAAAATGCATGGAGAAGTCATTTCGAATGAATGGTCCTCAGTGTTGTGAGAACAATGACGGGTTAAAATTTTTGGTGGTTTCATGTTCAGTCCATAGGCCTACAGCATGTGGCAAACCGGTGAGCATGTGGCTCTATTAGTATAGGAGATACCTGAAAACATATCACACTTTTTATCATAGTGCTTTTACCAATGCATTAAAATGCATGGAGAAGTCATTTCGAATGAATCGTCCTCAGTGTTGTGAGAACGATGACGGGTTAAAATTTTTGGTGGTATCTTGTTCAGTCCATAGGCCTACAGCATGTGGCAAACCGGTGAGCATGTGGCTCTATTAGTACAGGAGATACCTGACAACATATCACACTTTTCATCATAGTGCTTTTACCAATGCATAAAATGCATGGAGAAGTCATTTCGAATGAATCGTCCTCAGTGTTGTGAGAATGATGACGGGTTCAAATTTTTGGTGGTTTCTTGTTCAGTCCATAGGCCTACAGCATGTGGCAAACCGGTGAGCATGTGGCTCTATTAGTATAGGAGATACCTGAAAACATATCACACTTTTCATCATAGTGCTTTTACCAATGCATAAAATGCATTGAGAAGTCATTTCGAATGAATCGTCCTCAGTGTTGTGAGAACGATGACAGGTTAAAATTTTTGGTGGTTTCTTGTTCAGTCCATAGGCCTACAGCATGTGGCAAACCGGTGAGCATGTGGCTCTATTAGTATAGGAGATACCTGAAAACATATCACACTTTTCATCATAGTGCTTTTACCAATGCATAAAATGCATGGAGAAGTCATTTCGAATGAATCGTCCTCAGTGTTGTGAGAACGATGACTGGTTAAAATTTTTGGTGGTTTCTTGTTCAGTCCATAGGCCTACAGCATGTGGCAAACCAGTGAGCATGTGGCTCTATTAGTATAGGAGATACCTGAAAACATATCACACTTTTCATCATAGTGCTTTTACCAATGCATAAAATGCATGGAGAAGTCATTTCGAATGAATCGTCTTCAGTGTTGTGAGAACGATGACGGGTTAAAATTTTTGGTGGTTTCTTGTTCAGTCCATATGCCTACAGCATGTGGCAATCAGTTGAGCATGTGGCTCTATTAGTATAGGAGATACCTGAAAACATATCACACTTTTCATCATAGTGCTTTTACCAATGCAAAAAAAGATGGAGAAGTCATTTCGAATGATGTGAGAACGATGACGGGTTAAAATTTTTGGTGGTTTTTTGTTCAGTCCATAGGCCTACAGCATGTGGCAAACCGGTGAGCATGTGGCTCTATTAGTATAGGAGATACCTGAAAACATATCACACTTTTCATCATAGTGCTTTTACCAATGCATAAAAAGCATGGAGAAGTCATTTCGAATGAATCGTCCTCAGTGTTGTGAGAACGATGACGGGTTAAAATTTTTGGTGGTTTCTTGTTCAGTCCATAGGCCTACAGCATGTGGCAAACCGGTGAGCATGTATAGGAGATACCTGAAAACATTTTCATCATAGTGCTTTTACCAATGCATGAAATGCATGGAGAAGTCATTTCGAATGAATCGTTCTCAGTGTTGTGGGAACGATGACGGGTTAACATTTTTGGTGGTTTCTTGTTCAGTCCATAGGCCTGCAGCATGTGGCAAACCGGTGAGTAGGGTTGAGCGAAACGGGTCGAACATTTTCAAAAGTCGCCGACTTTTGGCTAAGTCGGGGTTTCATGAAACCCGATCCGACCCCTGTGCGGGGTCGGCCATGCGGTACGCGACTTTCGCGCCAAAGTCGCGTTTCAATGACGCGAAAAGCGCCATTTCTCAGCCAATGAAGGTAAACGCAGAGTGTGGGCAGCGTGATGACATAGGTCCTGGTCCCCACCATCTTAGAGAAGGGCATTGCAGTGATTGGCTTGCTGTCTGCGACGTCACAGGGGCTATAAAGAGGCGTTCCCGCCGACCGCCATCTTACTGCTGCTGATCTGAGCTTAGGGAGAGGTTGCTGCCGCTTTGTCAGAAGCAGGGATAGCGTTAGGCAGGGTCCATTAACCACAAAACCGCTTGTGCTGCAGCGATTTGCACTGTCCAACACCACCCTCGGTGTGCAGGGACAGTGGAAGTTTTTTTTTTTTTTTTTTTCCCCTCAGCGCTGTAGCTCATTGGGCTGCCCTAGAAGGCTCCCTGATAGCTGCATTGCTGTGTGTACGCCGCTGTGCAAACCAACTGCTTTTTTCAAAGCACAAATCCTCTTGTTCCTTCCTTTCTGCACAGCTATCTTTTTTGTTTGTCCACACTTTTTATTTCATTTGTGCATCAGTCCACTCCTTATTGCTGCCTGCCATACCTGGCTGAGATTACTGCAGGCAGGGAGATAGTAGCTGCCTGCCATACCTGGCTGAGATTACTGCAGGCAGGGAGATAGTAATTGTAGGACATTCCCTGTTTTTTTTTTTTTTTTTTTTTTGGTGGGAGATTAAGATTGGCAATTTGGCATTTCTGCTAGAGTGCCATCCCTGTGTGTGCCATCTCTCTCACATAGTGGGCCATAGAAAGCCTTTTCATTTTTCTGTATTTTTTTTTGTGGGGTGTATAAATTCTCCCTGATAAAAATACAGTGGGAGATTAATATTGGCCTTTGGGCTTGTGTGCCAGTCCTGAGTGTGCCATCTCTCTCACAAATAGTGGGCCATAGAAAGCCTATTTATTTATTTTTTTGGTTTTATAAATTCTCCCTGAAAAAAAGGGAGATTAATATTGGCCTCTGGGCTTGTGTGCCAGTCCTGAGCGTGCCATCTGTGCCAGCCCTGAGCGTGCCATCTCTCTCACAAATAGTGGGCCATAGAAAGCCTATTTAATTTTTTTTTTTGTTTTATAAATTTTCCCTGAAAAAAGGGAGATTAATATTGGCCTCTGGGCTTGTGTGCCAGTTGTGAGCGTGCCATCTGTGCCAGTCCTGAGCGTGCCATCTCTCTCACAAATAGTGGGCCATAGAAAGCCTATTTAAATATTTTTTTGGTTTTATAAATTCTCCCAGAAAAAAAGGGAGATTAATATTGGCCTCTGGGCTTGTGTGCCAGTCCTGAGCGTGCCATCTGTGCCAGCCAGCCCTGAGCGTGCCATCTCTCTCACAAATAGTGGGCCATAGAAAGCCTATTTAATTTTTTTTTTTGTTTTATCAATTTTCCCTGAAAAAAGGGAGATTAATATTGGCCTCTGGGCTTGTGTGCCAGTTGTGAGCGTGCCATCTGTGCCAGTCCTGAGCGTGCCATCTCTCTCACAAATAGTGGGCCATAGAAAGCCTATTTAAATATTTTTTTGGTTTTATAAATTCTCCCAGAAAAAAAGGGAGATTAATATTGGCCTCTGGGCTTGTGTGCCAGTCCTGAGCGTGCCATCTGTGCCAGCCAGCCCTGAGCGTGCCATCTCTCTCACAAATAGTGGGCCATAGAAAGCCTATTTAATTTTTTTTTTTGTTTTATCAATTTTCCCTGAAAAAAGGGAGATTAATATTGGCCTCTGGGCTTGTGTGCCAGTTGTGAGCGTGCCATCTGTGCCAGTCCTGAGCGTGCCATCTCTCTCACAAATAGTGGGCCATAGAAAGCCTATTTAAATATTTTTTTGGTTTTATAAATTCTCCCAGAAAAAAAGGGAGATTAATATTGGCCTCTGGGCTTCTGTGCCAGTCCTGAGCGTGCCATCTGTGCCAGTCCTGAGCGTCCCATCTCTCTCACAAATAGTGGGCCATAGAAAGCCTATTTTATTTTTTTTTTGGGTTTTAGAAATTCTCCCTGAAAAAAGGGAGATTAATATTGGCCTCTGGGCTTGTGTGCCAGTTGTGAGCGTGCCATCTGTGCCAGTCCTGAGCGTGCCATCTCTCTCACAAATAGTGGGCCATAGAAAGCCTATTTAAATATTTTTTTGGTTTTATAAATTCTCCCAGAAAAAAAGGGAGATTAATATTGGCCTCTGGGCTTCTGTGCCAGTCCTGAGCGTGCCATCTGTGCCAGTCCTGAGCGTCCCATCTCTCTCACAAATAGTGGGCCATAGAAAGCCTATTTTATTTTTTTTTTGGGTTTCAGAAATTCTCCCTGGAAAAAAAAAGGGAGATTAATATTGCCCTTTGGGCTTGTGTGCCAGTACTAAGCGTTCCATCTCTCTCTCTCTCTCAGTCAGTGGGCCATAGAACGCATATTTTTGGTTTTATTTGTTTTCTAAATTCTCCCTGAAAAAATCATTTTATTTTATTTGGTTTCTAAATTCTTCCTGATAAAATCATATTTTTTTTATTATTTTTATTTCTAAAGTCTCCCTGAAAAAAAAAAAAAAAAAACAGTGGGAGATTAATATTGGCCTTTCTGCTTGTGTGCCAGTCTTGACTCCTGGGTGTGCCATCTCTCTCTCTCTCTCTCTCTCTCTCTCTCTCTCTCTCTCTCCAATTGTGGTCCATAGAAAGCCTATATTTTTTTTCCTTGATTTGGGTTCTAAAATCTACCAGAGAAAATAACTACATCAATCATTGGTAGAAAAATATTGGCCTCTGGGCTTGTGTGCCACTCCTGATTCCTGTGTGCGTCATCTCTCACTCAGTGGCCCATAGAAAGCATATAGTTTGTTACATTTGTTTTCTAAATTCTCCCTGCAAAAATCTATTTTTTTTTTTTGGGGGGGTTTCTAAAGTGTTCCTGAAAAAAATAAAAATAAAAAAAAAATAATAGTGTGACATTAATATTAACATTTGTGCTTCAGTGACAGTCCTGCGTGTGGGGCATCTCTCTAATTTGCAGCCACCAAAAAAAGAGTGTGTAACATTGGGCCTGATTTTCGCTGTGGTCTCACCAACCTGTAAAGGGGTAGCTAAATCATACTGAAGTTATAGCTCACCGTGTAAGTTGTGTGACTGCAACAAATAACGTTAGTTTGGTTACGTTTTTAAAACAATGAGGAAGTCTAGTGGAAGAGGTCGTGGCCGGGGGCGTTCATTGTCAGCTGGTAATGAGGGTAGTGGTAGTGGTGGAGCATCAGGTGGTCGTGGGGGAAAAAATATTGCACCTAAGTCTGGAGCTGTGGAGCCAGGTTCGTCGTCCGGCTACACAAGGCCTCGAACGCTCCCTTTTCTGGGATTAGGAAAACCGCTTTTAAAGCCGGAGCAGCAAGAGCAAGTTTTGGCTTATCTTGCTGACTCAGCCTCTAGCTCTTTTGCCTCATCTCGTGAAACTGGTAAAAGTAAAAGCAGCGCGTCGTTAGTGGATGTTCACGGTCAGGGACAAGTCACTTCCTTGTCCTCTTCAGCAAAAACAACAACAGAGAAGAATGCAGCAGGCGACACAACGGGTTACTCCATGGAGCTCTTTACACATACCGTCCCTGGCTTAGAAAGTGAAGCAGTTAACAGTCCATGCCCATTACAAATTGAATCTGACATGGAGTGCACTGACGCACAGCCACAGCCAGACTACTATGCTGGTCCTTTGACTCAGACCACAACATTGCCCTCGCAGGGTGCTGATCAAGAATCAGACCCTGATGAGACTATGTTGCCCCATCACGAACGCTATACCACCGAACGACACGGTGACACAGACGAAGTTGCGCAGGAGGTACAAGAAGAGTTATTAGATGACCCAGTTCTTGACCCCGATTGGCAGCCATTGGGGGAACAGGGTGCAGGCGGCAGCAGTTCTGAAGCAGAGGAGGAGGAGGGGCCGCAGCAGGCATCAACATCGCCACAGGTTCCATCTGCCGGGCCCGTATCTTGCCCAAAACGCGTGGCAAAGCCAAAACCTGGTGGAGGACAGCGTGGCCATCCGGTTAAAGCTCAGTCTGCAATGCCTGAAAAGGTATCCGATGCTAGAAAGAGTGCAGTCTGGCATTTTTTTAAACAACATCCAATTGATCAGCGCAAAGTCATCTGTCAAAAATGTTCTACTTCCTTAAGCAGAGGTCAGAATCTGAAAAGTCTCAATACTAGTTGCATGCATAGACATTTAACCACCATGCATTTGAAAGCTTGGACTAACTACCAAACGTCCCTTAAGGTTGTTGCACCCTCGGCCAATGAAGCTAGTCATCAACGCAACATCCCTTCCGGCAGTGTAGGACCACCATTTAGCGCACCACCTGCTGTATCTGTGCAGGTATCTTTGCCAGGCCAAAGCAGTCAGGGTCAGGGAATCACCAGTTTCGTAGTAGGAAACACTGCATCTAGGGCACCGGCGGCAACAATACCATCTCCCACCGTCTCTCAGTCTGCCATGTCCACCGGCACCCCCGCTAGTTCCACGATCTCCAGCTCTCCAGTCCAGCTCACCCTACATGAGACTATGGTTAGAAAAAGGAAATACTTAGCCTCGCATCCGCGTACACAGGGTTTGAACGCCCACATAGCTAGACTAATCTCGTTAGAGATGATGCCCTACCGGTTAGTTGAAAGCGAAGCTTTCAAAGACCTGATGGACTACGCTGTACCACGCTACGAGCTACCCAGTCGACACTTTTTTTCCAGAAAAGCCATCCCAGCCCTCCACCAGCATGTTAAAGAGCGCATCGTCCATGCACTCAGGCAATCTGTGAGCACAAAGGTGCACCTGACAACAGATGCATGGACCAGTAGGCATGGCCAGGGACGTTACGTGTCCATCACGGCACACTGGGTAAATGTGGTGGATTCAGGGTCCACAGGGGACAGCAAGTTTGGGACAGTTCTGCCTAGCCCACGGTCTAGTAAACAGTTGTCTGTAGCCGTTCGCACCCCCTCCTCCTCCTCCTCCTCGTCCTCCTGCAGAAGCAAGAGCTCGTCCACAGACCGCAGTCGCACAAACACTCCATCCGCACCTGCCACTGTTGCACACCAGGTCTCCCATTATGGGGCAGCTACTGGCATACGTCAGCAGGCTGTATTGGCTATGAAGTGTTTGGGCGACAATAGACACACCGCGGAAGTTCTGTCCGAGTTCTTGCAGCAAGAAACGCAGTCGTGGCTGGGCACTGTAGATCTTGAGGCAGGCAAGGTAGTGAGTGATAACGGAAGGAATTTCATGGCTGCCATCTCCCTTTCCCAACTGAAACACATTCCTTGCCTGGCTCACACCTTAAACCTGGTGGTGCAGTGCTTCCTGAAAAGTTATCCGGGGTTATCCGACCTGCTCCTCAAAGTGCGTGGACTTTGCGCACATATCCGCCGTTCGCCTGTACACTCCAGCCGTATGCAGACCTATCAGCGTTCTTTGAACCTTCCCCAGCATCGCCTAATCATAGACGTTGCAACAAGGTGGAACTCAACACTGCACATGCTTCAGAGACTGTGCGAACAGAGGCGGGCTGTTATGTTTTTGTGGGAGGATACACATACACGGGCAGGCAGTAGGATGGCAGACATGGAGTTGTCAGGTGTGCAGTGGTCGAAGATTCAAGACATGTGTCAAGTCCTTCAGTGTTTTGAGGAATGCACACGGCTGGTTAGTGCAGACAACGCCATAATAAGCATGAGCATCCCCCTAATGCGTCTGCTGATGCAAAGTTTGACGCACATAAAGGATCAGGCGTCTGCACCAGAGGAAGAGGAAAGCCTTGATGACAGTCAGCGATTGTCTGGTCAGGGCAGTGTACATGACGAGGTACCGGGCGAAGAGGAGGTGGAGGATGAGGAGGATGATGGGGATGAGTATATTTTTAATGAGGAAGCTTTCCCGGGGGCACGGGAAATTGGTGGCGTGGCAAGGCCGGGTTCTGGTTTTTTGAGGGACACAAGTGACGTAGATTTGCCTGCAACTGCCCCTCAACCAAGCACAACCGCAGATTTGACAACGGGAACTTTGGCCCACATGGCGGATTATGCCTTGCGTATCCTCAAAAGGGACACACGCATTACAAAAATGATGAACGATGACGATTACTGGTTGGCCTGCCTCCTTGATCCTCGCTATAAAGGCAAATTGCAAAATATTATGCCACATGAGAACTTGGAACTAATATTAGCAACAAAACAATCAACTCTTGTTGACCGTTTGCTTCTGGCATTCCCTGCACACAGCGCCCGTGATCGTTCTCACACGAGCTCCAGGGGCCAGCAGACCAGAGGTGTTAGAGGGGCAGAAATCAGAAGTGGCGTTGGACAGAGGGGTTTTCTGACCAGGTTGTGGAGTGATTTTTCTATGACCGCAGACAGGACAGGTACTGCAGCATCAATTCAAAGTGACAGGAGACAACATTTGTCCAGTATGGTTACAAACTATTTTTCATCCCTTATCGACGTTCTCCCTCAACCGTCATTCCCATTTGATTACTGGGCATCCAAATTAGACACCTGGCCAGAATTGGCAGAATATGCATTGCAGGAGCTTGCTTGCCCGGCAGCTAGTGTCCTATCAGAAAGAGTATTCAGTGCTGCAGGTTCAATACTAACAGAAAAAAGGACTCGTCTGGCTACCCAAAATGTAGATGATCTAACCTTCATTAAAATGAACCACAACTGGATTTCAAAATCTTTTGCCCCACCCTGCCCGGCTGACACCTAGCTTTCCTATGAAAAGGTCTTGCCTGTGGACTATTCTGAATGACTTTTCCAATCTCGTAATTTTCTTCACCTGATTGTCCAGCATACGACATGTTTCCACCTCACGAAATGGCCAAACTCCCCACACGGGGCCGTGCTATCGCCACTTTGCGCTTGGACCCTTGAGAGTGCTGTTTGTCTGAAGAGGTGGGTGTGGCCGCTTTTGGTCGACGGCACTGCCACTGGGTCCCTCATAGTACAATAAAGTGTCTCTGGCGGTGGTGGTGCGCACCCAACGTCAGACACACCGTTGTAATATGAGGGGCCCTGTGCCTGTACCGCCGGCCACAAGACAGTTCCCCCCCCCAGCTCAAACAGTGCTCTACCACTAGCAAAATTATCTCTCACAGCTTCACCAATGTGTAGTCTAGCCGCTGACATCCTTCAATGCCTGGCACTGACAATACCATTGTTTTGACATTTTTGTTATGTTAGGCCTTCGAAGCCTGTCTGCGGTCCCTTCTTTCTACAACTACTACACTGACCAGGCCACTGCTGGCCGTGTTACCCTGGAACCAATTTAAAAGTGCCTACAGTCAGCCCAATTTTGTTATGTTAGGCCTTCGAAGACTGTCTGCCGTCACTCCTTCCACTAGACTTCCACTGACCATACACTGCTGCCCATGTACCCCTGGAACCAATTTAAAGTGCCTACAGCCAGCCCAATTTTGTTATGTTAGGCCTTCGAAGCCTGTCTGCGGTCACTCCTTCCACTAGACTTCCACTGACCAGACCACTGCTGCCCGTGTACCCCTGGAACCAATTTAAAAGTGCCTACAGCCAGCCCAAGTTTGTTATGTTAGGCCTTGGAAGCCTGTCTGCGGTCACTCCTTCCACTAGACTTCCACTGACCAGACCACTGCTGCCCGTGTACCCCTGGAACCAATTTAAAAGTGCCTACAGCCAGCCCAAGTTTGTTATGTTAGGCCTTCTAAGCCTGTCTGCGGTCCATTCTTTCAACTACTACTACACTGACCAGGTCACTGCTGCCCGTGTACCCCTGGAACCAATTTAAAATTGCCTACAGCCAGCCCAATTTTTTTATTTTAGGCCTTCGATGCCTGTCTGCGGTCCATTCTTTCAACTACTACTACACTGACCAGGTCACTGCTGTCCGTGTACCCCTGGAACCAATTTAAAATTGCCTACAGCCATGTGTTATTATTTTAGGCCTTCGATGCCTGTCTGCGGTCACTCCTTCCACTAGGCCTCCACTGACCACACCACTGCTGTCCGTGTACCCCTGGAACCAATTTAAAATTGCCTACAGCCAGCCCAATTTTTTTATTTTAGGCCTTCGATGCCTGTCTGCGGTCCATTCTTTCAACTACTACTACACTGACCAGGTCACTGCTGTCCGTGTACCCCTGTAACCAATTTAAAATTGCCTACAGCCATGTGTTATTATTTTAGGCATTCGATGCCTGTCTGCGGTCCATTTTTTCAACTACTACTACACTGACCAGGTCACTGCTGCCCGTGTACCCCTGGAACCAATTTAAAATTGCCTACAGCCATGTGTTATTATTTTAGGCCTTCGATGCCTGTCTGCGGTCACTCCTTCCACTAGGCCTCCACTGACCACACCACTGCTGCCCGTGTACCCCTGGAACCAATTTAAAATTGCCTACAGCCAGCCCAATTTTTTTATTTTAGGCCTTCGATGCCTGTCTGCGGTCCATTCTTTCAACTACTACTACACTGACCAGGTCACTGCTGCCCGTGTACCCCTGGAACCAATTTAAAATTGCCTACAGCCATGTGTTATTATTTTAGGCCTTCGATGCCTGTCTGCGGTCACTCCTTCCACTAGGCCTCCACTGACCACACCACTGCTGTCCGTGTACCCCTGGAACCAATTTAAAATTGCCTACAGCCATGTGTTATTATTTTAGGCCTTCGATGCCTGTCTGCGGTCACTCCTTCCACTAGGCCTCCACTGACCACACCACTGCTGTCCGTGTACCCCTGGAACCAATTTAAAATTGCCTACAGCCATGTGTTATTATTTTAGGCCTTCGATGCCTGTCTGCGGTCACTCCTTCCACTAGGCCTCCACTGACCACACCACTGCTGTCCGTGTACCCCTGGAACCAATTTAAAATTGCCTACAGCCATGTGTTATTATTTTAGGCCTTCGATGCCTGTCTGCGGTCCATTCTTTCAACTACTACTACACTGACCAGGGCACTGCTGGCCGTGTACCCCTGGAACCAACATCAGAAAATATAAAAATAAGTATTTTGCTTATAAAAAAGAAAATACTGGTGAGATATCAAATGCAGACATTTTAACATTAAAAACAAACACACAACTCTAATCTGGTACAGTACTAAAAATGGCCACCAGCTACAATTACTTTCTCCTGCAAGTAGTTAACTGAAAGTTTTTTTAAATTGAAAACACACATATGGCATCCACCGAGTGTTGTCCTGTCGCGTCTTCTTTATATTATTGCCGAGAAGATGCAAAATAATGAAAATAATAAAATCATTAATTACCAAAATAATAGAGAAAGTCAACACCACATTGCAAATAAACATTCATTCCAAATAAAGAAGCAGGGCGCGTCCGAGGGTGAGTATATACCTAATAAGAATATAATCACCCTCGGACGCGCAATGCTTATTTCCAACAGCCTTCCTTCCTAAGAATCAGCCCTTCCGTCGTGTAGAGAGACGTTGTGTTACACTCCAAGGTGTTCCCCAGGTTGCCTTTCCTGAGCTTCGATCTTCCGGCTCTCGTTTAGTAGTTCTTGGAAACTACTCTGCATTAGGCCTTCAAATTGGGTATGGGGTGTAGAGAGATGGTGTGTTCCACTCCAAGGTGTTCCCCAGGTTGCCTTTCCTGAGCTTCGATCTTCAGGCTCTCATTAAATTGTGGTTAAATGGAACAACTGCATTTGGCGTACTAGTTGGTTTGGGGCCTACTATCGGTGTCTGCCACTCCTTGCTGTTCTCCTCCACTGAACAAAGCTGTGCCGCCTGTTTACTACGGTTGCCAATTTTGAACTGCATTTCGACTACTTACTGATTTGGCCCTACTCTCTGTGTCAGCCTCTCATTCCAGTTGTCCTCCACTGCAATGCCCCCTGGTTATTCCTGTGTTACCAATTTTGAACTGCATTTAGCCCACTTTCTTCTTTGGGCCTATATCTGTGTTTCCACTTCATCGTGCCCATTGCCCAGCCAGTGATAGATGAGTCTGCTGGTACATTGACCCATAACGCAACATTCCCCGTGCACGCTACACAACAACATTGTGACCCTGCTGAAAGTCAGGTTGCTCTTCCCGCATACCATACCACCTTACACGGGGACAAAGAGGAAGGTGCAGATGAAAGTGCAGGTTCCTTCATCAGGTGGGGGGAGGAATACTAGTTGGCGACGTCACTGGCACAGGGCCTCTCATAGTACGCAAAAGTGTTGCTGCCGGTGGGAGGCGCCCCCGCCGTGCAAACACACCGCTGTACTTTGAGGGGCCCTGTGCCAGTGCCAATGCCAACGAGTGGGCCCCCCCTGCTTGCTCAGGTTCACAGCACTTGCAAAGTTGAAATACTTACCTCTCCCTGCTCCACTGCCGTGACGTGGTCCAGATTTCCTGGGCCCACTAATTACTTGAACCAGCCCTACCCCCCACAACTTTAGCCAAATGACCCCCAATTTCAAATGCCTTCCAATTATTATAAGGTAAATTACGCTTGACAAGCTTCATTAAGAAGAATGGATGGTTTTGACATTAAAATGGCCACTCTAGGTGTTTTCCTGGCCCCCACTCACTGCCGACTATGCTGCCCCATTGACTTGCATTGGGTTTCGTGTTTCGGTCGATCCCGACTTTACGTCATAATCGGCCGATTTCACTCGACCCGACTTTGGATATAGTCGGGTTTCGCAAAACCCGGCTCGACTCTAAAAAGGTCAAGGTCGCTCAACTCTACCGGTGAGCATGTGGCTCTATTAGTATAGGAGATACCTGAAAACATATCACACTTTTCATCATAGTGCCTTTACCAATGCATAAAATGCATGGAGAAGTCATTTCAAATGAATCGTCCTCAGTGTTGTGAGAACGATGATGGGTTAAACTTTTTTGTGGTTTCTTGTTCAGTCCATAGGCCTGCAGCATGTGGCAAACCGGTGAGCATGTGGCTCTATTAGTATAGGAGATACCTGAAAACATATCACACTTTTCATCATAGTGCTTTTACCAATGCATAAAATGCATGGAGAAGTCATTTCGAATGAATGGTCCTCAGTGTTGTGAGAACGATGACGGGTTAAAATTTTTGGTGGTTTCTTGTTCAGTCCATAGGCCTACAGCATGTGGCAAACCAGTGAGCATGTGGCTCTATTAGTATAGGAGATACCTGAAAACATATCACACTTTTCTTCATAGTGCTTTTACCAATGCATAAAATGCATGGAGAAGACATTTCGAATGAATGGTCCTCAGTGTTGTGAGAACGATGACGGGTTAAAATTTTTGGTGGTTTCTTTTTCAGTCCATAGGCCTACAGCATGTGGCAAACCGGTGAGCATGTGGCTCTATTAGTATAGGAGATACCTGAAAACATATCACACTTTTCATCATAGTGCTTTTACCAATGCATAAAATGCATGGAGAAGTCATTTCGAATGAATCGTCCTCAGTGTTGTGAGAACGATGACAGGTTAACATTTTTGGTGGTTTCTTGTTCAGTCCATAGGCCTACAGCATGTGGCAAACCGGTGAGCATGTGGCTCTATTAGTATAGGAGATACCTGAAAACATATCAAACTTTTCATCATAGTGCTTTTACCAATGCATAAAATGCATGGAGAAGTCATTTCGAATGAATCGTCCTCAGTGTTGTGAGAACGATGACGGGTTAAAATTTTTGGTGGTTTCTTGTTCAGTCCATAGGCCTACAGCATGTGGCAAACCGGTGAGCATGTGGCTCTATTATTAGAGGAGATACCTGAAAACATATCACACTTTTCATCATAGTGCTTTTACCAATGCATAAAATGCATGGAGAAGTCATTTCGAATGAATCATCCTCAGTGTTGTGAGAACGATGACGGGTTAAAATTTTTGGTGGTTTCTTGTTCAGTCCATAGGCTTACAGCATGTGGCAAACCGGTGAACATGTGGCTCTATTAGTATAGGAGATACCTGAAAACATATCACACTTTTCATCATAGTGCTTTTACCAATGCATAAAATGCATGGAGAAGTCATTTCGAATGAATCGTCCTCAGTGTTATGAGATCGATGACGGGTTAAAATTTTTGGTGGTTTCTTGTTCAGTCCATAGGCCTACAGCATGTGGTAAAACCGGTGAGCATGTGGCTCTATTAGTATAGGAGATACCTGAAAACATTTTCATCATAGTGCTTTTACCAATGCATAAAATGCATGGAGAAGTCATTTCGAATGAATCGTTCTCAGTGTTGTGAGAACGATGAAGGGTTAAAATCTTTGGTGGTTTCTTGTTCAGTCCATAGGGCTGCAGCATGTGGCAAACCGGTGAGCATGTGGCTCTATTAGTATAGGAGATACCTGAAAACATATCACATTTTTCATCATAGTGCCTTTACCAATGCATAAAATGAATGGAGAAGTCATTTCGAATGAATCGTCCTCAGTGTTGTGAGAACGATGACGGGTTAAAATTTTTGGTGGTTTCTTGTTCAGTCCATAGGCCTGCAGCATGTGGCAATCCGGTGAGCATGTGGCTCTATTAGTATAGGAGATACCTGAAAACATATCACACTTTTCATCATAATGCTTTTACCAATGCATATAAAGGCATGGAGAAGTCATTTCGAATGAATGGTCCTCAGTGTTGTGAGAACGATGACGGGTTAAAATTTTTGGTGGTTTCTTGTTCAGTCCATAGGCCTACAGCATGTGGCAAACCGGTGAGCATGTGGCTCTATTAGTATAGGAGATACCTGAAAACATATCACACTTTTTATCATAGTGCTTTTACCAATGCATTAAAATGCATGGAGAAGTCATTTCGAATGAATCGTCCTCAGTGTTGTGAGAACGGTGACGGGTTAAAATTTTTGGTGGTTTCTTGTTCAGTCCATAGGCCTACAGCATGTGGCAAACCGGTGAGTATGTGGCTCTATTAGTATAGGAGATACCTGAAAACATATCACACATTTCATCATAGTGCTTTTACCAATGCATAAAATGCATGGAGAAGTCATTTCAAATGAATCGTCCTCAGTGTTGTGAGAACGATGACGGGTTAAAATTTTTGGTGGTTTCTTGTTCAGTCCATAGGCCTACAGCATGTGGCAAACCGGTGAGCATGTGGCTCTATTAGTATAGGAGATACCTGAAAACATATCACACTTTTCATCATAGTGCTTTTACCAATGCATAAAATGCATGGAGAAGTCATTTCGAATGAATCGTCCTCAGTGTTGTGAGAACGATGACGGGTTAAAATTTTTGGTGGTTTCTTGTTCAGTCCATAGGCCTACAGCATGTGGCAAACCGGTGAGCATTGGCTCTATTAGTATAGGAGATACCTGAAAACATATCACACTTTTCATCATAGTGCTTTTACCAATGCATAAAATGCATGGAGAAGTCATTTCGAATGAATCGTCCTCAGTGTTGTGAGAATGATGACAGGTTAACATTTTTGGTGGTTTCTTGTTCAGTCCATAGGCCTACAGCATGTGGCAAACCGGTGAGCATGTGGCTCTATTAGTATAGGAGATACCTGAAAACATATCAAACTTTTCATCATAGTGCTTTTACCAATGCATAAAATGCATGGAGAAGTCATTTCGAATGAATCGTCCTCAGTGTTGTGAGAACGATGACGGGTTAAAATTTTTGGTGGTTTCTTGTTCAGTCCATAGGCCTACAGCATGTGGCAAACCGGTGAGCATGTGGCTCTATTATTAGAGGAGATACCTGAAAACATATCACACTTTTCATCATAGTGCTTTTACCAATGCATAAAATGCATGGAGAAGTCATTTCGAATGAATCATCCTCAGTGTTGTGAGAACGATGACGGGTTAAAATTTTTGGTGGTTTCTTGTTCAGTCCATAGGCCTACAGCATGTGGCAAACCGGTGAACATGTGGCTCTATTAGTATAGGAGATACCTGAAAACATTTTCATCATAGTGCTTTTACCAATGCATAAAATGCATGGAGAAGTCATTTCGAATGAATCGTTCTGAGTGTTGTGAGAACGATGAAGGGTTAAAATCTTTGGTGGTTTCTTGTTCAGTCCATAGGGCTGCAGCATGTGGCAAACCGTTGAGCATGTGGCTCTATTAGTATAGGAGATACCTGAAAACATATCACATTTTTCATCATAGTGCCTTTACCAATGCATAAAATGAATGGAGAAGTCATTTCGAATGAATAGTCCTCAGTGTTGTGAGAACGATGACGGGTTAAAATTTTTGGTGGTTTCTTGTTCAGTACGTAGGCCTGCAGCATGTGGCAATCCGGTGAGCATGTGGCTCTATTAGTATAGGAGATACCTGAAAACATATCACACTTTTCATCATAATGCTTTTACCAATGCATAAAAAGGCATGGAGAAGTCATTTCGAATGAATGGTCCTCAGTGTTGTGAGAACGATGACGGGTTAAAATTTTTGGTGGTTTCTTGTTCAGTCCATAGGCCTACAGCATGTGTCAAACCGGTGAGCATGTGGCTCTATGAGTATAGGAGATACCTGAAAACATATCACACTTTTCATCATAGTGCTTTTACCAATGCATAAAAAGATGGAGAAGTCATTTCGAATGATGTGAGAACGATGACGGGTTAAAATTTTTGGTGGTTTTTTGTTCAGTCCATAGGCCTACAGCATGTGGCAAACCGGTGAGCATGTGGCTCTATTAGTATAGGAGATACCTGAAAACATATCACACTTTTCATCATAGTGCTTTTACCAATGCATAAAAAGCATGGAGAAGTCATTTCGAATGAATCGTCCTCAGTGTTGTGAGAACGATGACGGGTTAAAATTTTTGGTGGTTTCTTGTTCAGTCCATAGGCCTACAGCATGTGGCAAACCGGTGAGCATGTATAGGAGATACCTGAAAACATTTTCATCATAGTGCTTTTACCAATGCATGAAATGCATGGAGAAGTCATTTCGAATGAATCGTTCTCAGTGTTGTGGGAACGATGACGGGTTAACATTTTTGGTGGTTTCTTGTTCAGTCCATAGGCCTGCAGCATGTGGCAAACCGGTGAGCATGTGGCTCTATTAGTATAGGAGATACCTGAAAACATATCACACTTTTCATCATAGTGCCTTTACCAATGCATAAAATGCATGGAGAAGTCATTTCAAATGAATCGTCCTCAGTGTTGTGAGAACGATGATGGGTTAAACTTTTTTGTGGTTTCTTGTTCAGTCCATAGGCCTGCAGCATGTGGCAAACCGGTGAGCATGTGGCTCTATTAGTATAGGAGATACCTGAAAACATATCACACTTTTCATCATAGTGCTTTTACCAATGCATAAAATGCATGGAGAAGTCATTTCGAATGAATGGTCCTCAGTGTTGTGAGAACGATGACGGGTTAAAATTTTTGGTGGTTTCTTGTTCAGTCCATAGGCCTACAGCATGTGGCAAACCAGTGAGCATGTGGCTCTATTAGTATAGGAGATACCTGAAAACATATCACACTTTTCTTCATAGTGCTTTTACCAATGCATAAAATGCATGGAGAAGACATTTCGAATGAATGGTCCTCAGTGTTGTGAGAACGATGACGGGTTAAAATTTTTGGTGGTTTCTTTTTCAGTCCATAGGCCTACAGCATGTGGCAAACCGGTGAGCATGTGGCTCTATTAGTATAGGAGATACCTGAAAACATATCACACTTTTCATCATAGTGCTTTTACCAATGCATAAAATGCATGGAGAAGTCATTTCGAATGAATCGTCCTCAGTGTTGTGAGAACGATGACAGGTTAACATTTTTGGTGGTTTCTTGTTCAGTCCATAGGCCTACAGCATGTGGCAAACCGGTGAGCATGTGGCTCTATTAGTATAGGAGATACCTGAAAACATATCAAACTTTTCATCATAGTGCTTTTACCAATGCATAAAATGCATGGAGAAGTCATTTCGAATGAATCGTCCTCAGTGTTGTGAGAACGATGACGGGTTAAAATTTTTGGTGGTTTCTTGTTCAGTCCATAGGCCTACAGCATGTGGCAAACCGGTGAGCATGTGGCTCTATTATTAGAGGAGATACCTGAAAACATATCACACTTTTCATCATAGTGCTTTTACCAATGCATAAAATGCATGGAGAAGTCATTTCGAATGAATCATCCTCAGTGTTGTGAGAACGATGACGGGTTAAAATTTTTGGTGGTTTCTTGTTCAGTCCATAGGCTTACAGCATGTGGCAAACCGGTGAACATGTGGCTCTATTAGTATAGGAGATACCTGAAAACATATCACACTTTTCATCATAGTGCTTTTACCAATGCATAAAATGCATGGAGAAGTCATTTCGAATGAATCGTCCTCAGTGTTATGAGATCGATGACGGGTTAAAATTTTTGGTGGTTTCTTGTTCAGTCCATAGGCCTACAGCATGTGGTAAAACCGGTGAGCATGTGGCTCTATTAGTATAGGAGATACCTGAAAACATTTTCATCATAGTGCTTTTACCAATGCATAAAATGCATGGAGAAGTCATTTCGAATGAATCGTTCTCAGTGTTGTGAGAACGATGAAGGGTTAAAATCTTTGGTGGTTTCTTGTTCAGTCCATAGGGCTGCAGCATGTGGCAAACCGGTGAGCATGTGGCTCTATTAGTATAGGAGATACCTGAAAACATATCACATTTTTCATCATAGTGCCTTTACCAATGCATAAAATGAATGGAGAAGTCATTTCGAATGAATCGTCCTCAGTGTTGTGAGAACGATGACGGGTTAAAATTTTTGGTGGTTTCTTGTTCAGTCCATAGGCCTGCAGCATGTGGCAATCCGGTGAGCATGTGGCTCTATTAGTATAGGAGATACCTGAAAACATATCACACTTTTCATCATAATGCTTTTACCAATGCATATAAAGGCATGGAGAAGTCATTTCGAATGAATGGTCCTCAGTGTTGTGAGAACGATGACGGGTTAAAATTTTTGGTGGTTTCTTGTTCAGTCCATAGGCCTACAGCATGTGGCAAACCGGTGAGCATGTGGCTCTATTAGTATAGGAGATACCTGAAAACATATCACACTTTTTATCATAGTGCTTTTACCAATGCATTAAAATGCATGGAGAAGTCATTTCGAATGAATCGTCCTCAGTGTTGTGAGAACGGTGACGGGTTAAAATTTTTGGTGGTTTCTTGTTCAGTCCATAGGCCTACAGCATGTGGCAAACCGGTGAGCATGTGGCTCTATTAGTATAGGAGATACCTGAAAACATATCACACTTTTCATCATAGTGCTTTTACCAATGCATAAAATGCATGGAGAAGTCATTTCAAATGAATCGTCCTCAGTGTTGTGAGAACGATGACGGGTTAAAATTTTTGGTGGTTTCTTGTTCAGTCCATAGGCCTACAGCATGTGGCAAACCGGTGAGCATGTGGCTCTATTAGTATAGGAGATACCTGAAAACATATCACACTTTTCATCATAGTGCTTTTACCAATGCATAAAATGCATGGAGAAGTCATTTCGAATGAATCGTCCTCAGTGTTGTGAGAACGATGACGGGTTAAAATTTTTGGTGGTTTCTTGTTCAGTCCATAGGCCTACAGCATGTGGCAAACCGGTGAGCATTGGCTCTATTAGTATAGGAGATACCTGAAAACATATCACACTTTTCATCATAGTGCTTTTACCAATGCATAAAATGCATGGAGAAGTCATTTCGAATGAATCGTCCTCAGTGTTGTGAGAATGATGACAGGTTAACATTTTTGGTGGTTTCTTGTTCAGTCCATAGGCCTACAGCATGTGGCAAACCGGTGAGCATGTGGCTCTATTAGTATAGGAGATACCTGAAAACATATCAAACTTTTCATCATAGTGCTTTTACCAATGCATAAAATGCATGGAGAAGTCATTTCGAATGAATCGTCCTCAGTGTTGTGAGAACGATGACGGGTTAAAATTTTTGGTGGTTTCTTGTTCAGTCCATAGGCCTACAGCATGTGGCAAACCGGTGAGCATGTGGCTCTATTATTAGAGGAGATACCTGAAAACATATCACACTTTTCATCATAGTGCTTTTACCAATGCATAAAATGCATGGAGAAGTCATTTCGAATGAATCATCCTCAGTGTTGTGAGAACGATGACGGGTTAAAATTTTTGGTGGTTTCTTGTTCAGTCCATAGGCCTACAGCATGTGGCAAACCGGTGAACATGTGGCTCTATTAGTATAGGAGATACCTGAAAACATTTTCATCATAGTGCTTTTACCAATGCATAAAATGCATGGAGAAGTCATTTCGAATGAATCGTTCTGAGTGTTGTGAGAACGATGAAGGGTTAAAATCTTTGGTGGTTTCTTGTTCAGTCCATAGGGCTGCAGCATGTGGCAAACCGTTGAGCATGTGGCTCTATTAGTATAGGAGATACCTGAAAACATATCACATTTTTCATCATAGTGCCTTTACCAATGCATAAAATGAATGGAGAAGTCATTTCGAATGAATCGTCCTCAGTGTTGTGAGAACGATGACGGGTTAAAATTTTTGGTGGTTTCTTGTTCAGTACGTAGGCCTGCAGCATGTGGCAATCCGGTGAGCATGTGGCTCTATTAGTATAGGAGATACCTGAAAACATATCACACTTTTCATCATAATGCTTTTACCAATGCATAAAAAGGCATGGAGAAGTCATTTCGAATGAATGGTCCTCAGTGTTGTGAGAACGATGACGGGTTAAAATTTTTGGTGGTTTCTTGTTCAGTCCATAGGCCTACAGCATGTGGCAAACCGGTGAGCATGTGGCTCTATGAGTATAGGAGATACCTGAAAACATATCACACTTTTTATCATAGTGCTTTTACCAATGCATTAAAATGCATGGAGAAGTCATTTCAAATGAATCGTCCTCAGTGTTGTGAGAACGATGACGGGTTAAAATTTTTGGTGGTTTCTTGTTCAGTCCATAGGCCTACAGCATGTGGCAAACCGGTGAGCATGTGGCTCTATTAGTATAGGAGATACCTGAAAACATATCACACTTTTCATCATAGTGCTTTTACCAATGCATAAAATGCATGGAGAAGTCATTTCGAATGAATCGTCCTCAGTGTTGTGAGAACGATGACGGGTTAAAATTTTTGGTGGTTTCTTGTTCAGTCCATAGGCCTGCAGCATGTGGCAAACCGGTGAGCATGTGGCTCTATTAGTATAGGAGATACCTGAAAACATATCACACTTTTCATCATAGTACTTTTACCAATGCATAAAATGCATGGAGAAATCATTTCGAATGAATCGTCCTCAGTGTTGTGAGAACGATGACGGGTTAAAATTTTTGGTGGTTTCTTGTTCAGTCCATAGGCCTACAGCATGTGGCAAACCGGTGAGCATGTGGCTCTATTAGTATAGGAGATACCTGAAAACATATCACACTTTTCATCATAGTGCTTTTACCAATGCATAAAATGCATGGAGAAGACATTTCGAATGAATGGTCCTCAGTGTTGTGAGAACGATGACGGGTTAAAATTTTTGGTGGTTTCTTGTTCAGTCCATAGGCCTACAGCATGTGGCAAACCAGTGAGCATGTGGCTCTATTAGTATAGGAGATACCTGAAAACATATCACACTTTTCATCATAGTGCTTTTACCAATGCATAAAATGCATGGAGAAGTCATTTCGAATGAATGGTCCTCAGTGTTGTGAGAACGATGACGGGTTAAAATTTTTGGTGGTTTCTTGTTCAGTCCATAGGCCTACAGCATGTGGCAAACCGGTGAGCATGTGGCTCTATTAGTATAGGAGATACCTGAAAACATATCACACTTTTCATCATAGTGCTTTTACCAATGCATAAAATGCATGGAGAAGTCATTTCGAATGTATCGTCCTCAGTGTTGTGAGAACAATGACGGGTTAAAATTTTTGGTGGTTTCTTGTTCAGTCCATAGGCCTACAGCATGTGGCAAACCGGTGAGCATGTGGCTCTATTATTAGAGGAGATACCTGAAAACATATCACACTTTTCATCATAGTGCTTTTACCAATGCATAAAATGCATGGAGAAGTCATTTCGAATGAATCATCCTCAGTGTTGTGAGAACGATGACGGGTTAAAATTTTTGGTGGTTTCTTGTTCAGTCCATAGGCCTACAGCATGTGGCAAACCGGTGAGCATGTGGCTCTATTAGTATAGGAGATACCTGAAAACATATCACACTTTTCATCATAGTGCTTTTACCAATGCATAAAATGCATGGAGAAGTCATTTCGAATGAATCGTCCTCAGTGTTGTGAGAACGATGACGGGTTAAAATTTTTGGTGGTTTCTTGTTCAGTCCATAGGCCTACAGCATGTGGCAAACCGGTGAACATGTGGCTCTATTAGTATAGGAGATACCTGAAAACATATCACACTTTTCATCATAGTGCTTTTACCAATGCATAAAATGCATGGAGAAGTC
This sequence comes from Ranitomeya imitator, assembly GCF_032444005.1. Taxonomy (NCBI): domain Eukaryota; kingdom Metazoa; phylum Chordata; class Amphibia; order Anura; family Dendrobatidae; genus Ranitomeya; species Ranitomeya imitator. Next base: position 95,307,649 of record NC_091290.1, read on the forward strand.
ATTTCGAATTAATCGTCCTCAGTGTTGTGAGAACGATGACGGGTTAAAATTTTTGGTGGTTTCTTGTTCAGTCCATAGGCCTACAGCATGTGGCAAACCGTTGAGCATGTGGCTCTATTAGTATAGGAGATACCTGAAAACATATCACACTTTTCATCATAGTGCTTTTACCAATGCATAAAATGCATGGAAAAGTCATTTCGAATGAATCGTCCTCAGTGTTGTGAGAACGATGACGGGTTAAAATTTTTGGTGGTTTCTTGTTCAGTCCATAGGCCTACAGCATGTGGCAAACCGGTGAGCATGTGGCTCTATTAGTATAGGAGATACCTGAAAACATATCACACTTTTCATCATAGTGCTTTTACCAATGCATAAAATGCATGGAGAAGTCATTTCGAATGAATCGTCCTCAGTGTTGTGAGAACGATGACGGTTAAAATTTTTGGTGGTTTCTTGTTCAGTCAATAGGCCTACAGCATGTGGCAAACCGGTGAGCATGTGGCTCTATTAGTATAGGAGATACCTGACAACATATCACACTTTTCATCATAGTGCTTTTACCAATGCATAAAAAGCATGGAGAAGTGATTTCGAATGAATCGTCCTCAGTGTTGTGAGAACGATGACGGGTTAAAATTTTTGGTGGTTTCTTGTTCAGTCCATTGGCCTACAGCATGTGGCAAACCGGTGAGCATGTATAGGAGATACCTGAAAACATTTTCATCATAGTGAATTTACCAATGCATAAAATGCATGGAGAAGTCATTTCGAATGAATCGTCCTCAGTGTTATGAGAACGATGACGGGTTAAAATTTTTGGTGGTTTCTTGTTCAGTCCATAGGCCTACAGCATGTGGCAAACCGGTGAGCATGTGGCTCTATTAGTATAGGAGATACCTAAAAACATTTTCATCATAGTGCTTTTACCAATGCATAAAATGCATGGAGAAGTTATTTCGAATGAATCGTTCTCAGTGTTGTGAGAACGATGACGGGTTAAAATCTTTGGTGGTTTCTTGTTCAGTCCATAGGCCTGCAGCATGTGGCAAACCGGTGAGCATGTGGCTCTATTAGTATAGGAGATACCTGAAAACATATCACATTTTTCATCATAGTGCCTTTACCAATGCATAAAATGAAAGGAGAAGTCATTTCGAATGAATCGTCCTCAGTGTTGTGAGAACGATGACGGGTTAAAACTTTTGGTGGTTTCTTGTTCAGTCCATAGGCCTGCAGCATGTGGCAATCCGGTGAGCATGTGGCTCTATTAGTATGGGAGATACCTGAAAACATATCACACTTTTCATCATAATGCTTTTACCAATGCATAAAATGCATGGAGAAGTCATTTCGAATGAATGGTCCTCAGTGTTGTGAGAACGATGACGGGTTAAAATTTTTGGTGGTTTCTTGTTCAGTCCATAGGCCTGCAGCATGTGGCAAACCGGTGAGCATGTGGCTCTATTAGTATAGGAGATACCTGAAAACATATCACACTTTTCATCATAATGCTTTTTCCAATGCATAAAATGCATGGAGAAGTCATTTCGAATGAATGGTCCTCAGTGTTGTGAGAACAATGACGGGTTAAAATTTTTGGTGGTTTCATGTTCAGTCCATAGGCCTACAGCATGTGGCAAACCGGTGAGCATGTGGCTCTATTAGTATAGGAGATACCTGAAAACATATCACACTTTTTATCATAGTGCTTTTACCAATGCATTAAAATGCATGGAGAAGTCATTTCGAATGAATCGTCCTCAGTGTTGTGAGAACGGTGACGGGTTAAAATTTTTGGTGGTTTCTTGTTCAGTCCATAGGCCTACAGCATGTGGCAAACCGGTGAGCATGTGGCTCTATTAGTATAGGAGATACCTGAAAACATATCACACTTTTCATCATAGTGCTTTTACCAATGCATAAAATGCATGGAGAAGTCATTTCAAATGAATCGTCCTCAGTGTTGTGAGAACGATGACGGGTTAAAATTTTTGGTGGTTTCTTGTTCAGTCCATAGGCCTACAGCATGTGGCAAACCGGTGAGCATGTGGCTCTATTAGTATAGGAGATACCTGAAAACATATCACACTTTTCATCATAGTGCTTTTACCAATGCATAAAATGCATGGAGAAGTCATTTCGAATGAATCGTCCTCAGTGTTGTGAGAATGATGACGGGTTAAAATTTTTGGTGGTTTCTTGTTCAGTCCATAGGCCTACAGCATGTGGCAAACCGGTGAGCATGTGGCTCTATTAGTATAGGAGATACCTGAAAACATATCACACTTTTCATCATAGTGCTTTTACCAATGCATAAAATGCATGGAGAAGTCATTTCGAATGAATGGTCCTCAGTGTTGTGAGAATGATGACAGGTTAACATTTTTGGTGGTTTCTTGTTCAGTCCATAGGCCTACAGCATGTGGCAAACCGGTGAGCATGTGGCTCTATTAGTATAGGAGATACCTGAAAACATATCAAACTTTTCATCATAGTGCTTTTACCAATGCATAAAATGCATGGAGAAGTCATTTCGAATGAATCGTCCTCAGTGTTGTGAGAACGATGACGGGTTAAAATTTTTGGTGGTTTCTTGTTCAGTCCATAGGCCTACAGCATGTGGCAAACCGGTGAGCATGTGGCTCTATTATTAGAGGAGATACCTGAAAACATATCACACTTTTCATCATAGTGCTTTTACCAATGCATAAAATGCATGGAGAAGTAATTTCGAATGAATCATCCTCAGTGTTGTGAGAACGATGACGGGTTAAAATTTTTGGTGGTTTCTTGATCAGTCCATAGGCCTACAGCATGTGGCAAACCGGTGAACATGTGGCTCTATTAGTATAGGAGATACCTGAAAACATTTTCATCATAGTGCTTTTACCAATGCATAAAATGCATGGAGAAGTCATTTCGAATGAATGGTCCTCAGTGTTTTGAGAACAATGACGGGTTAAAATTTTTGGTGGTTTCATGTTCAGTCCATAGGCCTACAGCATGTGGCAAACCGGTGAGCATGTGGCTCTATTAGTATAGGAGATACCTGAAAACATATCACACTTTTTATCATAGTGCTTTTACCAATGCATTAAAATGCATGGAGAAGTCATTTCGAATGAATCGTCCTCAGTGTTGTGAGAACGGTGACGGGATAAAATTTTTGGTGGTTTCTTGTTCAGTCCATAGGCCTACAGCATGTGGCAAACCGGTGAGCATGTGGCTCTATTAGTATAGGAGATACCTGAAAACATATCACACTTTTCATCATAGTGCTTTTACCAATGCATAAAATGCATGGAGAAGTCATTTCAAATGAATCGTCCTCAGTGTTGTGAGAACGATGACGGGTTAAAATTTTTGGTGGTTTCTTGTTCAGTCCATAGGCCTACAGCATGTGGCAAACCGGTGAGCATGTGGCTCTATTAGTATAGGAGATACCTGAAAACATATCACACATTTCATCATAGTGCTTTTACCAATGCATAAAATGCATGGAGAAGTCATTTCGAATGAATGGTCCTCAGTGTTGTGAGAATGATGACAGGTTAACATTTTTGGTGGTTTCTTGTTCAGTCCATAGGCCTACAGCATGTGGCAAACCGGTGAGCATGTGGCTCTATTAGTATAGGAGATACCTGAAAACATATCAAACTTTTCATCATAGTGCTTTTACCAATGCATAAAATGCATGGAGAAGTCATTTCGAATGAATCGTCCTCAGTGTTGTGAGAACGATGACGGGTTAAAATTTTTGGTGGTTTCTTGTTCAGTCCATAGGCCTACAGCATGTGGCAAACCGGTGAGCATGTGGCTCTATTATTAGAGGAGATACCTGAAAACATATCACACTTTTCATCATAGTGCTTTTACCAATGCATAAAATGCATGGAGAAGTCATTTCGAATGAATCATCCTCAGTGTTGTGAGAACGATGACGGGTTAAAATTTTTGGTGGTTTCTTGATCAATCCATAGGCCTACAGCATGTGGCAAACCGGTGAACATGTGGCTCTATTAGTATAGGAGATACCTGAAAATATTTTCATCATAGTGCTTTTACCAATGCATAAAATGCATGGAGAAGTCATTTCGAATGAATCGTTCTGAGTGTTGTGAGAACGATGACGGGTTAAAATTTTTGGTGGTTTCTTGTTCAGTCCATAGGCCTGCAGCATGTGGCAAACCGGTGAGCATGTGGCTCTATTAGTATAGGAGATACCTGAAAACATATCACACTTTTCATCATAGTACTTTTACCAATGCATAAAATGCATGGAGAAATCATTTCGAATGAATCGTCCTCAGTGTTGTGAGAACGATGACGGGTTAAAATTTTTGGTGGTTTCTTGTTCAGTCCATAGGCCTACAGCATGTGGCAAACCGGTGAGCATGTGGCTCTATTAGTATAGGAGATACCTGAAAACATATCACACTTTTCATCATAGTGCTTTTACCAATGCATAAAATGCATGGAGAAGACATTTCGAATGAATGGTCCTCAGTGTTGTGAGAACGATGACGGGTTAAAATTTTTGGTGGTTTCTTGTTCAGTCCATAGGCCTACAGCATGTGGCAAACCAGTGAGCATGTGGCTCTATTAGTATAGGAGATACCTGAAAACATATCACACTTTTCATCATAGTGCTTTTACCAATGCATAAAATGCATGGAGAAGTCATTTCGAATGAATGGTCCTCAGTGTTGTGAGAACGATGACGGGTTAAAATTTTTGGTGGTTTCTTGTTCAGTCCATAGGCCTACAGCATGTGGCAAACCGGTGAGCATGTGGCTCTATTAGTATAGGAGATACCTGAAAACATATCACACTTTTCATCATAGTGCTTTTACCAATGCATAAAATGCATGGAGAAGTCATTTCGAATGTATCGTCCTCAGTGTTGTGAGAACAATGACGGGTTAAAATTTTTGGTGGTTTCTTGTTCAGTCCATAGGCCTACAGCATGTGGCAAACCGGTGAGCATGTGGCTCTATTATTAGAGGAGATACCTGAAAACATATCACACTTTTCATCATAGTGCTTTTACCAATGCATAAAATGCATGGAGAAGTCATTTCGAATGAATCATCCTCAGTGTTGTGAGAACGATGACGGGTTAAAATTTTTGGTGGTTTCTTGTTCAGTCCATAGGCCTACAGCATGTGGCAAACCGGTGAGCATGTGGCTCTATTAGTATAGGAGATACCTGAAAACATATCACACTTTTCATCATAGTGCTTTTACCAATGCATAAAATGCATGGAGAAGTCATTTCGAATGAATCGTCCTCAGTGTTGTGAGAACGATGACGGGTTAAAATTTTTGGTGGTTTCTTGTTCAGTCCATAGGCCTACAGCATGTGGCAAACCGGTGAACATGTGGCTCTATTAGTATAGGAGATACCTGAAAACATATCACACTTTTCATCATAGTGCTTTTACCAATGCATAAAATGCATGGAGAAGTCATTTCGAATTAATCGTCCTCAGTGTTGTGAGAACGATGACGGGTTAAAATTTTTGGTGGTTTCTTGTTCAGTCCATAGGCCTACAGCATGTGGCAAACCGGTGAGCATGTGGCTCTATTAGTATAGGAGATACCTGAAAACATATCACACTTTTCATCATAGTGCTTTTACCAATGCATAAAATGCATGGAGAAGTCATTTCGAATGAATCGTCCTCAGTGTTGTGAGAACGATGACGGTTAAAATTTTTGGTGGTTTCTTGTTCAGTCCATAGGCCTACAGCATGTGGCAAACCGGTGAGCATGTGGCTCTATTAGTATAGGAGATACCTGACAACATATCACACTTTTCATCATAGTGCTTTTACCAATGCATAAAAAGCATGGAGAAGTGATTTCGAATGAATCGTCCTCAGTGTTGTGAGAACGATGACGGGTTAAAATTTTTGGTGGTTTCTTGTTCAGTCCATTGGCCTACAGCATGTGGCAAACCGGTGAGCATGTATAGGAGATACCTGAAAACATTTTCATCATAGTGAATTTACCAATGCATAAAATGCATGGAGAAGTCATTTCGAATGAATCGTCCTCAGTGTTATGAGAACGATGACGGGTTAAAATTTTTGGTGGTTTCTTGTTCAGTCCATAGGCCTACAGCATGTGGCAAACCGGTGAGCATGTGGCTCTATTAGTATAGGAGATACCTAAAAACATTTTCATCATAGTGCTTTTACCAATGCATAAAATGCATGGAGAAGTTATTTCGAATGAATCGTTCTCAGTGTTGTGAGAACGATGACGGGTTAAAATCTTTGGTGGTTTCTTGTTCAGTCCATAGGCCTGCAGCATGTGGCAAACCGGTGAGCATGTGGCTCTATTAGTATAGGAGATACCTGAAAACATATCACATTTTTCATCATAGTGCCTTTACCAATGCATAAAATGAAAGGAGAAGTCATTTCGAATGAATCGTCCTCAGTGTTGTGAGAACGATGACGGGTTAAAACTTTTGGTGGTTTCTTGTTCAGTCCATAGGCCTGCAGCATGTGGCAATCCGGTGAGCATGTGGCTCTATTAGTATGGGAGATACCTGAAAACATATCACACTTTTCATCATAATGCTTTTACCAATGCATAAAATGCATGGAGAAGTCATTTCGAATGAATGGTCCTCAGTGTTGTGAGAACGATGACGGGTTAAAATTTTTGGTGGTTTCTTGTTCAGTCCATAGGCCTGCAGCATGTGGCAAACCGGTGAGCATGTGGCTCTATTAGTATAGGAGATACCTGAAAACATATCACACTTTTCATCATAATGCTTTTTCCAATGCATAAAATGCATGGAGAAGTCATTTCGAATGAATGGTCCTCAGTGTTGTGCGAACAATGACGGGTTAAAATTTTTGGTGGTTTCATGTTCAGTCCATAGGCCTACAGCATGTGGCAAACCGGTGAGCATGTGGCTCTATTAGTATAGGAGATACCTGAAAACATATCACACTTTTTATCATAGTGCTTTTACCAATGCATTAAAATGCATGGAGAAGTCATTTCGAATGAATCGTCCTCAGTGTTGTGAGAACGGTGACGGGTTAAAATTTTTGGTGGTTTCTTGTTCAGTCCATAGGCCTACAGCATGTGGCAAACCGGTGAGCATGTGGCTCTATTAGTATAGGAGATACCTGAAAACATATCACACTTTTCATCATAGTGCTTTTACCAATGCATAAAATGCATGGAGAAGTCATTTCAAATGAATCGTCCTCAGTGTTGTGAGAACGATGACGGGTTAAAATTTTTGGTGGTTTCTTGTTCAGTCCATAGGCCTACAGCATGTGGCAAACCGGTGAGCATGTGGCTCTATTAGTATAGGAGATACCTGAAAACATATCACACTTTTCATCATAGTGCTTTTACCAATGCATAAAATGCATGGAGAAGTCATTTCGAATGAATCGTCCTCAGTGTTGTGAGAATGATGACGGGTTAAAATTTTTGGTGGTTTCTTGTTCAGTCCATAGGCCTACAGCATGTGGCAAACCGGTGAGCATGTGGCTCTATTAGTATAGGAGATACCTGAAAACATATCACACTTTTCATCATAGTGCTTTTACCAATGCATAAAATGCATGGAGAAGTCATTTCGAATGAATGGTCCTCAGTGTTGTGAGAATGATGACAGGTTAACATTTTTGGTGGTTTCTTGTTCAGTCCATAGGCCTACAGCATGTGGCAAACCGGTGAGCATGTGGCTCTATTAGTATAGGAGATACCTGAAAACATATCAAACTTTTCATCATAGTGCTTTTACCAATGCATAAAATACATGGAGAAGTCATTTCGAATGAATCGTCCTCAGTGTTGTGAGAACGATGACGGGTTAAAATTTTTGGTGGTTTCTTGTTCAGTCCATAGGCCTACAGCATGTGGCAAACCGGTGAGCATGTGGCTCTATTATTAGAGGAGATACCTGAAAACATATCACACTTTTCATCATAGTGCTTTTACCAATGCATAAAATGCATGGAGAAGTCATTTCGAATGAATCATCCTCAGTGTTGTGAGAACGATGACGGGTTAAAATTTTTGGTGGTTTCTTGATCAGTCCATAGGCCTACAGCATGTGGCAAACCGGTGAACATGTGGCTCTATTAGTATAGGAGATACCTGAAAACATTTTCATCATAGTGCTTTTACCAATGCATAAAATGCATGGAGAAGTCATTTCGAATGAATGGTCCTCAGTGTTGTGAGAACAATGACGGGTTAAAATTTTTGGTGGTTTCATGTTCAGTCCATAGGCCTACAGCATGTGGCAAACCGGTGAGCATGTGGCTCTATTAGTATAGGAGATACCTGAAAACATATCACACTTTTTATCATAGTGCGTTTACCAATGCATTAAAATGCATGGAGAAGTCATTTCGAATGAATCGTCCTCAGTGTTGTGAGAACGGTGACGGGATAAAATTTTTGGTGGTTTCTTGTTCAGTCCATAGGCCTACAGCATGTGGCAAACCGGTGAGCATGTGGCTCTATTAGTATAGGAGATACCTGAAAACATATCACACTTTTCATCATAGTGCTTTTACCAATGCATAAAATGCATGGAGAAGTCATTTCAAATGAATCGTCCTCAGTGTTGTGAGAACGATGACGGGTTAAAATTTTTGGTGGTTTCTTGTTCAGTCCATAGGCCTACAGCATGTGGCAAACCGGTGAGCATGTGGCTCTATTAGTATAGGAGATACCTGAAAACATATCACACTTTTCATCATAGTGCTTTTACCAATGCATAAAATGCATGGAGAAGTCATTTCGAATGAATCGTCCTCAGTGTTGTGAGAATGATGACGGGTTAAAATTTTTGGTGGTTTCTTGTTCAGTCCATAGGCCTACAGCATGTGGCAAACCGGTGAGCATGTGGCTCTATTAGTATAGGAGATACCTGAAAACATATCACACTTTTCATCATAGTGCTTTTACCAATGCATAAAATGCATGGAGAAGTCATTTCGAATGAATGGTCCTCAGTGTTGTGAGAATGATGACAGGTTAACATTTTTGGTGGTTTCTTGTTCAGTCCATAGGCCTACAGCATGTGGCAAACCGGTGAGCATGTGGCTCTATTAGTATAGGAGATACCTGAAAACATATCAAACTTTTCATCATAGTGCTTTTACCAATGCATAAAATGCATGGAGAAGTCATTTCGAATGAATCGTCCTCAGTGTTGTGAGAACGATGACGGGTTAAAATTTTTGGTGGTTTCTTGTTCAGTCCATAGGCCTACAGCATGTGGCAAACCGGTGAGCATGTGGCTCTATTATTAGAGGAGATACCTGAAAACATATCACACTTTTCATCATAGTGCTTTTACCAATGCATAAAATGCATGGAGAAGTCATTTCGAATGAATCATCCTCAGTGTTGTGAGAACGATGACGGGTTAAAATTTTTGGTGGTTTCTTGATCAATCCATAGGCCTACAGCATGTGGCAAACCGGTGAACATGTGGCTCTATTAGTATAGGAGATACCTGAAAATATTTTCATCATAGTGCTTTTACCAATGCATAAAATGCATGGAGAAGTCATTTCGAATGAATCGTTCTGAGTGTTGTGAGAACGATGAAGGGTTAAAATCTTTGGTGGTTTCTTGTTCAGTCCATAGGGCTGCAGCATGTGGCAAACCGGTGAGCATGTGGCTCTATTAGTATAGGAGATACCTTAAAACATATCACATTTTTCATCATAGTGCCTTTACCAATGCATAAAATGAATGGAGAAGTCATTTCGAATGAATCGTCCTCAGTGTTGTGAGAACGATGACGGGTTAAAATTTTTGGTGGTTTCTTGTTCAGTCTGTAGGCCTGCAGCATGTGGCAATCCGGTGAGCATGTGGCTCTATTAGTATAGGAGATACCTGAAAACATATCACACTTTTCATCATAATGCTTTTACCAATGCATAAAAAGGCATGGAGAAGTCATTTCGAATGAATGGTCCTCAGTGTTGTGAGAACGATGACGGGTTAAAATTTTTGGTGGTTTCTTGTTCAGTCCATAGGCCTACAGCATGTGGCAAACCGGTGAGCATGTGGCTCTATTAGTATAGGAGATACCTGAAAACATATCACACTTTTTATCATAGTGCTTTTACCAATGCATTAAAATGCATGGAGAAGTCATTTCAAATGAATCGTCCTCAGTGTTGTGAGAACGATGACGGGTTAAAATTTTTGGTGGTTTCTTGTTCAGTCCATAGGCCTACAGCATGTGGCAAACCGGTGAGCATGTGGCTCTATTAGTATAGGAGATACCTGAAAACATATCACACTTTTCATCATAGTGCTTTTACCAATGCATAAAATGCATGGAGAAGTCATTTCGAATGAATGGTCCTCAGTGTTGTGAGAACGATGACGGGTTAAAATTTTTGGTGGTTTCTTGTTCAGTCCATAGGCCTGCAGCATGTGGCAAACTAGTGAGCATGTGGCTCTATTAGTATAGGAGATACCTGAAAACATATCACACTTTTCATCATAGTACTTTTACCAATGCATAAAATGCATGGAGAAATCATTTCGAATGAATCGTCCTCAGTGTTGTGAGAACGATGACGGGTTAAAATTTTTGGTGGTTTCTTGTTCAGTCCATAGGCCTACAGCATGTGGAAAACCGGTGAGCATGTGGCTCTATTAGTATAGGAGATACCTGAAAACATATCACACTTTTCATCATAGTGCTTTTACCAATGCATAAAATGCATGGAGAAGACATTTCGAATGAATGGTCCTCAGTGTTGTGAGAACGATGACGGGTTAAAATTTTTGGTGGTTTCTTGTTCAGTCCATAGGCCTACAGCATGTGGCAAACCAGTGAGCATGTGGCTCTATTAGTATAGGAGATACCTGAAAACATATCACACTTTTCATCATAGTGCTTTTACCAATGCATAAAATGCATGTAGAAGTCATTTCGAATGAATGGTCCTCAGTGTTGTGAGAACGATGACGGGTTAAAATTTTTGGTGGTTTCTTGTTCAGTCCATAGGCCTACAGCATGTGGCAAACCGGTGAGCATGTGGCTCTATTAGTATAGGAGATACCTGAAAACATATCACACTTTTCATCATAGTGCTTTTACCAATGCATAAAATGCATGGAGAAGTCATTTCGAATGAATCATCCTCAGTGTTGTGAGCACGATGACGGGTTAAAATTTTTGGTGGTTTCTTGTTCAGTCCATAGGCCTACAGCATGTGGCAAACCGGTGAGCATGTGGCTCTATTAGTATAGGAGATACCTGAAAACATATCACACTTTTCATCATAGTGCTTTTACCAATGCATAAAATGCATGGAGAAGTCATTTCGAATTAATCGTCCTCAGTGTTGTGAGAACGATGACGGGTTAAAATTTTTGGTGGTTTCTCGTTCAGTCCATAGGCCTACAGCATGTGGCAAACCGTTGAGCATGTGGCTCTATTAGTATAGGAGATACCTGAAAACATATCACACTTTTCATCATAGTGCTTTTACCAATGCATAAAATGCATGGAGAAGTCATTTCGAATGAATCGTCCTCAGTGTTGTGAGAACGATGACGGGTTAAAATGTTTGGTGGTTTCTTGTTCAGTCCATAGGCCTACAGCATGTGGCAAACCGGTGAGCATGTGGCTCTATTAGTATAGGAGATACCTGAAAACATATCACACTTTTCATCATAGTGCTTTTACCAATGCATAAAATGCATGGAGAAGTCATTTCGAATGAATCGTCCTCAGTGTTGTGAGAACGATGACGGTTAAAATTTTTGGTGGTTTCTTGTTCAGTCCATAGGCCTACAGCATGTGGCAAACCGGTGAGCATGTGGCTCTATTAGTATAGGAGATACCTGACAACATAAAACACTTTTCATCATAGTGCTTTTACCAATGCATAAAAAGCATGGAGAAGTGACTTCGAATGAATCGTCCTCAGTGTTGTGAGAACGATGACTGGTTAAAATTTTTGGTGGTTTCTTGTTCAGTCCATTGGCCTACAGCATGTGGCAAACCGGTGAGCATGTATAGGAGATACCTGAAAACATTTTCATCATAGTGCTTTTACCAATGCATAAAATGCATGGAGAAGTCATTTCGAATGAATCGTCCTCAGTGTTATGAGAACGATGACGGGTTAAAATTTTTGGTGGTTTCTTGTTCAGTCCATAGGCCTACAGCATGTGGCAAACCGGTGAGCATGTGGCTCTATTAGTATAGGAGATACCTAAAAACATTTTCATCATAGTGCTTTTACCAATGCATAAAATGCATGGAGAAGTTATTTCGAATGAATCGTTCTCAGTGTTGTGAGAACGATGACGGGTTAAAATCTTTGGTGGTTTCTTGTTCAGTCCATAGGCCTGCAGCATGTGGCAAACCGGTGAGCATGTGGCTCTATTAGTATAGGAGATACCTGAAAACATATCACATTTTTCATCATAGTGCCTTTACCAATGCATAAAATGAAAGGAGAAGTCATTTCGAATGAATCGTCCTCAGTGTTGTGAGAACGATGACGGGTTAAAACTTTTGGTGGTTTCTTGTTCAGTCCATAGGCCTGCAGCATGTGGCAATCCGGTGAGCATGTGGCTCTATTAGTATAGGAGATACCTGAAAACATATCACACTTTTCATCATAATGCTTTTACCAATGCATAAAATGCATGGAGAAGTCATTTCGAATGAATGGTCCTCAGTGTTGTGAGAACGATGACGGGTTAAAATTTTTGGTGGTTTCTTGTTCAGTCCATAGGCCTGCAGCATGTGGCAAACCGGTGAGCATGTGGCTCTATTAGTATAGGAGATACCTGAAAACATATCACACTTTTCATCATAATGCTTTTTCCAATGCATAAAATGCATGGAGAAGTCATTTCGAATGAATGGTCCTCAGTGTTGTGAGAACGATGACGGGTTAAAATTTTTGGTGGTTTCATGTTCAGTCCATAGGCCTACAGCATGTGGCAAACCGGTGAGCATGTGGCTCTATTAGTATAGGAGATACCTGAAAACATATCACAGTTTTCATCATAGTGCTTTTACCAATGCATAAAATGCATGGAGAAGTCATTTCGAATGAATGGTCCTCAGTGTTGTGAGAACGATGACGGGTTAAAATTTTTGGTGGTTTCTTGTTCAGTCCATAGGCCTGCAGCATGTGGCAAACCGGTGAGCATGTGGCTCTATTAGTATAGGAGATACCTGAAAACATATCACACTTTTCATCATAATGCTTTTTCCAATGCATAAAATGCATGGAGAAGTCATTTCGAATGAATGGTCCTCAGTGTTGTGAGAACGATGACGGGTTAAAATTTTTGGTGGTTTCATGTTCAGTCCATAGGCCTACAGCATGTGGCAAACCGGTGAGCATGTGGCTCTATTAGTATAGGAGATACCTGAAAACATATCACAGTTTTCATCATAGTGCTTTTACCAATGCATAAAATGCATGGAGAAGTCATTTCGAATGAATCGTCCTCAGTGTTGTGAGAACAATGACGGGTGAAAATTTTTGGTGGTTTCTTGTTCAGTCCATAGGCCTACAGCATGTGACAAACCGGTGAGCATGTGGCTCTATTAGTATAGGAGATACCTGAAAACATTTTCATCATAGTGCTTTTACCAATGCATAAAATGCATGGAGAAGTCATTTCGAATGAATCGTCCTCAGTGTTATGAGAACGATGACGGGTTAAAATTTTTGGTGGTTTCTTGTTCAGTCCATAGGCCTACAGCATGTGGCAAACCGGTGAGCATGTGGCTCTATTAGTATAGGAGATACCTAAAAACATTTTCATCATTGTGCTTTTACCAATGCATAAAATGCATGGAGAAGTTATTTCGAATGAATCGTTCTCAGTGTTGTGAGAACGATGACGGGTTAAAATCTTTGGTGGTTTCTTGTTCAGTCCATAGGCCTGCAGCATGTGGCAATCCGGTGAGCATGTGGCTCTATTAGTATAGGAGATACCTGAAAACATATCACACTTTTCATCATAATGCTTTTACCAATGCATAAAATGAAAGGAGAAGTCATTTCGAATGAATCGTCCTCAGTGTTGTGAGAACGATGACGGGTTAAAACTTTTGGTGGTTTCTTGTTCAGTCCATAGGCCTGCAGCATGTGGCAAACCGGTGAGCATGTGGCTCTATTAGTATAGGAGATACCTGAAAACATATCACATTTTTCATCATAGTGCCTTTACCAATGCATAAAATGAAAGGAGAAGTCATTTCGAATGAATCGTCCTCAGTGTTGTGAGAACGATGACGGGTTAAAACTTTTGGTGGTTTCTTGTTCAGTCCATAGGCCTGCAGCATGTGGCAATCCGGTGAGCATGTGGCTCTATTAGTATAGGAGATACCTGAAAACATTTCACACTTTTCATCATAATGCTTTTACCAATGCATAAAATGCATGGAGAAGTCATTTCGAATGAATGGTCCTCAGTGTTGTGAGAACGATGACGGGTTAAAATTTTTGGTGGTTTCTTGTTCAGTCCATAGGCCTGCAGCATGTGGCAAACCGGTGAGCATGTGGCTCTATTAGTATAGGAGATACCTGAAAACATATCACACTTTTCATCATAATGCTTTTTCCAATGCATAAAATGCATGGAGAAGTCATTTCGAATGAATGGTCCTCAGTGTTGTGAGAACGATGACGGGTTAAAATTTTTGGTGGTTTCATGTTCAGTCCATAGGCCTACAGCATGTGGCAAACCGGTGAGCATGTGGCTCTATTAGTATAGGAGATACCTGAAAACATATCACAGTTTTCATCATAGTGCTTTTACCAATGCATAAAATGCATGGAGAAGTCATTTCGAATGAATCGTCCTCAGTGTTGTGAGAACAATGACGGGTGAAAATTTTTGGTGGTTTCTTGTTCAGTCCATAGGCCTACAGCATGTGACAAACCGGTGAGCATGTGGCTCTATTAGTATAGGAGATACCTGAAAACATATCACACTTTTCATCATAGTGCTTTTACCAATGCATAAAATGCATGGAGAAGTCATTTCAAATGAATCGTCCTCAGTGTTGTGAGAACGATGACGGGTTAAAATTTTTGGTGGTTTCTTGTTCAGTCCATAGGCCTACAGCATGTGGCAAACCGGTGAGCATGTATAGGAGATACCTGAAAACATTTTCATCATAGTGCTTTTACCAATGCATAAAATGCATGGAGAAGTCATTTCGAATGAATCGTTCTCAGTGTTGTGAGAACGATGACGGGGTAAAATCTTTGGTGGTTTCTTGTTCAGTCCATAGGCCTGCAGCATGTAGCAAACCGGTGAGCATGTGGCTCTATTAGTATAGGAGATACCTGAAAACATATCACATTTTTCATCATAGTGCCTTTACCAATGCATAAAATGAATGGAGAAGTCATTTCGAATGAATCGTCCTCAGTGTTGTGAGAACGATGACGGGTTAAAATTTTTGGTGGTTTCTTGTTCAGTCCATAGGCCTGCAGCATGTGGCAAACCGGTGAGCATGTGGCTCTATTAGTATAGGAGATACCTGAAAACATATCACACTTTTCATCATAGTGCTTTTACCAATGCATAAAATGCATGGAGAAGTCATTTCGAATGAATCGTCCTCAGTGTTGTGAGAACGATGACGGGTTAAAATTTTTTGTGGTTTCTTGTTCAGTCCATAGGCCTACAGCATGTGGCAAACCGATGAACATGTGGCTCTATTAGTATAGGAGATACCTGAAAACATATCACACTTTTCATCATAGTGCTTTTACCAATGCATAAAATGCATGGAGAAGTCATTTCGAATGAATCGTCCTCAGTGTTGTGAGAATGATGACGGGTTAAAATTTTTGGTGGTTTCTTGTTCAGTCCATAGGCCTACAGCATGTGGCAAACCGGTGAACATGTGGCTCTATTAGTATAGGAGATACCTGAAAACATATCACACTTTTCATTATAGTGCTTTTACCAATGCATAAAATGCATGGAGAAGTCATTTCGAATGAATCGTCCTCAGTGTTGTGAGAATGATGACGGGTTAAAATTTTTGGTGGTTTCTTGCTCAGTCCATAGGCCTACAGCATGTGGCAAACCGGTGAGCATGTATAGGAGATACCTGAAAACATTGTCATCATAGTGCTTTTACCAATGCATAAAATGCATGGAGAAGTCATTTCGAATGAATCGTCCTCAGTGTTGTGAGAACGATGACGGGTTAAAATTTTTGGTGGTTTCTTGTTCAGTCCATAGGCCTACAGCATGTGGCAAACCGGTGAGCATGTGGCTCTATTAGTATAGGAGGTACCTGAAAACATTTTCATCATAGTGCTTTGACCAATGCATAAAATGCATGGAGAAGTCATTTCCAATGAATCGTTCTCAGTGTTGTGAGAACGATGACGGGTTAAATTTTATGGTGGTTTCTTTTTCAGTCCATAGGCCTGCAGCATGTAGCAAACCGGTGAGCATGTGGCTCTATTAGTATAGGAGATACCTGAAAACATATCACACTTTTCATCATAGTGCCTTTACCAATGCATAAAATGCATGGAGAAGTCATTTCGAATGAATCGTCCTCAGTGTTGTGAGAACGATGACGGGTTAAAATTTTTGGTGGTTTCTTGTTCAGTCCATAGGCCTGCAGCATGTGGCAAACCGGTGAGCATGTGGCTCTATTAGTATAGGAGATACCTGAAAACATATCACACTTTTCATCATAGTGCTTTTACCAATGCATAAAATGCATAGAGAAGTCATTTCGAATGAATCGTCCTCAGTGTTGTGAGAGCGATGACGGGTTAAAATTTTTGGTGGATTCTTGTTCAGTCCATAGGCCTACAGCATGTGGCAAACCGGTGAGCATGTGGCTCTATTAGTATAGGAGATACCTGAAAACATATCACACTTTTCATCATAGTGCTTTTACCAATGCATAAAATGCATGGAGAAGTCATTTCGAATGAATTGTCCTCAGTGTTGTGAGAACGATGACTGGTTAAAATTTTTGGTGGATTCTTGTTCAGTCCATAGGCCTACAGCATGTGGCAAACCGGTGAGCATGTGGCTCTATTAGTATAGGAGATACTTGAAAACATATCACACTTTTCATCATAGTGCTTTTACCAATGCATAAAATGCATGGAGAAGTCATTTCGAATGAATCGTCCTCAGTGTTGTGAGAACAATGACGGGTTAAAATTTTTGGTGGTTTCTTGCTCAGTCCATAGGCCTACAGCATGTGGCAAACCAGTGAGCATGTGGCTCTATTAGTATAGGAGATACCTGAAAACATATCACACTTTTCATCATAGTGCTTTTACCAATGCATAAAATGCATGGAGAAGTCATTTCGAATGAATCGTCCTTAGTGTTGTGAGAACGATGACGGGTTAAAATTTTTGGTGGTTTCTTGTTCAGTCCATAGGCCTACAGCATGTGGCAATCCGGTGAGCATGTGGCTCTATTAGTATAGGAGATACCTGAAAACATATCACACTTTTCATCATAGTGCTTTTACCAATGCATAAAATGCATGGAGAAGTCATTTCAAATGAATCGTCCTCAGTGTTGTGAGAACGATGACGGGTTAAAATTTTTGTTGGTTTCTTGTTCAGTCCATAGGCCTACAGCATGTGGCAAACCGGTGAGCATGTGGCTCTATTAGTATAGGAGATACCTGAAAACATATCACACTTTTCATCATAGTGCTTTTACCAATGCATAAAATGCATGGAGAAGTCATTTCGAATGAATCGTCCTCAGTGTTGTGAGAACGATGACAGGTTAAAATTTTTGGTGGTTTCTTGTTCAGTCCATAGGCC
The DNA here is from genome assembly GCF_032444005.1 of Ranitomeya imitator. NCBI lineage: Eukaryota > Metazoa > Chordata > Amphibia > Anura > Dendrobatidae > Ranitomeya > Ranitomeya imitator. The sequence goes on from NC_091290.1 coordinate 95,325,480, forward strand.
TGCAGCATGTGGCAAACCGGTGAGCATGTGGCTCTATTAGTATAGGAGATACCTGAAAACATATCACACTTTTCATCATAGTACTTTTACCAATGCATAAAATGCATGGAGAAATCATTTCGAATGAATCGTCCTCAGTGTTGTGAGAACGATGACGGGTTAAAATTTTTGGTGGTTTCTTGTTCAGTCCATAGGCCTACAGCATGTGGCAAACCGGTGAGCATGTGGCTCTATTAGTATAGGAGATACCTGAAAACATATCACACTTTTCATCATAGTGCTTTTACCAATGCATAAAATGCATGGAGAAGACATTTCGAATGAATGGTCCTCAGTGTTGTGAGAACGATGACGGGTTAAAATTTTTGGTGGTTTCTTGTTCAGTCCATAGGCCTACAGCATGTGGCAAACCAGTGAGCATGTGGCTCTATTAGTATAGGAGATACCTAAAAACATATCACACTTTTCATCATAGTGCTTTTACCAATGCATAAAATGCATGGAGAAGACATTTCGAATGAATGGTCCTCAGTGTTGTGAGAACGATGACGGGTTAAAATTTTTGGTGGTTTCTTGTTCAGTCCATAGGCCTACAGCATGTGGCAAACCGGTGAGCATGTGGCTCTATTAGTATAGGAGATACCTGAAAACATATCACACTTTTCATCATAGTGCTTTTACCAATGCATAAAATGCATGGAGAAGTCATTTCGAATGTATCGTCCTCAGTGTTGTGAGAACAATGACGGGTTAAAATTTTTGGTGGTTTCTTGTTCAGTCCATAGGCCTACAGCATGTGGCAAACCGGTGAGCATGTGGCTCTATTATTAGAGGAGATACCTGAAAACATATCACACTTTTCATCATAGTGCTTTTACCAATGCATAAAATGCATGGAGAAGTCATTTCGAATGAATCATCCTCAGTGTTGTGAGAACGATGACGGGTTAAAATTTTTTGGTGGTTTCTTGTTCAGTACATAGGCCTACAGCATGTGGCAAACCGGTGAGCATGTGGCTCTATTAGTATAGGAGATACCTGAAAACATATCACACTTTTCATCATAGTGCTTTTACCAATGCATAAAATGCATGTTGAAGTCATTTCGAATGAATCGTCCTCAGTGTTGTGAGAACGATGACGGGTTAAAATTTTTGGTGGTTTCTTGTTCAGTCCATAGTCCTACAGCATGTGGCAAACCGGTGAACATGTGGCTCTATTAGTATAGGAGATACCTGAAAACATATCACACTTTTCATCATAGTGCTTTTACCAATGCATAAAATGCATGGAGAAGTCATTTCGAATTAATCGTCCTCAGTGTTGTGAGAACGATGACGGGTTAAAATTTTTGGTGGTTTCTTGTTCAGTCCATAGGCCTACAGCATGTGGCAAACCGTTGAGCATGTGGCTCTATTAGTATAGGAGATACCTGAAAACATATCACACTTTTCATCATAGTGCTTTTACCAATGCATAAAATGCATGGAGAAGTCATTTCGAATGAATCGTCCTCAGTGTTGTGAGAACGATGACGGGTTAAAATTTTTGGTGGTTTCTTGTTCAGTCCATTGGCCTACAGCATGTGGCAAACCGGTGAGCATGTATAGGAGATACCTGAAAACATTTTCATCATAGTGCTTTTACCAATGCATAAAATGCATGGAGAAGTCATTTCGAATGAATCGTCCTCAGTGTTATGAGAACGATGACGGGTTAAAATTTTTGATGGTTTCTTGTTCAGTCCATAGGCCTACAGCATGTGGCAAACCGGTGAGCATGTGGCTCTATTAGTATAGGAGATACCTGAAAACATTTTCATCATGGTGCTTTTACCAATGCATAAAATGCATGGAGAATTCATTTCGAATGAATCGTTCTCAGTGTTGTGAGAACGATGACGGGTTAAAATTTTTGGTGGTTTCTTGTTCAGTCCATAGGCCTGCAGCATGTGGCAAACCGGTGAGCATGTGGCTCTATTAGTATAGGAGATACCTGAAAACATATCACACTTTTCATCATATTGCTTTTAGCAATGCATAAAATGCATGGAGAAGTCATTTTGAATGAATCGTCCTCAGTGTTGTGAGAACGATGACTGGTTAAAATTTTTGGTGGTTTCTTGTTCAGTCCATAGGCCTACAGCATGTGGCAAACCGGTGAGCATGTGGCTCTATTGGTTTAGGAGATACCTGACAACATATCACACTTTTCATCATAGTGCTTTCACCAATGCATAAAAAGCATGGAGAAGTCATTTCGAATGAATCGTCCTCAGTGTTGTGAGAACGATGACGGGTTAAAATTTTTGGTGGTTTCTTGTTCAGTCCATTGGCCTACAGCATGTGGCAAACCGGTGAGCATGTATAGGAGATACCTGAAAACATTTTCATCATAGTGCTTTTACCAATGCATAAAATGCATGGAGAAGTCATTTCGAATGAATCGTCCTCAGTGTTATGAGAACGATGACGGGTTAAAATTTTTGGTGGTTTCTTGTTCAGTCCATAGGCCTACAGCATGTGGCAAACCGGTGAGCATGTGGCTCTATTAGTATAGGAGATACCTGAAAACATTTTCATCATGGTGCTTTTACCAATGCATAAAATGCATGGAGAAGACATTTCGAATGAATGGTCCTCAGTGTTGTGAGAACGATGACGGGTTAAAATTTTTGGTGGTTTCTTGTTCAGTCAATAGGCCTACAGCATGTGGCAAACCGGTGAGCATGTGGCTCTATTAGTATAGGAGATACCTGAAAACATATCACACTTTTCATCATAGTGCTTTTACCAATGCATAAAATGCATGGAGAAGTCATTTCGAATGTATCGTCCTCAGTGTTGTGAGAACAATGACGGGTTAAAATTTTTGGTGGTTTCTTGTTCAGTCCATAGGCCTACAGCATGTGGCAAACCGGTGAGCATGTGGCTCTATTATTAGAGGAGATACCTGAAAACATATCACACTTTTCATCATAGTGCTTTTACCAATGCATAAAATGCATGGAGAAGTCATTTCGAATGAATCATCCTCAGTGTTGTGAGAACGATGACGGGTTAAAATTTTTTGGTGGTTTCTTGTTCAGTACATAGGCCTACAGCATGTGGCAAACCGGTGAGCATGTGGCTCTATTAGTATAGGAGAAACCTGAAAACATATCCCACTTTTCATCATAGTGCTTTTACCAATGCATAAAATGCATGGAGAAGTCATTTCGAATGAATCGTCCTCAGTGTTGTGAGAACGATGACGGGTTAAAATTTTTGGTGGTTTCTTGTTCAGTCCATAGGCCTACAGCATGTGGCAAACCGGTGAACATGTGGCTCTATTAGTATAGGAGATACCTGAAAACATATCACACTTTTCATCATAGTGCTTTTACCAATGCATAAAATGCATGGAGAAGTCATTTCGAATTAATCGTCCTCAGTGTTGTGAGAACGATGACGGGTTAAAATTTTTGGTGGTTTCTTGTTCAGTCCATTGGCCTACAGCATGTGGCAAACCGGTGAGCATGTATAGGAGATACCTGAAAACATTTTCATCATAGTGCTTTTACCAATGCATAAAATGCATGGAGAAGTCATTTCGAATGAATCGTCCTCAGTGTTATGAGAACGATGACGGGTTAAAATTTTTGGTGGTTTCTTGTTCAGTCCATAGGCCTACAGCATGTGGCAAACCGGTGAGCATGTGGCTCTATTAGTATGGGAGATACCTGAAAACATTTTCATCATGGTGCTTTTACCAATGCATAAAATGCATGGAGAATTCATTTCGAATGAATCGTTCTCAGTGTTGTGAGAATGATGACGGGTTAAAATCTTTGGTGGTTTCTTGTTCAGTCCATAGGCCTGCAGCATGTGGCAAACCGGTGAGCATGTGGCTCTATTAGTATAGGAGATACCTGAAAACATATCACATTTTTCATCATAGTGCCTTTACCAATGCATAAAATGAATGGAGAAGTTATTTCGAATGAATCGTCCTCAGTGTTGTGAGAACGATGACGGGTTAAAATTTTTGGTGGTTTCTTGTTCAGTCCATAGGCCTGCAGCATGTGGCAATCCGGTGAGCATGTGGCTCTATTAGTATAGGAGATACCTGAAAACATATCACACTTTTCATCATAATGCTTTTACCAATGCATAAAATGCATGGAGAAGTCATTTCGAATGAATCGTCCTCAGTGTTGTGAGAACGATGACGGGTTAAAATTTTTGGTGGTTTCTTGTTCAGTCCATAGGCCTACAGCATGTGGCAAACCGGTGAGCATGTGGCTCTATTGGTTTAGGAGATACCTGACAACATATCACACTTTTCATCATAGTGCTTTTACCAATGCATAAAAAGCATGGAGAAGTCATTTCGAATGAATCGTCCTCAGTGTTGTGAGAACGATGACGGGTTAAAATTTTTGGTGGTTTCTTGTTCAGTCCATTGGCCTACAGCATGTGGCAAACCGGTGAGCATGTATAGGAGATACCTGAAAACATTTTCATCATAGTGCTTTTACCAATGCATAAAATGCATGGAGAAGTCATTTCGAATGAATCGTCCTCAGTGTTATGAGAACGATGACGGGTTAAAATTTTTGGTGGTTTCTTGTTCAGTCCATAGGCCTACAGCATGTGGCAAACCGGTGAGCATGTGGCTCTATTAGTATAGGAGATACCTGAAAACATTTTCATCATGGTGCTTTTACCAATGCATAAAATGCATTAAGAATTCATTTCGAATGAATCGTTCTCAGTGTTGTGAGAACGATGACGGGTTAAAATCTTTGGTGGTTTCTTGTTCAGTCCATAGGCCTGCAGCATGTGGCAAACCGGTGAGCATGTGGCTCTATTAGTATAGGAGATACCTGAAAACATATCACATTTTTCATCATAGTGCCTTTACCAATGCATAAAATGAATGGAGAAGTTATTTCGAATGAATCGTCCTCAGTGTTGTGAGAACGATGACGGGTTAAAATTTTTGGTGGTTTCTTGTTCAGTCCATAGGCCTGCAGCATGTGGCAATCCAGTGAGCATGTGGCTCTATTAGTATAGGAGATACCTGAAAACATTTTCATCATAGTGCTTTGACCAATGCATAAAATGCATGGAGAAGTCATTTCCAATGAATCGTTCTCAGTGTTGTGAGAACGATGACGGGTTAAATTTTATGGTGGTTTCTTGTTCAGTCCATAGGCCTGCAGCATGTAGCAAACCGGTGAGCATGTGGCTCTATTAGTATAGGAGATACCTGAAAACATATCACACTTTTCATCATAATGCTTTTACCAATGCATAAAATGCATGGAGAAGTCATTTCGAATGAATGGTCCTCAGTGTTGTGAGAACGATGACGGGTTAAAATTTTTGTTGGTTTCTTGTTCAGTCCATAGGCCTACAGCATGTGGCAAACCAGTGAGCATGTGGCTCTATTAGTATAGGAGATACCTTAAAACATATCACACTTTTCATCATAGTGCTTTTACCAATGCATAAAATGCATGGAGAAGTCATTTCGAATGAATCGTCCTCAGTGTTGTGAGAACGATGACGGGTTAAAATTTTTGGTGGTTTCTTGTTCAGTCCATAGGCCTACAGCATGTGGCAAACCGGTGAACATGTGGCTCTATTAGTATAGGAGATACCTGAAAACATATCACACTTTTCATCATAGTGCTTTTATCAATGCATAAAATGCATGGAGAAGTCATTTCGAATGAATCGTCCTCAGTGTTGTGAGAACGATGACGGGTTAAAATTTTTGGTGGTTTCTTGCTCAGTCCATAGGCCTACAGCATGTGGCAAACCGGTGAGCATGTATAGGAGATACCTGAACACATTGTCATCATAGTGCTTTTACCAATGCATAAAATGCATGGAGAAGTCATTTCGAATGAATCGTCCTCAGTGTTATGAGAACGATGACGGGTTAAAATTTGTGGTGGTTTCTTGTTCAGTCCAGAGGCCTACAGCATGTGGCAAACCGGTGAGCATGTGGCTCTATTAGTATAGGAGGTACCTGAAAACATTTTCATCATAGTGCTTTGACCAATGCATAAAATGCATGGAGAAGTCATTTCCAATGAATCGTTCTCAGTGTTGTGAGAACGATGACGGGTTAAAATTTATGGTGGTTTCTTGTTCAGTCCATAGGCCTGCAGCATGTAGCAAACCGGTGAGCATGTGGCTCTATTAGTATAGGAGATACCTGAAAACATATCACACTTTTCATCATAGTGCCTTTACCAATGCATTAAATGCATGGAGAAGTCATTTTGAATGAATCGTCCTCAGTGTTGTGAGAACGATGACGGGTTAAAATTTTTGGTAGTTTCTTGTTCAGTCCATAGGCCTGCAGCATGTGGCAAACCGGTGAGCATGTGGCTCTATTAGTATAGGAGATACCTGAAAACATATCACACTTTTCATCATAGTGCTTTTACCAATGCATAAAATGCATGGAGAAGTCATTTCGAATGAATCGTCCTCAGTGTTGTGAGAACGATGACGGGTTAAAATTTTTGGTGGATTCTTGTTTAGTCCATAGGCCTACAGCATGTGGCAAACCGGTGAGCATGTGGCTCTATTAGTATAGGAGATACCTGAAAACATATCACACTTTTCATCATAGTGCTTTTACCAATGCATAAAATGCATGGAGAAGTCATTTCGAATGAATTGTCCTCAGTGTTGTGAGAACGATGACGGGTTAAAATTTTTGGTGGATTCTTGTTCAGTCCATAGGCCTACAGCATGTGGCAAACCGGTGAGCATGTGGCTCTATTAGTATAGGAGATACTTGAAAACATATCACACTTTTCATCATAGTGCTTTTACCAATGCATAAAATGCATGGAGAAGTCATTTAGAATGAATCGTCCTCAGTGTTGTGAGAACGATGACGGGTTAAAATTTTTGGTGGTTTCTTGTTCAGTCCATAGGCCTGCAGCCTGTGGCAAACCGGTGAGCATGTGGCTCTATTAGTATAGGAGATACCTGAAAACATATCACACTTTTCATCATAGTGCTTTTACCAATGCATAAAATGCATGGAGAAGTCAATTCGAATGAATCGTCCTCAGTGTTGTGAGAACGATGACGGGTTTAAATTTTTGGTGGTTTCTTGTTCAGTCCATAGGCCTACAGCATGTGGCAAAACGGTGAGCATGTGGCTCTATTAGTATAGGAGATACCTGAAAACATATCACACTTTTCATCATAGTGCTTTTACCAATGCATAAAATGCATGGAAAAGTCATTTCGAATGAATCGTCCTCAGTGCTGTGAGAACGATGACGGGTTAAAATTTTTGGTGGTTTCTTGTTCAGTCCATAGGCCTACAGCATGTGGCAAACCGGTGAGCATGTGGCTCTATTAGTATAGGAGATACCTGAAAACATATCACACTTTTCATCATAGTGCTTTTACCAATGCATAAAATGCATGGAGAAGTCATTTCGAATGAATCGTCCTCAGTGTTGTGAGAACGATGACGGGTTAAAATTTTTGGTGGTTTCTTGTTCAGTCCATAGGCCTACAGCATGTGGCAAACCGGTGAGCATGTGGCTCTATTAGTATAGGAGATACCTGAAAACATTTTCATCATAGTGCTTTTACCAATGCATAATAAGCATGGAGAAGTCATTTCGAATGATCGTCCTCAGTGTTGTGAGAACGATGACGGGATAAAATTTTTGGTGGTTTCTTGCTCAGTCCATAGGCCTACAGCATGTGGCAAACCGGTGAGCATGTATAGGAGATACCTGAAAACATTGTCATCATAGTGCTTTTACCAATGCATAAAATGCATGGAGAAGTCATTTCGAATGAATCGTCCTCAGTGTTGTGAGAACGATGACGGGTTAAAATATGTGGTGGTTTCTTGTTCAGTCCATAGGCCAACAGCATGTGGCAAACCGGTGAGCATGTGGCTCTATTAGTATAGGAGGTACCTGAAAACATTTTCATCATAGTGCTTTGACCAATGCATAAAATGCATGGAGAAGTCATTTCGAATGAATCGTTCTCAGTGTTGTGAGAACGATGACGGGTTAAAATTTTTGGTGGTTCCTTGTTCAGTCCATAGGCCTGCAGCATGTGGCAAACCGGTGAGCATGTGACTCTATTAGTATAGGAGATACCTGAAAACATATCACACTTTTCATCATCGTGCTTTTACCAATGCATAAAATGCATGGAGAAGTCAATTCGAATGAATCGTCCTCAGTATTGTGAGAACGATGACGGGTTTAAATTTTTGGTGGTTTCTTGTTCAGTCCATAGGCCTACAGCATGTGGCAAAACGGTGAGCATGTGGCTCTATTAGTATAGGAGATACCTGAAAACATATCACACTTTTCATCATAGTGCTTTTACCAATGCATAAAATGCATGGAGAAGTCATTTCGAATGAATCGTCCTCAGTGCTGTGAGAACGATGACGGGTTAAAATTTTTGATGGTTTCTTGTTCAGTCCATAGGCCTACAGCATGTGGCAAACCGGTGAGCATGTGGCTCTATTAGTATAGGAGATACCTGAAATCATATCACACTTTTCATCATAGTGCTTTTACCAATGCATAAAATGCATGGAGAAGTCATTTCGAATGAATCGTCCTCAGTGTTGTGAGAATGATGACGGGTTAAAATTTTTGGTGGTTTCTTGTTCAGTCCATAGGCCTACAGCATGTGGCAAACCGGTGAGCATGTGGCTCTATTAGTATAGGAGATACCTGAAAACATTTTCATCATAGTGCTTTTACCAATGCATAATAAGCATGGAGAAGTCATTTCGAATGATCGTCCTCAGTGTTGTGAGAACGATGACGGGTTAAAATTTTTGGTGGTTTCTTGCTCAGTCCATAGGCCTACAGCATGTGGCAAACCGGTGAGCATGTATAGGAGATACCTGAAAACATTGTCATCATAGTGCTTTTACCAATGCATAAAATGCATGGAGAAGTCATTTCGAATGAATCGTCCTCAGTGTTGTGAGAATGATGACGGGTTAAAATATGTGGTGGTTTCTTGTTCAGTCCATAGGCCAACAGCATGTGGCAAACCGGTGAGCATGTGGCTCTATTAGTATAGGAGGTACCTGAAAACATTTTCATCATAGTGCTTTGACCAATGCATAAAATGCATGGAGAAGTCATTTCGAATGAATCGTTCTCAGTGTTGTGAGAACGATGACGGGTTAAAATTTTTGGTGGTTCCTTGTTCAGTCCATAGGCCTGCAGCATGTGGCAAACCGGTGAGCATGTGGCTCTATTAGTATAGGAGATACCTGAAAACATATCACACTTTTCATCATCGTGCTTTTACCAATGCATAAAATGCATGGAGAAGTCATGTCGAATGAATCGTCCTCAGTGTTGTGAGAATAATGACGGGTTAAAATTTTTAGTGGTTTCTTGCTCAGTCCATAGGCCTACAGCATGTGGCAAACCAGTGAGCATGTGGCTCTATTAGTATAGGAGATACCTGAAAACATATCACACTTTTCATCATAGTGCTTTTACCAATGCATAAAATGCATGGAGAAGTCATTTCGAATGAATCGTCCTCAGTGTTGTGAGAACGATGACGGGTTAAAATTTTTGGTGGTTTCTTGTTCAGTCCATAGGCCTACAGCATGTGGCAAACCGGTGAGCATGTGGCTCTATTAGTATAGGAGATACCTGAAAACATATCACCCTTTTCATCATAGTGCTTTTACCAATGCATAAAATGCATGGAGAAGTCAATTCGAATGAATCGTCCTCAGTGTTGTGAGAACGATGACGGGTTAAAATTTTTGGTGGTTTCTTGTTCAGTCCATAGGCCTACAGCATGTGGCAAAATGGTGAGCATGTGGCTCTATTAGTATAGGAGATACCTGAAAACATATCACACTTTTCTTCATAGTGCTTTTACCAATGCATAAAATGCATGGAGAAGTCATTTCGAATGAATCGTCCTCAGTGTTGTGAGAACGATGACGGGTTAAAATTTTTGGTGGTTTCTTGTTCAGTCCATAGGCCTACACCATGTGGCAAACCGGTGAGCATGTGGCTCTATTAGTATAGGAGATACCTGAAAACATATCACACTTTTCATCATAGTGCTTTTACCAATGCATAAAATGCATGGAGAAGTCATTTTGAATGAATCGTCCTCAGTGCTGTGAGAACGATGACGGGTTAAAATTTTTGGTGGTTTCTTGTTCATTCCATAGGCCTACAGCATGTGGCAAACCGGTGAGCATGTGGCTCTATTAGTATAGGAGATACCTGAAAACATATCACACTTTTCATCATAGTGCTTTTACCAATGCATAAAATGCATGGAGAAGTCAATTCGAATGAATCGTCCTCAGTGTTGTGAGAACGATGACGGGTTTAAATTTTTGGTGGTTTCTTGTTCAGTCCATAGGCCTACAGCATGTGGCAAAACGGTGAGCATGTGGCTCTATTAGTATAGGAGATACCTGAAAACATATCACACTTTTCATCATAGTGCTTTTACCAATGCATAAAATGCATGGAAAAGTCATTTCGAATGAATCGTCCTCAGTGCTGTGAGAACGATGACGGGTTAAAATTTTTGGTGGTTTCTTGTTCAGTCCATAGGCCTACAGCATGTGGCAAACCGGTGAGCATGTGGCTCTATTAGTATAGGAGATACCTGAAAACATATCACACTTTTCATCATAGTGCTTTTACCAATGCATAAAATGCATGGAGAAGTCATTTCGAATGAATCGTCCTCAGTGTTGTGAGAACGATGACGGGTTAAAATTTTTGGTGGTTTCTTGTTCAGTCCATAGGCCTACAGCATGTGGCAAACCGGTGAGCATGTGGCTCTATTAGTATAGGAGATACCTGAAAACATTTTCATCATAGTGCTTTTACCAATGCATAATAAGCATGGAGAAGTCATTTCGAATGATCGTCCTCAGTGTTGTGAGAACGATGACGGGATAAAATTTTTGGTGGTTTCTTGCTCAGTCCATAGGCCTACAGCATGTGGCAAACCGGTGAGCATGTATAGGAGATACCTGAAAACATTGTCATCATAGTGCTTTTACCAATGCATAAAATGCATGGAGAAGTCATTTCGAATGAATCGTCCTCAGTGTTGTGAGAACGATGACGGGTTAAAATATGTGGTGGTTTCTTGTTCAGTCCATAGGCCAACAGCATGTGGCAAACCGGTGAGCATGTGGCTCTATTAGTATAGGAGGTACCTGAAAACATTTTCATCATAGTGCTTTGACCAATGCATAAAATGCATGGAGAAGTCATTTCGAATGAATCGTTCTCAGTGTTGTGAGAACGATGACGGGTTAAAATTTTTGGTGGTTCCTTGTTCAGTCCATAGGCCTGCAGCATGTGGCAAACCGGTGAGCATGTGACTCTATTAGTATAGGAGATACCTGAAAACATATCACACTTTTCATCATCGTGCTTTTACCAATGCATAAAATGCATGGAGAAGTCAATTCGAATGAATCGTCCTCAGTATTGTGAGAACGATGACGGGTTTAAATTTTTGGTGGTTTCTTGTTCAGTCCATAGGCCTACAGCATGTGGCAAAACGGTGAGCATGTGGCTCTATTAGTATAGGAGATACCTGAAAACATATCACACTTTTCATCATAGTGCTTTTACCAATGCATAAAATGCATGGAGAAGTCATTTCGAATGAATCGTCCTCAGTGCTGTGAGAACGATGACGGGTTAAAATTTTTGATGGTTTCTTGTTCAGTCCATAGGCCTACAGCATGTGGCAAACCGGTGAGCATGTGGCTCTATTAGTATAGGAGATACCTGAAATCATATCACACTTTTCATCATAGTGCTTTTACCAATGCATAAAATGCATGGAGAAGTCATTTCGAATGAATCGTCCTCAGTGTTGTGAGAACGATGACGGGTTAAAATTTTTGGTGGTTTCTTGTTCAGTCCATAGGCCTACAGCATGTGGCAAACCGGTGAGCATGTGGCTCTATTAGTATAGGAGATACCTGAAAACATTTTCATCATAGTGCTTTTACCAATGCATAATAAGCATGGAGAAGTCATTTCGAATGATCGTCCTCAGTGTTGTGAGAACGATGACGGGTTAAAATTTTTGGTGGTTTCTTGTTCAGTCCATAGGCCTACAGCATGTGGCAAACCGGTGAGCATGTATAGGAGATACCTGAAAACATTGTCATCATAGTGCTTTTACCAATGCATAAAATGCATGGAGAAGTCATTTCGAATGAATCGTCCTCAGTGTTGTGAGAACGATGACGGGTTAAAATATGTGGTGGTTTCTTGTTCAGTCCATAGGCCAACAGCATGTGGCAAACCGGTTTGCCATGCTCACCGGGAGCATGTGGCTCTATTAGTATAGGAGGTACCTGAAAACATTTTCATCATAGTGCTTTGACCAATGCATAAAATGCATGGAGAAGTCATTTCGAATGAATCGTTCTCAGTGTTGTGAGAACGATGACGGGTTAAAATTTTTGGTGGTTCCTTGTTCAGTCCATAGGCCTGCAGCATGTGGCAAACCGGTGAGCATGTGGCTCTATTAGTATAGGAGATACCTGAAAACATATCACACTTTTCATCATCGTGCTTTTACCAATGCATAAAATGCATGGAGAAGTCATGTCGAATGAATCGTCCTCAGTGTTGTGAGAATAATGACGGGTTAAAATTTTTAGTGGTTTCTTGCTCAGTCCATAGGCCTACAGCATGTGGCAAACCAGTGAGCATGTGGCTCTATTAGTATAGGAGATACCTGAAAACATATCACACTTTTCATCATAGTGCTTTTACCAATGCATAAAATGCATGGAGAAGTCATTTCGAATGAATCGTCCTCAGTGTTGTGAGAACGATGACGGGTTAAAATTTTTGGTGGTTTCTTGTTCAGTCCATAGGCCTACAGCATGTGGCAAACCGGTGAGCATGTGGCTCTATTAGTATAGGAGATACCTGAAAACATATCACCCTTTTCATCATAGTGCTTTTACCAATGCATAAAATGCATGGAGAAGTCAATTCGAATGAATCGTCCTCAGTGTTGTGAGAACGATGACGGGTTAAAATTTTTGGTGGTTTCTTGTTCAGTCCATAGGCCTACAGCATGTGGCAAAATGGTGAGCATGTGGCTCTATTAGTATAGGAGATACCTGAAAACATATCACACTTTTCTTCATAGTGCTTTTACCAATGCATAAAATGCATGGAGAAGTCATTTCGAATGAATCGTCCTCAGTGTTGTGAGAACGATGACGGGTTAAAATTTTTGGTGGTTTCTTGTTCAGTCCATAGGCCTACACCATGTGGCAAACCGGTGAGCATGTGGCTCTATTAGTATAGGAGATACCTGAAAACATATCACACTTTTCATCATAGTGCTTTTACCAATGCATAAAATGCATGGAGAAGTCATTTTGAATGAATCGTCCTCAGTGCTGTGAGAACGATGACGGGTTAAAATTTTTGGTGGTTTCTTGTTCAGTCCATAGGCCTACAGCATGTGGCAAACCGGTGAGCATGTGGCTCTATTAGTATAGGAGATACCTGAAAACATATCCCACTTTTCATCATAGTGCTTTTACCAATGCATAAAATGCATGGAGAAGTCATTTCGAATGAATCGTCCTCAGTGTTGTGAGAACAATGACGGGTTAAAATTTTTGGCGGTTGCTTGTTCAGTCCATAGGCCTACAGCATGTGGCAAACCGGTGAACATGTGGCTCTATTAGTATAGGAGATACCTGAAAACATATCACACTTTTCATCATAGTGCTTTTACCAATGCAAAAAATGCATGGAAACGTCATTTCGAATGAATCATCCTCAGTGTTGTGAGAACAATGACGGGTTAAAATTTTTGGTGGTTTCTTGTTCAGTCCATAGGCCTACAGCATGTGGCAAACCGGTGAGCATGTGGCTCTATTAGTATAGGAGATACCTGAAAACATATCACACTTTTCATCATAGTGCTTTTACCAATGCATAAAATGCATGGAGAAGTCATTTCGAATGAATCGTCCTCAGTGTTGTGAGAACGATGACGGGTTAAAATTTTTGGTGGTTTCTTGTTCAGTCCATAGGCCTACAGCATGTGGCAAACCGGTGAGCATGTGGCTCTATTAGTATAGGAGATACCTGAAAACATATCACACTTTTCATCATAGTGCTTTTACCAATGCATAAAATGCATGGAGAAGTCATTTCGAATGAATCGTCCTCAGTGTTGTGAGAACGATGACGGGTTAAAATTTTTGGTGGTTTCTTGTTCAGTCCATAGGCCTGCATTATGTGGCAAACCGGTGAGCATGTGGCTCTATTAGTATAGGAGATACCTGAAAACATATCACACTTTTCATCATAGTGCTTTTACCAATGCATAAAATGCATGGAGAAGTCATTTCAAATGAATCGTCCTCAGTGTTGTGAGAATGATGACGGGTTAAAATTTTTGGTGGTTTCTTGTTCAGTCCATTGGCCTACAGCATGTGGCAAACCGGTGAGCATGTATAGGAGATACCTGAAAACATTTTCATCATAGTGCTTTTACCAATGCATAAAATGCATGGAGAAGTCATTTCGAATGAATGGTCCTCAGTGTTGTGAGAACGATGACGGGTTAAAATTTTTGGTGGTTTCTTGTTCAGTCCATAGGCCTACAGCATGTGGCAAACTGGTGAGCATGTGGCTCTATTAGTATAGGAGATACCTGAAAACATATCACACTTTTCATCATAGTGCTTTTACCAATGCATAAAATGCATGGAGAAGTCATTTCGAATGAATCGTCCTCAGTGTTGTGAGAACGATGACGGGTTAAAATTTTTGGTGGTTTCTTGTTCAGTCCATAGGCCTACAGCATGTGGCAAACCGGTGAACATGTGGCTCTATTAGTATAGGAGATACCTGAAAACATATCACACTTTTCATCATAGTGCTTTTACCAATGCATAAAATGCATGGAGAAGTCATTTCGAATGAATCGTCCTCAGTGTTGTGAGAACGATGACGGGTTAAAATTTTTGGTGGTTTCTTGCTCAGTCCATAGGCCTACAGCATGTGGCAAACCGGTGAGCATGTATAGGAGATACCTGAAAACATTGTCATCATAGTGCTTTTACCAATGCATAAAATGCATGGAGAAGTCATTTCGAATGAATCATCCTCAGCGTTGTGAGAACGATGACGGGTTAAAATTTGTGGTGGTTTCTTGTTCAGTCCATAGGCCTACAGCATGTGGCAAACCGGTGAGCATGTGGCTCTATTAGTATAGGAGGTACCTGAAAACATTTTCATCATAGTGCTTTGACCAATGCATAAAATGCATGGAGAAGTCATTTCCAATGAATCGTTCTCAGTGTTGTGAGAACGATGACGGGTTAAAATTTATGGTGGTTTCTTGTTCAGTCCATAGGCCTGAAGCATGTAGCAAACCGGTGAGCATGTGGCTCTATTAGTATAGGAGATACCTGAAAACATATCACACTTTTCATCATAGTGCCTTTACCAATGCATAAAATGCATGGAGAAGTCATTTCGAATGAATCGTCCTCAGTGTTGTGAGAACGATGACGGGTTAAAATTTTTGGTGGTTTCTTGTTTAGTCCATAGGCCTGCAGCATGTGGCAAACCGGTGAGCATGTGGCTCTATTAGTATAGGAGATACCTGAAAACATATCACACTTTTCATCATAGTTCTTTTACCAATGCATAAAATGCATGGAGAAGTCATATCGAATGAATCGTCCTCAGTGTTGTGAGAGCGATGACGGGTTAAAATTTTTGGTGGATTCTTGTTCAGTCCATAGGCCTACAGCATGTGGCAAACCGGTGAGCATGTGGCTCTATTAGTATAGGAGATACCTGAAAACATATCACACTTTTCATCATAGTGCTTTTACCAATGCATAAATTGCATGGAGAAGTCATTTCGAATGAATTGTCCTCAGTGTTGTGAGAACGATGACGGGTTAAAATTTTTGGTGGATTCTTGTTCAGTACATAGGCCTACAGCATGTGGCAAACCGGTGAGCATGTGGCTCTATTAGTATAGGAGATACTTGAAAACATATTACACTTTTCATCATAGTGCTTTTACCAATGCATAAAATGCATGGAGAAGTCATTTCGAATGAATCGTCCTCAGTGTTGTGATAACAATGACGGGTTAAAATTTTTGGTGGTTTCTTGCTCAGTCCATAGGCCTACAGCATGTGGCAAACCAGTGAGCATGTGGCTCTATTAGTATAGGAGATACCTGAAAACATATCACACTTTTCATCATAGTGCTTTTACCAATGCATAATATGCATGGAGAAGTCATTTTGAATGAATCGTCCTCAGTGTTGTGAGAACGATGACGGGTTAAAATTTTTGGTGGTTTCTTGTTCAGTCCATAGGCCTACAGCATGTGGCAATCCGGTGAGCATGTGGCTCTATTAGTATAGGAGATACCTGAAAACATATCACACTTTTCATCATAGTGCTTTTACCAATGCATAAAATGCATGGAGAAGTCATTTCGAATGAATCGTCCTCAGTGTTGTGAGAACGATGACGGGTTAAAATTTGTGGTGGTTTCTTGTTCAGTCCATAGGCCTACAGCATGTGGCAAACCAGTGAGCATGTGGCTCTATTAGTATAGGAGGTACCTGAAAACATTTTCATCATAGTGCTTTGACCAATGCATAAAATGCATGGAGAAGTCATTTCCAATGAATCGTTCTCAGTGTTGTGAGAACGTTGACGGGTTAAAATTTATGGTGGTTTCTTGTTCAGTCCATAGGCCTGCAGCATGTAGCAAACCGGTGAGCATGTGGCTCTATTAGTATAGGAGATACCTGAAAACATATCACACTTTTCATCATAGTGCCTTTACCAATGCATTAAATGCATGGAGAAGTCATTTCGAATGAATCGTCCTCAGTGTTGTGAGAACGATGACGGGTTAAAATTTTTGGTGGTTTCTTGTTCAGTCCATAGGCCTGCAGCATGTGGCAAACCGGTGAGCATGTGGCTCTATTAGTATAGGAGATACCTGAAAACATATCACACTTTTCATCATAGTGCTTTTACCAATGCATAAAATGCATGGAGAAGTCATTTTGAATGAATCGTCCTCAGTGTTGTGAGAACGATGACGGGTTAAAATTTTTGGTGGTTCCTTGTTCAGTCCATAGGCCTGCAGCATGTGGCAAACCAGTGAGCATGTGGCTCTATTAGTATAGGAGGTACCTGAAAACATTTTCATCATAGTGCTTTGACCAATGCATAAAATGCATGGAGAAGTCATTTCCAATGAATCGTTCTCAGTGTTGTGAGAACGTTGACGGGTTAAAATTTATGGTGGTTTCTTGTTCAGTCCATAGGCCTGCAGCATGTAGCAAACCGGTGAGCATGTGGCTCTATTAGTATAGGAGATACCTGAAAACATATCACACTTTTCATCATAGTGCCTTTACCAATGCATTAAATGCATGGAGAAGTCATTTCGAATGAATCGTCCTCAGTGTTGTGAGAACGATGACGGGTTAAAATTTTTGGTGGTTTCTTGTTCAGTCCATAGGCCTGCAGCATGTGGCAAACCGGTGAGCATGTGGCTCTATTAGTATAGGAGATACCTGAAAACATATCACACTTTTCATCATAGTGCTTTTACCAATGCATAAAATGCATGGAGAAGTCATTTTGAATGAATCGTCCTCAGTGTTGTGAGAACGATGACGGGTTAAAATTTTTGGTGGTTCCTTGTTCAGTCCATAGGCCTGCAGCATGTGGCAAACCGGTGAGCATGTGACTCTATTAGTATAGGAGATACCTGAAAACATATCACACTTTTCATCATCGTGCTTTTACCAATGCATAAAATGCATGGAGAAGTCAATTCGAATGAATCGTCCTCAGTATTGTGAGAACGATGACGGGTTTAAATTTTTGGTGGTTTCTTGTTCAGTCCATAGGCCTACAGCATGTGGCAAAACGGTGAGCATGTGGCTCTATTAGTATAGGAGATACCTGAAAACATATCACACTTTTCATCATAGTGCTTTTACCAATGCATAAAATGCATGGAGAAGTCATTTCGAATGAATCGTCCTCAGTGCTGTGAGAACGATGACGGGTTAAAATTTTTGATGGTTTCTTGTTCAGTCCATAGGCCTACAGCATGTGGCAAACCGGTGAGCATGTGGCTCTATTAGTATAGGAGATACCTGAAAACATATCACACTTTTCATCATAGTGCTTTTACCAATGCATAAAATGCATGGAGAAGTCATTTCGAATGAATCGTCCTCAGTGTTGTGAGAACGATGACGGGTTAAAATTTTTGGTGGTTTCTTGTTCAGTCCATAGGCCTACAGCATGTGGCAAACCGGTGAGCATGTGGCTCTATTAGTATAGGAGATACCTGAAAACATTTTCATCATAGTGCTTTTACCAATGCATAATAAGCATGGAGAAGTCATTTCGAATGATCGTCCTCAGTGTTGTGAGAACGATGACGGGTTAAAATTTTTGGTGGTTTCTTGCTCAGTCCATAGGCCTACAGCATGTGGCAAATCGGTGAGCATGTATAGGAGATACCTGAAAACATTGTCATCATAGTGCTTTTACCAATGCATAAAATGCATGGAGAAGTCATTTCGAATGAATCGTCCTCAGTGTTGTGAGAACGATGACGGGTTAAAATATGTGGTGGTTCTTGTTCAGTCCATAGGCCAACAGCATGTGGCAAACCGGTGAGCATGTGGCTCTATTAGTATAGGAGGTACCTGAAAACATTTTCATCATAGTGCTTTGACCAATGCATAAAATGCATGGAGAAGTCATTTCGAATGAATCGTTCTCAGTGTTGTGAGAACGATGACGGGTTAAAATTTTTGGTGGTTCCTTGTTCAGTCCATAGGCCTGCAGCATGTGGCAAACCGGTGAGCATGTGACTCTATTAGTATAGGAGATACCTGAAAACATATCACACTTTTCATCATCGTGCTTTTACCAATGCATAAAATGCATGGAGAAGTCATGTCGAATGAATCGTCCTCAGTGTTGTGAGAATAATGACGGGTTAAAATTTTTAGTGGTTTCTTGCTCAGTCCATAGGCCTACAGCATGTGGCAAACCAGTGAGCATGTGGCTCTATTAGTATAGGAGATACCTGAAAACATATCACACTTTTCATCATAGTGCTTTTACCAATGCATAAAATGCATGGAGAAGTCATTTCGAATGAATCGTCCTCAGTGTTGTGAGAACGATGACGGGTTAAAATTTTTGGTGGTTTCTTGTTCAGTCCATAGGCCTACAGCATGTGGCAAACCGGTGAGCATGTGGCTCTATTAGTATAGGAGATACCTGAAAACATATCACCCTTTTCATCATAGTGCTTTTACCAATGCATAAAATGCATGGAGCAGTCAATTCGAATGAATCGTCCTCAGTGTTGTGAGAACGATGACGGGTTAAAATTTTTGGTGGTTTCTTGTTCAGTCCATAGGCCTACAGCATGTGGCAAAATGGTGAGCATGTGGCTCTATTAGTATAGGAGATACCTGAAAACATATCACACTTTTCTTCATAGTGCTTTTACCAATGCATAAAATGCATGGAGAAGTCATTTCGAATGAATCGTCCTCAGTGTTGTGAGAACGATGACGGGTTAAAATTTTTGGTGGTTTCTTGTTCAGTCCATAGGCCTACACCATGTGGCAAACCGGTGAGCATGTGGCTCTATTAGTATAGGAGATACCTGAAAACATATCACACTTTTCATCATAGTGCTTTTACCAATGCATAAAATGCATGGAGAAGTCATTTTGAATGAATCGTCCTCAGTGCTGTGAGAACGATGACGGGTTAAAATTTTTGGTGGTTTCTTGTTCAGTCCATAGGCCTACAGCATGTGGCAAACCGGTGAGCATGTGGCTCTATTAGTATAGGAGATACCTGAAAACATATCCCACTTTTCATCATAGTGCTTTTACCAATGCATAAAATGCATGGAGAAGTCATTTCGAATGAATCGTCCTCAGTGTTGTGAGAACAATGACGGGTTAAAATTTTTGGTGGTTGCTTGTTCAGTCCATAGGCCTACAGCATGTGGCAAACCGGTGAACATGTGGCTCTATTAGTATAGGAGATACCTGAAAACATATCACACTTTTCATCATAATGCTTTTACCAATGCAAAAAATGCATGGAAACGTCATTTCGAATGAATCATCCTCAGTGTTGTGAGAACAATGACGGGTTAAAATTTTTGGTGGTTTCTTGTTCAGTCCATAGGCCTACAGCATGTGGCAAACCGGTGAGCATGTGGCTCTATTAGTATAGGAGATACCTGAAAACATATCACACTTTTCATCATAGTGCTTTTACCAATGCATAAAATGCATGGAGAAGTCATTTCGAATGAATCGTCCTCAGTGTTGTGAGAACGATGACGGGTTAAAATTTTTGGTGGTTTCTTGTTCAGTCCATAGGCCTACAGCATGTGGCAAACCGGTGAGCATGTGGCTCTATTAGTATAGGAGATACCTGAAAACATATCACACTTTTCATCATAGTGCTTTTACCAATGCATAAAATGCATGGAGAAGTCATTTCGAATGAATCGTCCTCAGTGTTGTGAGAACGATGACGGGTTAAAATTTTTGGTGGTTTCTTGTTCAGTCCATAGGCCTGCATTATGTGGCAAACCGGTGAGCATGTGGCTCTATTAGTATAGGAGATACCTGAAAACATATCACACTTTTCATCATAGTGCTTTTACCAATGCATAATATGCATGGAGAAGTCATTTCAAATGAATCGTCCTCAGTGTTGTGAGAACGATGACGGGTTAAAATTTTTGGTGGTTTCTTGTTCAGTCCATTGGCCTACAGCATGTGGCAAACCGGTGAGCATGTATAGGAGATACCTGAAAACATTTTCATCATAGTGCTTTTACCAATGCATAAAATGCATGGAGAAGTCATTTCGAATGAATGGTCCTCAGTGTTGTGAGAACGATGACGGGTTAAAATTTTTGGTGGTTTCTTGTTCAGTCCATAGGCCTACAGCATGTGGCAAACTGGTGAGCATGTGGCTCTATTAGTATAGGAGATACCTGAAAACATATCACACTTTTCATCATAGTGCTTTTACCAATGCATAAAATGCATGGAGAAGTCATTTCGAATGAATCGTCCTCAGTGTTGTGAGAACGATGACGGGTTAAAATTTTTGGTGGTTTCTTGTTCAGTCCATAGGCCTACAGCATGTGGCAAACCGGTGAACATGTGGCTCTATTAGTATAGGAGATACCTGAAAACATATCACACTTTTCATCATAGTGCTTTTACCAATGCATAAAATGCATGGAGAAGTCATTTCGAATGAATCGTCCTCAGTGTTGTGAGAACGATGACGGGTTAAAATTTTTGGTGGTTTCTTGCTCAGTCCATAGGCCTACAGCATGTGGCAAACCGGTGAGCATGTATAGGAGATACCTGAAAACATTGTCATCATAGTGCTTTTACCAATGCATAAAATGCATGGAGAAGTCATTTCGAATGAATCGTCCTCAGTGTTGTGAGAACGATGACGGGTTAAAATTTGTGGTGGTTTCTTGTTCAGTCCATAGGCCTACAGCATGTGGCAAACCGGTGAGCATGTGGCTCTATTAGTATAGGAGGTACCTGAAAACATTTTCATCATAGTGCTTTGACCAATGCATAAAATGCATGGAGAAGTCATTTCCAATGAATCGTTCTCAGTGTTGTGAGAACGATGACGGGTTAAAATTTATGGTGGTTTCTTGTTCAGTCCATAGGCCTGAAGCATGTAGCAAACCGGTGAGCATGTGGCTCTATTAGTATAGGAGATACCTGAAAACATATCACACTTTTCATCATAGTGCCTTTACCAATGCATAAAATGCATGGAGAAGTCATTTCGAATGAATCGTCCTCAGTGTTGTGAGAACGATGACGGGTTAAAATTTTTGGTGGTTTCTTGTTTAGTCCATAGGCCTGCAGCATGTGGCAAACCGGTGAGCATGTGGCTCTATTAGTATAGGAGATACCTGAAAACATATCACACTTTTCATCATAGTTCTTTTACCAATGCATAAAATGCATGGAGAAGTCATATCGAATGAATCGTCCTCAGTGTTGTGAGAGCGATGACGGGTTAAAATTTTTGGTGGATTCTTGTTCAGTCCATAGGCCTACAGCATGTGGCAAACCGGTGAGCATGTGGCTCTATTAGTATAGGAGATACCTGAAAACATATCACACTTTTCATCATAGTGCTTTTACCAATGCATAAATTGCATGGAGAAGTCATTTCGAATGAATCGTCCTCAGTGTTGTGAGAACGATGACGGGTTAAAATATGTGGTGGTTCTTGTTCAGTCCATAGGCCAACAGCATGTGGCAAACCGGTGAGCATGTGGCTCTATTAGTATAGGAGGTACCTGAAAACATTTTCATCATAGTGCTTTGACCAATGCATAAAATGCATGGAGAAGTCATTTCGAATGAATCGTTCTCAGTGTTGTGAGAACGATGACGGGTTAAAATTTTTGGTGGTTCCTTGTTCAGTCCATAGGCCTGCAGCATGTGGCAAACCGGTGAGCATGTGACTCTATTAGTATAGGAGATACCTGAAAACATATCACACTTTTCATCATCGTGCTTTTACCAATGCATAAAATGCATGGAGAAGTCATGTCGAATGAATCGTCCTCAGTGTTGTGAGAATAATGACGGGTTAAAATTTTTAGTGGTTTCTTGCTCAGTCCATAGGCCTACAGCATGTGGCAAACCAGTGAGCATGTGGCTCTATTAGTATAGGAGATACCTGAAAACATATCACACTTTTCATCATAGTGCTTTTACCAATGCATAAAATGCATGGAGAAGTCATTTCGAATGAATCGTCCTCAGTGTTGTGAGAACGATGACGGGTTAAAATTTTTGGTGGTTTCTTGTTCAGTCCATAGGCCTACAGCATGTGGCAAACCGGTGAGCATGTGGCTCTATTAGTATAGGAGATACCTGAAAACATATCACCCTTTTCATCATAGTGCTTTTACCAATGCATAAAATGCATGGAGCAGTCAATTCGAATGAATCGTCCTCAGTGTTGTGAGAACGATGACGGGTTAAAATTTTTGGTGGTTTCTTGTTCAGTCCATAGGCCTACAGCATGTGGCAAAATGGTGAGCATGTGGCTCTATTAGTATAGGAGATACCTGAAAACATATCACACTTTTCTTCATAGTGCTTTTACCAATGCATAAAATGCATGGAGAAGTCATTTCGAATGAATCGTCCTCAGTGTTGTGAGAACGATGACGGGTTAAAATTTTTGGTGGTTTCTTGTTCAGTCCATAGGCCTACACCATGTGGCAAACCGGTGAGCATGTGGCTCTATTAGTATAGGAGATACCTGAAAACATATCACACTTTTCATCATAGTGCTTTTACCAATGCATAAAATGCATGGAGAAGTCATTTTGAATGAATCGTCCTCAGTGCTGTGAGAACGATGACGGGTTAAAATTTTTGGTGGTTTCTTGTTCAGTCCATAGGCCTACAGCATGTGGCAAACCGGTGAGCATGTGGCTCTATTAGTATAGGAGATACCTGAAAACATATCCCACTTTTCATCATAGTGCTTTTACCAATGCATAAAATGCATGGAGAAGTCATTTCGAATGAATCGTCCTCAGTGTTGTGAGAACAATGACGGGTTAAAATTTTTGGTGGTTGCTTGTTCAGTCCATAGGCCTACAGCATGTGGCAAACCGGTGAACATGTGGCTCTATTAGTATAGGAGATACCTGAAAACATATCACACTTTTCATCATAGTGCTTTTACCAATGCAAAAAATGCATGGAAACGTCATTTCGAATGAATCATCCTCAGTGTTGTGAGAACAATGACGGGTTAAAATTTTTGGTGGTTTCTTGTTCAGTCCATAGGCCTACAGCATGTGGCAAACCGGTGAGCATGTGGCTCTATTAGTATAGGAGATACCTGAAAACATATCACACTTTTCATCATAGTGCTTTTACCAATGCATAAAATGCATGGAGAAGTCATTTCGAATGAATCGTCCTCAGTGTTGTGAGAACGATGACGGGTTAAAATTTTTGGTGGTTTCTTGTTCAGTCCATAGGCCTACAGCATGTGGCAAACCGGTGAGCATGTGGCTCTATTAGTATAGGAGATACCTGAAAACATATCACACTTTTCATCATAGTGCTTTTACCAATGCATAAAATGCATGGAGAAGTCATTTCGAATGAATCGTCCTCAGTGTTGTGAGAACGATGACGGGTTAAAATTTTTGGTGGTTTCTTGTTCAGTCCATAGGCCTGCATTATGTGGCAAACCGGTGAGCATGTGGCTCTATTAGTATAGGAGATACCTGAAAACATATCACACTTTTCATCATAGTGCTTTTACCAATGCATAATATGCATGGAGAAGTCATTTCAAATGAATCGTCCTCAGTGTTGTGAGAACGATGACGGGTTAAAATTTTTGGTGGTTTCTTGTTCAGTCCATTGGCCTACAGCATGTGGCAAACCGGTGAGCATGTATAGGAGATACCTGAAAACATTTTCATCATAGTGCTTTTACCAATGCATAAAATGCATGGAGAAGTCATTTCGAATGAATGGTCCTCAGTGTTGTGAGAACGATGACGGGTTAAAATTTTTGGTGGTTTCTTGTTCAGTCCATAGGCCTACAGCATGTGGCAAACTGGTGAGCATGTGGCTCTATTAGTATAGGAGATACCTGAAAACATATCACACTTTTCATCATAGTGCTTTTACCAATGCATAAAATGCATGGAGAAGTCATTTCGAATGAATCGTCCTCAGTGTTGTGAGAACGATGACGGGTTAAAATTTTTGGTGGTTTCTTGTTCAGTCCATAGGCCTACAGCATGTGGCAAACCGGTGAACATGTGGCTCTATTAGTATAGGAGATACCTGAAAACATATCACACTTTTCATCATAGTGCTTTTACCAATGCATAAAATGCATGGAGAAGTCATTTCGAATGAATCGTCCTCAGTGTTGTGAGAACGATGACGGGTTAAAATTTTTGGTGGTTTCTTGCTCAGTCCATAGGCCTACAGCATGTGGCAAACCGGTGAGCATGTATTGGAGATACCTGAAAACATTGTCATCATAGTGCTTTTACCAATGCATAAAATGCATGGAGAAGTCATTTCGAATGAATCGTCCTCAGTGTTGTGAGAACGATGACGGGTTAAAATTTGTGGTGGTTTCTTGTTCAGTCCATAGGCCTACAGCATGTGGCAAACCGGTGAGCATGTGGCTCTATTAGTATAGGAGGTACCTGAAAACATTTTCATCATAGTGCTTTGACCAATGCATAAAATGCATGGAGAAGTCATTTCCAATGAATCGTTCTCAGTGTTGTGAGAACGATGACGGGTTAAAATTTATGGTGGTTTCTTGTTCAGTCCATAGGCCTGAAGCATGTAGCAAACCGGTGAGCATGTGGCTCTATTAGTATAGGAGATACCTGAAAACATATCACACTTTTCATCATAGTGCCTTTACCAATGCATAAAATGCATGGAGAAGTCATTTCGAATGAATCGTCCTCAGTGTTGTGAGAACGATGACGGGTTAAAATTTTTGGTGGTTTCTTGTTTAGTCCATAGGCCTGCAGCATGTGGCAAACCGGTGAGCATGTGGCTCTATTAGTATAGGAGATACCTGAAAACATATCACACTTTTCATCATAGTTCTTTTACCAATGCATAAAATGCATGGAGAAGTCATATCGAATGAATTGTCCTCAGTGTTGTGAGAACGATGACGGGTTAAAATTTTTGGTGGATTCTTGTTCAGTACATAGGCCTACAGCATGTGGCAAACCGGTGAGCATGTGGCTCTATTAGTATAGGAGATACTTGAAAACATATTACACTTTTCATCATAGTGCTTTTACCAATGCATAAAATGCATGGAGAAGTCATTTCGAATGAATCGTCCTCAGTGTTGTGATAACAATGACGGGTTAAAATTTTTGGTGGTTTCTTGCTCAGTCCATAGGTCTACAGCATGTGGCAAACCAGTGAGCATGTGGCTCTATTAGTATAGGAGATACCTGAAAACATATCACACTTTTCATCATAGTGCTTTTACCAATGCATAATATGCATGGAGAAGTCATTTTGAATGAATCGTCCTCAGTGTTGTGAGAACGATGACGGGTTAAAATTTTTGGTGGTTTCTTGTTCAGTCCATAGGCCTACAGCATGTGGCAATCCGGTGAGCATGTGGCTCTATTAGTATAGGAGATACCTGAAAACATATCACACTTTTCATCATAGTGCTTTTACCAATGCATAAAATGCATGGAGAAGTCATTTCGAATGAATCGTCCTCAGTGTTGTGAGAACGATGACGGGTTAAAATTTGTGGTGGTTTCTTGTTCAGTCCATAGGCCTACAGCATGTGGCAAACCAGTGAGCATGTGGCTCTATTAGTATAGGAGGTACCTGAAAACATTTTCATCATAGTGCTTTGACCAATGCATAAAATGCATGGAGAAGTCATTTCCAATGAATCGTTCTCAGTGTTGTGAGAACGTTGACGGGTTAAAATTTATGGTGGTTTCTTGTTCAGTCCATAGGCCTGCAGCATGTAGCAAACCGGTGAGCATGTGGCTCTATTAGTATAGGAGATACCTGAAAACATATCACACTTTTCATCATAGTGCCTTTACCAATGCATTAAATGCATGGAGAAGTCATTTCGAATGAATCGTCCTCAGTGTTGTGAGAACGATGACGGGTTAAAATTTTTGGTGGTTTCTTGTTCAGTCCATAGGCCTGCAGCATGTGGCAAACCGGTGAGCATGTGGCTCTATTAGTATAGGAGATACCTGAAAACATATCACACTTTTCATCATAGTGCTTTTACCAATGCATAAAATGCATGGAGAAGTCATTTCGAATGAATCGTCCTCAGTGTTGTGAGAACGATGACGGGTTAAAATTTTTGGTGGATTCTTGTTCAGTCCATAGGCCTACAGCATGTGGCAAACCGGTGAGCATGTGGCTCTATTAGTATAGGAGATACCTGAAAACATATCACACTTTTCATCATAGTGCTTTTACCAATGCATAAAATGCATGGAGAAGTCATTTCGAATGAATTGTCCTCAGTGTTGTGAGAACGATGACGGGTTAAAATTTTTGGTGGATTCTTGTTCAGTCCATAGGCCTACAGCATGTGGCATACCGGTGAGCATGTGGCTCTATTAGTATAGGAGATACTTGAAAACATATCACACTTTTCATCATAGTGCTTTTACCAATGCATAAAATGCATGGAGAAGTCATTTAGAATGAATCGTCCTCAGTGTTGTGAGAACGATGACGGGTTAAAATTTTTGGTGGTTTCTTGTTCAGTCCATAAGCCTACAGCATGTGGCAAACCGGTGAGCATGTGGCTCTATTAGTATAGGAGATACCTGAAAACATATCACACTTTTCATCATAGTGCTTTTACCAATGCATAAAATGCATGGAGAAGTCAATTCGAATGAATCGTCCTCAGTGTTGTGAGAACGATGACGGGTTTAAATTTTTGGTGGTTTCTTGTTCAGTCCATAGGCCTACAGCATGTGGCAAACCGGTGAGCATGTGGCTCTATTAGTATAGGAGATACCTGAAAACATATCACACTTTTCATCATAGTGCTTTTACCAATGCATAAAATGCATGGAGAAGTCATTTCGAATGAATCGTCCTCAGTGTTGTGAGAACGATGACGGGTTAAAATTTTTGGTGGTTTCTTGTTCAGTCCATAGGCCTACAGCATGTGGCAAACCGGTGAGCATGTGGCTCTATTAGTATAGGAGATACCTGAAAACATTTTCATCATAGTGCTTTTACCAATGCATAATAAGCATGGAGAAGTCATTTCGAATGATCGTCCTCAGTGTTGTGAGAACGATGACGGGTTAAAATTTTTGGTGGTTTCTTGCTCAGTCCATAGGCCTACAGCATGTGGCAAACCGGTGAGCATGTATAGGAGATACCTGAAAACATTGTCATCATAGTGCTTTTACCAATGCATAAAATGCATGGAGAAGTCATTTCGAATGAATCGTCCTCAGTGTTGTGAGAACGATGATGGGTTAAAATATGTGGTGGTTTCTTGTTCAGTCCATAGGCCAACAACATGTGGCAAACCGGTGAGCATGTGGCTCTATTAGTATAGGAGGTACCTGAAAACATTTTCATCATAGTGCTTTGACCAATGCATAAAATGCATGGAGAAGTCATTTCGAATGAATCGTTCTCAGTGTTGTGAGAACGATGACGGGTTAAAATTTATGGTGGTTTCTTGTTCAGTCCATAGGCCTGCAGCATGTGGCAAACCGGTGAGCATGTGGCTCTATTAGTATAGGAGATACCTGAAAACATATCACACTTTTCATCATAGTGCCTTTACCAATGCATAAAATGCATGGAGAAGTCATTTCGAATGAATCGTCCTCAGTGTTGTGAGAACGATGACGGGTTAAAATTTTTGGTGGTTTCTTGTTCAGTCCATAGGCCTGCAGCATGTGGCAAACCGGTGAGCATGTGACTCTATTAGTATAGGAGATACCTGAAAACATATCACACTTTTCATCATCGTGCTTTTACCAATGCATAAAATGCATGGAGAAGTCATTTCGAATGAATCGTCCTCAGTGTAGTGAGAACGATGACGGGTTAAAATTTTTGGTGGATTCTTGTTCAGTCCATAGGCCTACAGCATGTGGCAAACCGGTGAGCATGTGGCTCTATTAGTATAGGAGATACCTGAAAACATATCACACTTTTCATCATAGTGCTTTTACCAATGCATAAAATGCATGGAGAAGTCATTTCGAATGAATTGTCCTCAGTGTTGTGAGAACGATGACGGGTTAAAATTTTTGGTGGATTCTTGTTCAGTCCATAGGCCTACAGCATGTGGCAAACCGGTGAGCATGTGGCTCTATTAGTATAGGAGATACTTGAAAACATATCACACTTTTCATCATAGTGCTTTTACCAATGCATAAAATGCATGGAGAAGTCATTTCGAATGAATCGTCCTCAGTGTTGTGAGAACAATGACGGGTTAAAATTTTTAGTGGTTTCTTGCTCAGTCCATAGGCCTACAGCATGTGGCAAACCAGTGAGCATGTGGCTCTATTAGTATAGGAGATACCTGAAAACATATCACACTTTTCATCATAGTGCTTTTACCAATGCATAAAATGCATGGAGAAGTCATTTCGAATGAATCGTCCTCAGTGTTGTGAGAACGATGACGGGTTAAAATTTTTGGTGGTTTCTTGTTCAGTCCATAGGCCTACAGCATGTGGCAAACCGGTGAGCATGTGGCTCTATTAGTATAGGAGATACCTGAAAACATATCACCCTTTTCATCATAGTGCTTTTACCAATGCATAAAATGCATGGAGAAGTCAATTCGAATGAATCGTCCTCAGTGTTGTGAGAACGATGACGGGTTAAAATTTTTGGTGGTTTCTTGTTCAGTCCATAGGCCTACACCATGTGGCAAACCGGTGAGCATGTGGCTCTATTAGTATAGGAGATACCTGAAAACATATCACACTTTTCATCATAGTGCTTTTACCAATGCATAAAATGCATGGAGAAGTCATTTCGAATGAATCGTCCTCAGTGCTGTGAGAATGATGACGGGTTAAAATTTTTGGTGGTTTCTTGTTCAGTCCATAGGCCTACAGCATGTGGCAAACCGGTGACATTGTGGCTCTATTAGTATAGGAGATACCTGAAAACATATCCCACTTTCCATCATAGTGCTTTTACCAATGCATAAAATGCATGGAGAAGTCATTTCGAATGAATCGTCCTCAGTGTTGTGAGAACAATGACGGGTTAAAATTTTTGGTGGTTGCTTGTTCAGTCCATAGGCCTACAGCATGTTGCAAACCGGTGAACATGTGGCTCTATTAGTATAGGAGATACCTGAAAACATATCACACTTTTCATCGTAGTGCTTTTACCAATGCATAAAATGCATGGAAAAGTCATTTCGAATGAATCATCCTCAGTGTTGTGAAAACAATGACGGGTTAAAATTTTTGGTGGTTTCTTGTTCAGTCCATAGGCCTACAGCATGTGGCAAACCGGTGAGCATGTGGCTCTATTAGTATAGGAGATACCTGAAAACATATCACACTTTTCATCATAGTGCTTTTACCAATGCATAAAATGCATGGAGAAGTCATTTCGAATGAACCGTCCTCAGTGTTGTGAGAACGATGACGGGTTAAAATTTTTGGTGGTTTCTTGTTCAGTCCATAGGCCTACAGCATGTGGCAAACCGGTGAGCATGTGGCTCTATTAGTATAGGAGATACCTTTAAACATATCACACTTTTCATCATAGTGCTTTTACCAATGCATAAAATGCATGGAGAAGTCATTTCGAATGAATCGTCCTCAGTGTTGTGAGAACGATGACGGGTTAAAATTTTTGGTGGTTTCTTGTTCAGTCCATAGGCCTGCAGCATGTGGCAAACCGGTGAGCATGTGGCTCTATTAGTATAGGAGATACCTGAAAACA
The DNA here is from genome assembly GCF_032444005.1 of Ranitomeya imitator. NCBI lineage: Eukaryota > Metazoa > Chordata > Amphibia > Anura > Dendrobatidae > Ranitomeya > Ranitomeya imitator. Next base: position 95,356,137 of record NC_091290.1, read on the forward strand.
TATCACACTTTTCATCATAGTGCTTTTACCAATGCATAAAATGCATGGAGAAGTCATTTCAAATGAATCGTCCTCAGTGTTGTGAGAACGATGACGGGTTAAAATTTTTGGTGGTTTCTTGTTCAGTCCATTGGCCTACAGCATGTGGCAAACCGGTGAGCATGTATAGGAGATACCTGAAAACATTTTCATCATAGTGCTTTTACCAATGCATAAAATGCATGGAGAAGTCATTTCGAATGAATGGTCCTCAGTGTTGTGAGAACGATGACGGGTTAAAATTTTTGGTGGTTTCTTGTTCAGTCCATAGGCCTACAGCATGTGGCAAACCGGTGAGCATGTGGCTCTATTAGTATAGGAGATACCTGAAAACATATCACACTTTTCATCATAGTGCTTTTACCAATGCATAAAATGCATGGAGAAGTCATTTCGAATGAATCGTCCTCAGTGTTGTGAGAACGATGACGGGTTAAAATTTTTGGTGGTTTCTTGTTCAGTCCATAGGCCTACAGCATGTGGCAAACCGGTGAACATGTGGCTCTATTAGTATAGGAGATACCTGAAACCATATCACACTTTTCATCATAGTGCTTTTACCAATGCATAAAATGCATGGAGAAGTCATTTCGAATGAATCGTCCTCAGTGTTGTGAGAACGATGACGGGTTAAAATTTTTGGTGGTTTCTTGCTCAGTCCATAGGCCTACAGCATGTGGCAAACCGGTGAGCATGTATAGGAGATACCTGAAAACATTGTCATCATAGTGCTTTTACCAATGCATAAAATGCATGGAGAAGTCATTTCGAATGAATCGTCCTCAGTGTTGTGAGAACGATGACGGGTTAAAATTTGTGGTGGTTTCTTGTTCAGTCCATAGGCCTACAGCATGTGGCAAACCGGTGAGCATGTGGCTCTATTAGTATAGGAGGTACCTGAAAACATTTTCATCATAGTGCTTTGACCAATGCATAAAATGCATGGAGAAGTCATTTCCAATGAATCGTTCTCAGTGTTGTGAGAACGATGACGGGTTAAAATTTATGGTGGTTTCTTGTTCAGTCCATAGGCCTGCAGCATGTAGCAAACCGGTGAGCATGTGGCTCTATTAGTATAGGAGATACCTGAAAACATATCACACTTTTCATCATAGTGCCTTTACCAATGCATAAAATGCATGGAGAAGTCATTTCGAATGAATCGTCCTCAGTGTTGTGAGAACGATGACGGGTTAAAATTTTTGGTGGTTTCTTGTTCAGTCCATAGGCCTGCAGCATGTGGCAAACCGGTGAGCATGCGGCTCTATTAGTATAGGAGATACCTGAAAACATATCACACTTTTCATCATAGTGCTTTTACCAATGCATAAAATGCATGGAGAAGTCATATCGAATGAATCGTCCTCAGTGTTGTGAGAGCGATGACGGGTTAAAATTTTTGGTGGATTCTTGTTCAGTCCATAGGCCTACAGCATGTGGCAAACCGGTGAGCATGTGGCTCTATTAGTATAGGAGATACCTGAAAACATATCACACTTTTCATCATAGTGCTTTTACCAATGCATAAATTGCATGGAGAAGTCATTTCGAATGAATTGTCCTCAGTGTTGTGAGAACGATGACGGGTTAAAATTTTTGGTGGATTCTTGTTCAGTACATAGGCGTACAGCATGTGGCAAACCGGTGAGCATGTGGCTCTATTAGTATAGGAGATACTTGAAAACATATCACACTTTTCATCATAGTGCTTTTACCAATGCATAAAATGCATGGAGAAGTCATTTCGAATGAATCGTCCTCAGTGTTGTGATAACAATGACGGGTTAAAATTTTTGGTGGTTTCTTGCTCAGTCCATAGGCCTACAGCATGTGGCAAACCAGTGAGCATGTGGCTCTATTAGTATAGGAGATACCTGAAAACATATCACACTTTTCATCATAGTGCTTTTACCAATGCATAAAATGCATGGAGAAGTCATTTTGAATGAATCGTCCTCAGTGTTGTGAGAACGATGACAGGTGAAAATTTTTGGTGGTTTCTTGTTCAGTCCATAGGCCTACAGCATGTGGCAATCCGGTGAGCATGTGGCTCTATTAGTATAGGAGATACCTGAAAACATATCACACTTTTCATCATAGTGCTTTTACCAATGCATAAAATGCATGGAGAAGTCATTTCAAATGAATCGTCCTCAGTGTTGTGAGAACGATGACGGGTTAAAATTTTTGGTGGTTTCTTGTTCTGTCCATAGGCCTACAGCATGTGGCAAACCGGTGAGCATGTGGCTCTATTAGTATAGGAGATACCTGAAAACATATCACACTTTTCATCATAGTGCTTTTACCAATGCATAAAATGCATGGAGAAGTCATTTCGAATGAATCGTCCTCAGTGTTGTGAGAACGATGACGGGTTAAAATTTTTGGTGGTTTCTTGTTCAGTCCATAGGCCTGCAGCATGTGGCAAACCGGTGAGCATGTGGCTCTATTAGTATAGGAGATACCTGAAAACATATCACACTTTTCATCATAGTACTTTTACCAATGCATAAAATGCATGGAGAAATCATTTCGAATGAATCGTCCTCAGTGTTGTGAGAACGATGACGGGTTAAAATTTTTGGTGGTTTCTTGTTCAGTCCATAGGCCTACAGCATGTGGCAAACCGGTGAGCATGTGGCTCTATTAGTATAGGAGATACCTGAAAACATATCACACTTTTCATCATAGTGCTTTTACCAATGCATAAAATGCATGGAGAAGTCATTTCGAATGAATCGTCCTCAGTGTTGTGAGAACGATGACGGGTTAAAATTTTTGGTGGTTTCTTGTTCAGTCCATAGGCCTGCAGCATGTGGCAAACCGGTGAGCATGTGGCTCTATTAGTATAGGAGATACCTGAAAACATATCACACTTTTCATCATAGTACTTTTACCAATGCATAAAATGCATGGAGAAATCATTTCGAATGAATCGTCCTCAGTGTTGTGAGAACGATGACGGGTTAAAATTTTTGGTGGTTTCTTGTTCAGTCCATAGGCCTACAGCATGTGGCAAACCGGTGAGCATGTGGCTCTATTAGTATAGGAGATACCTGAAAACATATCACACTTTTCATCATAGTGCTTTTACCAATGCATAAAATGCATGAAGACATTTCGAATGAATGTTCCTCAGTGTTGTGAGAACGATGACTGGTTAAAATTTTTGGTGGTTTCTTGTTCAGTCCATAGGCCTACAGCATGTGGCAAACCAGTGAGCATGTGGCTCTATTAGTATAGGAGATACCTGAAAACATATCACACTTTACATCATAGTGCTTTTACCAATGCATAAAATGCATGGAGAAGACATTTCGAATGAATGGTCCTCAGTGTTGTGAGAACGATGACGGGTTAAAATTTTTGGTGGTTTCTTGTTCAGTCCATAGGCCTACAGCATGTGGCAAACCGGTGAGCATGTGGCTCTATTAGTATAGGAGATACCTGAAAACATATCACACTTTTCATCATAGTGCTTTTACCAATGCATAAAATGCATGGAGAAGTCATTTCGAATGTATCGTCCTCAGTGTTGTGAGAACAATGACGGGTTAAAATTTTTGGTGGTTTCCTGTTCAGTCCATAGGCCTACAGCATGTGGCAAACCGGTGAGCATGTGGCTCTATTATGAGAGGAGATACCTGAAAACATATCACACTTTTCATCATAGTGCTTTTACCAATGCATAAAATGCATAGAGAAGTCATTTTGAATGAATCATCCTCAGTGTTGTGAGAACGATGACGGGTTAAAATTTTTGGTGGTTTCTTGTTCAGTCCATAGGCCTACAGCATGTGGCAAACCGGTGAGCATGTGGCTCTATTAGTATAGGAGATACCTGAATACATATCACACTTTTCATCATAGTGCTTTTACCAATGCATAAAATGCATGGAGAAGTCATTTCGAATGAATCGTCCTCAGTGTTGTGAGAACGATGACGGGTTAAAATTTTTGGTGGTTTCTTGTTCAGTCCATAGGCCTACAGCATGTGGCAAACCGGTGAGCATGTGGCTCTATTAGTATAGGAGATACCTGAAAACATATCACACTTTTCATCATAGTGCTTTTACCAATGCATAAAATGCATGGAGAAGTCATTTCGAATTAATCGTCCTCAGTGTTGTGAGAACGATGACGGGTTAAAATTTTTGGTGGTTTCTTGTTCAGTCCATAGGCCTACAGCATGTGGCAAACCGGTGAGCATGTGGCTCTATTAGTATAGGAGATACCTGAAAACATATCACACTTTTCATCATAGTGCTTTTACCAATGCATAAAATGCATGGAGAAGTAATTTCGAATGAATCGTCCTCAGTGTTGTGAGAACGATGACGGGTTAAAATTTTTGGTGGTTTCTTGTTCAGTCCATAGGCCTACAGCATGTGGCAAACCGGTGAGCATGTGGCTCTATTAGTATAGGAGATACCTGACAACATATCACACTTTTCATCATAGTGCTTTTACCAATGCATAAAAAGCATGGAGAAGTCATTTCGAATGAATCGTCCTCAGTGTTGTGAGAACGATGACGGGTTAAAATTTTTGGTGGTTTCTTGTTCAGTCCATTGGCCTACAGCATGTGGCAAACCGGTGAGCATGTATAGGAGATACCTGAAAACATTTTCATCATAGTGCTTTTACCAATGCATAAAATGCATGGAGAAGTCATTTCGAATGAATCGTCCTCAGTGTTATGAGAACGATGACGGGTTAAAATTTTTGGTGGTTTCTTGTTCAGTCCATAGGCCTACAGCATGTGGCAAACCGGTGAGCATGTGGCTCTATTAGTATAGGAGATACCTGAAAACATTTTCATCATAGTGTTTTTACCATTGCATAAAATGCATGGAGAAGTCATTTCGAATGAATCGTTCTCAGTGTTGTGAGAACGATGACGGGTTAAAATCTTTGGTGGTTTCTTGTTCAGTCCATAGGCCTGCAGCATGTGGCAAACCGGTGAGCATGTGGCTCTATTAGTATAGGAGATACCTGAAAACATATCACATTTTTCATTATAGTGCCTTTACCAATGCATAAAATGAATGGAGAAGTCATTTCGAATGAATCGTCCTCAGTGTTGTGAGAACGATGACGGGTTAAAATTTTTGGTTGTTTCTTGTTCAGTCCATAGGCCTGCAGCATGTGGCAATCCGGTGAGCATGTGGCTCTATTAGTATAGGAGATACCTGAAAACATATCACACTTTTCATCATAATGCTTTTACCAATGCATAAAATGCATGGAGAAGTCATTTCGAATGAATGGTCCTCAGTGTTGTGAGAACGATGACGGGTTAAAATTTTTGGTGGTTTCATGTTCAGTCCATAGGCCTACAGCATGTGGCAAATCGGTGAGCATGTGGCTCTATTAGTATAGGAGATACCTGAAAACATATCACACTTTTCATCATAGTGCTTTTACCAATGCATAAAATGCATGGAGAAGTCATTTCGAATGAATCGTCCTCAGTGTTGTGAGAACGATGACGGGTTAAAATTTTTGGTGGTTTCTTGTTCAGTCCATAGGCTTACAGCATGTGGCAAACCGGTGAGCATGTGGCTCTATTAGTATAGGAGATACCTGAAAACATATCACACTTTTCATCATAGTGCTTTTACCAATGCATAAAATGCATGGAGAAGTCATTTCAAATGAATCGTCCTCAGTGTTGTGAGAACGATGACGGGTTAAAATTTTTGGTGGTTTCTTGTTCAGTCCATAGGCCTACAGCATGTGGCAAACCGGTGAGCATGTGGCTCTATTAGTATAGGAGATACCTGAAAACATATCACACTTTTCATCATAGTGCTTTTACCAATGCATAAAATGCATGGAGAAGTCATTTCGAATGAATCGTCCTCAGTGTTGTGAGAACGATGACGGGTTAAAATTTTTGGTGGTTTCTTGTTCAGTCCATTGGCCTACAGCATGTGGCAAACCGGTGAGCATGTATAGGAGATACCTGAAAACATTTTCATCATAGTGCTTTTACCAATGCATAAAATGCATGGAGAAGTCATTTCGAATGAATCGTCCTCAGTGTTATGAGAACGATGACGGGTTAAAATTTTTGGTGGTTTCTTGTTCAGTCCATAGGCCTACAGCATGTGGCAAACCGGTGAGCATGTGGCTCTATTAGTATAGGAGATACCTGAAAACATTTTCATCATAGTGCTTTTACCATTGCATAAAATGCATGGAGAAGTCATTTCGAATGAATCGTTCTCAGTGTTGTGAGAACGATGACGGGTTAAAATCTTTGGTGGTTTCTTGTTCAGTCCATAGGCCTGCAGCATGTGGCAAACCGGTGAGCATGTGGCTCTATTAGTATAGGAGATACCTGAAAACATATCACATTTTTCATTATAGTGCCTTTACCAATGCATAAAATGAATGGAGAAGTCATTTCGAATGAATCGTCCTCAGTGTTGTGAGAACGATGACGGGTTAAAATTTTTGGTGGTTTCTTGTTCAGTCCATAGGCCTGCAGCATGTGGCAATCCGGTGAGCATGTGGCTCTATTAGTATAGGAGATACCTGAAAACATATCACACTTTTCATCATAGTGCTTTTACCAATGCATAAAATGCATGGAGAAGTCATTTCAAATGAATCGTCCTCAGTGTTGTGAGAACGATGACGGGTTAAAATTTTTGGTGGTTTCTTGTTCAGTCCATAGGCCTACAGCATGTGGCAAACCGGTGAGCATGTGGCTCTATTAGTATAGGAGATACCTGAAAACATATCACACTTTTCATCATAGTGCTTTTACCAATGCATAAAATGCATGGAGAAGTCATTTCGAATGAATCGTCCTCAGTGTTGTGAGAACGATGACGGGTTAAAATTTTTGGTGGTTTCTTGTTCAGTCCATTGGCCTACAGCATGTGGCAAACCGGTGAGCATGTATAGGAGATACCTGAAAACATTTTCATCATAGTGCTTTTACCAATGCATAAAATGCATGGAGAAGTCATTTCGAATGAATCGTCCTCAGTGTTATGAGAACGATGACGGGTTAAAATTTTTGGTGGTTTCTTGTTCAGTCCATAGGCCTACAGCATGTGGCAAACCGGTGAGCATGTGGCTCTATTAGTATAGGAGATACCTGAAAACATTTTCATCATAGTGCTTTTACCATTGCATAAAATGCATGGAGAAGTCATTTCGAATGAATCGTTCTCAGTGTTGTGAGAACGATGACGGGTTAAAATCTTTGGTGGTTTCTTGTTCAGTCCATAGGCCTGCAGCATGTGGCAAACCGGTGAGCATGTGGCTCTATTAGTATAGGAGATACCTGAAAACATATCACATTTTTCATTATAGTGCCTTTACCAATGCATAAAATGAATGGAGAAGTCATTTCGAATGAATCGTCCTCAGTGTTGTGAGAACGATGACGGGTTAAAATTTTTGGTGGTTTCTTGTTCAGTCCATAGGCCTGCAGCATGTGGCAATCCGGTGAGCATGTGGCTCTATTAGTATAGGAGATACCTGAAAACATATCACACTTTTCATCATAATGCTTTTACCAATGCATAAAATGCATGGAGAAGTCATTTCGAATGAATGGTCCTCAGTGTTGTGAGAACGATGACGGGTTAAAATTTTTGGTGGTTTCATGTTCAGTCCATAGGCCTACAGCATGTGGCAAATCGGTGAGCATGTGGCTCTATTAGTATAGGAGATACCTGAAAACATATCACACTTTTCATCATAGTGCTTTTACCAATGCATAAAATGCATGGAGAAGTCATTTCGAATGAATCGTCCTCAGTGTTGTGAGAACGATGACGGGTTAAAATTTTTGGTGGTTTCTTGTTCAGTCCATAGGCTTACAGCATGTGGCAAACCGGTGAGCATGTGGCTCTATTAGTATAGGAGATACCTGAAAACATATCACACTTTTCATCATAGTGCTTTTACCAATGCATAAAATGCATGGAGAAGTCATTTCAAATGAATCGTCCTCAGTGTTGTGAGAACGATGACGGGTTAAAATTTTTGGTGGTTTCTTGTTCAGTCCATAGGCCTACAGCATGTGGCAAACCGGTGAGCATGTGGCTCTATTAGTATAGGAGATACCTGAAAACATATCACACTTTTCATCATAGTGCTTTTACCAATGCATAAAATGCATGGAGAAGTCATTTCGAATGAATCGTCCTCAGTGTTGTGAGAACGATGACGGGTTAAAATTTTTGGTGGTTTTTTGTTCAGTCCATAGGCCTACAGCATGTGGCAAACCGGTGAGCATGTGGCTCTATTAGTATAGGAGATACCTGACAACATATCACACTTTTCATCATAGTGCTTTTACCAATGCATAAAATGCATGGAGAAGTCATTTCGAATGAATCGTCCTCAGTGTTATGAGAACGATGACGGGTTAAAATTTTTGGTGGTTTCTTGTTCAGTCCATAGGCCTACAGCATGTGGCAAACCGGTGAGCATGTGGCTCTATTAGTATAGGAGATACCTGAAAACATTTTCATCATAGTGCTTTTACCATTGCATAAAATGCATGGAGAAGTCATTTCGAATGAATCGTTCTCAGTGTTGTGAGAACGATGACGGGTTAAAATCTTTGGTGGTTTCTTGTTCAGTCCATAGGCCTGCAGCATGTGGCAAACCGGTGAGCATGTGGCTCTATTAGTATAGGAGATACCTGAAAACATATCACATTTTTCATTATAGTGCCTTTACCAATGCATAAAATGAATGGAGAAGTCATTTCGAATGAATCGTCCTCAGTGTTGTGAGAACGATGACGGGTTAAAATTTTTGGTGGTTTCTTGTTCAGTCCATAGGCCTGCAGCATGTGGCAATCCGGTGAGCATGTGGCTCTATTAGTATAGGAGATACCTGAAAACATATCACACTTTTCATCATAGTGCTTTTACCAATGCATAAAATGCATGGAGAAGTCATTTCAAATGAATCGTCCCCAGTGTTGTGAGAACGATGACGGGTTAAAATTTTTGGTGGTTTCTTGTTCAGTCCATAGGCCTACAGCATGTGGCAAACCGGTGAGCATGTGGCTCTATTAGTATAGGAGATACCTGAAAACATATCACACTTTTCATCATAGTGCTTTTACCAATGCATAAAATGCATGGAGAAGTCATTTCGAATGAATCGTCCTCAGTGTTGTGAGAACGATGACGGGTTAAAATTTTTGGTGGTTTCTTGTTCAGTCCATTGGCCTACAGCATGTGGCAAACCGGTGAGCATGTATAGGAGATACCTGAAAACATTTTCATCATAGTGCTTTTACCAATGCATAAAATGCATGGAGAAGTCATTTCGAATGAATCGTCCTCAGTGTTATGAGAACGATGACGGGTTAAAATTTTTGGTGGTTTCTTGTTCAGTCCATAGGCCTACAGCATGTGGCAAACCGGTGAGCATGTGGCTCTATTAGTATAGGAGATACCTGAAAACATTTTCATCATAGTGCTTTTACCATTGCATAAAATGCATGGAGAAGTCATTTCGAATGAATCGTTCTCAGTGTTGTGAGAACGATGACGGGTTAAAATCTTTGGTGGTTTCTTGTTCAGTCCATAGGCCTGCAGCATGTGGCAAACCGGTGAGCATGTGGCTCTATTAGTATAGGAGATACCTGAAAACATATCACATTTTTCATTATAGTGCCTTTACCAATGCATAAAATGAATGGAGAAGTCATTTCGAATGAATCGTCCTCAGTGTTGTGAGAACGATGACGGGTTAAAATTTTTGGTGGTTTCTTGTTCAGTCCATAGGCCTGCAGCATGTGGCAATCCGGTGAGCATGTGGCTCTATTAGTATAGGAGATACCTGAAAACATATCACACTTTTCATCATAATGCTTTTACCAATGCATAAAATGCATGGAGAAGTCATTTCGAATGAATGGTCCTCAGTGTTGTGAGAACGATGACGGGTTAAAATTTTTGGTGGTTTCATGTTCAGTCCATAGGCCTACAGCATGCGGCAAATCGGTGAGCATGTGGCTCTATTAGTATAGGAGATACCTGAAAACATATCACACTTTTCATCATAGTGCTTTTACCAATGCATAAAATGCATGGAGAAGTCATTTCGAATGAATCGTCCTCAGTGTTGTGAGAACGATGACGGGTTAAAATTATTGGTGGTTTCTTGTTCAGTCCATAGGCTTACAGCATGTGGCAAACCGGTGAGCATGTGGCTCTATTAGTATAGGAGATACCTGAAAACATATCACACTTTTCATCATAGTGCTTTTACCAATGCATAAAATGCATGGAGAAGTCATTTCAAATGAATCGTCCTCAGTGTTGTGAGAACGATGACGGGTTAAAATTTTTGGTGGTTTCTTGTTCAGTCCATAGGCCTACAGCATGTGGCAAACCGGTGAGCATGTGGCTCTATTAGTATAGGAGATACCTGAAAACATATCACACTTTTCATCATAGTGCTTTTACCAATGCATAAAATGCATGGAGAAGTCATTTCGAATGAATCGTCCTCAGTGTTGTGAGAACGATGACGGGTTAAAATTTTTGGTGGTTTTTTGTTCAGTCCATAGGCCTACAGCATGTGGCAAACCGGTGAGCATGTGGCTCTATTAGTATAGGAGATACCTGACAACATATCACACTTTTCATCATAGTGCTTTTACCAATGCATAAAATGCATGGAGAAGTCATTTCGAATGAATCGTCCTCAGTGTTATGAGAACGATGACGGGTTAAAATTTTTGGTGGTTTCTTGTTCAGTCCATAGGCCTACAGCATGTGGCAAACCGGTGAGCATGTGGCTCTATTAGTATAGGAGATACCTGAAAACATTTTCATCATAGTGCTTTTACCATTGCATAAAATGCATGGAGAAGTCATTTCGAATGAATCGTTCTCAGTGTTGTGAGAACGATGACGGGTTAAAATCTTTGGTGGTTTCTTGTTCAGTCCATAGGCCTGCAGCATGTGGCAAACCGGTGAGCATGTGGCTCTATTAGTATAGGAGATACCTGAAAACATATCACATTTTTCATTATAGTGCCTTTACCAATGCATAAAATGAATGGAGAAGTCATTTCGAATGAATCGTCCTCAGTGTTGTGAGAACGATGACGGGTTAAAATTTTTGGTGGTTTCTTGTTCAGTCCATAGGCCTGCAGCATGTGGCAATCCGGTGAGCATGTGGCTCTATTAGTATAGGAGATACCTGAAAACATATCACACTTTTCATCATAGTGCTTTTACCAATGCATAAAATGCATGGAGAAGTCATTTCAAATGAATCGTCCTCAGTGTTGTGAGAACGATGACGGGTTAAAATTTTTGGTGGTTTCTTGTTCAGTCCATAGGCCTACAGCATGTGGCAAACCGGTGAGCATGTGGCTCTATTAGTATAGGAGATACCTGAAAACATATCACACTTTTCATCATAGTGCTTTTACCAATGCATAAAATGCATGGAGAAGTCATTTCGAATGAATCGTCCTCAGTGTTGTGAGAACGATGACGGGTTAAAATTTTTGGTGGTTTCTTGTTCAGTCCATTGGCCTACAGCATGTGGCAAACCGGTGAGCATGTATAGGAGATACCTGAAAACATTTTCATCATAGTGCTTTTACCAATGCATAAAATGCATGGAGAAGTCATTTCGAATGAATCGTCCTCAGTGTTATGAGAACGATGACGGGTTAAAATTTTTGGTGGTTTCTTGTTCAGTCCATAGGCCTACAGCATGTGGCAAACCGGTGAGCATGTGGCTCTATTAGTATAGGAGATACCTGAAAACATTTTCATCATAGTGCTTTTACCATTGCATAAAATGCATGGAGAAGTCATTTCGAATGAATCGTTCTCAGTGTTGTGAGAACGATGACGGGTTAAAATCTTTGGTGGTTTCTTGTTCAGTCCATAGGCCTGCAGCATGTGGCAAACCGGTGAGCATGTGGCTCTATTAGTATAGGAGATACCTGAAAACATATCACATTTTTCATTATAGTGCCTTTACCAATGCATAAAATGAATGGAGAAGTCATTTCGAATGAATCGTCCTCAGTGTTGTGAGAACGATGACGGGTTAAAATTTTTGGTGGTTTCTTGTTCAGTCCATAGGCCTGCAGCATGTGGCAATCCGGTGAGCATGTGGCTCTATTAGTATAGGAGATACCTGAAAACATATCACACTTTTCATCATAATGCTTTTACCAATGCATAAAATGCATGGAGAAGTCATTTCGAATGAATGGTCCTCAGTGTTGTGAGAACGATGACGGGTTAAAATTTTTGGTGGTTTCATGTTCAGTCCATAGGCCTACAGCATGTGGCAAATCGGTGAGCATGTGGCTCTATTAGTATAGGAGATACCTGAAAACATATCACACTTTTCATCATAGTGCTTTTACCAATGCATAAAATGCATGGAGAAGTCATTTCGAATGAATCGTCCTCAGTGTTGTGAGAACGATGACGGGTTAAAATTTTTGGTGGTTTCTTGTTCAGTCCATAGGCTTACAGCATGTGGCAAACCGGTGAGCATGTGGCTCTATTAGTATAGGAGATACCTGAAAACATATCACACTTTTCATCATAGTGCTTTTACCAATGCATAAAATGCATGGAGAAGTCATTTCAAATGAATCGTCCTCAGTGTTGTGAGAACGATGACGGGTTAAAATTTTTGGTGGTTTCTTGTTCAGTCCATAGGCCTACAGCATGTGGCAAACCGGTGAGCATGTGGCTCTATTAGTATAGGAGATACCTGAAAACATATCACACTTTTCATCATAGTGCTTTTACCAATGCATAAAATGCATGGAGAAGTCATTTCGAATGAATCGTCCTCAGTGTTGTGAGAACGATGACGGGTTAAAATTTTTGGTGGTTTTTTGTTCAGTCCATAGGCCTACAGCATGTGGCAAACCGGTGAGCATGTGGCTCTATTAGTATAGGAGATACCTGACAACATATCACACTTTTCATCATAGTGCTTTTACCAATGCATAAAATGCATGGAGAAGTCATTTCGAATGAATCGTCCTCAGTGTTATGAGAACGATGACGGGTTAAAATTTTTGGTGGTTTCTTGTTCAGTCCATAGGCCTACAGCATGTGGCAAACCGGTGAGCATGTGGCTCTATTAGTATAGGAGATACCTGAAAACATTTTCATCATAGTGCTTTTACCATTGCATAAAATGCATGGAGAAGTCATTTCGAATGAATCGTTCTCAGTGTTGTGAGAACGATGACGGGTTAAAATCTTTGGTGGTTTCTTGTTCAGTCCATAGGCCTGCAGCATGTGGCAAACCGGTGAGCATGTGGCTCTATTAGTATAGGAGATACCTGAAAACATATCACATTTTTCATTATAGTGCCTTTACCAATGCATAAAATGAATGGAGAAGTCATTTCGAATGAATCGTCCTCAGTGTTGTGAGAACGATGACGGGTTAAAATTTTTGGTGGTTTCTTGTTCAGTCCATAGGCCTGCAGCATGTGGCAATCCGGTGAGCATGTGGCTCTATTAGTATAGGAGATACCTGAAAACATATCACACTTTTCATCATAGTGCTTTTACCAATGCATAAAATGCATGGAGAAGTCATTTCAAATGAATCGTCCTCAGTGTTGTGAGAACGATGACGGGTTAAAATTTTTGGTGGTTTCTTGTTCAGTCCATAGGCCTACAGCATGTGGCAAACCGGTGAGCATGTGGCTCTATTAGTATAGGAGATACCTGAAAACATATCACACTTTTCATCATAGTGCTTTTACCAATGCATAAAATGCATGGAGAAGTCATTTCGAATGAATCGTCCTCAGTGTTGTGAGAACGATGACGGGTTAAAATTTTTGGTGGTTTCTTGTTCAGTCCATTGGCCTACAGCATGTGGCAAACCGGTGAGCATGTATAGGAGATACCTGAAAACATTTTCATCATAGTGCTTTTACCAATGCATAAAATGCATGGAGAAGTCATTTCGAATGAATCGTCCTCAGTGTTATGAGAACGATGACGGGTTAAAATTTTTGGTGGTTTCTTGTTCAGTCCATAGGCCTACAGCATGTGGCAAACCGGTGAGCATGTGGCTCTATTAGTATAGGAGATACCTGAAAACATTTTCATCATAGTGCTTTTACCATTGCATAAAATGCATGGAGAAGTCATTTCGAATGAATCGTTCTCAGTGTTGTGAGAACGATGACGGGTTAAAATCTTTGGTGGTTTCTTGTTCAGTCCATAGGCCTGCAGCATGTGGCAAACCGGTGAGCATGTGGCTCTATTAGTATAGGAGATACCTGAAAACATATCACATTTTTCATTATAGTGCCTTTACCAATGCATAAAATGAATGGAGAAGTCATTTCGAATGAATCGTCCTCAGTGTTGTGAGAACGATGACGGGTTAAAATTTTTGGTGGTTTCTTGTTCAGTCCATAGGCCTGCAGCATGTGGCAATCCGGTGAGCATGTGGCTCTATTAGTATAGGAGATACCTGAAAACATATCACACTTTTCATCATAATGCTTTTACCAATGCATAAAATGCATGGAGAAGTCATTTCGAATGAATGGTCCTCAGTGTTGTGAGAACGATGACGGGTTAAAACTTTTGGTGGTTTCATGTTCAGTCCATAGGCCTACAGCATGTGGCAAATCGGTGAGCATGTGGCTCTATTAGTATAGGAGATACCTGAAAACATATCACACTTTTCATCATAGTGCTTTTACCAATGCATAAAATGCATGGAGAAGTCATTTCGAATGAATCGTCCTCAGTGTTGTGAGAACGATGACGGGTTAAAATTTTTGGTGGTTTCTTGTTCAGTCCATAGGCCTACAGCATGTGGCAAACCGGTGAGCATGTGGCTCTATTAGTATAGGAGATACCTGAAAACATATCACACTTTTCATCATAGTGCTTTTACCAATGCATAAAATGCATGGAGAAGTCATTTCGAATGAATCGTCCTCAGTGTTGTGAGAACGATGACGGGTTAAAATTTTTGGTGGTTTTTTGTTCAGTCCATAGGCCTACAGCATGTGGCAAACCGGTGAGCATGTGGCTCTATTAGTATAGGAGATACCTGACAACATATCACACTTTTCATCATAGTGCTTTTACCAATGCATAAAATGCATGGAGAAGTCATTTCGAATGAATCGTCCTCAGTGTTATGAGAACGATGACGGGTTAAAATTTTTGGTGGTTTCTTGTTCAGTCCATAGGCCTACAGCATGTGGCAAACCGGTGAGCATGTGGCTCTATTAGTATAGGAGATACCTGAAAACATTTTCATCATAGTGCTTTTACCATTGCATAAAATGCATGGAGAAGTCATTTCGAATGAATCGTTCTCAGTGTTGTGAGAACGATGACGGGTTAAAATCTTTGGTGGTTTCTTGTTCAGTCCATAGGCCTACAGCATGTGGCAAACCGGTGAACATGTGGCTCTATTAGTATAGGAGATACCTGAAAACATATCACATTTTTCATCATAGTGCCTTTACCAATGCATAAAATGAATGGAGAAGTCATTTCGAATGAATCGTCCTCAGTGTTGTGAGAACGATGACGGGTTAAAATTTTTGGTGGTTTCTTGTTCAGTCCATAGGCCTGCAGCATGTGGCAATCCGGTGAGCATGTGGCTCTATTAGTATAGGAGATACCTGAAAACATATCACACTTTTCATCATAATGCTTTTACCAATGCATAAAATGCATGGAGAAGTCATTTCGAATGAATGGTCCTCCGTGTTGTGAGAACGATGACGGGTTAAAATTTTTGGTGGTTTCATGTTCAGTCCATAGGCCTACAGCATGTGGCAAACCGGTGAGCATGTGGCTCTATTAGTATAGGAGATACCTGAAAACATATCACACTTTTCATCATAGTGCTTTTACCAATGCATAAAATGCATGGAGAAGTCATTTCGAATGAATCGTCCTCAGTGTTGTGAGAACGATGACGGGTTAAAATTTTTGGTGGTTTCTTGTTCAGTCCATAGGCCTACAGCATGTGGCAAACCGGTGAGCATGTGGCTCTATTAGTATAGGAGATACCTGAAAACATATCACACTTTTCATCATAGTGCTTTTACCAATGCATAAAATGCATGGAGAAGTCATTTCAAATGAATCGTCCTCAGTGATGTGAGAACGATGACGGGTTAAAATTTTTGGTGGTTTCTTGTTCAGTCCATAGGCCTGCAGCATGTGGCAAACCGGTGAGCATGTGGCTCTATTAGTATAGGAGATACCTGAAAACATATCACACTTTTCATCATAGTGCTTTTACCAATGCATAAAATGCATGGAGAAGTTATTTCAAATGAATCGTCCTCAGTGTTGTGAGAACGATGACGGGTTAACATTTTTGGTGGTTTCTTGTTCAGTCCATAGGCCTACAGCATGTGGCAAACCGGTGAGCATGTGGCTCTATTAGTATAGGAGATACCTGAAAACATATCACACTTTTCATCATAGTGCTTTTACCAATGCATAAAATGCATGGACGAAATGAATCGTCCTCAGTGTTGTGAGAACGATGACGGGTTAAAATTTTTGGTGGTTTCTTGTTCAGTCCATTGGCCTACAGCATGTGGCAAACCGGTGAGCATGTATAGGAGATACCTGAAAACATTTTCATCATAGTGCTTTTACCAATGCATAAAATGCATGGAGAAGTCATTTCGAATGAATGGTCCTCAGTGTTGTGAGAACAATGACGGGTTAAAATTTTTGGTGGTTGCTTGTTCAGTCCATAGGCCTACAGCATGTGGCAAACCGGTGAACATGTGGCTCTATTAGTATAGGAGATACCTGAAAACATATCACACTTTTCATCATAGTGCTTTTACCAATGCATAAAATGCATGGAAAAGTCATTTCGAATGAATCATCCTCAGTGTTGTGAGAACAATGACGGGTTAAAATTTTTGGTGGTTTCTTGTTCAGTCCATAGGCCTACAGCATGTGGCAAACCGGTGAGCATGTGGCTCTATTAGTATAGGAGATACCTGAAAACATATCACACTTTTCATCATAGTGCTTTTACCAATGCATAAAATGCATGGAGAAGTCATTTCGAATGAATCGTCCTCAGTGTTGTGAGAACGATGACGGGTTAAAATTTTTGGTGGTTTCTTGTTCAGTCCATAGGCCTACAGCATGTGGCAAACCGGTGAGCATGTATAGGAGATACCTGAAAACATTTTCATCATAGTGCTTTTACCAATGCATAAAATGCATGGAGAAGTCATTTCGAATGAATGGTCCTCAGTGTTGTGAGAACGATGACGGGTTAAAATTTTTGGTGGTTTCTTGTTCAGTCCATAAGCCTACAGCATGTGGCAAACCGGTGAGCATGTGGCTCTATTAGTATAGGAGATACCTGAAAACATATCACACTTTTCATCATAGTGCTTTTACCAATGCATAAAATGCATGGAGAAGTCATTTCGAATGAATCGTCCTCAGTGTTGTGAGAACGATGACGGGTTAAAATTTTTGGTGGTTTCTTGCTCAGTCCATAGGCCTACAGCATGTGGCAAACCGGTGAGCATGTATAGGAGATACCTGAAAACATTGTCATCATAGTGCTTTTACCAATGCATAAAATGCATGGAGAAGTCATTTCGAATGAATCGTCCTCAGTGTTGTGAGAACGATGACGGGTTAAAATTTGTGGTGGTTTCTTGTTCAGTCCATAGGCCTACAGCATGTGGCAAACCGGTGAGCATGTGGCTCTATTAGTATAGGAGGTACCTGAAAACATTTTCATCATAGTGCTTTGACCAATGCATAAAATGCATGGAGAAGTCATTTCCAATGAATCGTTCTCAGTGTTGTGAGAACGATGACGGGTTAAAATTTATGGTGGTTTCTTGTTCAGTCCATAGGCCTGCAGCATGTAGCAAACCGGTGAGCATGTGGCTCTATTAGTATAGGAGATACCTGAAAACATATCACACTTTTCATCATAGTGCCTTTACCAATGCATAAAATGCATGGAGAAGTCATTTCGAATGAATCGTCCTCAGTGTTGTGAGAACGATGACGGGTTAAAATTTTTGGTGGTTTCTTGTTCAGTCCATAGGCCTGCAGCATGTGGCAAACCGGTGAGCATGTGGCTCTATTAGTATAGGAGATACCTGAAAACATATCACACTTTTCATCATAGTGCTTTTACCAATGCATAAAATGCATGGAGAAGTCATATCGAATGAATCGTCCTCAGTGTTGTGAGAGCGATGACGGGTTAAAATTTTTGGTGGATTCTTGTTCAGTCCATAGGCCTACAGCATGTGGCAAACCGGTGAGCATGTGGCTCTTTAGTATAGGAGATACCTGAAAACATATCACACTTTTCATCATAGTGCTTTTACCAATGCATAAATTGCATGGAGAAGTCATTTCGAATGAATTGTCCTCAGTGTTGTGAGAACGATGACGGGTTAAAATTTTTGGTGGATTCTTGTTCAGTACATAGGCCTACAGCATGTGGCAAACCGGTGAGCATGTGGCTCTATTAGTATAGGAGATACTTGAAAACATATCACACTTTTCATCATAGTGCTTTTACCAATGCATAAAATGCATGGAGAAGTCATTTCAAATGAATCGTCCTCAGTGTTGTGATAACAATGACGGGTTAAAATTTTTGGTGGTTTCTTGCTCAGTCCATAGGCCTACAGCATGTGGCAAACCAGTGAGCATGTGGCTCTATTAGTATAGGAGATACCTGAAAACACATCACACTTTTCATCATAGTGCTTTTACCAATGCATAAAATGCATGGAGAAGTCATTTTGAATGAATCGTCCTCAGTGTTGTGAGAACGATGACGGGTTAAAATTTTTGGTGGTTTCTTGTTCAGTCCATAGGCCTACAGCATGTGGCAACCCGGTGAGCATGTGGCTCTATTAGTATAGGAGATACCTGAAAACATATCACACTTTTCATCATAGTGCTTTTACCAATGCATAAAATGCATGGAGAAGTCATTTCAAATGAATCGTCCTCAGTGTTGTGAGAACGATGACGGGTTAAAATTTTTGGTGGTTTCTTGTTCAGTCCATAGGCCTACAGCATGTGGCAAACCGGTGAGCATGTGGCTCTATTAGTATAGGAGATACCTGAAAACATATCACACTTTTCATCATAGTGCTTTTACCAATGCATAAAATGCATGGAGAAGTCATTTCGAATGAATCGTCCTCAGTGTTGTGAGAACGATGACGGGTTAAAATTTTTGGTGGTTTCTTGTTCAATCCATAGGCCTGCAGCATGTGGCAAACCGGTGAGCATGTGGCTCTATTAGTATAGGAGATACCTGAAAACATATCACACTTTTCATCATAGTACTTTTACCAATGCATAAAATGCATGGAGAAATCATTTCGAATGAATCGTCCTCAGTGTTGTGAGAACGATGATGGGTTAAAATTTTTGGTGGTTTCTTGTTCAGTCCATAGGCCTGCAGCATGTGGCAAACCGGTGAGCATGTGGCTCTATTAGTATAGGAGATACCTGAAAACATATCACACTTTTCATCATAGTACTTTTACCAATGCCTAAAATGCATGGAGAAATCATTTCGAATGAATCGTCCTCAGTGTTGTGAGAACGATGACGGGTTAAAATTTTTGGTGGTTTCTTGTTCAGTCCATAGGCCTACAGCATGTGGCAAACCGGTGAGCATGTGGCTCTATTAGTATAGGAGATACCTGAAAACATATCACACTTTTCATCATAGTGCTTTTACCAATGCATAAAATGCATGGAGAAGACATTTCGAATGAATGGTCCTCAGTGTTGTGAGAACGATGACGGGTTAAAATTTTTGGTGGTTTCTTGTTCAGTCCATAGGCCTACAGCATGTGGCAAACCAGTGAGCATGTGGCTCTATTAGTATAGGAGATACCTGAAAACATATCACACTTTTCATCATAGTGCTTTTACCAATGCATAAAATGCATGGAGAAGACATTTCGAATGAATGGTCCTCAGTGTTGTGAGAACGATGACGGGTTAAAATTTTTGGTGGTTTCTTGTTCAGTCCATAGGCCTACAGCATGTGGCAAACCGGTGAGCATGTGGCTCTAATAGTATAGGAGATACCTGAAAACATATCACACTTTTCATCATAGTGCTTTTACCAATGCATAAAATGCATGGAGAAGTCATTTCGAATGTATAGTCCTCAGTGTTGTGAGAACAATGACGGGTTAAAATTTTTGGTGGTTTCTTGTTCAGTCCATAGGCCTACAGCATGTGGCAAACCGGTGAGCATGTGGCTCTATTATGAGAGGAGATACCTGAAAACATATCACACTTTTCATCATAGTGCTTTTACCAATGCATAAAATGCATAGAGAAGTCATTTTGAATGAATCATCCTCAGTGTTGTGAGAACGATGACGGGTTAAAATTTTTGGTGGTTTCTTGTTCAGTCCATAGGCCTACAGCATGTGGCAAACCGGTGAGCATGTGGCTCTATTAGTATAGGAGATACCTGAATACATATCACACTTTTCATCATAGTGCTTTTACCAATGCATAAAATGCATGGAGAAGTCATTTCGAATGAATCGTCCTCAGTGTTGTGAGAACGATGACGGGTTAAAATTTTTGGTGGTTTCTTGTTCAGTCCATACGCCTACAGCATGTGGCAAACCGGTGAGCATGTGGCTCTATTAGTATAGGAGATACCTGAAAACATATCACACTTTTCATCATAGTGCTTTTACCAATGCATAAAATGCATGGAGAAGTCATTTCGAATTAATCGTCCTCAGTGTTGTGAGAACGATGACGGGTTAAAATTTTTGGTGGTTTCTTGTTCAGTCCATAGGCCTACAGCATGTGGCAAACCGGTGAGCATGTGGCTCTATTAGTATAGGAGATACCTGAAAACATATCACACTTTTCATCATAGTGCTTTTACCAATGCATAAAATGCATGGAGAAGTCATTTCGAATGAATCGTCCTCAGTGTTGTGAGAACGATGACGGGTTAAAATTTTTGGTGGTTTCTTGTTCAGTCCATAGGCCTACAGCATGTGGCAAACCGATGAGCATGTGGCTCTATTAGTATAGGAGATACCTGACAACATATCACACTTTTCATCATAGTGCTTTTACCAATGCATAAAAAGCATGGAGAAGTCATTTCGAATGAATCGTCCTCAGTGTTGTGAGAACGATGACGGGTTAAAATTTTTGGTGGTTTCTTGTTCAGTCCATTGGCCTACAGCATGTGGCAAACCGGTGAGCATGTATAGGAGATACCTGAAAACATTTTCATCATAGTGCTTTTACCAATGCATAAAATGCATGGAGAAGTCATTTCGAATGAATCGTCCTCAGTGTTATGAGAACGATGACGGGTTAAAATTTTTGGTGGTTTCTTGTTCAGTCCATAGGCCTACAGCATGTGGCAAACCGGTGAGCATGTGGCTCTATTAGTATAGGAGATACCTGAAAACATTTTCATCATAGTGCTTTTACCATTGCATAAAATGCATGGAGAAGTCATTTCGAATGAATCGTTCTCAGTGTTGTGAGAACGATGACGGGTTAAAATCTTTGGTGGTTTCTTGTTCAGTCCATAGGCCTGCAGCATGTGGCAAACCGGTGAGCATGTGGCTCTATTAGTATAGGAGATACCTGAAAACATATCACATTTTTCATCATAGTGCCTTTACCAATGCATAAAATGAATGGAGAAGTCATTTCGAATGAATCGTCCTCAGTGTTGTGAGAACGATGACGGGTTAAAATTTTTGGTGGTTTCTTGTTCAGTCCATAGGCCTGCAGCATGTGGCAATCCGGTGAGCATGTGGCTCTATTAGTATAGGAGATACCTGAAAACATATCACACTTTTCATCATAATGCTTTTACCAATGCATAAAATGCATGGAGAAGTCATTGCGAATGAATGGTCCTCCGTGTTGTGAGAACGATGACGGGTTAAAATTTTTGGTGGTTTCTTGTTCAGTCCATAGGCCTGCAGCGTGTGGCAAACCGGTGAGCATGTGGCTCTATTAGTATAGGAGATACCTGAAAACATATCACACTTTTCATCATAGTGCTTTTACCAATGCATAAAATGCATGGAGAAGTCATTTCAAATGAATCGTCCTCAGTGTTGTGAGAACGATGGCGGGTTAAAATTTTTGGTGGTTTCTTGTTCAGTCCATAGGCCTACAGCATGTGACAAACCGGTGAGCATGTGGCTCTATTAGTATAGGAGATACCTGAAAACATATCACACTTTTCATCATAGTGCTTTTACCAATGCATAAAATGCATGGAGAAGTCATTTCGAATGAATCGTCCTCAGTGTTGTGAGAACGATGACGGGTTAAAATTTTTGGTGGTTTTTTGTTCAGTCCATAGGCCTGCAGCATGTGGCAAACCGGTGAGCATGTGGCTCTATTAGTATAGGAGATACCTGAAAACATATCACACTTTTCATCATAGTGCTTTTACCAATGCATAAAATGCATGGAGAAGTCATTTCAAATGAATCGTCCTCAGTGTTGTGAGAACGATGACGGGTTAAAATTTTTGGTGGTTTCTTGTTCAGTCCATAGGCCTACAGCATGTGGCAAACCGGTGAGCATGTGGCTCTATTAGTATAGGAGATACCTGAAAACATATCACACTTTTCATCATAGTGCTTTTACCAATGCATAAAATGCATGGAGAAGTCATTTCGAATGAATCGTCCTCAGTGTTGTGAGAACGATGACGGGTTAAAATTTTTGGTGGTTTCTTGTTCAGTCCATAGGCCTGCAGCATGTGGCAAACCGGTGAGCATGTGGCTCTATTAGTATAGGAGACACCTGAAAACATATCACACTTTTCATCATAGTGCTTTTACCAATGCATAAAATGCATGGAGAAGTCATTTCAAATGAATCGTCCTCAGTGTTGTGAGAACGATGACGGGTTAAAATTTTTGGTGGTTTCTTGTTCAGTCCATTGGCCTACAGCATGTGGCAAACCGGTGAGCATGTATAGGAGATACCTGAAAACATTTTCATCATAGTGCTTTTACCAATGCATAAAATGCATGGAGAAGTCATTTCGAATGAATCGTTCTCAGTGTTGTGAGAACGATGACGGGGTAAAATCTTTGGTGGTTTCTTGTTCAGTCCATAGGCCTGCAGCATGTAGCAAACCGGTGAGCATGTGGCTCTATTAGTATAGGAGATACCTGAAAACATATCACATTTTTCATCATAGTGCCTTTACCAATGCATAAAATGAATGGAGAAGTCATTTCGAATGAATCGTCCTCAGTGTTGTGAGAACGATGACGGGTTAAAATTTTTGGTGGTTTCTTGTTCAGTCCATAGGCCTGCAGCATGTGGCAAACCGGTGAGCATGTGGCTCTATTAGTATAGGAGATACCTGAAAACATATCACACTTTTCATCATAATGCTTTTACCAATGCATAAAATGCATGGAGAAGTCATTTCGAATGAATGGTCCTCAGTGTTGTGAGAACGATGACGGGTTAAAATTTTTGGTGGTTTCTTGTTCAGTCCATAGGCCTACGGCATGTGGCAAACCAGTGAGCATGTGGCTCTATTAGTATAGGAGATACCTGAAAACATATCACACTTTTCATCATAGTGCTTTTACCAATGCATAAAATGCATGGAGAAGTCATTTCGAATGAATCGTCCTCAGTGTTGTGAGAACGATGACGGGTTAAAATTTTTGGTGGTTTCTTGTTCAGTCCATAGGCCTACAGCATGTGGCAAACCGGTGAACATGTGGCTCTATTAGTATAGGAGATACCTGAAAACATATCACACTTTTCATCATAGTGCTTTTACCAATGCATAAAATGCATGGAGAAGTCATTTCGAATGAATCGTCCTCAGTGTTGTGAGAACGATGACGGGTTAAAATTTTTGGTGGTTTCTTGCTCAGTCCATAGGCCTACAGCATGTGGCAAACCGGTGAGCATGTATAGGAGATACCTGAAAACATTGTCATCATAGTGCTTTTACCAATGCATAAAATGCATGGAGAAGTCATTTCGAATGAATCGTCCTCAGTGTTGTGAGAACGATGACGGGTTAAAATTTGTGGTGGTTTCTTGTTCAGTCCATAGGCCTACAGCATGTGGCAAACCGGTGAGCATGTGGCTCTATTAGTATAGGAGGTACCTGAAAACATTTTCATCATAGTGCTTTGACCAATGCATAAAATGCATGGAGAAGTCATTTCCAATGAATCGTTCTCAGTGTTGTGAGAACGATGACGGGTTAAAATTTATGGTGGTTTCTTGTTCAGTCCATAGGCCTGCAGCATGTAGCAAACCGGTGAGCATGTGGCTCTATTAGTATAGGAGATACCTGAAAACATATCACACTTTTCATCATAGTGCCTTTACCAATGCATAAAATGCATGGAGAATTCATTTCGAATGAATCGTCCTCAGTGTTGTGAGAATGATGACGGGTTAAAATTTTTGGTGGTTTCTTGTTCAGTCCATAGGCCTGCATCATGTGGCAAACCGGTGAGCATGTGGCTCTATTAGTATAGGAGATACCTGAAAACATATCACACTTTTCATCATAGTGCTTTTACCAATGCATAAAATGCATGGAGAAGTCATTTCGAATGAATCGTCCTCAGTGTTATGAGAGCGATGACGGGTTAAAATTTTTGGTGGATTCTTGTTCAGTCCATAGGTCTACAGCATGTGGCAAACCGGTGAGCATGTGGCTCTATTAGTATAGGAGATACCTGAAAACATATCACACTTTTCATCATAGTGCTTTTACCAATGCATAAAATGCATGGAGAAGTCATTTCGAATGAATTGTCCTCAGTGTTGTGAGAACGATGACGGGTTAAAATTTTTGGTGGATTCTTGTTCAGTCCATAGGCCTACAGCATGTGGCAAACCGGTGAGCATGTGGCTCTATTAGTATAGGAGATACTTGAAAACATATCACACTTTTCATCATAGTGCTTTTACCAATGCATAAAATGCATGGAGAAGTCATTTCGAATGAATCTTCCTCAGTGTTGTGAGAACAATGACGGGTTAAAATTTTTGGTGGTTTCTTGCTCAGTCCATAGGCCTACAGCATGTGGCAAACCAGTGAGCATGTGGCTCTATTAGTATAGGAGATACCTGAAAACATATCACACTTTTCATCATAGTGCTTTTACCAATGCATAAAATGCATGGAGAAGTCATTTCAAATGAATCGTCCTCAGTGTTGTGAGAACGATGACGGGTTAAAATTTTTGGTGGTTTCTTGTTCAGTCCATAGACCTACAGCATGTGGCAAACCGGTGAGCATGTGGCTCTATTAGTATAGGAGATACCTGAAAACATATCACACTTTTCATCATAGTGCTTTTACCAATGCATAAAATGCATGGAGAAGTCATTTCGAATGAATCGTCCTCAGTGTTGTGAGAACGATGACAGGTTAAAATTTTTGGTGGTTTCTTGTTCAGTCCATAGGCCTGCAGCATGTGGCAAACCGGTGAGCATGTGGCTCTATTAGTATAGGAGATACCTGAAAACATATCACACTTTTCATCATAGTACTTTTACCAATGCATAAAATGCATGGAGAAATCATTTCGAATGAATCGTCCTCAGTGTTGTGAGAACGATGACGGGTTAAAATTTTTGGTGGTTTCTTGTTCAGTGCATAGGCCTACAGCATGTGGCAAACCGGTGAGCATGTGGCTCTATTAGTATAGGAGATACCTGAAAACATATCACACTTTTCATCATAGTGCTTTTACCAATGCATAAAATGCATGGAGAAGACATTTCGAATGAATGGTCCTCAGTGTTGTGAGAACGATGACGGGTTAAAATTTTTGGTGGTTTCTTGTTCAGTCCATAGGCCTACAGCATGTGGCAAACCAGTGAGCATGTGGCTCTATTAGTATAGGAGATACCTGAAAACATATCACACTTTTCATCATAGTGCTTTTACCAATGCATAAAATGCATGGAGAAGACATTTCGAATGAATGGTCCTCAGTGTTGTGAGAACGATGACGGGTTAAAATTTTTGGTGGTTTCTTGTTCAGTCCATAGGCCTACAGCATGTGGCAAACCGGTGAGCATGTGGCTCTATTAGTATAGGAGATACCTGAAAACATATCACACTTTTCATCATAGTGCTTTTACCAATGCATAAAATGCATGGAGAAGTCATTTCGAATGAATCGTCCTCAGTGTTGTGAGAACGATGACGGGTTAAAATTTTTGGTGGTTTCTTGTTCAGTCCATAGGCCTACAGCATGTGGCAAACCGGTGAACATGTGGCTCTATTAGTATAGGAGATACCTGAAAACATATCACACTTTTCATCATAGTGCTTTTACCAATGCATAAAATGCATGGAGAAGTCATTTCGAATTAATCGTCCTCAGTGTTGTGAGAACGATGACAGGTTAAAATTTTTGGTGGTTTCTTGTTCAGTCCATAGGCCTACAGCATGTGGCAAACCGGTGAGCATGTGGCTCTATTAGTATAGGAGATACCTGAAAACATCACACTTTTCATCATAGTGCTTTTACCAATGCATAAAATGCATGGAGAAGTCATTTCGAATGAATCGTCCTCAGTGTTGTGAGAACGATGACGGGTTAAAATTTTTGGTGGTTTCTTGTTCAGTCCATAGGCCTACAGGCATGTGGCAAACCGGTGAGCATGTGGCTCTATTAGTATAGGAGATACCTGACAACATATCACACTTTTCATCATAGTGCTTTTACCAATGCATAAAAAGCATGGAGAAGTCATTTCGAATGAATCGTCCTCAGTGTTGTGAGAACGATGACGGGTTAAAATTTTTGGTGGTTTCTTGTTCAGTCCATTGACCTACAGCATGTGGCAAACCGGTGAGCATGTATAGGAGATACCTGAAAACATTTTCATCATAGTGCTTTTACCAATGCATAAAATGCATGGAGAAGTCATTTCGAATGAATCGTCCTCAGTGTTATGAGAACGATGACGGGTTAAAATTTTTGGTGGTTTCTTGTTCAGTCCATAGGCCTACAGCATGTGGCAAACCGGTGAGCATGTGGCTCTATTAGTATAGGAGATACCTGAAAACATTTTCATCATGGTGCTTTTACCAATGCATAAAATGCATGGAGAATTCATTTAGAATGAATTGTTCTCAGTGTTGTGAGAACGATGACGGGTTAAAATCTTTGGTGGTTTCTTGTTCAGTCCATAGGCCTGCAGCATGTGGCAAACCGGTGAGCATGTGGCTCTATTAGTATAGGAGATACCTGAAAACATATCACATTTTTCATCATAGTGCCTTTACCAATGCATAAAATGAATGGAGAAGTAATTTCGAATGAATCGTCCTCAGTGTTGTGAGAACGATGACGGGTTAAAATTTTTGGTGGTTTCATGTTCAGTCCATAGGCCTACAGCATGTGGCAAACCGGTGAGCATGTGGCTCTATTAGTATAGGAGATACCTGAAAACATATCACACTTTTCATCATAGTGCTTTTACCAATGCATAAAATGCATGGAGAAGTCATTTCGAATGAATCGTCCTCAGTGTTGTGAGAACGATGACGGGTTAAAATTTTTGGTGGTTTCTTGTTCAGTCCATAGGCCTACAGCATGTGGCAAACCGGTGAGCATGTGGCTCTATTAGTATAGGAGATACCTGAAAACATATCACACTTTTCATCATAGTGCTTTTACCAATGCATAAAATGCATGGAGAAGTCATTTCAAATGAATCGTCCTCAGTGTTGTGAGAACGATGACGGGTTAAAATTTTTGGTGGTTTCTTGTTCAGTCCATAGGCTTACAGCATGTGGCAAACCGGTGAGCATGTGGCTCTATTAGTATAGGAGATACCTGAAAACGTATCACACTTTTCATCATAGTGCTTTTACCAATGCATAAAATGCATGGAGAAGTCATTTCGAATGAATCGTCCTCAGTGTTGTGAGAACGATGACGGGTTAAAATTTTTGGTGGTTTCTTGTTCAGTCCATAGGCCTGCAGCATGTGGCAAACCGGTGAGCATGTGGCTTTATTAGTATAGGAGATACCTGAAAACATATCACACTTTTCATCATAGTGCTTTTACCAATGCATAAAATGCATGGAGAAGTCATTTCAAATGAATCGTCCTCAGTGTTGTGAGAACGATGACGGGTTAAAATTTTTGGTGGTTTCTTGTTCAGTCCATTGGCCTACAGCATGTGGCAAACCGGTGAGCATGTATAGGAGATACCTGAAAACATTTTCATCATAGTGCTTTTACCAATGCATAAAATGCATGGAGAAGTCATTTCGAATGAATCGTTCTCAGTGTTGTGAGAACGATGACGGGGTAAAATCTTTGGTGGTTTCTTGTTCAGTCCATAGGCCTGCAGCATGTAGCAAACCGGTGAGCATGTGGCTCTATTAGTATGGCGGATACCTGAAAACATATCACATTTTTCATCATAGTGCCTTTACCAATGCATAAAATGAATGGAGAAGTCATTTCGAATGAATCGTCCTCAGTGTTGTGAGAACGATGACGGGTTAAAATTTTTGGTGGTTTCTTGTTCAGTCCATAGGCCTGCAGCATGTGGCAAACCGGTGAGCATGTGGCTCTATTAGTATAGGAGATACCTGAAAACATATCACACTTTTCATCATAATGCTTTTACCAATGCATAAAATGCATGGAGAAGTCATTTCGAATGAATGGTCCTCAGTGTTGTGAGAACGATGACGGGTTAAAATTTTTGGTGGTTTCTTGTTCAGTCCATAGGCCTACAGCATGTGGCAAACCGGTGAGCATGTGGCTCTATTAGTATAGGAGATACCTTAAAACATATCACACTTTTCATCATAGTGCTTTTACCAATGCATAAAATGCATGGAGAAGTCATTTCGAATGAATCGTCCTCAGTGTTGTGAGAACGATGACGGGTTAAAATTTTTGGTGGTTTCTTGTTCAGTCCATAGGCCTACAGCATGTGGCAAACCGGTGAACATGTGGCTCTATTAGTATAGGAGATACCTGAAAACATATCACACTTTTCATCATAGTGCTTTTATCAATGCATAAAATGCATGGAGAAGTCATTTCGAATGAATCGTCCTCAGTGTTGTGAGAACGATGACGGGTTAAAATTTTTGGTGGTTTCTTGCTCAGTCCATAGGCCTACAGCATGTGGCAAACCGGTGAGCATGTATAGGAGATACCTGAACACATTGTCATCATAGTGCTTTTACCAATGCATAAAATGCATGGAGAAGTCATTTCGAATGAATCGTCCTCAGTGTTGTGAGAACGATGACGGGTTAAAATTTGTGGTGGTTTCTTGTTCAGTCCATAGACCTACAGCATGTGGCAAACCGGTGAGCATGTGGCTCTATTAGTATAGGAGGTACCTGAAAACATTTTCATCATAGTGCTTTGACCAATGCATAAAATGCATGGAGAAGTCATTTCCAATGAATCGTTCTCAGTGTTGTGAGAACGATGACGGGTTAAAATTTATGGTGGTTTCTTGTTCAGTCCATAGGCCTGCAGCATGTAGCAAACCGGTGAGCATGTGGCTCTATTAGTATAGGAGATACCTGAAAACATATCACACTTTTCATCATAGTGCCTTTACCAATGCATAAAATGCATGGAGAAGTCATTTCGAATGAATCGTCCTCAGTGTTGTGAGAACGATGACGGGTTAAAATTTTTGGTGGTTTCTTGTTCAGTCCATAGGCCTGCAGAATGTGGCAAACCGGTGAGCATGTGGCTCTATTAGTATAGGAGATACCTGAAAACATATTACACTTTTCATCATAGTGCTTTTACCAATGCATAAAATGCATGGAGAAGTCATTTCGAATGAATCGTCCTCAGTGTTGTGAGAACGATGACGGGTTAAAATTTTTGGTGGATTCTTGTTCAGTCCATAGGCCTACAGCATGTGGCAAACCGGTGAGCATGTGGCTCTATTAGTATAGGAGATACCTGAAAACATATCACACTTTTCATCATAGTGCTTTTACCAATGCATAAAATGCATGGAGAAGTCATTTGGAATGAATTGTCCTCAGTGTTGTGAGAATGATGACGGGTTAAAATTTTTGGTGGATTCTTGTTCAGTCCATAGGCCTACAGCATGTGGCAAACCGGTGAGCATGTGGCTCTATTAGTATAGGAGATACTTGAAAACATATCACACTTTTCATCATAGTGCTTTTACCAATGCATAAAATGCATGGAGAAGTCATTTCGAATGAATCGTCCTCAGTGTTGTGAGAACGATGACGGGTTAAAATTTTTGGTGGTTTCTTGTTCAGTCCATAGGCCTGCAGCATGTGGCAATCCGGTGAGCATGTGGCTCTATTAGTATAGGAGATACCTGAAAACATATCACACTTTTCATCATAATGCTTTTACCAATGCATAAAATGCATGGAGAAGTCATTTCGAATGAATGGTCCTCCGTGTTGTGAGAACGATGACGGGTTAAAATTTTTGGTGGTTTCTTGTTCAGTCCATAGGCCTGCAGCGTGTGGCAAACCGGTGAGCATGTGGCTCTATTAGTATAGGAGATACCTGAAAACATATCACACTTTTCATCATAGTGCTTTTACCAATGCATAAAATGCATGGAGAAGTCATTTCAAATGAATCGTCCTCAGTGTTGTGAGAACGATGACGGGTTAAAATTTTTGGTGGTTTCTTGTTCAGTCCATAGGCCTACAGCATGTGACAAACCGGTGAGCATGTGGCTCTATTAGTATAGGAGATACCTGAAAACATATCACACTTTTCATCATAGTGCTTTTACCAATGCATAAAATGCATGGAGAAGTCATTTCGAATGAATCGTCCTCAGTGTTGTGAGAACGATGACGGGTTAAAATTTTTGGTGGTTTCTTGTTCAGTCCATAGGCCTGCAGCATGTGGCAAACCGGTGAGCATGTGGCTCTATTAGTATAGGAGATACCTGAAAACATATCACACTTTTCATCATAGTGCTTTTACCAATGCATAAAATGCATGGAGAAGTCATTTCAAATGAATCGTCCTCAGTGTTGTGAGAACGATGACGGGTTAAAATTTTTGGTGGTTTCTTGTTCAGTCCATTGGCCTACAGCATGTGGCAAACCGGTGAGCATGTGGCTCTATTAGTATAGGAGATACCTGAAAACATATCACACTTTTCATCATAGTGCTTTTACCAATGCATAAAATGCATGGAGAAGTCATTTCGAATGAATCGTCCTCAGTGTTGTGAGAACGATGACGGGTTAAAATTTTTGGTGGTTTCTTGTTCAGTCCATAGGCCTGCAGCATGTGGCAAACCGGTGAGCATGTGGCTCTATTAGTATAGGAGATACCTGAAAACATATCACACTTTTCATCATAGTGCTTTTACCAATGCATAAAATGCATGGAGAAGTCATTTCAAATGAATCGTCCTCAGTGTTGTGAGAACGATGACGGGTTAAAATTTTTGGTGGTTTCTTGTTCAGTCCATTGGCCTACAGCATGTGGCAAACCGGTGAGCATGTATAGGAGATACCTGAAAACATTTTCATCATAGTGCTTTTACCAATGCATAAAATGCATGGAGAAGTCATTTCGAATGAATCGTTCTCAGTGTTGTGAGAACGATGACGGGGTAAAATCTTTGGTGGTTTCTTGTTCAGTCCATAGGCCTGCAGCATGTAGCAAACCGGTGAGCATGTGGCTCTATTAGTATAGGAGATACCTGAAAACATATCACATTTTTCATCATAGTGCCTTTACCAATGCATAAAATGAATGGAGAAGTCATTTCGAATGAATCGTCCTCAGTGTTGTGAGAACGATGACGGGTTAAAATTTTTGGTGGTTTCTTGTTCAGTCCATAGGCCTGCAGCATGTGGCAAACCGGTGAGCATGTGGCTCTATTAGTATAGGAGATACCTGAAAACATATCACACTTTTCATCATAATGCTTTTACCAATGCATAAAATGCATGGAGAAGTCATTTCGAATGAATGGTCCTCAGTGTTGTGAGAACGATGACGGGTTAAAATTTTTGGTGGTTTCTTGTTCAGTCCATAGGCCTACAGCATGTGGCAAACCGGTGAGCATGTGGCTCTATTAGTATAGGAGATACCTGAAAACATATCACACTTTTCATCATAGTGCTTTTACCAATGCATAAAATGCATGGAGAAGTCATTTCGAATGAATCGTCCTCAGTGTTGTGAGAACGATGACGGGTTAAAATTTTTGGTGGTTTCTTGTTCAGTCCATAGGCCTACAGCATGTGGCAAACCGGTGAACATGTGGCTCTATTAGTATAGGAGATACCTGAAAACATATCACACTTTTCATCATAGTGCTTTTACCAATGCATAAAATGCATGGAGAAGTCATTTCGAATGAATCGTCCTCAGTGTTGTGAGAACGATGACGGGTTAAAATTTTTGGTGGTTTCTTGCTCAGTCCATAGGCCTACAGCATGTGGCAAACCGGTGAGCATGTATAGGAGATACCTGAAAACATTGTCATCATAGTGCTTTTACCAATGCATAAAATGCATGGAGAAGTCATTTTGAATGAATCGTCCTCAGTGTTGTGAGAACGATGACGGGTTAAAATTTGTGGTGGTTTCTTGTTCAGTCCATAGGCCTACAGCATGTGGCAAACCGGTGAGCATGTGGCTCTATTAGTATAGGAGGTACCTGAAAACATTTTCATCATAGTGCTTTGACCAATGCATAAAATGCATGGAGAAGTCATTTCCAATGAATCGTTCTCAGTGTTGTGAGAACGATGACGGGTTAAAATTTATGGTGGTTTCTTGTTCAGTCCATAGGCCTGCAGCATGTAGCAAACCGGTGAGCATGTGGCTCTATTAGTATAGGAGATACCTGAAAACATATCACACTTTTCATCATAGTGCCTTTACCAATGCATAAAATGCATGGAGAATTCATTTCGAATGAATCGTCCTCAGTGTTGTGAGAACGATGACGGGTTAAAATTTTTGGTGGTTTCTTGTTCAGTCCATAGGCCTGCATCATGTGGCAAACCGGTGAGCATGTGGCTCTATTAGTATAGGAGATACCTGAAAACATATCACACTTTTCATCATAGTGCTTTTACCAATGCATAAAATGCATGGAGAAGTCATTTCGAATGAATCGTCCTCAGTGTTATGAGAGCGATGACGGGTTAAAATTTTTGGTGGATTCTTGTTCAGTCCATAGGTCTACAGCATGTGGCAAACCGGTGAGCATGTGGCTCTATTAGTATAGGAGATACCTGAAAACATATCACACTTTTCATCATAGTGCTTTTACCAATGCATAAAATGCATGGAGAAGTCATTTCGAATGAATTGTCCTCAGTGTTGTGAGAACGATGACGGGTTAAAATTTTTGGTGGATTCTTGTTCAGTCCATAGGCCTACAGCATGTGGCAAACCGGTGAGCATGTGGCTCTATTAGTATAGGAGATACTTGAAAACATATCACACTTTTCATCATAGTGCTTTTACCAATGCATAAAATGCATGGAGAAGTCATTTCGAATGAATCTTCCTCAGTGTTGTGAGAACAATGACGGGTTAAAATTTTTGGTGGTTTCTTGCTCAATCCATAGGCCTACAGCATGTGGCAAACCAGTGAGCATGTGGCTCTATTAGTATAGGAGATACCTGAAAACATATCACACTTTTCATCATAGTGCTTTTACCAATGCATAAAATGCATGGAGAAGTCATTTCAAATGAATCGTCCTCAGTGTTGTGAGAACGATGACGGGTTAAAATTTTTGGTGGTTTCTTGTTCAGTCCATAGACCTACAGCATGTGGCAAACTGGTGAGCATGTGGCTCTATTAGTATAGGAGATACCTGAAAACATATCACACTTTTCATCATAGTGCTTTTACCAATGCATAAAATGCATGGAGAAGTCATTTCGAATGAATCGTCCTCAGTGTTGTGAGAACGATGACAGGTTAAAATTTTTGGTGGTTTCTTGTTCAGTCCATAGGCCTGCAGCATGTGGCAAACCGGTGAGCATGTGGCTCTATTAGTATAGGAGATACCTGAAAACATATCACACTTTTCATCATAGTACTTTTACCAATGCATAAAATGCATGGAGAAATCATTTCGAATGAATCGTCCTCAGTGTTGTGAGAACGATGACGGGTTAAAATTTTTGGTGGTTTCTTGTTCAGTCCATAGGCCTACAGCATGTGGCAAACCGGTGAGCATGTGGCTCTATTAGTATAGGAGATACCTGAAAACATATCACACTTTTCATCATAGTGCTTTTACCAATGCATAAAATGCATGGAGAAGACATTTCGAATGAATGGTCCTCAGTGTTGTGAGAACGATGACGGGTTAAAATTTTTGGTGGTTTCTTGTTCAGTCCATAGGCCTAAAGCATGTGGCAAACCAGTGAGCATGTGGCTCTATTAGTATAGGAGATACCTGAAAACATATCACACTTTTCATCATAGTGCTTTTACCAATGCATAAAATGCATGGAGAAGACATTTCGAATGAATGGTCCTCAGTGTTGTGAGAACGATGACGGGTTAAAATTTTTGGTGGTTTCTTGTTCAGTCCATAGGCCTACAGCATGTGGCAAACCGGTGAGCATGTGGCTCTATTAGTATAGGAGATACCTGAAAACATATCACACTTTTCATCATAGTGCTTTTACCAATGCATAAAATGCATGGAGAAGTCATTTCGAATGAATCGTCCTCAGTGTTGTGAGAACGATGACGGGTTAAAATTTTTGGTGGTTTCTTGTTCAGTCCATAGGCCTACAGCATGTGGCAAACCGGTGAACATGTGGCTCTATTAGTATAGGAGATACCTGAAAACATATCACACTTTTCATCATAGTGCTTTTACCAATGCATAAAATGCATGGAGAAGTCATTTCGAATTAATCGTCCTCAGTGTTGTGAGAACGATGACGGGTTAAAATTTTTGGTGGTTTCTTGTTCAGTCCATAGGCCTACAGCATGTGGCAAACCGGTGAGCATGTGGCTCTATTAGTATAGGAGATACCTGAAAACATCACACTTTTCATCATAGTGCTTTTACCAATGCATAAAATGCATGGAGAAGTCATTTCGAATGAATCGTCCTCAGTGTTGTGAGAACGATGACGGGTTAAAATTTTTGGTGGTTTCTTGTTCAGTCCATAGGCCTAAAGCATGTGGCAAACCAGTGAGCATGTGGCTCTATTAGTATAGGAGATACCTGAAAACATATCACACTTTTCATCATAATGCTTTTACCAATGCATAAAATGCATGGAGAAGTCATTTCGAATGAATGGTCCTCCGTGTTGTGAGAACGATGACGGGTTAAAATTTTTGGTGGTTTCTTGTTCAGTCCATAGGCCTGCAGCGTGTGGCAAACCGGTGAGCATGTGGCTCTATTAGTATAGGAGATACCTGAAAACATATCACACTTTTCATCATAGTGCTTTTACCAATGCATAAAATGCATGGAGAAGTCATTTCGAATGAATCGTCCTCAGTGTTGTGAGAACGATGACGGGTTAAAATTTTTGGTGGTTTCTTGTTCAGTCCATAGGCCTGCAGCATGTGGCAAACCGGTGAGCATGTGGCTCTATTAGTATAGGAGATACCTGAAAACATATCACACTTTTCATCATAGTGCTTTTACCAATGCATAAAATGCATGGAGAAGTCATTTCGAATTAATCGTCCTCAGTGTTGTGAGAACGATGACGGGTTAAAATTTTTGGTGGTTTCTTGTTCAGTCCATAGGCCTACAGCATGTGGCAAACCGGTGAGCATGTGGCTCTATTAGTATAGGAGATACCTGAAAACATCACACTTTTCATCATAGTGCTTTTACCAATGCATAAAATGCATGGAGAAGTCATTTCGAATGAATCGTCCTCAGTGTTGTGAGAACGATGACGGGTTAAAATTTTTGGTGGTTTCTTGTTCAGTCCATAGGCCTAAAGCATGTGGCAAACCAGTGAGCATGTGGCTCTATTAGTATAGGAGATACCTGAAAACATATCACACTTTTCATCATAATGCTTTTACCAATGCATAAAATGCATGGAGAAGTCATTTCGAATGAATGGTCCTCCGTGTTGTGAGAACGATGACGGGTTAAAATTTTTGGTGGTTTCTTGTTCAGTCCATAGGCCTGCAGCGTGTGGCAAACCGGTGAGCATGTGGCTCTATTAGTATAGGAGATACCTGAAAACATATCACACTTTTCATCATAGTGCTTTTACCAATGCATAAAATGCATGGAGAAGTCATTTCGAATGAATCGTCCTCAGTGTTGTGAGAACGATGACGGGTTAAAATTTTTGGTGGTTTCTTGTTCAGTCCATAGGCCTGCAGCATGTGGCAAACCGGTGAGCATGTGGCTCTATTAGTATAGGAGATACCTGAAAACATATCACACTTTTCATCATAGTGCTTTTACCAATGCATAAAATGCATGGAGAAGTCATTTCAAATGAATCGTCCTCAGTGTTGTGAGAACGATGACGGGTTAAAATTTTTGGTGGTTTCTTGTTCAGTCCATAGGCCTACAGCATGTGGCAAACCGGTGAGCATGTGGCTCTATTAGTATAGGAGATACCTGAAAACATATCACACTTTTCATCATAGTGCTTTTACCAATGCATAAAATGCATGGAGAAGTCATTTCGAATGAATCGTCCTCAGTGTTGTGAGAACGATGACGGGTTAAAATTTTTGGTGGTTTCTTGTTCAGTCCATAGGCCTGCAGCATGTGGCAAACCGGTGAGCATGTGGCTCTATTAGTATAGGAGATACCTGAAAACATATCACACTTTTCATCATAGTGCTTTTACCAATGCATAAAATGCATGGAGAAGTCAATTCAAATGAATCGTCCTCAGTGTTGTGAGAACGATGACGGGTTAAAATTTTTGGTGGTTTCTTGTTCAGTCCATTGGCCTACAGCATGTGGCAAACCGGTGAGCATGTATAGGAGATACCTGAAAACATTTTCATCATAGTGCTTTTACCAATGCATAAAATGCATGGAGAAGTCATTTCGAATGAATCGTTCTCAGTGTTGTGAGAACGATGACGGGGTAAAATCTTTGGTGGTTTCTTGTTCAGTCCATAGGCCTGCAGCATGTAGCAAACCGGTGAGCATGTGGCTCTATTAGTATAGGAGATACCTGAAAACATATCACATTTTTCATCATAGTGCCTTTACCAATGCATAAAATGAATGGAGAAGTAATTTCGAATGAATCGTCCTCAGTGTTGTGAGAACGATGACGGGTTAAAATTTTTGGTGGTTTCTTGTTCAGTCCATAGGCCTGCAGCATGTGGCAAACCGGTGAGCATGTGGCTCTATTAGTATAGGAGATACCTGAAAACATATCACACTTTTCATCATAATGCTTTTACCAATGCATAAAATGCATGGAGAAGTCATTTCGAATGAATGGTCCTCAGTGTTGTGAGAACGATGACGGGTTAAAATTTTTGGTGGTTTCTTGTTCAGTCCATAGGCCTACAGCATGTGGCAAACCGGTGAGCATGTGGCTCTATTAGTATAGGAGATACCTGAAAACATATCACACTTTTCATCATAGTGCTTTTACCAATGCATAAAATGCATGGAGAAGTCATTTCGAATGAATCGTCCTCAGTGTTGTGAGAACGATGACGGGTTAAAATTTTTGGTGGTTTCTTGTTCAGTCCATAGGCCTACAGCATGTGGCAAACCGGTGAACATGTGGCTCTATTAGTATAGGAGATACCTGAAAACATATCACACTTTTCATCATAGTGCTTTTACCAATGCATAAAATGCATGGAGAAGTCATTTCGAATGAATCGTCCTCAGTGTTGTGAGAACGATGACGGGTTAAAATTTTTGGTGGTTTCTTGCTCAGTCCATAGGCCTACAGCATGTGGCAAACCGGTGAGCATGTATAGGAGATACCTGAAAACATTGTCATCATAGTGCTTTTACCAATGCATAAAATGCATGGAGAAGTCATTTCGAATGAATCGTCCTCAGTGTTGTGAGAACGATGACGGGTTAAAATTTGTGGTGGTTTCTTGTTCAGTCCATAGGCCTACAGCATGTGGCAAACCGGTGAGCATGTGGCTCTATTAGTATAGGAGGTACCTGAAAACATTTTCATCATAGTGCTTTGACCAATGCATAAAATGCATGGAGAAGTCATTTCCAATGAATCGTTCTCAGTGTTGTGAGAACGATGACGGGTTAAAATTTATGGTGGTTTCTTGTTCAGTCCATAGGCCTGCAGCATGTAGCAAACCGGTGAGCATGTGGCTCTATTAGTATAGGAGATACCTGAAAACATATCACACTTTTCATCATAGTGCCTTTACCAATGCATAAAATGCATGGAGAATTCATTTCGAATGAATCGTCCTCAGTGTTGTGAGAACGATGACGGGTTAAAATTTTTGGTGGTTTCTTGTTCAGTCCATAGGCCTGCATCATGTGGCAAACCGGTGAGCATGTGGCTCTATTAGTATAGGAGATACCTGAAAACATATCACACTTTTCATCATAGTGCTTTTACCAATGCATAAAATGCATGGAGAAGTCATTTCGAATGAATCGTCCTCAGTGTTATGAGAGCGATGACGGGTTAAAATTTTTGGTGGATTCTTGTTCAGTCCATAGGTCTACAGCATGTGGCAAACCGGTGAGCATGTGGCTCTATTAGTATAGGAGATACCTGAAAACATATCACACTTTTCATCATAGTGCTTTTACCAATGCATAAAATGCATGGAGAAGTCATTTCGAATGAATTGTCCTCAGTGTTGTGAGAACGATGACGGGTTAAAATTTTTGGTGGATTCTTGTTCAGTCCATAGGCCTACAGAATGTGGCAAACCGGTGAGCATGTGGCTCTATTAGTATAGGAGATACTTGAAAACATATCACACTTTTCATCATAGTGCTTTTACCAATGCATAAAATGCATGGAGAAGTCATTTCGAATGAATCTTCCTCAGTGTTGTGAGAACAATGACGGGTTAAAATTTTTGGTGGTTTCTTGCTCAATCCATAGGCCTACAGCATGTGGCAAACCAGTGAGCATGTGGCTCTATTAGTATAGGAGATACCTGAAAACATATCACACTTTTCATCATAGTGCTTTTACCAATGCATAAAATGCATGGAGAAGTCATTTCAAATGAATCGTCCTCAGTGTTGTGAGAACGATGACGGGTTAAAATTTTTGGTGGTTTCTTGTTCAGTCCATAGACCTACAGCATGTGGCAAACCGGTGAGCATGTGGCTCTATTAGTATAGGAGATACCTGAAAACATATCACACTTTTCATCATAGTGCTTTTACCAATGCATAAAATGCATGGAGAAGTCATTTCGAATGAATCGTCCTCAGTGTTGTGAGAACGATGACAGGTTAAAATTTTTGGTGGTTTCTTGTTCAGTCCATAGGCCTGCAGCATGTGGCAAACCGGTGAGCATGTGGCTCTATTAGTATAGGAGATACCTGAAAACATATCACACTTTTCATCATAGTACTTTTACCAATGCATAAAATGCATGGAGAAATCATTTCGAATGAATCGTCCTCAGTGTTGTGAGAACGATGACGGGTTAAAATTTTTGGTGGTTTCTTGTTCAGTCCATAGGCCTACAGCATGTGGCAAACCGGTGAGCATGTGGCTCTATTAGTATAGGAGATACCTGAAAACATATCACACTTTTCATCATAGTGCTTTTACCAATGCATAAAATGCATGGAGAAGACATTTCGAATGAATGGTCCTCAGTGTTGTGAGAACGATGACGGGTTAAAATTTTTGGTGGTTTCTTGTTCAGTCCATAGGCCTAAAGCATGTGGCAAACCAGTGAGCATGTGGCTCTATTAGTATAGGAGATACCTGAAAACATATCACACTTTTCATCATAGTGCTTTTACCAATGCATAAAATGCATGGAGAAGACATTTCGAATGAATGGTCCTCAGTGTTGTGAGAACGATGACGGGTTAAAATTTTTGGTGGTTTCTTGTTCAGTCCATAGGCCTACAGCATGTGGCAAACCGGTGAGCATGTGGCTCTATTAGTATAGGAGATACCTGAAAACATATCACACTTTTCATCATAGTGCTTTTACCAATGCATAAAATGCATGGAGAAGTCATTTCGAATGAATCGTCCTCAGTGTTGTGAGAACGATGACGGGTTAAAATTTTTGGTCGTTTCTTGTTCAGTCCATAGGCCTACAGCATGTGGCAAACCGGTGAACATGTGGCTCTATTAGTATAGGAGATACCTGAAAACATATCACACTTTTCATCATAGTGCTTTTACCAATGCATAAAATGCATGGAGAAGTCATTTCGAATTAATCGTCCTCAGTGTTGTGAGAACGATGACGGGTTAAAATTTTTGGTGGTTTCTTGTTCAGTCCATAGGCCTACAGCATGTGGCAAACCGGTGAGCATGTGGCTCTATTAGTATAGGAGATACCTGAAAACATCACACTTTTCATCATAGTGCTTTTACCAATGCATAAAATGCATGGAGAAGTCATTTCGAATGAATCGTCCTCAGTGTTGTGAGAACGATGACGGGTTAAAATTTTTGGTGGTTTCTTGTTCAGTCCATAGGCCTAAAGCATGTGGCAAACCAGTGAGCATGTGGCTCTATTAGTATAGGAGATACCTGAAAACATATCACACTTTTCATCATAATGCTTTTACCAATGCATAAAATGCATGGAGAAGTCATTTCGAATGAATGGTCCTCCGTGTTGTGAGAACGATGACGGGTTAAAATTTTTGGTGGTTTCTTGTTCAGTCCATAGGCCTGCAGCGTGTGGCAAACCGGTGAGCATGTGGCTCTATTAGTATAGGAGATACCTGAAAACATATCACACTTTTCATCATAGTGCTTTTACCAATGCATAAAATGCATGGAGAAGTCATTTCGAATGAATCGTCCTCAGTGTTGTGAGAACGATGACGGGTTAAAATTTTTGGTGGTTTCTTGTTCAGTCCATAGGCCTGCAGCATGTGGCAAACCGGTGAGCATGTGGCTCTATTAGTATAGGAGATACCTGAAAACATATCACACTTTTCATCATAGTGCTTTTACCAATGCATAAAATGCATGGAGAAGTCATTTCAAATGAATCGTCCTCAGTGTTGTGAGAACGATGACGGGTTAAAATTTTTGGTGGTTTCTTGTTCAGTCCATAGGCCTACAGCATGTGGCAAACCGGTGAGCATGTGGCTCTATTAGTATAGGAGATACCTGAAAACATATCACACTTTTCATCATAGTGCTTTTACCAATGCATAAAATGCATGGAGAAGTCATTTCGAATGAATCGTCCTCAGTGTTGTGAGAACGATGACGGGTTAAAATTTTTGGTGGTTTCTTGTTCAGTCCATAGGCCTGCAGCATGTGGCAAACCGGTGAGCATGTGGCTCTATTAGTATAGGAGATACCTGAAAACATATCACACTTTTCATCATAGTGCTTTTACCAATGCATAAAATGCATGGAGAAGTCATTTCAAATGAATCGTCCTCAGTGTTGTGAGAACGATGACGGGTTAAAATTTTTGGTGGTTTCTTGTTCAGTCCATTGGCCTACAGCATGTGGCAAACCGGTGAGCATGTATAGGAGATACCTGAAAACATTTTCATCATAGTGCTTTTACCAATGCATAAAATGCATGGAGAAGTCATTTCGAATGAATCGTTCTCAGTGTTGTGAGAACGATGACGGGGTAAAATCTTTGGTGGTTTCTTGTTCAGTCCATAGGCCTGCAGCATGTAGCAAACCGGTGAGCATGTGGCTCTATTAGTATAGGAGATACCTGAAAACATATCACATTTTTCATCATAGTGCCTTTACCAATGCATAAAATGAATGGAGAAGTCATTTCGAATGAATCGTCCTCAGTGTTGTGAGAACGATGACGGGTTAAAATTTTTGGTGGTTTCTTGTTCAGTCCATAGGCCTGCAGCATGTGGCAAACCGGTGAGCATGTGGCTCTATTAGTATAGGAGATACCTGAAAACATATCACACTTTTCATCATAATGCTTTTACCAATGCATAAAATGCATGGAGAAGTCATTTCGAATGAATGGTCCTCAGTGTTGTGAGAACGATGACGGGTTAAAATTTTTGGTGGTTTCTTGTTCAGTCCATAGGCCTACAGCATGTGGCAAACCGGTGAGCATGTGGCTCTATTAGTATAGGAGATACCTG
The DNA here is from genome assembly GCF_032444005.1 of Ranitomeya imitator. Lineage (NCBI taxonomy): Eukaryota > Metazoa > Chordata > Amphibia > Anura > Dendrobatidae > Ranitomeya > Ranitomeya imitator. Next base: position 95,398,473 of record NC_091290.1, read on the forward strand.
AAAACATATCACACTTTTCATCATAGTGCTTTTACCAATGCATAAAATGCATGGAGAAGTCATTTCGAATGAATCGTCCTCAGTGTTGTGAGAACGATGACGGGTTAAAATTTTTGGTGGTTTCTTGTTCAGTCCATAGGCCTACAGCATGTGGCAAACCGGTGAACATGTGGCTCTATTAGTATAGGAGATACCTGAAAACATATCACACTTTTCATCATAGTGCTTTTACCAATGCATAAAATGCATGGAGAAGTCATTTCGAATGAATCGTCCTCAGTGTTGTGAGAACGATGACGGGTTAAAATTTTTGGTGGTTTCTTGCTCAGTCCATAGGCCTACAGCATGTGGCAAACCGGTGAGCATGTATAGGAGATACCTGAAAACATTGTCATCATAGTGCTTTTACCAATGCATAAAATGCATGGAGAAGTCATTTCGAATGAATCGTCCTCAGTGTTGTGAGAACGATGACGGGTTAAAATTTGTGGTGGTTTCTTGTTCAGTCCATAGGCCTACAGCATGTGGCAAACCGGTGAGCATGTGGCTCTATTAGTATAGGAGGTACCTGAAAACATTTTCATCATAGTGCTTTGACCAATGCATAAAATGCATGGAGAAGTCATTTCCAATGAATCGTTCTCAGTGTTGTGAGAACGATGACGGGTTAAAATTTATGGTGGTTTCTTGTTCAGTCCATAGGCCTGCAGCATGTAGCAAACCGGTGAGCATGTGGCTCTATTAGTATAGGAGATACCTGAAAACATATCACACTTTTCATCATAGTGCCTTTACCAATGCATAAAATGCATGGAGAATTCATTTCGAATGAATCGTCCTCAGTGTTGTGAGAACGATGACGGGTTAAAATTTTTGGTGGTTTCTTGTTCAGTCCATAGGCCTGCATCATGTGGCAAACCGGTGAGCATGTGGCTCTATTAGTATAGGAGATACCTGAAAACATATCACACTTTTCATCATAGTGCTTTTACCAATGCATAAAATGCATGGAGAAGTCATTTCGAATGAATCGTCCTCAGTGTTATGAGAGCGATGACGGGTTAAAATTTTTGGTGGATTCTTGTTCAGTCCATAGGTCTACAGCATGTGGCAAACCGGTGAGCATGTGGCTCTATTAGTATAGGAGATACCTGAAAACATATCACACTTTTCATCATAGTGCTTTTACCAATGCATAAAATGCATGGAGAAGTCATTTCGAATGAATTGTCCTCAGTGTTGTGAGAACGATGACGGGTTAAAATTTTTGGTGGATTCTTGTTCAGTCCATAGGCCTACAGCATGTGGCAAACCGGTGAGCATGTGGCTCTATTAGTATAGGAGATACTTGAAAACATATCACACTTTTCATCATAGTGCTTTTACCAATGCATAAAATGCATGGAGAAGTCATTTCGAATGAATCTTCCTCAGTGTTGTGAGAACAATGACGGGTTAAAATTTTTGGTGGTTTCTTGCTCAATCCATAGGCCTACAGCATGTGGCAAACCAGTGAGCATGTGGCTCTATTAGTATAGGAGATACCTGAAAACATATCACACTTTTCATCATAGTGCTTTTACCAATGCATAAAATGCATGGAGAAGTCATTTCAAATGAATCGTCCTCAGTGTTGTGAGAACGATGACGGGTTAAAATTTTTGGTGGTTTCTTGTTCAGTCCATAGACCTACAGCATGTGGCAAACCGGTGAGCATGTGGCTCTATTAGTATAGGAGATACCTGAAAACATATCACACTTTTCATCATAGTGCTTTTACCAATGCATAAAATGCATGGAGAAGTCATTTCGAATGAATCGTCCTCAGTGTTGTGAGAACGATGACAGGTTAAAATTTTTGGTGGTTTCTTGTTCAGTCCATAGGCCTGCAGCATGTGGCAAACCGGTGAGCATGTGGCTCTATTAGTATAGGAGATACCTGAAAACATATCACACTTTTCATCATAGTACTTTTACCAATGCATAAAATGCATGGAGAAATCATTTCGAATGAATCGTCCTCAGTGTTGTGAGAACGATGACGGGTTAAAATTTTTGGTGGTTTCTTGTTCAGTCCATAGGCCTACAGCATGTGGCAAACCGGTGAGCATGTGGCTCTATTAGTATAGGAGATACCTGAAAACATATCACACTTTTCATCATAGTGCTTTTACCAATGCATAAAATGCATGGAGAAGACATTTCGAATGAATGGTCCTCAGTGTTGTGAGAACGATGACGGGTTAAAATTTTTGGTGGTTTCTTGTTCAGTCCATAGGCCTAAAGCATGTGGCAAACCAGTGAGCATGTGGCTCTATTAGTATAGGAGATACCTGAAAACATATCACACTTTTCATCATAGTGCTTTTACCAATGCATAAAATGCATGGAGAAGACATTTCGAATGAATGGTCCTCAGTGTTGTGAGAACGATGACGGGTTAAAATTTTTGGTGGTTTCTTGTTCAGTCCATAGGCCTACAGCATGTGGCAAACCGGTGAGCATGTGGCTCTATTAGTATAGGAGATACCTGAAAACATATCACACTTTTCATCATAGTGCTTTTACCAATGCATAAAATGCATGGAGAAGTCATTTCGAATGAATCGTCCTCAGTGTTGTGAGAACGATGACGGGTTAAAATTTTTGGTGGTTTCTTGTTCAGTCCATAGGCCTACAGCATGTGGCAAACCGGTGAACATGTGGCTCTATTAGTATAGGAGATACCTGAAAACATATCACACTTTTCATCATAGTGCTTTTACCAATGCATAAAATGCATGGAGAAGTCATTTCGAATTAATCGTCCTCAGTGTTGTGAGAACGATGACGGGTTAAAATTTTTGGTGGTTTCTTGTTCAGTCCATAGGCCTACAGCATGTGGCAAACCGGTGAGCATGTGGCTCTATTAGTATAGGAGATACCTGAAAACATCACACTTTTCATCATAGTGCTTTTACCAATGCATAAAATGCATGGAGAAGTCATTTCGAATGAATCGTCCTCAGTGTTGTGAGAACGATGACAGGTTAAAATTTTTGGTGGTTTCTTGTTCAGTCCATAGGCCTACAGGCATGTGGCAAACCGGTGAGCATGTGGCTCTATTAGTATAGGAGATACCTGACAACATATCACACTTTTCATCATAGTGCTTTTACCAATGCATAAAAAGCATGGAGAAGTCATTTCGAATGAATCGTCCTCAGTGTTGTGAGAACGATGACGGGTTAAAATTTTTGGTGGTTTCTTGTTCAGTCCATTGACCTACAGCATGTGGCAAACCGATGAGCATGTATAGGAGATACCTGAAAACATTTTCATCATAGTGCTTTTACCAATGCATAAAATGCATGGAGAAGTCATTTCGAATGAATCGTCCTCAGTGTTATGAGAACGATGACGGGTTAAAATTTTTGGTGGTTTCTTGTTCAGTCCATAGGCCTACAGCATGTGGCAAACCGGTGAGCATGTGGCTCTATTAGTATAGGAGATACCTGAAAACATTTTCATCATGGTGCTTTTACCAATGCATAAAATGCATGGAGAATTCATTTAGAATGAATTGTTCTCAGTGTTGTGAGAACGATGACGGGTTAAAATCTTTGGTGGTTTCTTGTTCAGTCCATAGGCCTGCAGCATGTGGCAAACCGGTGAGCATGTGGCTCTATTAGTATAGGAGATACCTGAAAACATATCACATTTTTCATCATAGTGCCTTTACCAATGCATAAAATGAATGGAGAAGTAATTTCGAATGAATCGTCCTCAGTGTTGTGAGAACGATGACGGGTTAAAATTTTTGGTGGTTTCATGTTCAGTCCATAGGCCTACAGCATGTGGCAAACCGGTGAGCATGTGGCTCTATTAGTATAGGAGATACCTGAAAACATATCACACTTTTCATCATAGTGCTTTTACCAATGCATAAAATGCATGGAGAAGTCATTTCGAATGAATCGTCCTCAGTGTTGTGAGAACGATGACGGGTTAAAATTTTTGGTGGTTTCTTGTTCAGTCCATAGGCCTACAGCATGTGGCAAACCGGTGAGCATGTGGCTCTATTAGTATAGGAGATACCTGAAAACATATCACACTTTTCATCATAGTGCTTTTACCAATGCATAAAATGCATGGAGAAGTCATTTCAAATGAATCGTCCTCAGTGTTGTGAGAACGATGACGGGTTAAAATTTTTGGTGGTTTCTTGTTCAGTCCATAGGCTTACAGCATGTGGCAAACCGGTGAGCATGTGGCTCTATTAGTATAGGAGATACCTGAAAACGTATCACACTTTTCATCATAGTGCTTTTACCAATGCATAAAATGCATGGAGAAGTCATTTCGAATGAATCGTCCTCAGTGTTGTGAGAACGATGACGGGTTAAAATTTTTGGTGGTTTCTTGTTCAGTCCATAGGCCTGCAGCATGTGGCAAACCGGTGAGCATGTGGCTTTATTAGTATAGGAGATACCTGAAAACATATCACACTTTTCATCATAGTGCTTTTACCAATGCATAAAATGCATGGAGAAGTCATTTCAAATGAATCGTCCTCAGTGTTGTGAGAACGATGACGGGTTAAAATTTTTGGTGGTTTCTTGTTCAGTCCATTGGCCTACAGCATGTGGCAAACCGGTGAGCATGTATAGGAGATACCTGAAAACATTTTCATCATAGTGCTTTTACCAATGCATAAAATGCATGGAGAAGTCATTTCGAATGAATCGTTCTCAGTGTTGTGAGAACGATGACGGGGTAAATTCTTTGGTGGTTTCTTGTTCAGTCCATAGGCCTGCAGCATGTAGCAAACCGGTGAGCATGTGGCTCTATTAGTATAGCGGATACCTGAAAACATATCACATTTTTCATCATAGTGCCTTTACCAATGCATAAAATGAATGGAGAAGTCATTTCGAATGAATCGTCCTCAGTGTTGTGAGAACGATGACGGGTTAAAATTTTTGGTGGTTTCTTGTTCAGTCCATAGGCCTGCAGCATGTGGCAAACCGGTGAGCATGTGGCTCTATTAGTATAGGAGATACCTGAAAACATATCACACTTTTCATCATAATGCTTTTACCAATGCATAAAATGCATGGAGAAGTCATTTCGAATGAATGGTCCTCAGTGTTGTGAGAACGATGACGGGTTAAAATTTTTGGTGGTTTCTTGTTCAGTCCATAGGCCTACAGCATGTGGCAAACCGGTGAGCATGTGGCTCTATTAGTATAGGAGATACCTTAAAACATATCACACTTTTCATCATAGTGCTTTTACCAATGCATAAAATGCATGGAGAAGTCATTTCGAATGAATCGTCCTCAGTGTTGTGAGAACGATGACGGGTTAAAATTTTTGGTGGTTTCTTGTTCAGTCCATAGGCCTACAGCATGTGGCAAACCGGTGAACATGTGGCTCTATTAGTATAGGAGATACCTGAAAACATATCACACTTTTCATCATAGTGCTTTTATCAATGCATAAAATGCATGGAGAAGTCATTTCGAATGAATCGTCCTCAGTGTTGTGAGAACGATGACGGGTTAAAATTTTTGGTGGTTTCTTGCTCAGTCCATAGGCCTACAGCATGTGGCAAACCGGTGAGCATGTATAGGAGATACCTGAACACATTGTCATCATAGTGCTTTTACCAATGCATAAAATGCATGGAGAAGTCATTTCGAATGAATCGTCCTCAGTGTTGTGAGAACGATGACGGGTTAAAATTTGTGGTGGTTTCTTGTTCAGTCCATAGGCCTACAGCATGTGGCAAACCGGTGAGCATGTGGCTCTATTAGTATAGGAGGTACCTGAAAACATTTTCATCATAGTGCTTTGACCAATGCATAAAATGCATGGAGAAGTCATTTCCAATGAATCGTTCTCAGTGTTGTGAGAACGATGATGGGTTAAAATTTATGGTGGTTTCTTGTTCAGTCCATAGGCCTGCAGCATGTAGCAAACCGGTGAGCATGTGGCTCTATTAGTATAGGAGATACCTGAAAACATATCACACTTTTCATCATAGTGCCTTTACCAATGCATAAAATGCATGGAGAAGTCATTTCGAATGAATCGTCCTCAGTGTTGTGAGAACGATGACGGGTTAAAATTTTTGGTGGTTTCTTGTTCAGTCCATAGGCCTGCAGAATGTGGCAAACCGGTGAGCATGTGGCTCTATTAGTATAGGAGATACCTGAAAACATATTACACTTTTCATCATAGTGCTTTTACCAATGCATAAAATGCATGGAGAAGTCATTTCGAATGAATCGTCCTCAGTGTTGTGAGAACGATGACGGGTTAAAATTTTTGGTGGATTCTTGTTCAGTCCATAGGCCTACAGCATGTGGCAAACCGGTGAGCATGTGGCTCTATTAGTATAGGAGATACCTGAAAACATATCACACTTTTCATCATAGTGCTTTTACCAATGCATAAAATGCATGGAGAAGTCATTTGGAATGAATTGTCCTCAGTGTTGTGAGAATGATGACGGGTTAAAATTTTTGGTGGATTCTTGTTCAGTCCATAGGCCTACAGCATGTGGCAAACCGGTGAGCATGTGGCTCTATTAGTATAGGAGATACTTGAAAACATATCACACTTTTCATCATAGTGCTTTTACCAATGCATAAAATGCATGGAGAAGTCATTTCGAATGAATCGTCCTCAGTGTTGTGAGAACGATGACGGGTTAAAATTTTTGGTGGTTTCTTGTTCAGTCCATAGGCCTACAGCATGTGGCAAACCGGTGAGCATGTGGCTCTATTAGTATAGGAGATACCTGAAAACATATCACACTTTTCATCATAGTGCTTTTGCCAATGCATAAAATGCATGGAGAAGTCAATTTGAATGAATCGTCCTCAGTGTTGTGAGAACGATGACGGTTTTAAATTTTTGGTGGTTTCTTGTTCAGTCCATAGGCCTACAGCATGTGGCAAAACGGTGAGCATCTGGCTCTATTAGTATAGGAGATACCTGAAAACATATCACACTTTTCATCATAGTGCTTTTACCAATGCATAAAATGCATGGAGAAGTCATTTCGAATGAATCGTCCTCAGTGTTGTGAGAACGATGACGGGTTAAAATTTTTGGTGGTTTCTTGCTCAGTCCATAGGCCTACAGCATGTGGCAAACCGGTGAGCATGTATAGGAGATACCTGAACATATTGTCATCATAGTGCTTTTACCAATGCATAAAATGCATGGAGAAGTCATTTCGAATGAATCGTCCTCAGTGTTGTGAGAACGATGACGGGTTAAAATTTGTGGTGGTTTCTTGTTCAGTCCATAGGCCTACAGCATGTGGCAAACCGGTGAGCATGTGGCTCTATTAGTATAGGAGGTACCTGAAAACATTTTCATCATAGTGCTTTGACCAATGCATAAAATGCATGGAGAAGTCATTTCCAATGAATCGTTCTCAGTGTTGTGAGAACGATGACGGGTTAAAATTTATGGTGGTTTCTTCTTCAGTCCATAGGCCTGCAGCATGTAGCAAACCGGTGAGCATGTGGCTCTATTAGTATAGGAGATACCTGAAAACATATCACACTTTTCATCATAGTGCCTTTACCAATGCATAAAATGCATGGAGAAGTCATTTCGAATGAATCGTCCTCAGTGTTGTGAGAACGATGACGGGTTAAAATTTTTGGTGGTTTCTTGTTCAGTCCATAGGCCTGCAGCATGTGGCAAACCGGTGAGCATGTGGCTCTATTAGTATAGGAGATACCTGAAAACATATCACACTTTTCATCATAGTGCTTTTACCAATGCATAAAATGCATGGAGAAGTCATTTCGAATGAATCGTCCTCAGTGTTGTGAGAACGATGACGGGTTAAAATTTTTGGTGGATTCTTGTTCAGTCCATAGGCCTACAGCATGTGGCAAACCGGTGAGCATGTGGCTCTATTAGTATAGGAGATACCTGAAAACATATCACTTTTTTCATCATAGTGCTTTTACCAATGCATAAAATGCATGGAGAAGTCATTTGGAATGAATTGTCCTCAGTGTTGTGAGAACGATGACGGGTTAAAATTTTTGGTGGATTCTTGTTCAGTCCATAGGCCTACAGCATGTGGCAAACCGGTGAGCATGTGGCTCTATTAGTATAGGAGATACTTCAAAACATATCACACTTTTCATCATAGTGCTTTTACCAATGCATAAAATGCATGGAGAAGTCATTTCGAATGAATCGTCCTCAGTGTTGTGAGAACGATGACGGGTTAAAATTTTTGGTGGTTTCTTGTTCAGTCCATAGGCCTACAGCATGTGGCAAACCGGTGAGCATGTGGCTCTATTAGTATAGGAGATACCTGAAAACATATCACACTTTTCATCATAGTGCTTTTGCCAATGCATAAAATGCATGGAGAAGTCAATTCGAATGAATCGTCCTCAGTGTTGTGAGAACGATGACGGGTTTAAATTTTTGGTGGTTTCTTGTTCAGTCCATAGGCCTACAGCATGTGGCAAAACGGTGAGCATGTGGCTCTATTAGTATAGGAGATACCTGAAAACATATCACACTTTTCATCATAGTGCTTTTACCAATGCATAAAATGCATGGAGAAGTCATTTAGAATGAATCGTCCTCAGTGCTGTGAGAACGATGACGGGTTAAAATTTTTGGTGGTTTCTTGTTCAGTCCATAGGCCTACAGCATGTGGCAAACCGGTGAGCATGTGGCTCTATTAGTATAGGAGATACCTGAAAACATATCACACTTTTCATCATAATGCTTTTACCAATGCATAAAATGCATGGAGAAGTCATTTCGAATGCATCGTCCTCAGTGTTGTGAGAACGATGACGGGTTAAAATTTTTGGTGGTTTCTTGTTCAGTCCATAGGCCTACAGCATGTGGCAAACCGGTGAGCATGTGGCTCTATTAGTATAGGAGATACCTGAAAACATTTTCATCATAGTGCTTTTACCAATGCATAAAAAGCATGGAGAAGTCATTTCGAATGAATCGTCCTCAGTGTTGTGAGAACGATGACGGGTTAAAATTTTTGGTGGTTTCTTGCTCAGTCCATAGGCCTACAGCATGTGGCAAACCGGTGAGCATGTATAGGAGATACCTGAAAACATTGTCATCATAGTGCTTTTACCAATGCATAAAATGCATGGAGAAGTCATTTCGAATGAATCGTCCTCAGTGTTGTGAGAACGATGACGGGTTAAAATTTGTGGTGGTTTCTTGTTCAGTCCATAGGCCAACAGCATGTGGCAAGCCGGTGAGCATGTGGTTCTATTAGTATAGGAGGTACCTGAAAACATTTTCATCATAGTGCTTTGACCAATGCATAAAATGCATGGAGAAGTCATTTCGAATGAAGCGTTCTCAGTGTTGTGAGAACGATGACGGGTTAAAATTTTTGGTGGTTTCTTGTTCAGTCCATAGGCCTGCAGCATGTGGCAAACCGGTGAGCATGTGGCTCTATTAGTATAGGAGATACCTGAAAACATATCACACTTTTCATCATAGTGCTTTTACCAATGCATAAAATGCATGGAGAAGTCATTTCGAATGAATCGTCCTCAGTGTTGTGAGAACGATGATGGGTTAAAATTTTTGGTGGATTCTTGTTCAGTCCATAGGCCTACAGCATGTGGCAAACCGGTGAGCATGTGGCTCTATTAGTATAGGAGATACCTGAAAACATATCACACTTTTCATCATAGTGCTTTTACCAATGCATAAAATGCATGGAGAAGTCATTTCGAATGAATTGTCCTCAGTGTTGTGAGAACGATGACGGGTTAAAATTTTTGGTGGATTCTTGTTCAGTCCATAGGCCTACAGCATGTGGCAAACCGGTGAGCATGTGGCTCTATTAGTATAGGAGATACTTGAAAACATATCACACTTTTCATCATAGTGCTTTTACCAATGCATAAAATGCATGGAGAAGTCATTTCGAATGAATCGTCCTCAGTGTTGTGAGAACAATGACGGGTTAAAATTTTTAGTGGTTTCTTGCTCAGTCCATAGGCCTACAGCATGTGGCAAACCAGTGAGCATGTGGCTCTATTAGTATAGGAGATACCTGAAAACATATCACACTTTTCATCATAGTGCTTTTACCAATGCATAAAATGCATGGAGAAGTCATTTCGAATGAATCGTCCTCAGTGTTGTGAGAACGATGACGAGTTAAAATTTTTGGTGGTTTCTTGTTCAGTCCATAGGCCTACAGCATGTGGCAAACCGGTGAGCATGTGGCTCTATTAGTATAGGAGATACCTGAAAACATATCACACTTTTCATCATAGTGCTATTACCAATGCATAAAATGCATGGAGAAGTCAATTCGAATAAATCGTCCTCAGTGTTGTGAGAACGATGACTGGTTAAAATTTTCGGTGGTTTCTTGTTCAGTCCATAGGCCTACAGCATGTGGCAAAATGGTGAGCATGTGGCTCTATTAGTATAGGAGATACCTGAAAACATATCACACTTTTCATCATAGTGCTTTTACCAATGCATAAAATGCATGGAGAAGTCATTTCGAATGAATCGTCCTCAGTGTTGTGAGAACGATGACGGGTTAAAATTTTTGGTGGTTTCTTGTTCAGTCCATAGGCCTACACCATGTGGCAAACCGGTGAGCATGTGGCTCTATTAGTATAAGGAGATACCTGAAAACATATCACACTTTTCATCATAGTGCTTTTACCAATGCATAAAATGCATGGAGAAGTCACTTCGAATGAATCGTCCTCAGTGTTGTGAGAACAATGACGGGTTAAAATTTTTGGTGGTTTCTTGTTCAGTCCATAGGTCTACAGCATGTGGCAAACCGGTGAGCATTAGGCTCTATTAGTATAGGAGATACCTGAAAACATATCACACTTTTCATCATAGTGCCTTTACCAATGCATAAAATGCATGGAGAAGTCATTTCGAATGAATCGTCCTCAGTGTTGTGAGAACAATGACGGGTTAAAATTTTTGGTGGTTTCTTGTTCAGTCCATAGGCCTACAGCATGTGGCAAACCAGTGAGCATGTGGCTCTATTAGTATAGGAGATAACTGAAAACATATCACACTTTTCATCATAGTGCTTTTACCAATGCATAAAATGCATGGAGAAGTCATTTCGAATGAATCGTCCTCAGTGTTGTGAGAACGATGACAGGTTAAAATGTTTGGTGGTTTCTTGTTCAGTCCATAGGCCTACAGCATGTGGCAAACCGGTGAGCATGTGGCTCTATTAGTATAGGAGATACCTGAAAACATATCACACTTTTCATCATAGTGCTTTTACCAATGCATAAAATGCATGGAGAAGTCATTTCGAATGAATCGTCCTCAGTGTTGTGAGAACGATGACGGGTTAAAATTTTTGGTGGTTTCTTGTTCAGTCCATAGGCCTGCAGCATGTGGCAAACCGGTGAGCATTAGGCTCTATTAGTATAGGAGATACCTGAAAACATATCACACTTTTCATCATAGTGCTTTTACCAATGCATAAAATGCATGGAGAAGTCATTTCGAATGAACCGTCCTCAGTGTTGTGAGAACAATGACGGGTTAAAATTTTTGGTGGTTTCTTGTTCAGTCCATAGGCCTACAGCATGTGGCAAACCAGTGAGCATGTGGCTCTATTAGTATAGGAGATAACTGAAAACATATCACACTTTTCATCATAGTGCTTTTACCAATGCATAAAATGCATGGAGAAGTCATTTCGAATGAATCGTCCTCAGTGTTGTGAGAACGATGACGGGTTAAAATGTTTGGTGGTTTCTTGTTCAGTCCATAGGCCTACAGCATGTGGCAAACCGGTGAGCATGTGGCTCTATTAGTATAGGAGATACCTGAAAACATATCACACTTTTCATCATAGTGCTTTTACCAATGCATAAAATGCATGGAGAAGTCATTTCGAATGAATCGTCCTCAGTGTTGTGAGAATGATGACAGGTTAAAATTTTTGGTGGTTTCTTGTTCAGTCCATAGGCCTACAGCATGTGGCAAACCGGTGAGCATGTGGCTCTATTAGTATAGGAGATACCTGAAAACATATCACACTTTTCATCATAGTGCTTTTACCAATGCATAAAATGCATGGAGAAGTCATTTCGAATGAATCGTCCTCAGTGTTGTGAGAACGATGACGGGTTAAAATTTTTGGTGGTTTCTTGTTCAGTCCATAGGCCTACAGCATGTGGCAAACCGGTGAGCATGTGGCTCTATTAGTATAGGAGATACCTGTAAACATATCACACTTTTCATCATAGTGCTTTTACCAATGCATAAAATGCATGGAGAAGTCAATTCGAATGAATCGTCCTCAGTGTTGTGAGAACAATGACGGGTTAAAATTTTTGGTGGTTTCTTGCTCAGTCCATTGGCCTACAGCATGTGGCAAACCGGTGAGCATGTATAGGAGATACCTGAAAACATTTTCATCATAGTGCTTTTACCAATGCATAAAATGCATGGAGAAGTCATTTCGAATGAATGGTCCTCAGTGTTGTGAGAACGATGACGGGTTAAAATTTGTGGTGGTTTCTTGTTCAGTCCATAGGCCTACAGCATGTGGCAAACCGGTGAGCATGTGGCTCTATTAGTATAGGAGGTACCTGAAAACATTTTCATCATAGTGCTTTAACCAATGCATAAAATGCATGGAGAAGTCATTTCCAATGAATCGTTCTCAGTGTTGTGAGAATGATGACGGGTTAAAATTTATGGTGGTTTCTTGTTCAGTCCATAGGCCTGCAGCATGTAGCAAACCGGTGAGCATGTGGCTCTACTAGTATAGGAGATACCTGAAAATATATCACACTTTTCATCATAGTGCCTTTACCAATGCATAAAATGCATGGAGAAGTCATTTCGAATGAATCGTCCTCAGTGTTGTGAGAACGATGACGGGTTAAAATTTTTGGTGGTTTCTTGTTCAGTCCTTAGGCCTGCAGCATGTGGCAAACTGGTGAGCATGTGGATCTATTAGTATAGGAGATACCTGAAAACATATCACACTTTTCATCATAGTGCTTTTACCAATGCATAAAATTCATGGAGAAGTCATATCGAATGAATCGTCCTCAGTGTTGTGAGAGCGATGACGGGTTAAAATTTTTCGTGGATTCTTGTTCAGTCCATAGGCCTACAGCATGTGGCAAACCGGTGAGCATGTGGCTCTATTAGTATAGGAGATACCTGAAAACATATCACACTTTTCATCATAGTGCTTTTATCAATGCATAAAATGCATGTAGAAGTCATTTTGAATGAATTGTCCTCAGTGTTGTGAGAACGATGACGGGTTAAAATTTTTGGTGGATTCTTGTTCAGTCCATAGGCCTACAGCATGTGGCAAACCGGTGAGCATGTGGTTCTATTAGTATAGGAGATACTTGAAAACATATCACACTTTTCATCATAGTGCTTTTACCAATGCATAAAATGCATGGAGAAGTCATTTCGAATGAATCGTCCTCAGTGTTGTGAGAACGATGACGGGTTAAAATTTTTGGTGGTTTCTTGTTCAGTCCATAGGCCTACAGCATGTGGCAAACCGGTGAGCATGTGGCTCTATTAGTATAGGAGATACCTGAAAACATATCACACTTTTCATCATAGTGCTTTTACCAATGCATAAAATGCATGGAGAAGTCATTTCGAATGAATCGTTCTCAGTGTTGTGAGAATGATGACGGGTTAAAATTTTTGGTGGTTTCTTGTTCAGTCCATAGGCCTGCAGCATGTGGCAAACCGGTGAGCATGTGGCTCTATTAGTATAGGAGATACCTGAAAACATATCACACTTTTCATCATAGTACTTTTACCAATGCATAAAATGCATGGAGAAATCATTTCGAATGAATCGTCCTCAGTGTTGTGAGAACGATGACGGGTTAAAATTTTTGGTGGTTTCTTGTTCAGTCCATAGGCCTACAGCATGTGGCAAACCGGTGAGCATGTGGCTCTATTAGTATAGGAGATACCTAAAAACATATCACACTTTTCATCATAGTGCTTTTACCAATGCATAAAATGCATGGAGAAGACATTTCGAATGAATGGTCCTCAGTGTTGTGAGAACGATGACGGGTTAAAATTTTTGGTGGTTTCTTGTTCAGTCCATAGGCCTACAGCATGTGGCAAACCAGTGAGCATGTGGCTCTATTAGTATAGGAGATACCTGAAAACATATCACACTTTTCATCATAGTGCTTTTACCAATGCATAAAATGCATGGAGAAGACATTTCGAATGAATGGTCCTCAGTGTTGTGAGAACGATGACGGGTTAAAATTTTTGGTGGTTTCTTGTTCAGTCCATAGGCCTACAGCATGTGGCAAACCGGTGAGCATGTGGCTCTATTAGTATAGGAGATACCTGAAAACATATCACACTTTTCATCATAGTGCTTTTACCAATGCATAAAATGGATGGAGAAGTCATTTCGAATGTATCGTCCTCAGTGTTGTGAGAACAATGACGGGTTAAAATTTTTGGTGGTTTCTTGTTCAGTCCATAGGCCTACAGCATGTGGCAAACCGGTGAGCATGTAGCTCTATTATTAGAGGAGATACCTGAAAACATATCACACTTTTCATCATAGTGCTTTTACCAATGCATAAAATGCATAGAGAAGTCATTTCGAATGAATCATCCTCAGTGTTGTGAGAACGATGACGGGTTAAAATTTTTGGTGGTTTCTTGTTCAGTCCATAGGCCTACAGCATGTGGCAAGCCGGTGAGCATGTGGCTCTATTAGTATAGGAGATACCTGAAAACATATCACACTTTTCATCATAGTGCTTTTACCAATGCATAAAATGCATGGAGAAGTCATTTCGAATGAATCGTACTCAGTGTTGTGAGAACGATGACGGGTTAAAATTTTTGGTGGTTTCTTGTTCAGTCCATAGTCCTACAGCATGTGGCAAACCGGTGAGCATGTGGCTCTATTAGTATAGGAGATACCTGAAAACATATCACACTTTTCATCATAGTGCTTTTACCAATGCATAAAATGCATGGAGAAGTCATTTCAAATGAATCGTCCTCAGTGTTGTGAGAACGATGACGGGTTAAAATTTTTGGTGGTTTCTTGTTCAGTCCATAGGCCTACAGCATGTGGCAAACCGGTGAGCATGTATAGGAGATACCTGAAAACATTTTCATCATAGTGCTTTTACCAATGCATAAAATGCATGGAGAAGTCATTTCGAATGAATCGTTCTCAGTGTTGTGAGAACGATGACGGGTTAAAATTTTTGGTGGTTTCTTGTTCAGTCCATAGGCCTACAGCATGTGGCAAACCGGTGAGCATGTGGCTCTATTAGTATAGGAGATACCTGAAAACATATCACACTTTTCATCATAGTGCTTTTACCAATGCATAAAATGCATGGAGAAGTCATTTCGAATGAATCGTTCTCAGTGTTGTGAGAACGATGACGGGGTAAAATCTTTGGTGGTTTCTTGTTCAGTCCATAGGCCTGCAGCATGTAGCAAACCGGTGAGCATGTGGCTCTATTAGTATAGGAGATACCTGAAAACATATCACATTTTTCATCATAGTGCCTTTACCAATGCATAAAATGAATGGAGAAGTCATTTAGAATGAATCGTACTCAGTGTTGTGAGAACGATGACGGGTTAAAATTTTTGGTGGTTTCTTGTTCAGTCCATAGGCCTGCAGCATGTGGCAAACCGGTGAGCATGTGGCTCTATTAGTATAGGAGATACCTGAAAACATATCACACTTTTCATCATAATGCTTTTACCAATGCATAAAATGCATGGAGAAGTCATTTCGAATGAATGGTCCTCAGTGTTGTGAGAACGATGACGGGTTAAAATTTTTGGTGGTTTCTTGTTCAGTCCATAGGCCTACAGCATGTGGCAAACCGGTGAGCATGTGGCTCTATTAGTATAGGAGATACCTGAAAACATATCACAATTTTCATCATAGTGCTTTTACCAATGCATAAAATGCATGGAGAAGTCATTTCGAATGAATCGTCCTCAGTGTTGTGAGAACGATGACGGGTTAAAATTTTTGGTGGTTTCTTGTTCAGTCCATAGGCCTACAGCATGTGGCAAACCGGTGAACATGTGGCTCTATTAGTATAGGAGATACCTGAAAACATATCACACTTTTCACCATAGTGCTTTTACCAATGCATAAAATGCATGGAGAAGTCATTTCGAATGAATCGTCCTCAGTGTTGTGAGAACGATGACGGGTTAAAATATTTGGTGGTTTCTTGCTCAGTCCATAGGCCTACAGCATGTGGAAAACCGGTGAGCATGTATAGGAGATACCTGAAAACATTGTCATCATAGTGCTTTTACCAATGCATAAAATGCATGGAGAAGTCATTTCGAATGAATCGTCCTCAGTGTTGTGAGAACGATGACGGGTTAAAATTTGTGGTGGCTTCTTGTTCAGTCCATAGGCCTACAGCATGTGGCAAACCGGTGAGCATGTGGCTCTATTAGTATAGGAGGTACCTGAAAACATTTTCATCATAGTGCTTTGACCAATGCATAAAATGCATGGAGAAGTCATTTCCAATGAATCGTTCTCAGTGTTGTGAGAACGATGACGGGTTAAAATTTATGGTGGTTTCTTGTTCAGTCCATAGGCCTGCAGCATGTAGCAAACCGGTGAGCATGTGGCTCTATTAGTATAGGAGATACCTGAAAACATATCACACTTTTCATCATAGTGCCTTTACCAATGCATAAAATGCATGGAGAAGTCATTTCGAATGAATCGTCCTCAGTGTTGTGAGAACGATGACGGGTTAAAATTTTTGGTGGTTTCTTGTTCAGTCCATAGGCCTGCAGCATGTGGCAAACCGGTGAGAATATGGCTCTATTAGTATAGGAGATACCTGAAAACATATTACACTTTTCATCATAGTGCTTTTACCAATGCATAAAATGCATGGAGAAGTCATTTTCAATGAATCGTCCTCAGTGTTGTGAGAACGATGACGGGTTAAAATTTTTGGTGGTTTCTTGTTCAGTCCATAGGCCTACAGCATGTGGCAAAACGGTGAGCATGTGGCTCTATTAGTATAGGAGATACCTGAAAACATATCACACTTTTCATCATAGTGCTTTTACCAATGCATAAAATGCATGGAGAAGTCATTTCGAATCAATCGTCCTCAGTGTTGTGAGAACGATGACGGGTTAAAATATTTGGTGGTTTCTTGCTCAGTCCATAGGCCTACAGCATGTGGAAAACCGGTGAGCATGTATAGGAGATACCTGAAAACATTGTCATCATAGTGCTTTTACCAATGCATAAAATGCATGGAGAAGTCATTTCGAATGAATCGTCCTCAGTGTTGTGAGAACGATGACGGGTTAAAATTTGTGGTGGCTTCTTGTTCAGTCCATAGGCCTACAGCATGTGGCAAACCGGTGAGCATGTGGCTCTATTAGTATAGGAGGTACCTGAAAACATTTTCATCATAGTGCTTTGACCAATGCATAAAATGCATGGAGAAGTCATTTCCAATGAATCGTTCTCAGTGTTGTGAGAACGATGACGGGTTAAAATTTATGGTGGTTTCTTGTTCAGTCCATAGGCCTGCAGCATGTAGCAAACCGGTGAGCATGTGGCTCTATTAGTATAGGAGATACCTGAAAACATATCACACTTTTCATCATAGTGCCTTTACCAATGCATAAAATGCATGGAGAAGTCATTTCGAATGAATCGTCCTCAGTGTTGTGAGAACGATGACGGGTTAAAATTTTTGGTGGTTTCTTGTTCAGTCCATAGGCCTGCAGCATGTGGCAAACCGGTGAGCATATGGCTCTATTAGTATAGGAGATACCTGAAAACATATTACACTTTTCATCATAGTGCTTTTACCAATGCATAAAATGCATGGAGAAGTCATTTTCAATGAATCGTCCTCAGTGTTGTGAGAACGATGACGGGTTAAAATTTTTGGTGGTTTCTTGTTCAGTCCATAGGCCTACAGCATGTGGCAAAACGGTGAGCATGTGGCTCTATTAGTATAGGAGATACCTGAAAACATATCACACTTTTCATCATAGTGCTTTTACCAATGCATAAAATGCATGGAGAAGTCATTTCGAATCAATCGTCCTCAGTGCTGTGAGAACGATGACGGGTTAAAATTTTTGGTGGTTTCTTGTTCAGCCCATAGGCCTACAGCATGTGGCAAACCGGTGAGCATGTGGCTCTATTAGTATAGGAGATACCTGAAAACATATCACACTTTTCATCATAGTGCTTTTACCAATGCATAAAATGCATGGAGAAGTCAATTCGAATGAATCGTCCTCAGTGTTGTGAGAACGATGACGGGTTAAAATTTTTGGTGGTTTCTTGTTCAGTCCATAGGCCTACAGCATGTGGCAAACCGGTGAGCATGTGGCTCTATTAGTATAGGAGATACCTGAAAACATATCACACTTTTCATCATAGTGCTTTTACCAATGCATAAAATGCATGGAGAAGTCATTTCGAATGAATTGTCCTCAGTGTTGTGAGAACGATGACGGGTTAAAATTTTTGGTGGATTCTTGTTCAGTCCATAGGCCTACAGCATGTGGCAAACCGGTGAGCATGTGGCTCTATTAGTATAGGAGATACTTGAAAACATATCACACTTTTCATCACAGTGCTTTTACCAATGCATAAAATGCATGGAGAAGTCATTTCGAATGAATCGTCCTCAGTGTTGTGAGAACAATGACGGGTTAAAATTTTTAGTGGTTTCTTGCTCAGTCCATAGGCCTACAGCATGTGGCAAACCAGTGAGCATGTGGCTCTATTAGTATAGGAGATACCTGAAAACATATCACACTTTTCATCATAGTGCTTTTACCAATGCATAAAATGCATGGAGAAGTCATTTCGAATGAATCGTCCTCATTGTTGTGAGAACGATGACGGGTTAAAATTTTTGGTGGTTTCTTGTTCAGTCCATAGGCCTACAGCATGTGGCAAACCGGTGAGCATGTGGCTCTATTAGTATAGGAGATACCTGAAAACATATCACACTTTTCATCATAGTGCTTTTACCAATGCATAAAATGCATGGAGAAGTCAATTTGAATGAATCGTCCTCAGTGTTGTGAGAACGATAACGGGTTAAAATTTTTGGTGGTTTCTTGTTCAGTCCATAGGCCTACAGCATGTGGCAAACCGGTGAGCATGTGGCTCTATTAGTATAGGAGATACCTGAAAACATATCACACTTTTCATCATAGTGCTTTTACCAATGCATAAAATGCATGGAGAAGTCATTTCGAATTAATCGTCCTCAGTGTTGTGAGAACAATGACGGGTTAAAATTTTTGGTGGTTTCTTGTTCAGTCCATAGGCCTACAGCATGTGGCAAACAGGTGAGCATGTGGCTCTATTAGTATAGGAGATACCTGAAAACATTTTCATCATAGTGCTTTTACCAATGCATAAAATGCATGGAGAAGTCATTTCGAATGAATCGTCCTCAGTGTTGTGAGAACGATGACGGGTTAAAATTTTTGGTGGATTCTTGTTCAGTCCATAGGCCTACAGCATGTGGCAAACCGGTGAGCACGTGGTTCAATTAGTATAGGAGATACCATCAAACATTTTTATCATAGTGCTTTTACCAATGCATAAAATGCAAGGAGAAGTCATTTCGAATGAATCGTTCTCACTGTTGTGAGAACGATGACGGGTTAAAATTTTTGGTGGTTTCTTGTTCAGTCCATAGGCCTGCAGCATGTGGCAAACCGGTGAGCATGTGGCTCTATTAGTATAGGAGTTACCTGAAAACATATCACACTTTTCATCATAGTGCCTTTACCAATGCATAAAATGCATGGTGAAGTCATTTCGAATGAATCGTCCTCAGTGTTGTGAGAACGATGACGGGTTAAAATTTTTGGTGGTTTCTTGTGCAGTCCAAAGGCCTGCAGCATGTGGCAAACCGGTGAGCATTTGGCTCTATTAGTATAGGAGATACCTGAAAACATATCACACTTTTCATCATAGTGCTTTTACCAATGCATAAAATGCATGGAGAAGTCATTTCGAATGAATCGTCCTCAGTGCTGTGGGAACGATGACGGGATAAAATTTTTGGTGGCTTCTTGTTCAGTCCATAGGCCTACAGCATGTGGCAAACCGGTGAGCATGTGGCTCTATTAGTATAGGAGATGCCTGAAAACATATCCCACTTTTCATCATAGTGCTTTTACCAATGCATAAAATGCATGGAGAAGTCATTTCGAATGAATCGTCCTCAGTGTTGTGAGAACAATGACGGGTTAAAATTTTTGGTGGTTTCTTGTTCAGTCCATAGGCCTACAGCATGTGGCAAACCGGTGAGCATGTGGCTCTATTAGTATAGGAGATACCTGAAAACATATCACACTTTTCATCATAGTGCTTTTACCAATGCATAAAATGCATGGAGAAGTCATTTTCAATGAATCGTCCTCAGTGTTGTGAGAACGATGACGGGTTAAAATTTTTGGTGGATTCTTGTTCAGTCCATAGGCCTACAGCATGTGGCAAACCGATGAGCATGTGGCTCTATTAGTATAGGAGATACCTTAAAACATATCACACTTTTCATCATAGTGCTTTTAGCAATGCATAAAATGCATGGAGAAGTCATTTCGAATGAATTGTCCTCAGTGTTGTGAGAACGATGACGGGTTAAAATTTTTGGTGGATTCTTGTTCAGTCCATAGGCCTACAGCATGTGGCAAACCGGTGAGCATGTGGCTCTATTAGTATAGGAGATACTTGAAAACATATCACACTTTTCATCATAGTGCTTTTGCCAATGCATAAAATGCATGGAGAAGTCATTTCGAATGAATCGTCCTCAGTGTTGTGAGAATGTTGACGGGTTAAAATTTTTGGTGGTTTCTTGTTCAGTCCATAGGCCTACAGCATGTGGCAAACCGGTGAGCATGTGGCTCTATTAGTATAGGAGATACCTGAAAACATATCACACTTTTCATCATAGTGCTTTTACCGATGCATAAAATGCATGGAGAAGTCAATTCGAATGAATCGTCCTCAGTGTTGTGAGAACGATGACGGGTTAAAATTTTTGGTGGTTTCTTGTTCAGTCCATAGGCCTACAGCATGTGGCAAAACGGTGAGCATGTGGCTCTATTAGTATAGGAGATACCTGAAAACATATCACACTTTTCATCATAGTGCTTTTACCAATGCATAAAATGCATGGAGAAGTCATTTCGAATCAATCGTCCTCAGTGCTGTGAGAACGATGACGGGTTAAAATTTTTGGTGGTTTCTTGTTCAGCCCATAGGCCTACAGCATGTGGCAAACCGGTGAGCATGTGGCTCTATTAGTATAGGAGATACCTGAAAACATATCACACTTTTCATCATAGTGCTTTTACCAATGCATAAAATGCATGGAGAAGTCATTTCGAATGAATCGTCCTCAGTGTTGTGAGAACGATGACGGGTTAAAATTTTTGGTGGTTTCTTGTTCAGTCCATAGGCCTACAGCATGTGGCAAACCGGTGAGCATGTGGCTCTATTAGTATAGGAGATACCTGAAAACATATCACACTTTTCATCATAGTGCTTTTACCAATGCATAAAATGCATGGAGAAGTCATTTCGAATGAATTGTCCTCAGTGTTGTGAGAACGATGACGGGTTAAAATTTTTGGTGGATTCTTGTTCAGTCCATAGGCCTACAGCATGTGGCAAACCGGTGAGCATGTGGCTCTATTAGTATAGGAGATACTTGAAAACATATCACACTTTTCATCATAGTGCTTTTACCAATGCATAAAATGCATGGAGAAGTCATTTCGAATGAATCGTCCTCAGTGTTGTGAGAACAATGACGGGTTAAAATTTTTAGTGGTTTCTTGCTCAGTCCATAGGCCTACAGCATGTGGCAAACCAGTGAGCATGTGGCTCTATTAGTATAGGAGATACCTGAAAACATATCACACTTTTCATCATAGTGCTTTTACCAATTGTTAGAAAAAGTAACCGTTCCTTATTTTTGTAAGTAATACGATGAGAATAGGAAAAATAAGCAAAATTGAATTGTGTGGATAAAACAAGTCTTATTTAATGTCCATTCAAAAATTCATTACAAAATTGAAGAAAAAGTCAGTTTATAAGTCCATAGCACACAAATCAAGTATTATATTATCAGAGAAAAATTAAGCATAGGTCTTACGTATGTCTTTGAGGCATGATGTGGTCCATGTGGAGTATTCTCATGGAATGAGAAAGTCTGCCCCCTACTGGTGCTGGGTCTATCCTTATATACTCTTTTGACCCATAGACTTCCATTGGTTACTTTCTTTTCCTACCTCTTAACCACATAAGGTGATCTACCTGGTACCATATTCATAGCGCATACCATATTAGTAAAGCCTAACGTTTTGCAAACTTACATTGGCTCTTTACATTACCACCCTTTACATTACCTCATGGTACATCTTAAATATATTTTGTCTTAGTTACGGGTAACCTAAGCAATCCACATATAGATACAGTTTGACAACTCCTCTTAGGCTTTGACATACAAACAACAGATGCAGAGGCCAAGGTCTTCAGGATAGCTGACATGCACACACTAGATAGAGCTCAGAGCTGATCTCTGCATATACGTTGCATTATTATATTATTATTTTTATTATATATTATTTTACATTCCCCCCTGATTATGATTTGAGAAATATCATAATCAATCCTAAACTCTTTCTCTCACCATTCGTATCACATTCATTCTTTATTCTGAAAACCTTGTATCAACATCTGCTTTGAATGTCATCTAAATTTTGGAGTCTAAAATAAAATTAAATCAAAGATTATATTTTTCTTTTTAGCATTTCTCTCAAAATATCATCCTCCTTTTTCATTTCTATCTTTATCTTTTTGTAAATATTCTTAATTTTACACATAATAATTATTTGATATATGATACACAGCAAAACTATAATAAATATAATAACAATCGGATTAGATAATACATTTCCTACTGCCATTTTCGCTGAAGACTGTGACCAACTATTTACTGATTTTCCTAAATTTTTCCACCAAGATGAGCCTGACATACTCGTCCATTCATGTTCAATATCATTTAGATTCCCTTGCTCATGTCTGAATACAATTTCAGCTTCTTTTAGCTGTTTTGTTAACAAATTTAACAAACCCTTATCTTTCTTTATCTCATTTGTCCACATATTCCAAGGAAAATTATTTATTTGAGACAAATTGAACTGTATTGGAAGGATTTTTAGATTCCTTGAACCTATTGACGTAATATTAACACTTCCTTCCTTCTTTGAGAGAGTTTTCACATTTCCCTCAATACAATATAAACCTATTGTCAGATTTTCAGTATGTACACAAGATGAAAAGAAAGCAGAAACAACTTCTTTTTCTGACATAACTTGGAAACAAATCTTATTAGTGCTTACTGGTGTCACCAAGTCATGGATCGTGTGTACATTCTCAACTCTGGCATGACATGAGGTATGATTATGGAAACATGAATGGTAAATGACTTTATCCTGTCCAGGTAAACACATTACCTTAGAAACAAAATTTAAGCATGAGGAAATGTCTACTTGTTCAGTGTTTGTACCATCAAATGCAAAATCTATGTACTGTAATTGATAATATAGCAATTGTGTACGACTAACAGGAATTCCCAGAACAGCTATAGGAACCAGGGTTTCTTCTCTTCCCGACACTGGAATCAGTGATGTTCCTACACAAATGTCCTGTTCACATCCTAACCACTTATTTACCCACAAATCTGTATGATTTAACGCAAAATTATATTCCGTAGGCAAATTCCTCATTAGTCCTAAAGGTGTAATTCCACTTTGTAATGCTTGTGCAATCATTTTCAGATTGGTGGAATATTCAATCTGAATTTCTAGACATGTTTTGGCCACTTGAGATTCCTGTTCACTTTCTATCAATGCTAAAGTAGCATCCTGTAGATGTGACACGGAAGATCCCAATACAGCAGCAGTGTTCAGAACCATCTTCTCAAGGACTTGATTCAAACTTTTCTGAATCTTTATTCCTTTACCGCCAATATATCCCACATTTTCCAAATCTGATTTAAGTGTATGTATGTCCATAGTGTTAATTAGACTTCCTACTGTTCCTAATCCCCCCAAAATACCTTCTAACACTCCCCTCTTACTTCTAACTTGTGCTGGGGTTCTTTTCCCAAACCATTGTTCTATTCCCATTTCCATGTTAATGAGATGTGATTGACACTGGGGATATCTAGAAGAGATTTTCCAATTAGACATGTTAAAAGTCCATATCATAGTCACAAACACTCCTTCTCGTAATAGAGGTTTAGATTGGAATTGGTTAATTTGGAAAGGAGTAGATGGTTGAAATCTTGTCTGTGTGCATACATTATCTACTGCTGACCATATATTCACATTTACATCTTTACATTGTTTGTAATTATTTTTCGTTAAAACGCAACATTGGTATAGTCCAGAATCCTTAGGAGATGGATTATCTACAGAAAAAATAAAATTCTTATTCAACCATCTCACATTACCGGATTGACCTCTGTGTATAACATTTGTTGGACCATTTGAAAAACTTCCCAAAAATAATCTATCTTTGGTCCATGTTAACAGAGATTCCGAAGGTAACTCTAACCTTGTGTTGCATTTTAATGACAAAGGAGACATATTTTCTTGACTGTGTACTGTTTGTGGTGTAACCCTCACTTCTGGAACTATAGTATTTGTTACTGTAAAAATTACAGATACCTGTACTTGTACTGGTTCTCTAGTTATCTGAAAGTTCCATGTTTTTACCCAATCTTCATCTCCCTCTGTAATAGAAAGTAATGAAGGATCTAAAATTTTCCCAAAAAGTTGTGTCTTTAACCAAATATCTGTTTTGGATGTTCCAAACTTCCCTTTTGCGATCATATCATTTGTAATATCACCTGACCACAAAGCTTTTTCTTCACCCTTTATCTCTATATTCCAGAATAACACATCTGTAGGGTTACATTCCCATGTGCCTGTCTTATTATTGTGTACATAATCTCCTTGTAACTGTATAAACCCAGTCTTAGGTCCTGTGGTAGCATGTAATATTATGTCAGTGTCGTGTATAAAGTGTAGCTCAATACAGCATTTTGCACCATAACCCATGCAAATGTTTCCGGTAATATCTACTGAATTGTCCGGTATGTCTTCGTCTATTAAGTTTTGTAGACTCGATCCTCTTGGTTTCCTCGAATGTAAAGTTCTTTCAAAAGATTCATTCACTTCACTAATGTTGGTTCCACGATGCAAGATATCTTCTGCGTAGATCACCGTTGAAATAGTACATAGCAGCAGAAATGTGATTCCCATCAGATAGTAGCTTTTCTTGGGAAATGTCGTCTTCTCCTGAAGGATTGGTGTTGATTCCCTTCCATCAAGGTCATGGTGTTTCGTATTCCAGCTCTTATTGGAATCCATTTCTTCCTAAAAGAAATGCAGTATCATTATTTTGCAATATACAATTTGCATTGATCAACATGTACCCACACTTTTTGTTGTCTGCGGGTATTTTTGACCGCATTAGATGCTCGTTGGACAAGAATCATAACTCGTCCCATGGTTTCAATAATCTCAAAGGGACCTTCCCAGTTACTTTCCCAAGGTCCATTCTTCCTGAAAGTTTTGATCATCACCTGAGCCCCTTTTTTGAATTTGGACTCATATGGTGGCTCCATTTTCTGCATTCTTGATGCAGCATGTGGAAGAATTGTTTTCAAATTTTCCTGCAACAATTGCAACCATTTGGACCTTGCAACAGCATCTTTTTGAGGTGTGGACAAAAATGGTTCATGTGGAAAAATCAATGGCATTTTTCTTCCTGTCATTAGTTCAAAAGGAGTAAACTGAGTTGTGGAAGAAGTTGTTCCTCTCACACTCAACAATACAAAAGGTACGGCATCAACCCAAGTATTGCCTTTGTCCAATAGCATCTTGGCAATTCTGGATTTTATTGTTCTATTCATCCTTTCCACAATACCAGCAGACTGTGGATGGTAGGGTACATGGAACTGTTGTTGTACTCCTAGAATAGTACAAACGGCTTGCATGATTTTTCCTGTAAAGTGACTTCCTCTATCGGAGGAGATCATTCTTGGGATCCCCCAAGTACAAAAGACATGGTTAACTAATGCTCTAGCTGTAGACAAAGCATCATCTTTTCTGACAGGTAAAATTTCAACCCATTTAGAAAAAACATCTACTACTACCAATGCATACCTGAGACCATTTTTACCTGATGGTAGCGGACCAATGTAGTCAATTTGTAGTGTAGACCATGGACCATCTGCAGGTGCGGTTCGGAGTAATGGCGGTTTCTGTCCTTTTGGTCTTGGATTAATTTGGGCACAAATGAGACATGATTGGACAACACCTTGTACTGTCTCTTCCATCTTTTCCCAGTAAAATTTCTCTCTGAGAATGTCTAACAATTTCTGCTGACCCAAATGACCCAAGCTTTCATGATTATATTTTGTAAACTCGGCCTGTAGATGTTTTGGTACAACAGGACGCAACTCCCCGTTTAAGTCATGACACAAAACCCCGTTTTCACAAACAAAGGGAGGTTTTGGATCAACCCGGGAAGCAACAAGAGATTTGTCTTTTTCTTGTTCTTCCGCAAAAGAAGGGATATGCGTGTCTGTTCTTTGAACTGCTCTAACCTCGAGAAGTTCGGATTGAAACACTTCTTCTCCTGTCAGGGCTGCCTCTTTGGCTAACCTATCTGCGGTGGCATTTCCAACAGATAATTCGTCATCAGATTTTTTATGGGCAGGAACTTTAACAATAGCAAAACCATTAGGGGTTTTTGATGCTATCTCAAAGATTGTTTTCAGTGTGTCACTATGTACAAGAGTCTTATTAGAAGAATCTACATAGCCTCTTTTTTCCCAAACTGGCAGATAATCTGTCAGTGATCTAACAACATAGGAGCTATCACTGTAGATTACAATGGGACACCGATCGTCAGCTTCGTTCAGCTGTAGCACCATTTTTACTGCTTCTAGCTCTGCCCTTTGAGCTGAAAAATGACTTGGTAATTTGTGTTTTACAACCTGTTCTCTTTTGGGATAAAAAATGGCATATCCTGAATAATAGTGTCCATCTGCATAGAATCTGGAACCATCTACAAAAATTGGTTCATCAGTTGCCTCTGCCTTCCTCCTGAAAAGCGATGGACTAGGATCCTGAAAAGACTGTAAACAATCATGAGTTTGTCCTTCATATTGCATCAATTGAGGAAGAACATATTTGGCTTTATAATCTACCTCAATTTGTTTGGGAGACAATGACAATAACCAATGAGCAAATCTCTGATGTGAAACACCTGGGATATTATTCTCAAAGAGAAGTTTTAGTGTAGAATGAGGAGTTTGCAAAGTGATTTTGTTGAACCCAACAATGTGTTCAGTTGCTTTGACTGCAAAGTACACACCTACCAGGTGTCTTGCACATGTCTCAAAACCTCTTTCAACAGGTGAGAGAAGTTTAGAAAAGTAGCCCAAAATTCTCCACTCTTCTCCCTGCAACTGTAGCAGCACAGCAGACACAGAAGTCTCTGATGTGTGCACTTGCAAAGCAAATGGAGCCGAAGGATCTACTGTGGACAAAGCAGGTGCAGTTTGTAAATTCATTTTCAATTGTTCAAATGAGGTTTGTTGTTCATCACCCCAGGGACCAAAGTAATCACTATTTTCACCTTTTAGAAGATCGTACAAAGGCCTGGCCTTGTCTGCAAAATTTTCAATGAAGTCCCTTGAAAAGTTTATAAGACCCAAAAAATGTCTCACTGCCTTGTGTGATGTTGGAACTGGTAGAGAAGCGATTGCCTCTATTCTTTCCTGCAGTGGCTGTCTTTTTCCTGGACTCAACAACACTCCTAAAAATCTGACCTCAGTCTGCATCAATTTGACCTTTTTAGTGTTCAATTTCAATCCTGCATCATGCAGCAGCTCAAACAATTCTTTCAGAAGTGAAACATGTGACTCTTTGTCCTCAGTAGACAATAGGATATCATCCACATACTGCAAAATACAATCAGGTCTCGAAAATTTAGATAATACCTTTGCCAATGCCTGATGGAACACACTGGGTGACAAATGTGCCCCTTGAGGTAGTCTGCAGAACAAATATTGCTCATCCAAGAAAGTAAATGCAAACTTATACTGACAACTCTTTTCAAGAGGTATGCTGAAGAAACCATTACTGATGTCTAGTACCGAGAAATATTTGGCCTTTGCATTCAGCCTTGACATCATGTCATGAGTATCTGCAACAATGGGTGCTACATTGGGAGTATGTTTGTTAAACATCCGCAAATCCAATATCATTCGATAAGAACCATCAGATTTCAAGACACACCACAAAGGATTGTTACTGACAGAATTAGCCTTTCGGATGACACCTTGTTTTAACAATTCCTGTATGATCTTTGACATAGACTCAATTGATTCTGGAGGCAATTTATACTGACGCTGAGGGGGTGCATCTTTTCCCTCGACATTTACAATGACATTTTTCATCAAACCCACTTCATTCCTGAACTGAGCCCAAAGAGAAGGAAAAAGCTGTACAATTTCTGTCAATACCTCATCACCACCAGTTTCAGGCCACAGGTGTTCTGCTGACACAACATCATTTAAGCAAATACTTCCAACATGACTATAATCACTAGGATCAATGACTACAGGTTTACAACCATTAGAATCTTTCCAGATCACTTGATTCCCTAGATCAACAACCCATCCAAATTTCTGCATAAAATCTGTGCCAAGTATATTTTCAGAATCACGACAATACCAAATGTCAATTGTTGTTTTGAAAGAACTAGGTATTTCCAATGTCACATCCGTAACTAAGGTTGCTTTAGTTCCACCTTTTCCACTAAAACCAACAATTGTACAAACTGGTGAATCTGGTTGTAACTTCAAATCAAGATTTGTTACGCTTAACTGGGCTCCTGTATCAATCAGAAATACAACAGTCTGTCCTGCTAGTTTTACTTTGATAAAAGGTCTCCCACAATCATCTAATGTCACTCGAGCCACAAATTCCAATGGATGAGGTGTAGGAATTGTCTGTGATTGTCAGAAAGATGGAGGAGATGGGAGAAGTCCAATGTCCTTTTTAAAAGCACTTGGAGTTCTATTTCTGGACTCCGTCTCCTTCACTGTCATCTCTCTGATCTGTCTGATTAATGGTGCATACGGTGACTGCGTTTGTCTGTTGTCAGTGTGAGTGGGTGCATTTGATTGTAATGGAGGTGCAGAAGGCCTAGTGGATAGTTTTGGCATGAGTCCGTTTTCCCTTCCAAGTTTTTCTGTCCCTTGTGTACCTGACTCTGATTCTGCTCTCAGGAATTTTCTGCATTGCCACTTTAAGTGTCCAGGTATACCACAGAAATAACAATGGATATTGTTCCTTTGTGTAGTATTTCTACCTCTATAATCTACATAATCTCTGCTCTGGAAGGTTACTGTAGGTCTAGGTTTCAACTGGCTATCTTCTTTCTCATGGACTACCGCTATTTTGGCTTTCACCTGATTTTGTTTCATGGATCTCCTTACTCTGTCGATAAAAACTGTTGCTTCTTGCAATGATGGCTGAGTACTAGCCATCTGCTCTGAGGCAGGATCCAAATATTTGAACTTTTTTACAAAAAATCTGATCATGGATGTTGGCTCCTGATTAGGCCCAATTTCCATCACCATTCTATAGGCCTGCTCAAATTTTACCAAAAATGCAAATGGATCCTCATTAATATTAGTACGTAATGATTCCAATATTTCAGCTGTCGGGGTAGACTCTCCCGTAAAGAATAAATTTAATTGCCTAAGTCTGTCTTCTCTAGTACTATGAATCTGCTCATGCTCCTCATTCAATCTGGGTGTGGTCTGTAACCTTTTTCCCATATGTGAGGGTAACCAAACTTTGAATATCTTATTTTTTTGTTCATCATTAAGATTGTATTTGTCAGTATTCGATTCAAAAATGTCTGCATTATAAAAGGCATCCATCTTGTCATTGAAGTTTGGAATGTCTTTTACAATTTTCATTAACTGATCGTGTATTTTCATATTAATGCGTGCTGCTCTGTCATGGAATTTTTTCCGTTGTAATTCTTCTGCCTGAATATCTACCGTTTCATCCAAATCTTGTGTATCAGGGACAAATGATGCAGTGGCATTGTCCTCATATTCTTTTGATCGTGTAAGAACAGAAGCCTTTTTTATATCTTGTCTCAATTTGGATAATAATTCTGTTCGAACATCAATCTGATCTTCCAATTGTTCAATATGTTCTGACAATATTAAACAATTTGGACAATCAAAGTAATCCTTGTCAGATTCGTGTGTGTCACCTTGTGTGTCAGTATGACCAGTGTCTTGTGTGACAGTACATATCTCATGTGTCTGTGTGTCAGTTTTCTCAAAAACTAAATTATTGTATACTCGGACCATATGCATGACATTTTGAAGCTTCCTTTGTAACTTTTTTACTGAAAAAAACTTTTTATCAATTTTAAGATTCTCTGTTTCACATTGACTATACAAACTAGACCATAATTGTGAATCTGTATGACTATGAACAAACTTAAACTGTATATTACTTTTCTTAGAATATTCATGAATAAACTCCATTTTCTCACCTAAGGAATATCTTTTTCCTCCTGGAATGATCCGACCGTCAATGTATGGTCCTCTGTGTCTTTTCACTGATCTGCCGACTGGATGAGACGTGCAGCTTTCTGGAGACACGAATCCTCACTCCTCTGTAGGCCCTTCTGACTCTTGTGACGTGATATAGTGGAATTTCTGCGCCTTGAACAACAGGTGTTTAGCAAAACTTCCCTTCCCTTCCCCCCTGTACAAGGGGTGGAATTCCACAAAAGCACAAAAAAAAATCAGATCTGGCTGACTCGCCAAAATGTTAGAAAAAGTAACCGTTCCTTATTTTTGTAAGTAATACGATGAGAATAGGAAAAATAAGCAAAATTGAATTGTGTGGATAAAACAAGTCTTATTTAATGTCCATTCAAAAATTCATTACAAAATTGAAGAAAAAGTCAGTTTATAAGTCCATAGCACACAAATCAAGTATTATATTATCAGAGAAAAATTAAGCATAGGTCTTACGTATGTCTTTGAGGCATGATGTGGTCCATGTGGAGTATTCTCATGGAATGAGAAAGTCTGCCCCCTACTGGTGCTGGGTCTATCCTTATATACTCTTTTGACCCATAGACTTCCATTGGTTACTTTCTTTTCCTACCTCTTAACCACATAAGGTGATCTACCTGGTACCATATTCATAGCGCATACCATATTAGTAAAGCCTAACGTTTTGCAAACTTACATTGGCTCTTTACATTACCACCCTTTACATTACCTCATGGTACATCTTAAATATATTTTGTCTTAGTTACGGGTAACCTAAGCAATCCACATATAGATACAGTTTGACAACTCCTCTTAGGCTTTGACATACAAACAACAGATGCAGAGGCCAAGGTCTTCAGGATAGCTGACATGCACACACTAGATAGAGCTCAGAGCTGATCTCTGCATATACGTTGCATTATTATATTATTATTTTTATTATATATTATTTTACACCAATGCATAAAATGCATGGAGAAGTCATTTTGAATGAATCGTCCTCAGTGTTGTGAGAACGATGACGGGTTAAAATTTTTGGTGGTTTCTTGTTCAGTCCATAGGCCTACAGCATGTGGCAAACCGGTGAGCATGTGGCTCTATTAGTATAGGAGATACCTGAAAACATATCACACTTTTCATCATAGTGCTTTTACCAATGCATAAAATGCATGGAGAAGTCAATTTGAATGAATCGTCCTCAGTGTTGTGAGAACAATAACGGGTTAAAATTTTTGGTGGTTTCTTGTTCAGTCCATAGGCCTACAGCATGTGGCAAAACGGTGAGCATGTGGCTCTATTAGTATAGGAGATACCTGAAAACATATCACACTTTTCATCATAGTGCTTTTACCAATGCATAAAATGCATGGAGACGTCATTTCGAATGAATCGTCCTCAGTGTTGTGAGAACGATGACGGGTTAAAATTTTTGGTGGTTTCTTGTTCAGTCCATAGGCCTACAGCATGTGGCAAACCGGTGAGCATGTGGCTCTATTAGTATAGGAGATACCTGAAAACATATCACACTTTTCATCATAGTGCTTTTACCAATGCATAAAATGCATGGAGAAGTCATTTCGAATTAATCGTCCTCAGTGTTGTGAGAACAATGACGGGTTAAAATTTTTGGTGGTTTCTTGTTCAGTCCATAGGCCTACAGCATGTGGCAAACAGGTGAGCATGTGGCTCTATTAGTATAGGAGATACCTGAAAACATTTTCATCATAGTGCTTTTACCAATGCATAAAATGCATGGAGAAGTCATTTCGAATGAATCGTCCTCAGTGTTGTGAGAACGATGACGGGTTAAAATTTTTGGTGGATTCTTGTTCAGTCCATAGGCCTACAGCATGTGGCAAACCGGTGAGCACGTGGTTCAATTAGTATAGGAGATACCATCAAACATTTTTATCATAGTGCTTTTACCAATGCATAAAATGCAAGGAGAAGTCATTTCGAATGAATCGTTCTCACTGTTGTGAGAACGATGACGGGTTAAAATTTTTGGTGGTTTCTTGTTCAGTCCATAGGCCTGCAGCATGTGGCAAACCGGTGAGCATGTGGCTCTATTAGTATAGGAGTTACCTGAAAACATATCACACTTTTCATCATAGTGCCTTTACCAATGCATAAAATGCATGGTGAAGTCATTTCGAATGAATCGTCCTCAGTGTTGTGAGAACGATGACGGGTTAAAATTTTTGGTGGTTTCTTGTGCAGTCCAAAGGCCTGCAGCATGTGGCAAACCGGTGAGCATTTGGCTCTATTAGTATAGGAGATACCTGAAAACATATCACACTTTTCATCATAGTGCTTTTACCAATGCATAAAATGCATGGAGAATTCATTTCGAATGAATCGTCCTCAGTGTTGTGAGAACGATGACGGGTTAAAATTTTTGGTGGTTTCTTGTTCAGTCCATAGGCCTACAGCATGTGGCAAACCGGTGAGCATGTGGCTCTATTAGTATAGGAGATACCTGAAAACATATCACACTTTTCATCATAGTGCTTTTACCAATGCATAAAATGCATGGAGAAGTCATTTCGAATGAATCGTCCTCAGTGCTGTGGGAACGATGACGGGTTAAAATTTTTGGTGGCTTCTTGTTCAGTCCATAGGCCTACAGCATGTGGCAAACCGGTGAGCATGTGGCTCTATTAGTATAGGAGATGCCTGAAAACATATCCCACTTTTCATCATAGTGCTTTTACCAATGCATAAAATGCATGGAGAAGTCATTTCGAATGAATCGTCCTCAGTGTTGTGAGAACAATGACGGGTTAAAATTTTTGGTGGTTTCTTGTTCAGTCCATAGGCCTACAGCATGTGGAAAACCGGTGAGCATGTGGCTCTATTAGTATAGGAGATACCTGAAAACATATCACACTTTTCATCATAGTGCTTTTACCAATGCATAAAATGCATGGAGAAGTCATTTCGAATAAATCGTCCTCAGTGTTGTGAGAACGATGATGGGTTAAATTTTTGGTGGTTTCTTGTTCAGTCCATAGGCCTGCAGCATGTGGCAAACCGGTGAGCATGTGGCTCTATTAGTATAGGAGTTACCTGAAAACATGTCACACTTTTCATCATAGTGCCTTTACCAATGCATAAAATGCATGGAAAAGTCATTTCGAATGAATCGTCCTCAGTGTTGTGAGAACGATGACGGGTTAAAATTTTTGGTGGTTTCTTGTTCAGTCCATAGGCCTACACCATGTGGCAAACCGGTGAGCATGTGGCTCTATTAGTATAGGAGATACCTGAAAACATATCACACTTTTCATCATAGTGCTTTTACCAATGCATAAAATGCATGGAGAAGTCATTTCGAATGAATCGTCCTCAGTGCTGTGAGAACGATGACGGGTTAAAATTTTTGGTGGTTTCTTGTTCAGTCCATAGGCCTACTGCATGTGGCAAACCAGTGAGCTTGTGGCTCTATTAGTATAGGAGATACCTGAAAACATATCCCACTTTTCATCATAGTGCTTTTACCAATGCATAAAATGCATGGAGAAGTCATTTCGAATGAATCGTCCTCAGTGTTGTGAGAAGAATGACGGGTTAAAATTTTTGGTGGTTGCTTGTTCAGTCCGATGCCTACAGCATGTGGCAAACCGGTGAACATGTGGCTCTATTAGTATAGGAGATACCTGAAAACATATCACACTTTTCATCATAGTGCTTTTACCAATGCATAAAATGCATGGAAAAGTCATTTCGAATGAATCATCCTCAGTGTTGTGAGAACAATGACGGGTTAATATTTTTGGTGGTTTCTTGTTCAGTCCATAGGCCTACAGCATTTGGCAAACCGGTGAGCATGTGGCTCTATTAGTATAGGAGATACCTGAAAACATATCACACTTTTCATAATAGTGCTTTTACCAATGCATAAAATGCATGGAGAAGTCATTTCGAATGAATCGTCCTCAGTGTTGTGAGAACGATGACGGGTTAAAATTTTTGGTGGTTTCTTGTTCAGTCCATAGGCCTACAGCATGTGGAAAACCGGTGAGCATGTGGCTCTATTAGTATAGGAGATACCTGAAAACATATCACACTTTTCATCATAGTGCTTTTACCAATGCATAAAATGCATGGAGAAGTCATTTCGAATGAATCGTCCTCAGTGTTGTGAGAACGATGACGGGTTAAAATTTTTGGTGGTTTCTTGTTCAGTCCATAGGCCTACAGCATGTGGCAAACCGGTGAGCATGTGGCTCTATTAGTATAGGAGATACCTGAAAACATATCACACTTTTCATCATAGTGCTTTTACCAATGCATAAAATGCATGGAGAAGTGATTTCGAATGAATCATCCTCAGTGTTGTGAGAACGATGACAGGTTAAAATTTTTGGTGGTTTCTTGTTCAGTCCATAGGCCTACAGCATGTGGCAAACCGATGAGCATGTGGCTCTATTAGTATAGGAGATACCTGAAAACATATCACACTTTTCATCATAGTGCTTTTACCAATGCATCAAATGCATGGAGAAGTCATTTCGAATGAATCGTCCTCAGTGTTGTGAGAACGATGATGGGTTAAAATTTTTGGTGGTTTCTTGTTCAGTCCATAGGCCTACAGCATGTGGCAAACCGGTGAGCATGTGGCTCTATTAGTATAGGAGATACCTGAAAACATATCACACTTTTCATCATAGTGCTATTACCAATGCATAAAATGCATGGAGAAGTCAATTCGAATGAATCGTCCTCAGTGTTGTGAGAACGATGACGGGTTAAAATTTTTGGTGGTTTCTTGTTCAGTCCATAGGCCTACAGCATGTGGCAAAACGGTGAGCATGTGGCTCTATTAGTATAGGAGATACCTGAAAACATATCACACTTTTCATCATAGTGCTTTTACCAATGCATAAAATGCATGGAGAAGTCATTTCGAATGAATCGTCCTCAGAG
Organism: Ranitomeya imitator; assembly: GCF_032444005.1. Classification (NCBI taxonomy): domain Eukaryota; kingdom Metazoa; phylum Chordata; class Amphibia; order Anura; family Dendrobatidae; genus Ranitomeya; species Ranitomeya imitator. The sequence continues at coordinate 95,434,145 of NC_091290.1, forward strand.
CTGTGAGAACGATGACGGGTTAAAATTTTTGGTGGTTTCTTGTTCAGTCCATAGGCCTACAGCATGTGGCAAACCGGTGAGCATGTGGCTCTATTAGTATAGGAGATACCTGAAAACATATCACACTTTTCATCATAGTGCTTTTACCAATGCATAAAATGCATGGAGAAGTCATTTCGAATTAATCGTCCTCAGTGTTGTGAGAACAATGACGGGTTAAAATTTTGGTAGTTTCTTGTTCAGTCCATAGGCCTACAGCATGTGGCAAACAGGTGAGCATGTGGCTCTATTAGTATAGGAGATACCTGAAAACATTTTCATCATAGTGCTTTTACCAATGCATAAAATGTATGGAGAAGTCATTTCTAATGAATCATCCTCAGTGTTGTGAGAACGATGACGGGTTAAAATTTTTGGTGGTTTCTTGTTCAGTCCATAGGCCTACAGCATGTGGCAAACCGGTGAGCATGTGGCTCAATTAGTATAGGAGATACCATCAAACATTTTCATCATAGTGCTTTTACCAATGCATAAAATGCAAGGAGAAGTCATTTCGAATGAATCGTTCTCACTGTTGTGAGAACGATGACGGGTTAAAATTTTTGGTGGTTTCTTGTTCAGTCCATAGGCCTGCAGCATGTGGCAAACCGGTGAGCATGTGGCTCTATTAGTATAGGAGATACCTGAAAACATATCACACTTTTCATCATAGTGCCTTTACCAATGCATAAAATGCATGGAGAAGTCATTTCGAATGAATCGTCCTCAGTGTTGTGAGAACGATGACGGGTTAAAATTTTTGGTGGTTTCTTGTTCAGTCCATAGGCCTACAGCATGTGGCAAACCGGTGAGCATGTGGCTCTATTAGTATAGGAGATACCTGAAAACATATCACACTTTTCATCATAGTGCTTTTACCAATGCATAAAACGCATGGAGAAGTCATTTCGAATGAATCGTCCTCAGTGTTGAGAGAACAATGACGGGTTAAAATTTTTGGTGGTTTCTTGTTCAGTCCATAGGCCTGCAGCATGTGGCAAACCGGTGAGCATGTGGCTCTATTAGTATAGGAGTTACCTGAAAACATATCACACTTTTCATCATAGTGCCTTTACCAATGCATAAAATGCATGGAGAAGTCATTTCGAATGAATCGTCCTCAGTGTTGTGAGAACGATGACGGGTTAAAATTTTTGGTGGTTTCTTGTTCAGTCCATAGGCCTGCAGCATGTGGCAAACCGGTGAGCATGTGGCTCTATTAGTATAGGAGATACCTGAAAACATATCACACTTTTCATCATAGTGCTTTTACCAATGCATAAAATGCATGGAGATGTCATTTCGAATGAATCGTCCTCAGTGTTGTGAGAACGATGACGGGTTAAAATTTTTGGTGGTTTCTTGTTCAGTCCATAGGCCTACAGCATGTGGCAAACCGGTGAGCATGTGGCTCTATTAGTATAGGAGATACCTGAAAACATATCACACTTTTCATCATAGTGCTTTTACCAATGCATAAAATGTATGGAGAAGTCATTTCGAATGAATCATCCTCAGTGTTGTGAGAACGATGACAGGTTAAAATTTTTGGTGGTTTCTTGTTCAGTCCATAGGCCTACAGCATGTGGCAAACCGATGAGCATGTGGCTCTATTAGTATAGGAGATACCTGAAAACATATCACACTTTTCATCATAGTGCTTTTACCAATGCATCAAATGCATGGAGAAGTCATTTCGAATGAATCGTCCTCAGTGTTGTGAGAACGATGATGGGTTAAAATTTTTGGTGGTTTCTTGTTCAGTCCATAGGCCTACAGCATGTGGCAAACCGGTGAGCATGTGGCTCTATTAGTATAGGAGATACCTGAAAACATATCACACTTTTCATCATAGTGCTATTACCAATGCATAAAATGCATGGAGAAGTCAATTCGAATGAATCGTCCTCAGTGTTGTGAGAACGATGACGGGTTAAAATTTTTGGTGGTTTCTTGTTCAGTCCATAGGCCTACAGCATGTGGCAAAACGGTGAGCATGTGGCTCTATTAGTATAGGAGATACCTGAAAACATATCACACTTTTCATCATAGTGCTTTTACCAATGCATAAAATGCATGGAGAAGTCATTTCGAATGAATCGTCCTCAGTGCTGTGAGAACGATGACGGGTTAAAATTTTTGGTGGTTTCTTGTTCAGTCCATAGGCCTACAGCATGTGGCAAACCGGTGAGCATGTGGCTCTATTAGTATAGGAGATACCTGAAAACATATCACACTTTTCATCATAGTGCTTTTACCAATGCATAAAATGCATGGAGAAGCCATTTCGAATTAATCGTCCTCAGTGTTGTGAGAACAATGACGGGTTAAAATTTTGGTGGTTTCTTGTTCAGTTCATAGGCCTACAGCATGTGGCAAACAGGTGAGCATGTGGCTCTATTAGTATAGGAGATACCTGAAAACATTTTCATCATAGTGCTTTTACCAATGCATAAAATGCATGGAGAAGTCATTTCTAATGAATCATCCTCAGTGTTGTGAGAACGATGACGGGTTAAAATTTTTGGTGGTTTCTTGTTCAGTCCATAGGCCTGCAGCATGTGGCAAACCGGTGAGCATGTGGCTCTATTAGTATAGGAGTTACCTGAAAACATATCACACTTTTCATCATAGTGCCTTTACCAATGCATAAAATGCATGGAGAAGTCATTTCGAATGAATCGTCCTCAGTGTTGTGAGAACGATGACGGGTTAAAATTTTTGGTGGTTTCTTGTTCAGTCCATAGGCCTGCAGCATGTGGCAAACCGGTGAGCATGTGGCTCTATTAGTATAGGAGATACCTGAAAACATATCACACTTTTCATCATAGTGCTTTTACCAATGCATAAAATGCATGGAGATGTCATTTCGAATGAATCGTCCTCAGTGTTGTGAGAACGATGACGGGTTAAAATTTTTGGTGGTTTCTTGTTCAGTCCATAGGCCTACAGCATGTGGCAAACCGGTGAGCATGTGGCTTTATTAGTATAGGAGATACCTGAAAACATATCACACTTTTCATCATAGTGCTTTTACCAATGCATAAAACGCATGGAGAAGTCATTTCGAATGAATCGTCCTCAGTGTTGAGAGAACAATGACGGGTTAAAATTTTTGGTGGTTTCTTGTTCAGTCCATAGGCCTGCAGCATGTGGCAAACCGGTGAGCATGTGGCTCTATTAGTATAGGAGTTACCTGAAAACATATCACACTTTTCATCATAGTGCCTTTACCAATGCATAAAATGCATGGAGAAGTCATTTCGAATGAATCGTCCTCAGTGTTGTGAGAACGATGACGGGTTAAAATTTTTGGTGGTTTCTTGTTCAGTCCATAGGCCTGCAGCATGTGGCAAACCGGTGAGCATGTGGCTCTATTAGTATAGGAGATACCTGAAAACATATCTCACTTTTCATCATAGTGCTTTTACCAATGCATAAAATGCATGGAGATGTCATTTCGAATGAATCGTCCTCAGTGTTGTGAGAACAATGACGGGTTAAAATTTTTGGTGGTTTCTCGTTCAGTCCATAGGCGTACAGCATGTGGCAAACTGGTGAGCATGTGGCTCTATTAGTATAGGAGATACCTGAAAACATATCACACTTTTCATCATAGTGCTATTACCAATGCATAAAATGCATGGAGAAGTCATTTCGAATGAATCGTCCTCAGTGTTGTGAGAACGATGACGGGTTAAAATTTTTGGTGGTTTCTTGTTCAGTCCATAGGCTTACAGCATGTGGAAAACCGGTGAGCATGTGGCTCTATTAGTATAGGAGATACCTGAAAACATATCACACTTTTCATCATAGTGCTTTTACCAATGCATAAAATGCATGGAGAAGTCATTTCGAATGAATCGTCCTCAGTGTTGTGAGAACGATGACGGGTTAAAATTTTTGGTGGTTTCTTGTTCAGTCCATAGGCCTACAGCATGTGGCAAACCGGTGAGCATGTGGCTCTATTAGTATAGGAGATACCTGAAAACATATCACACTTTTCATCATAGTGCTTTTACCAATGCATAAAATGCATGGAGAAGTCATTTCGAATAAATCGTCCTCAGTGTTGTGAGAACGATGACGGGTTAAAATTTTTGGTGGTTTCTTGTTCAGTCCAAAGGCCTGCAGCATGTGGCAAACTGTGAGCATGTGGCTCTATTAGTATAGGAGTTACCTGAAAACATGTCACACTTTTCATCATAGTGCCTTTACCAATGCATAAAATGCATGGAGAAGTCATTTCGAATGAATCGTCCTCAGTGTTGTGAGAACAATGACGGGTTAAAATTTTTGGTGGTTTCTTGTTCAGTCCATAGGCCTACAGCATGTGGCAAACCGGTGAGCATGTGGCTCTATTAGTATAGGAGATACCTGAAAACATATCACACTTTTCATCATAGTGCTTTTACCAATGCATAAAATGCATGGAGAAGTCATTTTGAATGAATCGTCCTCAGTGTTGTGAGAACAATGACGGGTTAAAATTTTTGGTGGTTTCTTGTTCAGTCCATAGGCCTACAGCATGTGGAAAACCGGTGAGCATGTGGCTCTATTAGTATTGGAGATACCTGAAAACATATCACACTTTTCATCATAGTGCTTTTACCAATGCATAAAATCCATGGAGAAGTCATTTCGAATGAATCGTCCTCAGTGTTGTGAGAACAATGACGGGTTAAAATTTTTGGTGGTTTCTTGTTCAGTCCATAGGCCTACAGCATGTGGCAAACCAGTGATCATGTGGCTCTATTAGTATAGGAGATACCTGAAAACATATCACACTTTTCATCATAGTGCTTTTACCAATGCATAAAATGCATGGAGAAGTCATTTCGAATAAATCGTCCTCAGTGTTGTGAGAACGATGACGGGTTGAAATTTTTGGTGGTTTCTTGTTCAGTCCATAGGCCTGCAGCATGTGGCAAACCGGTGAGAATGTGGCTCTATTAGTATAGGAGTTACCTGAAAACATGTCACACTTTTCATCATAGTGCCTTTACCAATGCATAAAATGCATGGAGAAGTCATTTCGAATGAATCGTCCTCAGTGTTGTGAGAACAATGACGGGTTAAAATTTTTGGTGGTTTCTTGTTCAGTCCATAGGCCTACAGCATGTGGCAAACCAGTGATCATGTGGCTCTATTACTATAGGAGATAACTGAAAACATATCACACTTTACATCATAGTGCTTTTACCAATGCATAAAGTGCATGGAGAAGTCATTTCGAATGAATCGTCCTCAGTGCTGTGAGATCGATGACGGGTTAAAATTTTTGGTGGTTTCTTGTTCAGTCCATAGGCCTACAGCATGTGGCAAACCGGTGAGCATGTGGCTCTATTAGTATAGGAGATACCTGAAAACATATCACACTTTTCATCATAGTGCTTTTACCAATGCATAAAATGCATGGAAAAGTCATTTCGAATGAATCGTCCTCAGTGTTGTGAGAACAATGACGGGTTAAAATTTTTGGTGGTTTCTTGTTCAGTCCATAGGCCTACAGCATGTGGCAAACCGGTGAGCATGTGTCTCTATTAGTATAGGAGATACCTGAAAACATATCACACTTTTCATCATAGTGCTTTTACCAATGCATAAAATGCATGGAAAAGTTATTTCGAATGAATCGTCCTCAGTGTTGTGAGAACAATGACGGGTTAAAATTTTTGGTGGTTTCTTGTTCAGTCCATAAGCCTAGAGCATGTGGCAAACCGGTGAGCATGTGGCTCTATTAGTATAGGAGATACCTGAAAACATATCACACTTTTCATCATACTGCTTTTACCAATGCATAAAATGCATGGAGAAGTCATTTCGAATGAATCGTCCTCAGTGTTGAGAGAACAATGACGGGTTAAAATTTTTGGTGGTTTCTTGTTCAGTCCATAGGCCTGCAGCATGTGGCAAACCGGTGAGCATGTGGCTCTATTAGTATAGGAGTTACCTGAAAACATATCACACTTTTCATCATAGTGCCTTTACCAATGCATAAAATGCATGGAGAAGTCATTTCGAATGAATCGTCCTCAGTGTTGTGAGAACGATGACGGGTTAAAATTTTTGGTGGTTTCTTGTTCAGTCCATAGGCCTGCAGCATGTGGCAAACCGGTGAGCATGTGGCTCTATTAGTATAGGAGATACCTGAAAACATATCTCACTTTTCATCATAGTGCTTTTACCAATGCATAAAATGCATGGAGATGTCATTTCGAATGAATCGTCCTCAGTGTTGTGAGAACAATGACGGGTTAAAATTTTTGGTGGTTTCTCGTTCAGTCCATAGGCGTACAGCATGTGGCAAACTGGTGAGCATGTGGCTCTATTAGTATAGGAGATACCTGAAAACATATCACACTTTTCATCATAGTGCTATTACCAATGCATAAAATGCATGGAGAAGTCATTTCGAATGAATCGTCCTCAGTGTTGTGAGAACGATGACGGGTTAAAATTTTTGGTGGTTTCTTGTTCAGTCCATAGGCTTACAGCATGTGGAAAACCGGTGAGCATGTGGCTCTATTAGTATAGGAGATACCTGAAAACATATCACACTTTTCATCATAGTGCTTTTACCAATGCATAAAATGCATGGAGAAGTCATTTCGAATGAATCGTCCTCAGTGTTGTGAGAACGATGACGGGTTAAAATTTTTGGTGGTTTCTTGTTCAGTCCATAGGCCTACAGCATGTGGCAAACCGGTGAGCATGTGGCTCTATTAGTATAGGAGATACCTGAAAACATATCACACTTTTCATCATAGTGCTTTTACCAATGCATAAAATGCATGGAGAAGTCATTTCGAATAAATCGTCCTCAGTGTTGTGAGAACGATGACGGGTTAAAATTTTTGGTGGTTTCTTGTTCAGTCCAAAGGCCTGCAGCATGTGGCAAACTGTGAGCATGTGGCTCTATTAGTATAGGAGTTACCTGAAAACATGTCACACTTTTCATCATAGTGCCTTTACCAATGCATAAAATGCATGGAGATGTCATTTCGAATGAATCGTCCTCAGTGTTGTGAGAACAATGACGGGTTAAAATTTTTGGTGGTTTCTTGTTCAGTCCATAGGCCTACAGCATGTGGCAAACCGGTGAGCATGTGGCTCTATTAGTATAGGAGATACCTGAAAACATATCACACTTTTCATCATAGTGCTTTTACCAATGCATAAAATGCATGGAGAAGTCATTTTGAATGAATCGTCCTCAGTGTTGTGAGAACAATGACGGGTTAAAATTTTTGGTGGTTTCTTGTTCAGTCCATAGGCCTACAGCATGTGGAAAACCGGTGAGCATGTGGCTCTATTAGTATAGGAGATACCTGAAAACATATCACACTTTTCATCATAGTGCTTTTACCAATGCATAAAATCCATGGAGAAGTCATTTCGAATGAATCGTCCTCAGTGTTGTGAGAACAATGACGGGTTAAAATTTTTGGTGGTTTCTTGTTCAGTCCATAGGCCTACAGCATGTGGCAAACCAGTGATCATGTGGCTCTATTAGTATAGGAGATACCTGAAAACATATCACACTTTTCATCATAGTGCTTTTACCAATGCATAAAATGCATGGAGAAGTCATTTCGAATAAATCGTCCTCAGTGTTGTGAGAACGATGACGGGTTGAAATTTTTGGTGGTTTCTTGTTCAGTCCATAGGCCTGCAGCATGTGGCAAACCGGTGAGAATGTGGCTCTATTAGTATAGGAGTTACCTGAAAACATGTCACACTTTTCATCATAGTGCCTTTACCAATGCATAAAATGCATGGAGAAGTCATTTCGAATGAATCGTCCTCAGTGTTGTGAGAACAATGACGGGTTAAAATTTTTGGTGGTTTCTTGTTCAGTCCATAGGCCTACAGCATGTGGCAAACCAGTGATCATGTGGCTCTATTACTATAGGAGATAACTGAAAACATATCACACTTTACATCATAGTGCTTTTACCAATGCATAAAGTGCATGGAGAAGTCATTTCGAATGAATCGTCCTCAGTGCTGTGAGATCGATGACGGGTTAAAATTTTTGGTGGTTTCTTGTTCAGTCCATAGGCCTACAGCATGTGGCAAACCGGTGAGCATGTGGCTCTATTAGTATAGGAGATACCTGAAAACATATCACACTTTTCATCATAGTGCTTTTACCAATGCATAAAATGCATGGAAAAGTCATTTCGAATGAATCGTCCTCAGTGTTGTGAGAACAATGACGGGTTAAAATTTTTGGTGGTTTCTTGTTCAGTCCATAGGCCTACAGCATGTGGCAAACCGGTGAGCATGTGTCTCTATTAGTATAGGAGATACCTGAAAACATATCACACTTTTCATCATAGTGCTTTTACCAATGCATAAAATGCATGGAAAAGTCATTTCGAATGAATCGTCCTCAGTGTTGTGAGAACAATGACGGGTTAAAATTTTTGGTGGTTTCTTGTTCAGTCCATAAGCCTAGAGCATGTGGCAAACCGGTGAGCATGTGGCTCTATTAGTATAGGAGATACCTGAAAACATATCACACTTTTCATCATACTGCTTTTACCAATGCATAAAATGCATGGAGAAGTCATTTCGAATGAATCGTCCTCAGTGTTGTGAGAACGATGACGGGTTAAAATTTTTGGTGGTTTCTTGTTCAGTCCATAGGCCTACAGCATGTGGAAAACCGGTGAGCATGTGGCTCTATTAGTATAGGAGATACCTGAAAACATATCACACTTTTCATCATAGTTCTTTTACCAATGCATAAAATGCATGGAGAAGTCATTTCGAATGAATCGTCCTCAGTGTTGTGAGAACGATGACGGGTTAAAATTTTTGGTGGTTTCTTGTTCAGTCCATAGGCCTACATCATGTGGCAAACCGGTGAGCATGTGGCTCTATTAGTATAGGAGATACCTGAAAACATATCACACTTTTCATCATAGTGCTTTTACCAATGCATCAAATGCTTGGAGAAGTCATTTCGAATGAATCGTCCTCAGTGTTGTGAGAACAATGACGGTTTAAAATTTTTGGTGGTTTCTTGTTCAGTCCATAGGCCTACAGCATGTGGCAAACCAGTGAGCATGTGGCTCTATTAGTATAGGAGATAACTGAAAACATATCACACTTTTCATCATAGTGCTTTTACCAATGCATAAAATGCATGGAGAAGTCATTTCGAATGAATCGTCCTCAGTGTTGTGAGAACGATGACGGGTTAAAATTTTTGGTGGTTTCTTGTTCAGTCCATAGGCCTACATCATGTGGCAAACCGGTGAGCATGTGGCTCTATTAGTATAGGAGATACCTGAAAACATATCACACTTTTCATCATAGTGCTTTTACCAATGCATCAAATGCTTGGAGAAGTCATTTCGAATGAATCGTCCTCAGTGTTGTGAGAACAATGACGGTTTAAAATTTTTGGTGGTTTCTTGTTCAGTCCATAGGCCTACAGCATGTGGCAAACCAGTGAGCATGTGGCTCTATTAGTATAGGAGATAACTGAAAACATATCACACTTTTCATCATAGTGCTTTTACCAATGCATAAAATGCATGGAGAAGTCATTTCGAATGAATCGTCCTCAGTGTTGTGAGAACGATGACGGGTTAAAATGTTTGGTGGTTTCTTGTTCAGTCCATAGGCCTACAGCATGTGGCAAACCGGTGAGCATGTGTCTCTATTAGTATAGGAGATACCTGAAAACATATCACACTTTTCATCATAGTGCTTTTACCAATGCATAAAATGCATGGAAAAGTCATTTCGAATGAATCGTCCTCAGTGTTGTGAGAACAATGACGGGTTAAAATTTTTGGTGGTTTCTTGTTCAGTCCATAGGCCTAGAGCATGTGGCAAACCGGTGAGCATGTGGCTCTATTAGTATAGGAGATACCTGAAAACATATCACACTTTTCATCATACTGCTTTTACCAATGCATAAAATGCATGGAGAAGTCATTTCGAATGAATCGTCCTCAGTGTTGTGAGAACGATGACGGGTTAAAATTTTTGGTGGTTTCTTGTTCAGTCCATAGGCCTACAGCATGTGGAAAACCGGTGAGCATGTGGCTCTATTAGTATAGGAGATACCTGAAAACATATCACACTTTTCATCATAGTTCTTTTACCAATGCATAAAATGCATGGAGAAGTCATTTCGAATGAATCGTCCTCAGTGTTGTGAGAACGATGACGGGTTAAAATTTTTGGTGGTTTCTTGTTCAGTCCATAGGCCTACATCATGTGGCAAACCGGTGAGCATGTGGCTCTATTAGTATAGGAGATACCTGAAAACATATCACACTTTTCATCATAGTGCTTTTACCAATGCATCAAATGCTTGGAGAAGTCATTTCGAATGAATCGTCCTCAGTGTTGTGAGAACAATGACGGTTTAAAATTTTTGGTGGTTTCTTGTTCAGTCCATAGGCCTACAGCATGTGGCAAACCAGTGAGCATGTGGCTCTATTAGTATAGGAGATAACTGAAAACATATCACACTTTTCATCATAGTGCTTTTACCAATGCATAAAATGCATGGAGAAGTCATTTCGAATGAATCGTCCTCAGTGTTGTGAGAACGATGACGGGTTAAAATGTTTGGTGGTTTCTTGTTCAGTCCATAGGCCTACAGCATGTGGCAAACCGGTGAGCATGTGTCTCTATTAGTATAGGAGATACCTGAAAACATATCACACTTTTCATCATAGTGCTTTTACCAATGCATAAAATGCATGGAAAAGTCATTTCGAATGAATCGTCCTCAGTGTTGTGAGAACAATGACGGGTTAAAATTTTTGGTGGTTTCTTGTTCAGTCCATAGGCCTAGAGCATGTGGCAAACCGGTGAGCATGTGGCTCTATTAGTATAGGAGATACCTGAAAACATATCACACTTTTCATCATACTGCTTTTACCAATGCATAAAATGCATGGAGAAGTCATTTCGAATGAATCGTCCTCAGTGTTGTGAGAACAATGACGGGTTAAAATTTTTGGTGGTTTCTTGTTCAGTCCATAGGCCTAGAGCATGTGGCAAACCGGTGAGCATGTGGCTCTATTAGTATAGGAGATACCTGAAAACATATCACACTTTTCATCATACTGCTTTTACCAATGCATAAAATGCATGGAGAAGTCATTTCGAATGAATCGTCCTCAGTGTTGTGAGAACGATGACGGGTTAAAATTTTTGGTGGTTTCTTGTTCAGTCCATAGGCCTACAGCATGTGGAAAACCGGTGAGCATGTGGCTCTATTAGTATAGGAGATACCTGAAAACATATCACACTTTTCATCATAGTTCTTTTACCAATGCATAAAATGCATGGAGAAGTCATTTCGAATGAATCGTCCTCAGTGTTGTGAGAACGATGACGGGTTAAAATTTTTGGTGGTTTCTTGTTCAGTCCATAGGCCTACAGCATGTGGCAAAACGGTGAGCATGTGGCTCTATTAGTATAGGAGATACCTGAAAACATATCACACTTTTCATCATAGTGCTTTTACCAATGCATAAAATGCATGGAGAAGTCATTTCGAATGAATCGTCCTCAGTGCTGTGAGAACGATGACGGGTTAAAATTTTTGGTGGTTTCTTGTTCAGTCCATAGGCCTACAGCATGTGGCAAACCGGTGAGCATGTGGCTCTATTAGTATAGGAGATACCTGAAAACATATCACACTTTTCATCATAGTGCTTTTACCAATGCATAAAATGCATGGAGAAGTCATTTCGAATTAATCGTCCTCAGTGTTGTGAGAACAATGACGGGTTAAAATTTTGGTGGTTTCTTGTTCAGTCCATAGGCCTACAGCATGTGGCAAACAGGTGAGCATGTGGCTCTATTAGTATAGGAGATACCTGAAAACATTTTCATCATAGTGCTTTTACCAATGCATAAAATGCATGGAGAAGTCATTTCTAATGAATCATCCTCAGTGTTGTGAGAACGATGACGGGTTAAAATTTTTGGTGGTTTCTTGTTCAGTCCATAGGCCTGCAGCATGTGGCAAACCGGTGAGCATGTGGCTCTATTAGTATAGGAGTTACCTGAAAACATATCACACTTTTCATCATAGTGCCTTTACCAATGCATAAAATGCATGGAGAAGTCATTTCGAATGAATCGTCCTCAGTGTTGTGAGAACGATGACGGGTTAAAATTTTTGGTGGTTTCTTGTTCAGTCCATAGGCCTGCAGCATGTGGCAAACCGGTGAGCATGTGGCTCTATTAGTATAGGAGATACCTGAAAACATATCACACTTTTCATCATAGTGCTTTTACCAATGCATAAAATGCATGGAGATGTCATTTCGAATGAATCGTCCTCAGTGTTGTGAGAACGATGACGGGTTAAAATTTTTGGTGGTTTCTTGTTCAGTCCATAGGCCTACAGCATGTGGCAAACCGGTGAGCATGTGGCTTTATTAGTATAGGAGATACCTGAAAACATATCACACTTTTCATCATAGTGCTTTTACCAATGCATAAAACGCATGGAGAAGTCATTTCGAATGAATCGTCCTCAGTGTTGAGAGAACTATGACGGGTTAAAATTTTTGGTGGTTTCTTGTTCAGTCCATAGGCCTGCAGCATGTGGCAAACCGGTGAGCATGTGGCTCTATTAGTATAGGAGTTACCTGAAAACATATCACACTTTTCATCATAGTGCCTTTACCAATGCATAAAATGCATGGAGAAGTCATTTCGAATGAATCGTCCTCAGTGTTGTGAGAACGATGACGGGTTAAAATTTTTGGTGGTTTCTTGTTCAGTCCATAGGCCTGCAGCATGTGGCAAACCGGTGAGCATGTGGCTCTATTAGTATAGGAGATACCTGAAAACATATCTCACTTTTCATCATAGTGCTTTTACCAATGCATAAAATGCATGGAGATGTCATTTCGAATGAATCGTCCTCAGTGTTGTGAGAACAATGACGGGTTAAAATTTTTGGTGGTTTCTCGTTCAGTCCATAGGCGTACAGCATGTGGCAAACTGGTGAGCATGTGGCTCTATTAGTATAGGAGATACCTGAAAACATATCACACTTTTCATCATAGTGCTATTACCAATGCATAAAATGCATGGAGAAGTCATTTCGAATGAATCGTCCTCAGTGTTGTGAGAACGATGACGGGTTAAAATTTTTGGTGGTTTCTTGTTCAGTCCATAGGCTTACAGCATGTGGAAAACCGGTGAGCATGTGGCTCTATTAGTATAGGAGATACCTGAAAACATATCACACTTTTCATCATAGTGCTTTTACCAATGCATAAAATGCATGGAGAAGTCATTTCGAATGAATCGTCCTCAGTGTTGTGAGAACGATGACGGGTTAAAATTTTTGGTGGTTTCTTGTTCAGTCCATAGGCCTACAGCATGTGGCAAACCGGTGAGCATGTGGCTCTATTAGTATAGGAGATACCTGAAAACATATCACACTTTTCATCATAGTGCTTTTACCAATGCATAAAATGCATGGAGAAGTCATTTCGAATAAATCGTCCTCAGTGTTGTGAGAACGATGACGGGTTAAAATTTTTGGTGGTTTCTTGTTCAGTCCAAAGGCCTGCAGCATGTGGCAAACTGTGAGCATGTGGCTCTATTAGTATAGGAGTTACCTGAAAACATGTCACACTTTTCATCATAGTGCCTTTACCAATGCATAAAATGCATGGAGAAGTCATTTCGAATGAATCGTCCTCAGTGTTGTGAGAACAATGACGGGTTAAAATTTTTGGTGGTTTCTTGTTCAGTCCATAGGCCTACAGCATGTGGCAAACCGGTGAGCATGTGGCTCTATTAGTATAGGAGATACCTGAAAACATATCACACTTTTCATCATAGTGCTTTTACCAATGCATAAAATGCATGGAGAAGTCATTTTGAATGAATCGTCCTCAGTGTTGTGAGAACAATGACGGGTTAAAATTTTTGGTGGTTTCTTGTTCAGTCCATAGGCCTACAGCATGTGGAAAACCGGTGAGCATGTGGCTCTATTAGTATAGGAGATACCTGAAAACATATCACACTTTTCATCATAGTGCTTTTACCAATGCATAAAATCCATGGAGAAGTCATTTCGAATGAATCGTCCTCAGTGTTGTGAGAACAATGACGGGTTAAAATTTTTGGTGGTTTCTTGTTCAGTCCATAGGCCTACAGCATGTGGCAAACCAGTGATCATGTGGCTCTATTAGTATAGGAGATACCTGAAAACATATCACACTTTTCATCATAGTGCTTTTACCAATGCATAAAATGCATGGAGAAGTCATTTCGAATAAATCGTCCTCAGTGTTGTGAGAACGATGACGGGTTGAAATTTTTGGTGGTTTCTTGTTCAGTCCATAGGCCTGCAGCATGTGGCAAACCGGTGAGAATGTGGCTCTATTAGTATAGGAGTTACCTGAAAACATGTCACACTTTTCATCATAGTGCCTTTACCAATGCATAAAATGCATGGAGAAGTCATTTCGAATGAATCGTCCTCAGTGTTGTGAGAACAATGACGGGTTAAAATTTTTGGTGGTTTCTTGTTCAGTCCATAGGCCTACAGCATGTGGCAAACCAGTGATCATGTGGCTCTATTACTATAGGAGATAACTGAAAACATATCACACTTTACATCATAGTGCTTTTACCAATGCATAAAGTGCATGGAGAAGTCATTTCGAATGAATCGTCCTCAGTGCTGTGAGAACGATGACGGGTTAAAATTTTTGGTGGTTTCTTGTTCAGTCCATAGGCCTACAGCATGTGGCAAACCGGTGAGCATGTGGCTCTATTAGTATAGGAGATACCTGAAAACATATCACACTTTTCATCATAGTGCTTTTACCAATGCATAAAATGCATGGAGAAGTCAATTCGAATGAATCGTCCTCAGTATTGTGAGAACAATGACGGGTTAAAATTTTTGGTGGTTGCTTGTTCAGTCCATAGGCCTACAGCATGTGGCAAACCGGTGAACATGTGGCTCTATTAGTATAGGAGATACCTGAAAACATATCACACTTTTCATCATAGTGCTTTTACCAATGCATAAAATGCATGGAAAAGTCATTTCGAATGAATCGTCCTCAGTGTTGTGAGAACAATGACGGGTTAAAATTTTTGGTGGTTTCTTGTTCAGTCCATAGGCCTACAGCATGTGGCAAACCGGTGAGCATGTGTCTCTATTAGTATAGGAGATACCTGAAAACATATCACACTTTTCATCATAGTGCTTTTACCAATGCATAAAATGCATGGAAAAGTCATTTCGAATGAATCGTCCTCAGTGTTGTGAGAACAATGACGGGTTAAAATTTTTGGTGGTTTCTTGTTCAGTCCATAGGCCTAGAGCATGTGGCAAACCGGTGAGCATGTGGCTCTATTAGTATAGGAGATACCTGAAAACATATCACACTTTTCATCATACTGCTTTTACCAATGCATAAAATGCATGGAGAAGTCATTTCGAATGAATCGTCCTCAGTGTTGTGAGAACGATGACGGGTTAAAATTTTTGGTGGTTTCTTGTTCAGTCCATAGGCCTACAGCATGTGGAAAACCGGTGAGCATGTGGCTCTATTAGTATAGGAGATACCTGAAAACATATCACACTTTTCATCATAGTTCTTTTACCAATGCATAAAATGCATGGAGAAGTCATTTCGAATGAATCGTCCTCAGTGTTGTGAGAACGATGACGGGTTAAAATTTTTGGTGGTTTCTTGTTCAGTCCATAGGCCTACATCATGTGGCAAACCGGTGAGCATGTGGCTCTATTAGTATAGGAGATACCTGAAAACATATCACACTTTTCATCATAGTGCTTTTACCAATGCATCAAATGCTTGGAGAAGTCATTTCGAATGAATCGTCCTCAGTGTTGTGAGAACAATGACGGTTTAAAATTTTTGGTGGTTTCTTGTTCAGTCCATAGGCCTACAGCATGTGGCAAACCAGTGAGCATGTGGCTCTATTAGTATAGGAGATAACTG
Organism: Ranitomeya imitator; assembly: GCF_032444005.1. Taxonomy (NCBI): domain Eukaryota; kingdom Metazoa; phylum Chordata; class Amphibia; order Anura; family Dendrobatidae; genus Ranitomeya; species Ranitomeya imitator. The sequence goes on from NC_091290.1 coordinate 95,450,176, forward strand.
AAAACATATCACACTTTTCATCATAGTGCTTTTACCAATGCATAAAATGCATGGAGAAGTCATTTCGAATGAATCGTCCTCAGTGTTGTGAGAACGATGACGGGTTAAAATTTTTGGTGGTTTCTTGTTCAGTCCATAGGCCTACATCATGTGGCAAACCGGTGAGCATGTGGCTCTATTAGTATAGGAGATACCTGAAAACATATCACACTTTTCATCATAGTGCTTTTACCAATGCATCAAATGCTTGGAGAAGTCATTTCGAATGAATCGTCCTCAGTGTTGTGAGAACAATGACGGTTTAAAATTTTTGGTGGTTTCTTGTTCAGTCCATAGGCCTACAGCATGTGGCAAACCAGTGAGCATGTGGCTCTATTAGTATAGGAGATAACTGAAAACATATCACACTTTTCATCATAGTGCTTTTACCAATGCATAAAATGCATGGAGAAGTCATTTCGAATGAATCGTCCTCAGTGTTGTGAGAACGATGACGGGTTAAAATGTTTGGTGGTTTCTTGTTCAGTCCATAGGCCTACAGCATGTGGCAAACCGGTGAGCATGTGTCTCTATTAGTATAGGAGATACCTGAAAACATATCACACTTTTCATCATAGTGCTTTTACCAATGCATAAAATGCATGGAAAAGTCATTTCGAATGAATCGTCCTCAGTGTTGTGAGAACAATGACGGGTTAAAATTTTTGGTGGTTTCTTGTTCAGTCCATAGGCCTAGAGCATGTGGCAAACCGGTGAGCATGTGGCTCTATTAGTATAGGAGATACCTGAAAACATATCACACTTTTCATCATACTGCTTTTACCAATGCATAAAATGCATGGAGAAGTCATTTCGAATGAATCGTCCTCAGTGTTGTGAGAACGATGACGGGTTAAAATTTTTGGTGGTTTCTTGTTCAGTCCATAGGCCTACAGCATGTGGAAAACCGGTGAGCATGTGGCTCTATTAGTATAGGAGATACCTGAAAACATATCACACTTTTCATCATAGTTCTTTTACCAATGCATAAAATGCATGGAGAAGTCATTTCGAATGAATCGTCCTCAGTGTTGTGAGAACGATGACGGGTTAAAATTTTTGGTGGTTTCTTGTTCAGTCCATAGGCCTACATCATGTGGCAAACCGGTGAGCATGTGGCTCTATTAGTATAGGAGATACCTGAAAACATATCACACTTTTCATCATAGTGCTTTTACCAATGCATCAAATGCTTGGAGAAGTCATTTCGAATGAATCGTCCTCAGTGTTGTAAGAACAATGACGGTTTAAAATTTTTGGTGGTTTCTTGTTCAGTCCATAGGCCTACAGCATGTGGCAAACCAGTGAGCATGTGGCTCTATTAGTATAGGAGATAACTGAAAACATATCACACTTTTCATCATAGTGCTTCTACCAATGCATAAAATGCATGGAGAAGTCATTTCGAATGAATCGTCCTCAGTGTTGTGAGAACGATGACGGGTTAAAATGTTTGGTGGTTTCTTGTTCAGTCCATAGGCCTACAGCATGTGGCAAACCGGTGAGCATGTGGCTCTATTAGTATAGGAGATACCTGAAAACATATCACACTTTTCATCATAGTGCTTTTACCAATGTATAAAATGCATGGAGAAGTCATTTCGAATGAATAGTCCTCAGTGTTGTGAGAATGATGACAGGTTAAAATTTTTGGTGGTTTCTTGTTCAGTCCATAGGCCTAGAGCATGTGGCAAACCGGTGAGCATGTGGCTCTATTAGTATAGGAGATACCTGAAAACATATCACACTTTTCATCATACTGCTTTTACCAATGCATAAAATGCATGGAGAAGTCATTTCGAATGAATCGTCCTCAGTGTTGTGAGAACAATGACGGGTTAAAATTTTTGGTGGTTTCTTGTTCAGTCCATAGGCCTAGAGCATGTGGCAAACCGGTGAGCATGTGGCTCTATTAGTATAGGAGATACCTGAAAACATATCACACTTTTCATCATACTGCTTTTACCAATGCATAAAATGCATGGAGAAGTCATTTCGAATGAATCGTCCTCAGTGTTGTGAGAACGATGACGGGTTAAAATTTTTGGTGGTTTCTTGTTCAGTCCATAGGCCTACAGCATGTGGAAAACCGGTGAGCATGTGGCTCTATTAGTATAGGAGATACCTGAAAACATATCACACTTTTCATCATAGTTCTTTTACCAATGCATAAAATGCATGGAGAAGTCATTTCGAATGAATCGTCCTCAGTGTTGTGAGAACGATGACGGGTTAAAATTTTTGGTGGTTTCTTGTTCAGTCCATAGGCCTACAGCATGTGGCAAAACGGTGAGCATGTGGCTCTATTAGTATAGGAGATACCTGAAAACATATCACACTTTTCATCATAGTGCTTTTACCAATGCATAAAATGCATGGAGAAGTCATTTCGAATGAATCGTCCTCAGTGCTGTGAGAACGATGACGGGTTAAAATTTTTGGTGGTTTCTTGTTCAGTCCATAGGCCTACAGCATGTGGCAAACCGGTGAGCATGTGGCTCTATTAGTATAGGAGATACCTGAAAACATATCACACTTTTCATCATAGTGCTTTTACCAATGCATAAAATGCATGGAGAAGTCATTTCGAATTAATCGTCCTCAGTGTTGTGAGAACAATGACGGGTTAAAATTTTGGTGGTTTCTTGTTCAGTCCATAGGCCTACAGCATGTGGCAAACAGGTGAGCATGTGGCTCTATTAGTATAGGAGATACCTGAAAACATTTTCATCATAGTGCTTTTACCAATGCATAAAATGCATGGAGAAGTCATTTCTAATGAATCATCCTCAGTGTTGTGAGAACGATGACGGGTTAAAATTTTTGGTGGTTTCTTGTTCAGTCCATAGGCCTGCAGCATGTGGCAAACCGGTGAGCATGTGGCTCTATTAGTATAGGAGTTACCTGAAAACATATCACACTTTTCATCATAGTGCCTTTACCAATGCATAAAATGCATGGAGAAGTCATTTCGAATGAATCGTCCTCAGTGTTGTGAGAACGATGACGGGTTAAAATTTTTGGTGGTTTCTTGTTCAGTCCATAGGCCTGCAGCATGTGGCAAACCGGTGAGCATGTGGCTCTATTAGTATAGGAGATACCTGAAAACATATCACACTTTTCATCATAGTGCTTTTACCAATGCATAAAATGCATGGAGATGTCATTTCGAATGAATCGTCCTCAGTGTTGTGAGAACGATGACGGGTTAAAATTTTTGGTGGTTTCTTGTTCAGTCCATAGGCCTACAGCATGTGGCAAACCGGTGAGCATGTGGCTTTATTAGTATAGGAGATACCTGAAAACATATCACACTTTTCATCATAGTGCTTTTACCAATGCATAAAACGCATGGAGAAGTCATTTCGAATGAATCGTCCTCAGTGTTGAGAGAACTATGACGGGTTAAAATTTTTGGTGGTTTCTTGTTCAGTCCATAGGCCTGCAGCATGTGGCAAACCGGTGAGCATGTGGCTCTATTAGTATAGGAGTTACCTGAAAACATATCACACTTTTCATCATAGTGCCTTTACCAATGCATAAAATGCATGGAGAAGTCATTTCGAATGAATCGTCCTCAGTGTTGTGAGAACGATGACGGGTTAAAATTTTTGGTGGTTTCTTGTTCAGTCCATAGGCCTGCAGCATGTGGCAAACCGGTGAGCATGTGGCTCTATTAGTATAGGAGATACCTGAAAACATATCTCACTTTTCATCATAGTGCTTTTACCAATGCATAAAATGCATGGAGATGTCATTTCGAATGAATCGTCCTCAGTGTTGTGAGAACAATGACGGGTTAAAATTTTTGGTGGTTTCTCGTTCAGTCCATAGGCGTACAGCATGTGGCAAACTGGTGAGCATGTGGCTCTATTAGTATAGGAGATACCTGAAAACATATCACACTTTTCATCATAGTGCTATTACCAATGCATAAAATGCATGGAGAAGTCATTTCGAATGAATCGTCCTCAGTGTTGTGAGAACGATGACGGGTTAAAATTTTTGGTGGTTTCTTGTTCAGTCCATAGGCTTACAGCATGTGGAAAACCGGTGAGCATGTGGCTCTATTAGTATAGGAGATACCTGAAAACATATCACACTTTTCATCATAGTGCTTTTACCAATGCATAAAATGCATGGAGAAGTCATTTCGAATGAATCGTCCTCAGTGTTGTGAGAACGATGACGGGTTAAAATTTTTGGTGGTTTCTTGTTCAGTCCATAGGCCTACAGCATGTGGCAAACCGGTGAGCATGTGGCTCTATTAGTATAGGAGATACCTGAAAACATATCACACTTTTCATCATAGTGCTTTTACCAATGCATAAAATGCATGGAGAAGTCATTTCGAATAAATCGTCCTCAGTGTTGTGAGAACGATGACGGGTTAAAATTTTTGGTGGTTTCTTGTTCAGTCCAAAGGCCTGCAGCATGTGGCAAACTGTGAGCATGTGGCTCTATTAGTATAGGAGTTACCTGAAAACATGTCACACTTTTCATCATAGTGCCTTTACCAATGCATAAAATGCATGGAGAAGTCATTTCGAATGAATCGTCCTCAGTGTTGTGAGAACAATGACGGGTTAAAATTTTTGGTGGTTTCTTGTTCAGTCCATAGGCCTACAGCATGTGGCAAACCGGTGAGCATGTGGCTCTATTAGTATAGGAGATACCTGAAAACATATCACACTTTTCATCATAGTGCTTTTACCAATGCATAAAATGCATGGAGAAGTCATTTTGAATGAATCGTCCTCAGTGTTGTGAGAACAATGACGGGTTAAAATTTTTGGTGGTTTCTTGTTCAGTCCATAGGCCTACAGCATGTGGAAAACCGGTGAGCATGTGGCTCTATTAGTATAGGAGATACCTGAAAACATATCACACTTTTCATCATAGTGCTTTTACCAATGCATAAAATCCATGGAGAAGTCATTTCGAATGAATCGTCCTCAGTGTTGTGAGAACAATGACGGGTTAAAATTTTTGGTGGTTTCTTGTTCAGTCCATAGGCCTACAGCATGTGGCAAACCAGTGATCATGTGGCTCTATTAGTATAGGAGATACCTGAAAACATATCACACTTTTCATCATAGTGCTTTTACCAATGCATAAAATGCATGGAGAAGTCATTTCGAATAAATCGTCCTCAGTGTTGTGAGAACGATGACGGGTTGAAATTTTTGGTGGTTTCTTGTTCAGTCCATAGGCCTGCAGCATGTGGCAAACCGGTGAGAATGTGGCTCTATTAGTATAGGAGTTACCTGAAAACATGTCACACTTTTCATCATAGTGCCTTTACCAATGCATAAAATGCATGGAGAAGTCATTTCGAATGAATCGTCCTCAGTGTTGTGAGAACAATGACGGGTTAAAATTTTTGGTGGTTTCTTGTTCAGTCCATAGGCCTACAGCATGTGGCAAACCAGTGATCATGTGGCTCTATTACTATAGGAGATAACTGAAAACATATCACACTTTACATCATAGTGCTTTTACCAATGCATAAAGTGCATGGAGAAGTCATTTCGAATGAATCGTCCTCAGTGCTGTGAGAACGATGACGGGTTAAAATTTTTGGTGGTTTCTTGTTCAGTCCATAGGCCTACAGCATGTGGCAAACCGGTGAGCATGTGGCTCTATTAGTATAGGAGATACCTGAAAACATATCACACTTTTCATCATAGTGCTTTTACCAATGCATAAAATGCATGGAGAAGTCAATTCGAATGAATCGTCCTCAGTATTGTGAGAACAATGACGGGTTAAAATTTTTGGTGGTTGCTTGTTCAGTCCATAGGCCTACAGCATGTGGCAAACCGGTGAACATGTGGCTCTATTAGTATAGGAGATACCTGAAAACATATCACACTTTTCATCATAGTGCTTTTACCAATGCATAAAATGCATGGAAAAGTCATTTCGAATGAATCGTCCTCAGTGTTGTGAGAACAATGACGGGTTAAAATTTTTGGTGGTTTCTTGTTCAGTCCATAGGCCTACAGCATGTGGCAAACCGGTGAGCATGTGTCTCTATTAGTATAGGAGATACCTGAAAACATATCACACTTTTCATCATAGTGCTTTTACCAATGCATAAAATGCATGGAAAAGTCATTTCGAATGAATCGTCCTCAGTGTTGTGAGAACAATGACGGGTTAAAATTTTTGGTGGTTTCTTGTTCAGTCCATAGGCCTAGAGCATGTGGCAAACCGGTGAGCATGTGGCTCTATTAGTATAGGAGATACCTGAAAACATATCACACTTTTCATCATACTGCTTTTACCAATGCATAAAATGCATGGAGAAGTCATTTCGAATGAATCGTCCTCAGTGTTGTGAGAACGATGACGGGTTAAAATTTTTGGTGGTTTCTTGTTCAGTCCATAGGCCTACAGCATGTGGAAAACCGGTGAGCATGTGGCTCTATTAGTATAGGAGATACCTGAAAACATATCACACTTTTCATCATAGTTCTTTTACCAATGCATAAAATGCATGGAGAAGTCATTTCGAATGAATCGTCCTCAGTGTTGTGAGAACGATGACGGGTTAAAATTTTTGGTGGTTTCTTGTTCAGTCCATAGGCCTACATCATGTGGCAAACCGGTGAGCATGTGGCTCTATTAGTATAGGAGATACCTGAAAACATATCACACTTTTCATCATAGTGCTTTTACCAATGCATCAAATGCTTGGAGAAGTCATTTCGAATGAATCGTCCTCAGTGTTGTGAGAACAATGACGGTTTAAAATTTTTGGTGGTTTCTTGTTCAGTCCATAGGCCTACAGCATGTGGCAAACCAGTGAGCATGTGGCTCTATTAGTATAGGAGATAACTGAAAACATATCACACTTTTCATCATAGTGCTTTTACCAATGCATAAAATGCATGGAGAAGTCATTTCGAATGAATCGTCCTCAGTGTTGTGAGAACGATGACGGGTTAAAATTTTTGGTGGTTTCTTGTTCAGTCCATAGGCCTACATCATGTGGCAAACCGGTGAGCATGTGGCTCTATTAGTATAGGAGATACCTGAAAACATATCACACTTTTCATCATAGTGCTTTTACCAATGCATCAAATGCTTGGAGAAGTCATTTCGAATGAATCGTCCTCAGTGTTGTGAGAACAATGACGGTTTAAAATTTTTGGTGGTTTCTTGTTCAGTCCATAGGCCTACAGCATGTGGCAAACCAGTGAGCATGTGGCTCTATTAGTATAGGAGATAACTGAAAACATATCACACTTTTCATCATAGTGCTTTTACCAATGCATAAAATGCATGGAGAAGTCATTTCGAATGAATCGTCCTCAGTGTTGTGAGAACGATGACGGGTTAAAATGTTTGGTGGTTTCTTGTTCAGTCCATAGGCCTACAGCATGTGGCAAACCGGTGAGCATGTGTCTCTATTAGTATAGGAGATACCTGAAAACATATCACACTTTTCATCATAGTGCTTTTACCAATGCATAAAATGCATGGAAAAGTCATTTCGAATGAATCGTCCTCAGTGTTGTGAGAACAATGACGGGTTAAAATTTTTGGTGGTTTCTTGTTCAGTCCATAGGCCTAGAGCATGTGGCAAACCGGTGAGCATGTGGCTCTATTAGTATAGGAGATACCTGAAAACATATCACACTTTTCATCATACTGCTTTTACCAATGCATAAAATGCATGGAGAAGTCATTTCGAATGAATCGTCCTCAGTGTTGTGAGAACGATGACGGGTTAAAATTTTTGGTGGTTTCTTGTTCAGTCCATAGGCCTACAGCATGTGGAAAACCGGTGAGCATGTGGCTCTATTAGTATAGGAGATACCTGAAAACATATCACACTTTTCATCATAGTTCTTTTACCAATGCATAAAATGCATGGAGAAGTCATTTCGAATGAATCGTCCTCAGTGTTGTGAGAACGATGACGGGTTAAAATTTTTGGTGGTTTCTTGTTCAGTCCATAGGCCTACATCATGTGGCAAACCGGTGAGCATGTGGCTCTATTAGTATAGGAGATACCTGAAAACATATCACACTTTTCATCATAGTGCTTTTACCAATGCATCAAATGCTTGGAGAAGTCATTTCGAATGAATCGTCCTCAGTGTTGTAAGAACAATGACGGTTTAAAATTTTTGGTGGTTTCTTGTTCAGTCCATAGGCCTACAGCATGTGGCAAACCAGTGAGCATGTGGCTCTATTAGTATAGGAGATAACTGAAAACATATCACACTTTTCATCATAGTGCTTTTACCAATGCATAAAATGCATGGAGAAGTCATTTCGAATGAATCGTCCTCAGTGTTGTGAGAACGATGACGGGTTAAAATGTTTGGTGGTTTCTTGTTCAGTCCATAGGCCTACAGCATGTGGCAAACCGGTGAGCATGTGGCTCTATTAGTATAGGAGATACCTGAAAACATATCACACTTTTCATCATAGTGCTTTTACCAATGTATAAAATGCATGGAGAAGTCATTTCGAATGAATAGTCCTCAGTGTTGTGAGAATGATGACAGGTTAAAATTTTTGGTGGTTTCTTGTTCAGTCCATAGGCCTACAGCATGTGGCAAACCGGTGAGCATGTGGCTCTATTAGTATAGGAGATACCTGAAAACATATCACACTTTTCATCATAGTGCTTTTACCAATGCATAAAATGCATGGAGAAGTCAATTCGAATGAATCGTCCTCAGTGTTGTGAGAACGATGATGGGTTAAAATTTTTGGTGGTTTCTTGTTCAGTCCATAGGCCTACAGCATGTGGCAAAACAGTGAGCATGTGGCTCTATTAGTATAGGAGATACCTGAAAACATATCACACTTTTCATCATAGTGCTTTTACTAATGCATAAAATGCATGGAGAAGTCATTTCGAATGAATCGTCCTCAGTGTTGTGAGAACAATGACGGGTTAACATTTTTGGTGGTTTCTTGTTCAGTCCATAGGCCTACAGCATGTGGCAAACCGGTGAGCATGTATAGGAGATACCTGAAAACATTTTCATCATAGTGCTTTTACCAATGCATAAAATGCATGGAGATGTCATTTCGAATGAATCGTCCTCAGTGTTGTGAGAACGATGACGGGTTAAAATTTTTGGTGGTTTCTTGTTCAGTCCATAGGCCTACAGCATGTGGGAAACCGGTGAGCATGTGGCTCTATTAGTATAGGAGATACCTGAAAACATATCACACTTTTCATCATAGTGCTTTTACCAATGCATAAAATGCATGGAGAAGTCATTTCGAATGAATCGTCCTCAGTGTTGTGAGAACGATGACGGGTTAAAATTTTTGGTGGTTTCTTGTTCAGTCCATAGGCCTACAGCATGTGGAAAACCGGTGAGCATGTGGCTCTATTAGTATAGGAGATACCTGAAAACATATCACACTTTTCATCATAGTGCTTTTACCAATGCATAAAATGCATGGAGAAGTCATTTCGAATGAATCGTCCTCAGTGTTGTGAGAACAATGACGGGTTAAAATTTTTGGTGGTTTCTTGTTCAGTCCATAGGCCTACAGCATGTGGCAAACCAGTGATCATGTGGCTCTATTAGTATAGGAGATAACTGAAAACATATCACACTTTACATCATAGTGCTTTTACCAATGCATAAAATGCATGGAGAAGTCATTTCGAATGAATCGTCCTCAGTGTTGTGAGAACGATGACGGGTTAAAATTTTTGGTGGTTTCTTGTTCAGTCCATAGGCCTACAGCATGTGGCAAACCGGTGAGCATGTGGCTCTATTAGTATAGGAGATACCTGAAAACATATCACACTTTTCATCATAGTGCTTTTACCAATGCATAAAATGCATGGAGAAGTCATTTCGAATAAATCGTCCTCAGTGTTGTGAGAACGATGACGGGTTAAAATTTTTGGTGGTTTCTTGTTCAGTCCATAGGCCTGCAGCATGTGGCAAACCGGTGAGCATGTGGCTCTATTAGTATAGGAGTTACCTAAAAACATGTCACACTTTTCATCATAGTGCCTTTACCAATGCATAAAATTCATGGAGAAGTCATTTCGAATGAATCGTCCTCAGTGTTGTGAGAACAATGACGGGTTAACATTTTTGGTGGTTTCTTGTTCAGTCCATAGGCCTACAGCATGTGGCAAACCAGTGATCATGTGGCTCTATTACTATAGGAGATACCTGAAAACATATCACACTTTACATCATAGTGCTTTTACCAATGCATAAAATGCATGGAGAAGTCATTTCGAATGAATCGTCCTCAGTGTTGTGAGAACGATGACGGGTTAAAATTTTTGGTGGTTTCTTGTTCAGTCCATAGGCCTACACCATGTGGCAAACCGGTGAGCATGTGGCTCTATTAGTATAGGAGATACCTGAAAACATATCACACTTTTCATCATAGTGCTTTTACCAATGCATAAAATGCATGGAGAAGTCATTTCGAATGAATCGTCCTCAGTGTTGTGAGAACGATGACGGGTTAAAATTTTTGGTGGTTTCTTGTTCAGTCCATAGGCCTACAGCATGTGGCAAACCGGTGAGCATGTGGCTCTATTAGTATAGGAGATACCTGAAAACATATCACACTTTTCATCATAGTGCTTTTACCAATGCATAAAATGCATGGAGAAGTTATTTCGAATGAATAGTCCTCAGTGTTGTGAGAATGATGACAGGTTAAAATTTTTGGTGGTTTCTTGTTCAGTCCATAGGCCTACAGCATGTGGCAAACCGGTGAGCATGTGGCTCTATTAGTATAGGAGATACCTGAAAACATATCACACTTTTCATCATAGTGCTTTTACCAATGCATGAAATGCATGGAGAAGTCAATTCGAATGAATCGTCCTCAGTGTTGTGAGAACGATGATGGGTTAAAATTTTTGGTGGTTTCTTGTTCAGTCCATAGGCCTACAGCATGTGGCAAAACAGTGAGCATGTGGCTCTATTAGTATAGGAGATACCTGAAAACATATCACACTTTTCATCATAGTGCTTTTACCAATGCATAAAATGCATGGAGAAGTCATTTCGAATGAATCGTCCTCAGTGCTGTGAGAACGATGGGTTAAAATTTTTGGTGGTTTCTTGTTCAGTCCATAGGCCTACAGCATGTGGCAAACCGGTGAGCATGTGGCTCTATTAGTATAGGAGATACCTGAAAACATATCACACTTTTCATCATAGTGCTTTTACCAATGCATAAAATGCATGGAGAAGTCATTTCGAATGAATCGTCCTCAGTGTTGTGAGAACAATGACGGGTTAACATTTTTGGTGGTTTCTTGTTCAGTCCATAGGCCTACAGCATGTGGCAAACCGGTGACCATGTATAGGAGATACCTGAAAACATTTTCATCATAGTGCTTTTACCAATGCATAAAATGCATGGAGAAGTCATTTCGAATGAATCGTCCTCAGTGTTGTGAGAACGATGACGGGTTAAAATTTTTGGTGGTTTCTTGTTCAGTCCATAGGCCTACAGCATGTGGCAAACCGGTGAGCATGTGGCTCTATTAGTATAGGAGATACCTGAAAACATATCACACTTTTCATCATAGTGCTTTTACCAATGCATAAAATGCATGGAGAAGTCATTTCGAATGAATCGTCCTCAGTGCTGTGAGAACGATGACGGGTTAAAATTTTTGGTGGTTTCTTGTTCAGTCCATAGGCCTACAGCATGTGGCAAACCGGTGAGCATGTGGCTCTATTAGTATAGGAGATACCTGAAAACATATCACACTTTTCATCATAGTGCTTTTACCAATGCATAAAATGCATGGAGAAGTCATTTCGAATGAATCGTCCTCAGTGTTGTGAGAACAATGACGGGTTAAAATTTTTGGTGGTTTCTTGTTCAGTCCATAGGCCTACAGCATGTGGCAAACCGGTGAGCATGTGGCTCTATTAGTATAGGAGATACCTGAAAACATATCACACTTTTCATCATAGTGCTTTTACCAATGCATAAAATGCATGGAGAAGTCATTTTGAATGAATCGTCCTCAGTGTTGTGAGAACAATGACGGGTTAAAATTTTTGGTGGCTTCTTGTTCAGTCCATAGGCCTACAGCATGTGGCAAACCGGTGAGCATGTGGCTCTATTAGTATAGGAGATACCTGAAAACATATCACACTTTTCATCATAGTGCTTTTACCAATGCATAATATGCATGGAGAAGTCATTTCGAATGAATCGTCCTCAGTGTTGTGAGAACGATGACGGGTTAAAATTTTTGGTGGTTTCTTGTTCAGTCCATAGGCCTACAGCATGTGGAAAACCGGTGAGCATGTGGCTCTATTAGTATAGGAGATACCTGAAAACATATCACACTTTTCATCATAGTGCTTTTACCAATGCATAAAATGCATGGAGAAATCATTTCGAATGAATCGTCCTCAGTGTTGTGAGAACAATGACGGGTTAAAATTTTTGGTGGTTTCTTGTTCAGTCCATAGGCCTACAGCATGTGGCAAACCAGTGATCATGTGGCTCTATTAGTATAGGAGATAACTGAAAACATATCACACTTTACATCATAGTGCTTTTACCAATGCATAAAATGCATGGAGAAGTCATTTCGAATGAATCATCCTCAGTGTTGTGAGAACGATGACGGGTTAAAATTTTTGGTGGTTTCTTGTTCAGTCCATAGGCCTACAGCATGTGGCAAACCGGTGAGCATGTGGCTCTATTAGTATAGGAGATACCTGAAAACATATCACACTTTTCATCATAGTGCTTTTACCAATGCATAAAATGCATGGAGAAGTCATTTCGAATAAATCGTCCTCAGTGTTGTGAGAACGATGACGGGTTAAAATTTTTGGTGGTTTCTTGTTCAGTCCATAGGCCTGCAGCATGTGGCAAACCGGTGAGCATGTGGCTCTATTAGTATAGGAGTTACCTGAAAACATGTCACACTTTTCATCATAGTGCCTTTACCAATGCATAAAATGCATGGAGAAGTCATTTCGAATGAATCGTCCTCAGTGTTGTGAGAACAATGACGGGTTAAAATTTTTGGTGGTTTCTTGTTCAGTCCATAGGCCTACAGCATGTGGCAAACCAGTGATCATGTGGCTCTATTACTATAGGAGATACCTGAAAACATATCACACTTTACATCATAGTGCTTTTACCAATGCATAAAATGCATGGAGAAGTCATTTCGAATGAATCGTCCTCAGTGTTGTGAGAACGATGACGGGTTAAAATTTTTGGTGGTTTCTTGTTCAGTCCATAGGCCTACACCATGTGGCAAACCGGTGAGCATGTGGCTCTATTAGTATAGGAGATACCTGAAAACATATCACACTTTTCATCATAGTGCTTTTACCAATGCATAAAATGCATGGAGAAGTCATTTCAAATGAATCGTCCTCAGTGCTGTGAGAACGATGACGGGTTAAAATTTTTGGTGGTTTCTTGTTCAGTCCATAGGCCTACAGCATGTGGCAAACCGGTGAGCATGTGGCTCTATTAGTATAGGAGATACCTGAAAACATATCACACTTTTCATCATAGTGCTTTTACCAATGCATAAAATGCATGGAGAAGTCAATTCGAATGAATCGTCCTCAGTATTGTGAGAACAATGACGGGTTAAAATTTTTGGTGGTTGCTTGTTCAGTCCATAGGCCTACAGCATGTGGCAAACCGGTGAACATGTGGCTCTATTAGTATAGGAGATACCTGAAAACATATCACACTTTTCTTCATAGTGCTTTTACCAATGCATAAAATGCATGGAAAAGTCATTTCGAATGAATCGTCCTCAGTGTTGTGAGAACAATGACGGGTTAAAATTTTTGGTGGTTTCTTGTTCAGTCCATAGGCCTACAGCATGTGGCAAACCGGTGAGCATGTGGCTCTATTAGTATAGGAGATACCTGAAAACATATCACACTTTTCATCATAGTGCTTTTACCAATGCATAAAATGCATGGAGAAGTCATTTCGAATGAATCGTCCTCAGTGTTGTGAGAACGATGACGGGTTAAAATTTTTGGTGGTTTCTTGTTCAGTCCATAGGCCTACAGCATGTGGAAAACCGGTGAGCATGTGGCTCTATTAGTATAGGAGATAACTGAAAACATATCACACTTTTCATCATAGTGCTTTTACCAATGCATAAAATGCATGGAGAAGTCATTTCGAATGAATCGTCCTCAGTGTTGTGAGAACGATGATGGGTTAAAATTTTTGGTGGTTTCTTGTTCAGTCCATAGGCCTACAGCATGTGGCAAACCGGTGAGCATGTGGCTCTATTAGTATAGGAGATACCTGAAAACATATCACACTTTTCATCATAGTGCTTTTACCAATGCATAAAATGCATGGAGAAGTCATTTCGAATGAATCGTCCTCAGTGTTGTGAGAACGATGACAGGTTAAAGTTTTTGGTGGTTTCTTGTTCAGTCCATAGGCCTACAGCATGTGGCAAACCGGTGAGCATGTGGCTCTATTAGTATAGTAGATACCTGAAAACATATCACACTTTTCATCATAGTGCCTTTACCAATGCATCAAATGCATGGAGAAGTCATTTCGAATGAATCGTCCTCAGTGTTGTGAGAACAATGACGGTTTAAAATTTTTGGTGGTTTCTTGTTCAGTCCATAGGCCTACAGCATGTGGCAAACCAGTGAGCATGTGGCTCTATTAGTATAGGAGATAACTGAAAACATATCACACTTTTCATCATAGTGCTTTTACCAATGCATAAAATGCATGGAGAAGTCATTTCGAATGAATCGTCCTCAGTGTTGTGAGAACGATGACGGGTTAAAATGTTTGGTGGTTTCTTGTTCAGTCCATAGGCCTACAGCATGTGGCAAACCGGTGAGCATGTGGCTCTATTAGTATAGGAGATACCTGAAAACATATCACACTTTTCATCATAGTGCTTTTACCAATGCATAAAATGCATGGAGAAGTCATTTCGAATGAATAGTCCTCAGTGTTGTGAGAATGATGACAGGTTAAAATTTTTGGTGGTTTCTTGTTCAGTCCATAGGCCTACAGCATGTGGCAAACCGGTGAGCATGTGGCTCTATTAGTATAGGAGATACCTGAAAACATATCACACTTTTCATCATAGTGCTTTTACCAATGCATAAAATGCATGGAGAAGTCAATTCGAATGAATCGTCCTCAGTGTTGTGAGAACGATGATGGGTTAAAATTTTTGGTGGTTTCTTGTTCAGTCCATAGGCCTACAGCATGTGGCAAAACAGTGAGCATGTGGCTCTATTAGTATAGGAGATACCTGAAAACATATCACACTTTTCATCATAGTGCTTTTACCAATGCATAAAATGCATGGAGAAGTCATTTCGAATGAATCGTCCTCAGTGCTGTGAGAACGATGGGTTAAAATTTTTGGTGGTTTCTTGTTCAGTCCATAGGCCTACAGCATGTGGCAAACCGGTGAGCATGTGGCTCTATTAGTATAGGAGATACCTGAAAACATATCACACTTTTCATCATAGTGCTTTTACCAATGCATAAAATGCATGGAGAAGTCATTTCGAATGAATCGTCCTCAGTGTTGTGAGAGCAATGACGGGTTAACATTTTTGGTGGTTTCTTGTTCAGGCCATAGGCCTACAGCATGTGGCAAACCGGTGAGCATGTATAGGAGATACCTGAAAACATTTTCATCATAGTGCTTTTACCAATGCATAAAATGCATGGAGAAGTCATTTCGAATGAATCGTCCTCAGTGTTGTGGGAACGATGACGGGTTAAAATTTTTGGTGGTTTCTTGTTCAGTCCATAGGCCTACAGCATGTGGCAAACCGGTGAGCATGTGGCTCTATTAGTATAGGAGATACCTGAAAACATATCACACTTTTCATCATAGTGCTTTTACCAATGCATAAAATGCATGGAGAAGTCATTTCGAATGAATCGTCCTCAGTGCTGTGAGAACGATGACGGGTTAAAATTTTTGGTGGTTTCTTGTTCAGTCCATAGGCCTACAGCATGTGGCAAACCGGTGAGCATGTGGCTCTATTAGTATAGGAGATACCTGAAAACATATCACCGTTTCATCATAGTGCTTTTACCAATGCATAAAATGCATGGAGAAGTCATTTCAAATGAATCGTCCTCAGTGTTGTGAGAACGATGACGGGTTGAAATTTTTGGTGGTTTCTTGTTCAGTCCATAGGCCTACAGCATGTGGCAAACCGGTGAGCATGTGGCTCTATTAGTATAGGAGATACCTGAAAACATATCACACTTTTCATCATAGTGCTTTTACCAATGCATAAAATGCATGGAGAAGTCATTTCGAATGAATCATCCTCAGTGTTGTGAGAACGATGACGGGTTAAAATTTTTGGTGGTTTCTTGTTCAGTCCATAGGCCTACAGCATGTGGCAAACCGGTGAGCATGTGACTCTATTAGTATAGGAGATACCTGAAAACATATCACACTTTTCATCATAGTGCTTTTACCAATGCATAAAATGCATGGAGAAGTCATTTCGAATGAATCGTCCTCAGTGTTGTGAGAACAATGACGGGTTAACATTTTTGGTGGTTTCTTGTTCAGTCCATAGGCCTACAGCATGTGGCAAACTGGTGAGCATGTATAGGAGATACCTGAAAACATTTTCATCATAGTGCTTTTACCAATGCATAAAATGCATGGAGATGTCATTTCGAATGAATCGTCCTCAGTGTTGTGAGAACGATGACGGGTTAAAATTTTTGGTGGTTTCTTGTTCAGTCCATAGGCCTACAGCATGTGGCAAACCGGTGAGCATGTGGCTCTATTAGTATAGGAGATACCTGAAAACATATCACACTTTTCATCATAGTGCTTTTACCAATGCATAAAACGCATGGAGAAGTCATTTCGAATGAATCGTCCTCAGTGTTGAGAGAACAATGACGGGTTAAAATTTTTGGTGGTTTCTTGTTCAGTCCATAGGCCTACAGCATGTGGCAAACCGGTGAGCATGTGGCTCTATTAGCATAGGAGATACCTGAAAACATATCACACTTTTCATCATAGTGCTTTTACCAATGCATAAAATGCATGGAGAAGTCATTTTGAATGAATCGTCCTCAGTGTTGTGAGAACAATGACGGGTTAAAATTTTTGGTGGTTTCTTGTTCAGTCCATAGGCGTACAGCATGTGGCAAACTGATGAGCATGTGGCTCTATTAGTATAGGAGATACCTGAAAACATATCACACTTTACATCATAGTGCTTTTACCAATGCATAAAATGCATGGAGAAGTCATTTCGAATGAATCATCCTCAGTGTTGTGAGAACGATGACGGGTTAAAATTTTTGGTGGTTTCTTGTTCAGTCCATAGGCCTACAGCATGTGGCAAACCGGTGAGCATGTGGCTCTATTAGTATAGGAGATACCTGAAAACATATCACACTTTTCATCATAGTGCTTTTACCAATGCATAAAATGCATGGAGAAGTCATTTCGAATAAATCGTCCTCAGTGTTGTGAGAACGATGACGGGTTAAAATTTTTGGTGGTTTCTTGTTCAGTCCATAGGCCTGCAGCATGTGGCAAACCGGTGAGCATGTGGCTCTATTAGTATAGGAGTTACCTGAAAACATGTCACACTTTTCATCATAGTGCCTTTACCAATGCATAAAATGCATGGAGAAGTCATTTCGAATGAATCGTCCTCAGTGTTGTGAGAACAATGACGGGTTAAAATTTTTGGTGGTTTCTTGTTCAGTCCATAGGCCTACAGCATGTGGCAAACCAGTGATCATGTGGCTCTATTACTATAGGAGATACCTGAAAACATATCACACTTTACATCATAGTGCATTTACCAATGCATAAAATGCATGGAGAAGTCATTTCGAATGAATCGTCCTCAGTGTTGTGAGAACGATGACGGGTTAAAATTTTTGGTGGTTTCTTGTTCAGTCCATAGGCCTACACCATGTGGCAAACCGGTGAGCATGTGGCTCTATTAGTATAGGAGATACCTGAAAACATATCACACTTTTCATCATAGTGCTTTTACCAATGCATAAAATGCATGGAGAAGTCATTTCAAATGAATCGTCCTCAGTGCTGTGAGAACGATGACGGGTTAAAATTTTTGGTGGTTTCTTGTTCAGTCCATAGGCCTACAGCATGTGGCAAACCGGTGAGCATGTGGCTCTATTAGTATAGGAGATACCTGAAAACATATCACACTTTTCATCATAGTGCTTTTACCAATGCATAAAATGCATGGAGAAGTCAATTCGAATGAATCGTCCTCAGTATTGTGAGAACAATGACGGGTTAAAATTTTTGGTGGTTGCTTGTTCAGTCCATAGGCCTACAGCATGTGGCAAACCGGTGAACATGTGGCTCTATTAGTATAGGAGATACCTGAAAACATATCACACTTTTCATCATAGTGCTTTTACCAATGCATAAAATGCATGGAGAAGTCATTTCGAATGAATCGTCCTCAGTGTTGTGAGAACAATGACGGGTTAAAATTTTTGGTGGTTTCTTGTTCAGTCCATAGGCCTACAGCATGTGGCAAACCGGTGAGCATGTGGCTCTATTAGTATAGGAGATACCTGAAAACATATCACACTTTTCATCATAGTGCTTTTACCAATGCATAAAATGCATGGAGAAGTCATTTCGAATGAATCGTCCTCAGTGTTGTGAGAACGATGACGGGTTAAAATTTTTGGTGGTTTCTTGTTCAGTCCATAGGCCTACAGCATGTGGAAAACCGGTGAGCATGTGGCTCTATTAGTATAGGAGATAACTGAAAACATATCACACTTTTCATCATAGTGCTTTTACCAATGCATAAAATGCATGGAGAAGTCATTTCGAATGAATCGTCCTCAGTGTTGTGAGAACGATGATGGGTTAAAATTTTTGGTGGTTTCTTGTTCAGTCCATAGGCCTACAGCATGTGGCAAACCGGTGAGCATGTGGCTCTATTAGTATAGGAGATACCTGAAAACATATCACACTTTTCATCATAGTGCTTTTACCAATGCATAAAATGCATGGAGAAGTCATTTCGAATGAATCGTCCTCAGTGTTGTGAGAACGATGACAGGTTAAAATTTTTGGTGGTTTCTTGTTCAGTCCATAGGCCTACAGCATGTGGCAAACCGGTGAGCATGTGGCTCTATTAGTATAGTAGATACCTGAAAACATATCACACTTTTCATCATAGTGCCTTTACCAATGCATCAAATGCATGGAGAAGTCATTTCGAATGAATCGTCCTCAGTGTTGTGAGAACAATGACGGTTTAAAATTTTTGGTGGTTTCTTGTTCAGTCCATAGGCCTACAGCATGTGGCAAACCAGTGAGCATGTGGCTCTATTAGTATAGGAGATAACTGAAAACATATCACACTTTTCATCATAGTGCTTTTACCAATGCATAAAATGCATGGAGAAGTCATTTCGAATGAATCGTCCTCAGTGTTGTGAGAACGATGACGGGTTAAAATGTTTGGTGGTTTCTTGTTCAGTCCATAGGCCTACAGCATGTGGCAAACCGGTGAGCATGTGGCTCTATTAGTATAGGAGATACCTGAAAACATATCACACTTTTCATCATAGTGCTTTTACCAATGCATAAAATGCATGGAGAAGTCATTTCGAATGAATAGTCCTCAGTGTTGTGAGAATGATGACAGGTTAAAATTTTTGGTGGTTTCTTGTTCAGTCCATAGGCCTACAGCATGTGGCAAACCGGTGAGCATGTGGCTCTATTAGTATAGGAGATACCTGAAAACATATCACACTTTTCATCATAGTGCTTTTACCAATGCATAAAATGCATGGAGAAGTCAATTCGAATGAATCGTCCTCAGTGTTGTGAGGACGATGATGGGTTAAAATTTTTGGTGGTTTCTTGTTCAGTCCATAGGCCTACAGCATGTGGCAAAACAGTGAGCATGTGGCTCTATTAGTATAGGAGATACCTGAAAACATATCACACTTTTCATCATAGTGCTTTTACCAATGCATAAAATGCATGGAGAAGTCATTTCGAATGAATCGTCCTCAGTGCTGTGAGAACGATGGGTTAAAATTTTTGGTGGTTTCTTGTTCAGTCCATAGGCCTACAGCATGTGGCAAACCGGTGAGCATGTGGCTCTATTAGTATAGGAGATACCTGAAAACATATCACACTTTTCATCATAGTGCTTTTACCAATGCATAAAATGCATGGAGAAGTCATTTCGAATGAATCGTCCTCAGTGTTGTGAGAGCAATGACGGGTTAACATTTTTGGTGGTTTCTTGTTCAGGCCATAGGCCTACAGCATGTGGCAAACCGGTGAGCATGTATAGGAGATACCTGAAAACATTTTCATCATAGTGCTTTTACCAATGCATAAAATGCATGGAGAAGTCATTTCGAATGAATCGTCCTCAGTGTTGTGGGAACGATGACGGGTTAAAATTTTTGGTGGTTTCTTGTTCAGTCCATAGGCCTACAGCATGTGGCAAACCGGTGAGCATGTGGCTCTATTAGTATATCAGATACCTGAAAACATATCACACTTTTCATCATAGTGCTTTTACCAATGCATAAAATGCATGGAGAAGTCATTTCGAATGAATCGTCCTCAGTGCTGTGAGAACGATGACGGGTTAAAATTTTTGGTGGTTTCTTGTTCAGTCCATAGGCCTACAGCATGTGGCAAACCGGTGAGCATGTGGCTCTATTAGTATAGGAGATACCTGAAAACATATCACCTTTTCATCATAGTGCTTTTACCAATGCATAAAATGCATGGAGAAGTCATTTCGAATGAATCGTCCTCAGTGTTGTGAGAACGATGACGGGTTGAAATTTTTGGTGGTTTCTTGTTCAGTCCATAGGCCTACACCATGTGGCAAACCGGTGAGCATGTGGCTCTATTAGTATAGGAGATACCTGAAAACATATCACACTTTTCATCATAGTGCTTTTACCAATGCATAAAATGCATGGAGAAGTCATTTCAAATGAATCGTCCTCAGTGCTGTGAGAACGATGACGGGTTAAAATTTTTGGTGGTTTCTTGTTCAGTCCATAGGCCTACAGCATGTGGCAAACCGGTGAGCATGTGGCTCTATTAGTATAGGAGATACCTGAAAACATATCACACTTTTCATCATAGTGCTTTTACCAATGCATAAAATGCATGGAGAAGTCAATTCGAATGAATCGTCCTCAGTATTGTGAGAACAATGACGGGTTAAAATTTTTGGTGGTTGCTTGTTCAGTCCATAGGCCTACAGCATGTGGCAAACCGGTGAACATGTGGCTCTATTAGTATAGGAGATACCTGAAAACATATCACACTTTTCATCATAGTGCTTTTACCAATGCATAAAATGCATGGAGAAGTCATTTCGAATGAATCGTCCTCAGTGTTGTGAGAACAATGACGGGTTAAAATTTTTGGTGGTTTCTTGTTCAGTCCATAGGCCTACAGCATGTGGCAAACCGGTGAGCATGTGGCTCTATTAGTATAGGAGATACCTGAAAACATATCACACTTTTCATCATAGTGCTTTTACCAATGCATAAAATGCATGGAGAAGTCATTTCGAATGAATCGTCCTCAGTGTTGTGAGAACGATGACGGGTTAAAATTTTTGGTGGTTTCTTGTTCAGTCCATAGGCCTACAGCATGTGGAAAACCGGTGAGCATGTGGCTCTATTAGTATAGGAGATAACTGAAAACATATCACACTTTTCATCATAGTGCTTTTACCAATGCATAAAATGCATGGAGAAGTCATTTCGAATGAATCGTCCTCAGTGTTGTGAGAACGATGATGGGTTAAAATTTTTGGTGGTTTCTTGTTCAGTCCATAGGCCTACAGCATGTGGCAAACCGGTGAGCATGTGGCTCTATTAGTATAGGAGATACCTGAAAACATATCACACTTTTCATCATAGTGCTTTTACCAATGCATAAAATGCATGGAGAAGTCATTTCGAATGAATCGTCCTCAGTGTTGTGAGAACGATGACAGGTTAAAATTTTTGGTGGTTTCTTGTTCAGTCCATAGGCCTACAGCATGTGGCAAACCGGTGAGCATGTGGCTCTATTAGTATAGTAGATACCTGAAAACATATCACACTTTTCATCATAGTGCCTTTACCAATGCATCAAATGCATGGAGAAGTCATTTCGAATGAATCGTCCTCAGTGTTGTGAGAACAATGACGGTTTAAAATTTTTGGTGGTTTCTTGTTCAGTCCATAGGCCTACAGCATGTGGCAAACCAGTGAGCATGTGGCTCTATTAGTATAGGAGATAACTGAAAACATATCACACTTTTCATCATAGTGCTTTTACCAATGCATAAAATGCATGGAGAAGTCATTTCGAATGAATCGTCCTCAGTGTTGTGAGAACGATGACGGGTTAAAATGTTTGGTGGTTTCTTGTTCAGTCCATAGGCCTACAGCATGTGGCAAACCGGTGAGCATGTGGCTCTATTAGTATAGGAGATACCTGAAAACATATCACACTTTTCATCATAGTGCTTTTACCAATGCATAAAATGCATGGAGAAGTCATTTCGAATGAATAGTCCTCAGTGTTGTGAGAATGATGACAGGTTAAAATTTTTGGTGGTTTCTTGTTCAGTCCATAGGCCTACAGCATGTGGCAAACCGGTGAGCATGTGGCTCTATTAGTATAGGAGATACCTGAAAACATATCACACTTTTCATCATAGTGCTTTTACCAATGCATAAAATGCATGGAGAAGTCAATTCGAATGAATCGTCCTCAGTGTTGTGAGAACGATGATGGGTTAAAATTTTTGGTGGTTTCTTGTTCAGTCCATAGGCCTACAGCATGTGGCAAAACAGTGAGCATGTGGCTCTATTAGTATAGGAGATACCTGAAAACATATCACACTTTTCATCATAGTGCTTTTACCAATGCATAAAATGCATGGAGAAGTCATTTCGAATGAATCGTCCTCAGTGCTGTGAGAACGATGGGTTAAAATTTTTGGTGGTTTCTTGTTCAGTCCATAGGCCTACAGCATGTGGCAAACCGGTGAGCATGTGGCTCTATTAGTATAGGAGATACCTGAAAACATATCACACTTTTCATCATAGTGCTTTTACCAATGCATAAAATGCATGGAGAAGTCATTTCGAATGAATCGTCCTCAGTGTTGTGAGAGCAATGACGGGTTAACATTTTTGGTGGTTTCTTGTTCAGGCCATAGGCCTACAGCATGTGGCAAACCGGTGAGCATGTATAGGAGATACCTGAAAACATTTTCATCATAGTGCTTTTACCAATGCATAAAATGCATGGAGAAGTCATTTCGAATGAATCGTCCTCAGTGTTGTGGGAACGATGACGGGTTAAAATTTTTGGTGGTTTCTTGTTCAGTCCATAGGCCTACAGCATGTGGCAAACCGGTGAGCATGTGGCTCTATTAGTATATCAGATACCTGAAAACATATCACACTTTTCATCATAGTGCTTTTACCAATGCATAAAATGCATGGAGAAGTCATTTCGAATGAATCGTCCTCAGTGCTGTGAGAACGATGACGGGTTAAAATTTTTGGTGGTTTCTTGTTCAGTCCATAGGCCTACAGCATGTGGCAAACCGGTGAGCATGTGGCTCTATTAGTATAGGAGATACCTGAAAACATATCACCTTTTCATCATAGTGCTTTTACCAATGCATAAAATGCATGGAGAAGTCATTTCGAATGAATCGTCCTCAGTGTTGTGAGAACGATGACGGGTTGAAATTTTTGGTGGTTTCTTGTTCAGTCCATAGGCCTACAGCATGTGGCAAACCGGTGAGCATGTGGCTCTATTAGTATAGGAGATACCTGAAAACATATCACACTTTTCATCATAGTGCTTTTACCAATGCATAAAATGCATGGAGAAGTCATTTCGAATGAATCATCCTCAGTGTTGTGAGAACGATGACGGGTTAAAATTTTTGGTGGTTTCTTGTTCAGTCCATAGGCCTACAGCATGTGGCAAACCGGTGAGCATGTGGCTCTATTAGTATAGGAGATACCTGAAAACATATCACACTTTTCATCATAGTGCTTTTACCAATGCATAAAATGCATGGAGAAGTCATTTCGAATGAATCATCCTCAGTGTTGTGAGAACGATGACGGGTTAAAATTTTTGGTGGTTTCTTGTTCAGTCCATAGGCCTACAGCATGTGGCAAACCGTTGAGCATGTGGCTCTATTAGTATAGGAGATACCTGAAAACATATCACACTTTTCATCATAGTGCTTTTACCAATGCATAAAATGCATGGAAAAGTCATTTCGAATGAATCGTCCTCAGTGTTGTGAGAACAATGACGGGTTAAAATTTTTGGTGGTTTCTTGTTCAGTCCATAGGCCTACAGCATGTGGCAAACCGGTGAGCATGTGGCTCTATTAGTATAGGAGATACCTGAAAACATATCACAGTTTTCATCATAGTGCTTTTACCAATGCATAAAATGCATGGAGAAGTCATTTCGAATGAATCGTCCTCAGTGTTGTGAGAACGATGACGGGTTAAAATTTTTGGTGGTTTCTTGTTCAGTCCATAGGCCTACAGCATGTGGAAAACCGGTGAGCATGTGGCTCTATTAGTATAGGAGATACCTGAAAACATATCACACTTTTCATCATAGTGCTTTTACCAATGCATAAAATGCATGGAGAAGTCATTTCGAATGAATCGTCCTCAGTGTTGTGAGAACGATGACGGGTTAAAATTTTTGGTGGTTTCTTGTTCAGTCCATAGGCCTACAGCATGTGGCAAACCGGTGAGCATGTGGCTCTATTAGTATCGGAGATACCTGAAAACATATCACACTTTTCATCATAGTGCTTTTACCAATGCATAAAATGCATGGAGAAGTCATTTCGAATGAATCGTCCTCAGTGTTGTGAGAACGATGACAGGTTAAAATTTTTGGTGGTTTCTTGTTCAGTCCATAGGCCTACAGCATGTGGCAAACCGGTGAGCATGTGGCTCTATTAGTATAGGAGATACCTGAAAACATATCACACTTTTCATCATAGTGCTTTTACCAATGCATCAAATGCATGGAGAAGTCATTTCAAATGAATTGTCCTCAGTGTTGTGAGAACAATGATGGGTTAAAATTTTTGGTGGTTTCTTGTTCAGTCCATAGGCGTACAGCATGTGGCAAACCAGTGAGCATGTGGCTCTATTAGTATAGGAGATAACTGAAAACATATCACACTTTTCATCATAGTGCTTTTACCAATGCATAAAATGCATGGAGAAGTCATTTCGAATGAATCGTCCTCAGTGTTGTGAGAACGATGACGGGTTAAAATGTTTGGTGGTTTCTTGTTCAGTCCATAGGCCTACAGCATGTGGCAAACCGGTGAGCATGTGGCTCTATTAGTATAGGAGATACCTGAAAACATATCACACTTTTCATCATAGTGCTTTTACCAATGCATAAAATGCATGGAGAAGTCATTTCGAATGAATAGTCCTCAGTGTTGTGAGAATGATGACAGGTTAAAATTTTTGGTGGTTTCTTGTTCAGTCCATAGGCCTACAGCATGTGGCAAACCGGTGAGCATGTGGCTCTATTAGTATAGGAGATACCTGAAAACATATCACACTTTTCATCATAGTGCTTTTACCAATGCATAAAATGCATGGAGAAGTCAATTCGAATGAATCGTCCTCAGTGTTGTGAGAACGATGATGGGTTAAAATTTTTGGTGGTTTCTTGTTCAGTCCATAGGCCTACAGCACGTGGCAAACCGGTGAGCATGTGGCTCTATTAGTATAGGAGATACCTGAAAACATATCACACTTTTCATCATAGTGCTTTTACCAATGCATAAAATGCATGGAGAAGTCATTTCGAATGAATCGTCCTCAGTGTTGTGAGAACAATGATGGGTTAACATTTTTGGTGGTTTCTTGTTCAGTCCATAGGCCTACAGCATGTGGCAAACCGGTGAGCATGTATAGGAGATACCTGAAAACATTTTCATCATAGTGCTTTTACCAATGCATAAAATGCATGGAGAAGTCATTTCGAATGAATCGTCCTCAGTGTTGTGGGAACGATGACGGGTTAAAATTTTTGGTGGTTTCTTGTTCAGTCCATAGGCCTACAGCATGTGGCAAACCGGTGAGCATGTGGCTCTATTAGTATAGGAGATACCTGAAAACATATCACACTTTTCATCATAGTGCTTTTACCAATGCATAAAATGCATGGAGAAGTCATTTCGAATGAATCGTCCTCAGTGTTGTGAGAACGATGACGGGTTAAAATTTTTGGTGGTTTCTTGTTCAGTCCATAGGCCTACAGCATGTGGAAAACCGGTGAGCATGTGGCTCTATTAGTATAGGAGATAACTGAAAACATATCACACTTTTCATCATAGTGCTTTTACCAATGCATAAAATGCATGGAGAAGTCATTTCGAATGAATCGTCCTCAGTGTTGTGAGAACGATGATGGGTTAAAATTTTTGGTGGTTTCTTGTTCAGTCCATAGGCCTACAGCATGTGGCAAACCGGTGAGCATGTGGCTCTATTAGTATAGGAGATACCTGAAAACATATCACACTTTTCATCATAGTGCTTTTACCAATGCATAAAATGCATGGAGAAGTCATTTCGAATGAATCGTCCTCAGTGTTGTGAGAACGATGACAGGTTAAAATTTTTGGTGGTTTCTTGTTCAGTCCATAGGCCTACAGCATGTGGCAAACCGGTGAGCATGTGGCTCTATTAGTATAGTAGATACCTGAAAACATATCACACTTTTCATCATAGTGCCTTTACCAATGCATCAAATGCATGGAGAAGTCATTTCGAATGAATCGTCCTCAGTGTTGTGAGAACAATGACGGTTTAAAATTTTTGGTGGTTTCTTGTTCAGTCCATAGGCCTACAGCATGTGGCAAACCAGTGAGCATGTGGCTCTATTAGTATAGGAGATAACTGAAAACATATCACACTTTTCATCATAGTGCTTTTACCAATGCATAAAATGCATGGAGAAGTCATTTCGAATGAATCGTCCTCAGTGTTGTGAGAACGATGACGGGTTAAAATGTTTGGTGGTTTCTTGTTCAGTCCATAGGCCTACAGCATGTGGCAAACCGGTGAGCATGTGGCTCTATTAGTATAGGAGATACCTGAAAACATATCACACTTTTCATCATAGTGCTTTTACCAATGCATAAAATGCATGGAGAAGTCATTTCGAATGAATAGTCCTCAGTGTTGTGAGAATGATGACAGGTTAAAATTTTTGGTGGTTTCTTGTTCAGTCCATAGGCCTACAGCATGTGGCAAACCGGTGAGCATGTGGCTCTATTAGTATAGGAGATACCTGAAAACATATCACACTTTTCATCATAGTGCTTTTACCAATGCATAAAATGCATGGAGAAGTCAATTCGAATGAATCGTCCTCAGTGTTGTGAGAACGATGATGGGTTAACATTTTTGGTGGTTTCTTGTTCAGTCCATAGGCCTACAGCATGTGGCAAAACAGTGAGCATGTGGCTCTATTAGTATAGGAGATACCTGAAAACATATCACACTTTTCATCATAGTGCTTTTACCAATGCATAAAATGCATGGAGAAGTCATTTCGAATGAATCGTCCTCAGTGCTGTGAGAACGATGGGTTAAAATTTTTGGTGGTTTCTTGTTCAGTCCATAGGCCTACAGCATGTGGCAAACCGGTGAGCATGTGGCTCTATTAGTATAGGAGATACCTGAAAACATATCACACTTTTCATCATAGTGCTTTTACCAATGCATAAAATGCATGGAGAAGTCATTTCGAATGAATCGTCCTCAGTGTTGTGAGAGCAATGACGGGTTAACATTTTTGGTGGTTTCTTGTTCAGGCCATAGGCCTACAGCATGTGGCAAACCGGTGAGCATGTATAGGAGATACCTGAAAACATTTTCATCATAGTGCTTTTACCAAAGCATAAAATGCATGGAGAAGTCATTTCGAATGAATCGTCCTCAGTGTTGTGGGAACGATGACGGGTTAAAATTTTTGGTGGTTTCTTGTTCAGTCCATAGGCCTACAGCATGTGGCAAACCGGTGAGCATGTGGCTCTATTAGTATAGGAGATACCTGAAAACATATCACACTTTTCATCATAGTGCTTTTACCAATGCATAAAATGCATGGAGAAGTCATTTCGAATGAATCGTCCTCAGTGCTGTCAGAACGATGACGGGTTAAAATTTTTGGTGGTTTCTTGTTCAGTCCATAGGCCTACAGCATGTGGCAAACCGGTGAGCATGTGGCTCTATTAGTATAGGAGATACCTGAAAACATATCACCTTTTCATCATAGTGCTTTTACCAATGCATAAAATGCATGGAGAAGTCATTTCGAATGAATCGTCCTCAGTGTTGTGAGAACGATGACGGGTTGAAATTTTTGGTGGTTTCTTGTTCAGTCCATAGGCCTACAGCATGTGGCAAACCGGTGAGCATGTGGCTCTATTAGTATAGGAGATACCTGAAAACATATCACACTTTTCATCATAGTGCTTTTACCAATGCATAAAATGCATGGAGAAGTCATTTCGAATGAATCATCCTCAGTGTTGTGAGAACGATGACGGGTTAAAATTTTTGGTGGTTTCTTGTTCAGTCCATAGGCCTACAGCATGTGGCAAACCGGTGAGCATGTGGCTCTATTAGTATAGGAGATACCTGAAAACATATCACACTTTTCATCATAGTGCTTTTACCAATGCATAAAATGCATGGAGAAGTCATTTCGAATGAATCATCCTCAGTGTTGTGAGAACGATGACGGGTTAAAATTTTTGGTGGTTTCTTGTTCAGTCCATAGGCCTACAGCATGTGGCAAACCGTTGAGCATGTGGCTCTATTAGTATAGGAGATACCTGAAAACATATCACACTTTTCATCATAGTGCTTTTACCAATGCATAAAATGCATGGAAAAGTCATTTCGAATGAATCGTCCTCAGTGTTGTGAGAACAATGACGGGTTAAAATTTTTGGTGGTTTCTTGTTCAGTCCATAGGCCTACAGCATGTGGCAAACCGGTGAGCATGTGGCTCTATTAGTATAGGAGATACCTGAAAACATATCACACTTTTCATCATAGTGCTTTTACCAATGCATAAAATGCATGGAGAAGTCATTTCGAATGAATCGTCCTCAGTGTTGTGAGAACGATGACGGGTTAAAATTTTTGGTGGTTTCTTGTTCAGTCCATAGGCCTACAGCATGTGGAAAACCGGTGAGCATGTGGCTCTATTAGTATAGGAGATACCTGAAAACATATCACACTTTTCATCATAGTGCTTTTACCAATGCATAAAATGCATGGAGAAGTCATTTCGAATGAATCGTCCTCAGTGTTGTGAGAACGATGACGGGTTAAAATTTTTGGTGGTTTCTTGTTCAGTCCATAGGCCTACAGCATGTGGCAAACCGGTGAGCATGTGGCTCTATTAGTATCGGAGATACCTGAAAACATATCACACTTTTCATCATAGTGCTTTTACCAATGCATAAAATGCATGGAGAAGTCATTTCGAATGAATCGTCCTCAGTGTTGTGAGAACGATGACAGGTTAAAATTTTTGGTGGTTTCTTGTTCAGTCCATAGGCCTACAGCATGTGGCAAACCGGTGAGCATGTGGCTCTATTAGTATAGGAGATACCTGAAAACATATCACACTTTTCATCATAGTGCTTTTACCAATGCATCAAATGCATGGAGAAGTCATTTCAAATGAATTGTCCTCAGTGTTGTGAGAACAATGATGGGTTAAAATTTTTGGTGGTTTCTTGTTCAGTCCATAGGCGTACAGCATGTGGCAAACCAGTGAGCATGTGGCTCTATTAGTATAGGAGATAACTGAAAACATATCACACTTTTCATCATAGTGCTTTTACCAATGCATAAAATGCATGGAGAAGTCATTTCGAATGAATCGTCCTCAGTGTTGTGAGAACGATGACGGGTTAAAATGTTTGGTGGTTTCTTGTTCAGTCCATAGGCCTACAGCATGTGGCAAACCGGTGAGCATGTGGCTCTATTAGTATAGGAGATACCTGAAAACATATCACACTTTTCATCATAGTGCTTTTACCAATGCATAAAATGCATGGAGAAGTCATTTCGAATGAATAGTCCTCAGTGTTGTGAGAATGATGACAGGTTAAAATTTTTGGTGGTTTCTTGTTCAGTCCATAGGCCTACAGCATGTGGCAAACCGGTGAGCATGTGGCTCTATTAGTATAGGAGATACCTGAAAACATATCACACTTTTCATCATAGTGCTTTTACCAATGCATAAAATGCATGGAGAAGTCAATTCGAATGAATCGTCCTCAGTGTTGTGAGAACGATGATGGGTTAAAATTTTTGGTGGTTTCTTGTTCAGTCCATAGGCCTACAGCACGTGGCAAACCGGTGAGCATGTGGCTCTATTAGTATAGGAGATAGCTGAAAACATATCACACTTTTCATCATAGTGCTTTTACCAATGCATAAAATGCATGGAGAAGTCATTTCGAATGAATCGTCCTCAGTGTTGTGAGAACAATGACGGGTTAACATTTTTGGTGGTTTCTTGTTCAGTCCATAGGCCTACAGCATGTGGCAAACCGGTGAGCATGTATAGGAGATACCTGAAAACATTTTCATCATAGTGCTTTTACCAATGCATAAAATGCATGGAGAAGTCATTTCGAATGAATCGTCCTCAGTGTTGTGGGAACGATGACGGGTTAAAATTTTTGGTGGTTTCTTGTTCAGTCCATAGGCCTACAGCATGTGGCAAACCGGTGAGCATGTGGCTCTATTAGTATAGGAGATACCTGAAAACATATCACACTTTTCATCATAGTGCTTTTACCAATGCATAAAATGCATGGAGAAGTCATTTCGAATGAATCGTCCTCAGTGCTGTGAGAACGATGACGGGTTAAAATTTTTGGTGGTTTCTTGTTCAGTCCATAGGCCTACAGCATGTGGCAAACCGGTGAGCATGTGGCTCTATTAGTATAGGAGATACCTGAAAACATATCACACTTTTCATCATAGTGCTTTTACCAATGCATAAAATGCATGGAGAAGTCATTTCGAATGAATCATCCTCAGTGTTGTGAGAACGATGACGGGTTAAAATTTTTGGTGGTTTCTTGTTCAGTCCATAGGCCTACAGCATGTGGCAAACCGGTGAGCATGTGGCTCTATTAGTATAGGAGATACCTGAAAACATATCACACTTTTCATCATAGTGCTTTTACCAATGCATAAAATGCATGGAGAAGTCATTTCGAATGAATCATCCTCAGTGTTGTGAGAACGATGACGGGTTAAAATTTTTGGTGGTTTCTTGTTCAGTCCATAGGCCTACAGCATGTGGCAAACCGTTGAGCATGTGGCTCTATTAGTATAGGAGATACCTGAAAACATATCACACTTTTCATCATAGTGCTTTTACCAATGCATAAAATGCATGGAGAAGTCATTTCGAATGAATCGTCCTCAGTGCTGTGAGAACGATGGGTTAAAATTTTTGGTGGTTTCTTGTTCAGTCCATAGGCCTACAGCATGTGGCAAACCGGTGAGCATGTGGCTCTATTAGTATAGGAGATACCTGAAAACATATCACACTTTTCATCATAGTGCTTTTACCAATGCATAAAATGCATGGAGAAGTCATTTCGAATGAATCGTCCTCAGTGCTGTGAGAACGATGGGTTAAAATTTTTGGTGGTTTCTTGTTCAGTCCATAGGCCTACAGCATGTGGCAAACCGGTGAGCATGTGGCTCTATTAGTATAGGAGATACCTGAAAACATATCACACTTTTCATCATAGTGCTTTTACCAATGCATAAAATGCATGGAGAAGTCATTTCGAATGAATCGTCCTCAGTGCTGTGAGAACGATGACGGGTTAAAATTTTTGGTGGTTTCTTGTTCAGTCCATAGGCCTACAGCATGTGGCAAACCGGTGAGCATGTGGCTCTATTAGTATAGGAGATACCTGAAAACATATCACCTTTTCATCATAGTGCTTTTACCAATGCATAAAATGCAGAGAAGTCATTTCGAATGAATCGTCCTCAGTGTTGTGAGAACGATGACGGGTTGAAATTTTTGGTGGTTTCTTGTTCAGTCCATAGGCCTACAGCATGTGGCAAACCGGTGAGCATGTGGCTCTATTAGTATAGGAGATACCTGAAAACATATCACACTTTTCATCATAGTGCTTTTACCAATGCATAAAATGCATGGAGAAGTCATTTCGAATGAATCATCCTCAGTGTTGTGAGAACGATGACGGGTTAAAATTTTTGGTGGTTTCTTGTTCAGTCCATAGGCCTACAGCATGTGGCAAACCGGTGAGCATGTGGCTCTATTAGTATAGGAGATACCTGAAAACATATCACACTTTTCATCATAGTGCTTTTACCAATGCATAAAATGCATGGAGAAGTCATTTCGAATGAATCATCCTCAGTGTTGTGAGAACGATGACGGGTTAAAATTTTTGGTGGTTTCTTGTTCAGTCCATAGGCCTACAGCATGTGGCAAACCGTTGAGCATGTGGCTCTATTAGTATAGGAGATACCTGAAAACATATCACACTTTTCATCATAGTGCTTTTACCAATGCATAAAATGCATGGAAAAGTCATTTCGAATGAATCGTCCTCAGTGTTGTGAGAACAATGACGGGTTAAAATTTTTGGTGGTTTCTTGTTCAGTCCATAGGCCTACAGCATGTGGCAAACCGGTGAGCATGTGGCTCTATTAGTATAGGAGATACCTGAAAACATATCACACTTTTCATCATAGTGCTTTTACCAATGCATAAAATGCATGGAGAAGTCATTTCGAATGAATCGTCCTCAGTGTTGTGAGAACGATGACGGGTTAAAATTTTTGGTGGTTTCTTGTTCAGTCCATAGGCCTACAGCATGTGGAAAACCGGTGAGCATGTGGCTCTATTAGTATAGGAGATACCTGAAAACATATCACACTTTTCATCATAGTGCTTTTACCAATGCATAAAATGCATGGAGAAGTCATTTCGAATGAATCGTCCTCAGTGTTGTGAGAACGATGACGGGTTAAAATTTTTGGTGGTTTCTTGTTCAGTCCATAGGCCTACAGCATGTGGCAAACCGGTGAGCATGTGGCTCTATTAGTATCGGAGATACCTGAAAACATATCACACTTTTCATCATAGTGCTTTTACCAATGCATAAAATGCATGGAGAAGTCATTTCGAATGAATCGTCCTCAGTGTTGTGAGAACGATGACAGGTTAAAATTTTTGGTGGTTTCTTGTTCAGTCCATAGGCCTACAGCATGTGGCAAACCGGTGAGCATGTGGCTCTATTAGTATAGGAGATACCTGAAAACATATCACACTTTTCATCATAGTGCTTTTACCAATGCATCAAATGCATGGAGAAGTCATTTCAAATGAATTGTCCTCAGTGTTGTGAGAACAATGATGGGTTAAAATTTTTGGTGGTTTCTTGTTCAGTCCATAGGCGTACAGCATGTGGCAAACCAGTGAGCATGTGGCTCTATTAGTATAGGAGATAACTGAAAACATATCACACTTTTCATCATAGTGCTTTTACCAATGCATAAAATGCATGGAGAAGTCATTTCGAATGAATCGTCCTCAGTGTTGTGAGAACGATGACGGGTTAAAATGTTTGGTGGTTTCTTGTTCAGTCCATAGGCCTACAGCATGTGGCAAACCGGTGAGCATGTGGCTCTATTAGTATAGGAGATACCTGAAAACATATCACACTTTTCATCATAGTGCTTTTACCAATGCATAAAATGCATGGAGAAGTCATTTCGAATGAATAGTCCTCAGTGTTGTGAGAATGATGACAGGTTAAAATTTTTGGTGGTTTCTTGTTCAGTCCATAGGCCTACAGCATGTGGCAAACCGGTGAGCATGTGGCTCTATTAGTATAGGAGATACCTGAAAACATATCACACTTTTCATCATAGTGCTTTTACCAATGCATAAAATGCATGGAGAAGTCAATTCGAATGAATCGTCCTCAGTGTTGTGAGAACGATGATGGGTTAAAATTTTTGGTGGTTTCTTGTTCAGTCCATAGGCCTACAGCACGTGGCAAACCGGTGAGCATGTGGCTCTATTAGTATAGGAGATAGCTGAAAACATATCACACTTTTCATCATAGTGCTTTTACCAATGCATAAAATGCATGGAGAAGTCATTTCGAATGAATCGTCCTCAGTGTTGTGAGAACAATGACGGGTTAACATTTTTGGTGGTTTCTTGTTCAGTCCATAGGCCTACAGCATGTGGCAAACCGGTGAGCATGTGGCTCTATTAGTATAGGAGATACCTGAAAACATATCACACTTTTCATCATAGTGCTTTTACCAATGCATAAAATGCATGGAGAAGTCATTTCGAATGAATCGTCCTCAGTGTTGTGAGAACGATGACGGGTTAAAATTTTTGGTGGTTTCTTGTTCAGTCCATAGGCCTACAGCATGTGGAAAACCGGTGAGCATGTGGCTCTATTAGTATAGGAGATACCTGAAAACATATCACACTTTTCATCATAGTGCTTTTACCAATGCATAAAATGCATGGAGAAGTCATTTCGAATGAATCGTCCTCAGTGTTGTGAGAACGATGACGGGTTAAAATTTTTGGTGGTTTCGTGTTCAGTCCATAGGCCTACAGCATGTGGCAAACCGGTGAGCATGTGGCTCTATTAGTATCGGAGATACCTGAAAACATATCACACTTTTCATCATAGTGCTTTTACCAATGCATAAAATGCATGGAGAAGTCATTTCGAATGAATCGTCCTCAGTGTTGTGAGAACGATGACAGGTTAAAATTTTTGGTGGTTTCTTGTTCAGTCCATAGGCCTACAGCATGTGGCAAACCGGTGAGCATGTGGCTCTATTAGTATAGGAGATACCTGAAAACATATCACACTTTTCATCATAGTGCTTTTACCAATGCATCAAATGCATGGAGAAGTCAATTCGAATGAATTGTCCTCAGTGTTGTGAGAACAATGATGGGTTAAAATTTTTGGTGGTTTCTTGTTCAGTCCATAGGCGTACAGCATGTGGCAAACCAGTGAGCATGTGGCTCTATTAGTATAGGAGATAACTGAAAACATATCACACTTTTCATCATAGTGCTTTTACCAATGCATAAAATGCATGGAGAAGTCATTTCGAATGAATCGTCCTCAGTGTTGTGAGAACGATGACGGGTTAAAATGTTTGGTGGTTTCTTGTTCAGTCCATAGGCCTACAGCATGTGGCAAACCGGTGAGCATGTGGCTCTATTAGTATAGGAGATACCTGAAAACATATCACACTTTTCATCATAGTGCTTTTACCAATGCATAAAATGCATGGAGAAGTCATTTCGAATGAATAGTCCTCAGTGTTGTGAGAATGATGACAGGTTAAAATTTTTGGTGGTTTCTTGTTCAGTCCATAGGCCTACAGCATGTGGCAAACCGGTGAGCATGTGGCTCTATTAGTATAGGAGATACCTGAAAACATATCACACTTTTCATCATAGTGCTTTTACCAATGCATAAAATGCATGGAGAAGTCAATTCGAATGAATCGTCCTCAGTGTTGTGAGAACGATGATGGGTTAAAATTTTTGGTGGTTTCTTGTTCAGTCCATAGGCCTACAGCATGTGGCAAACCGGTGAGCATGTGGCTCTATTAGTATAGGAGATACCTGAAAACATATCACACTTTTCATCATAGTGCTTTTACCAATGCATAAAATGCATGGAGAAGTCATTTCGAATGAATCGTCCTCAGTGTTGTGAGAACAATGACGGGTTAACATTTTTGGTGGTTTCTTGTTCAGTCCATAGGCCTACAGCATGTGGCAAACCGGTGAGCATGTATAGGAGATACCTGAAAACATTTTCATCATAGTGCTTTTACCAATGCATAAAATGCATAGAGAAGTCATTTCGAATGAATCGTCCTCAGTGTTGTGGGAACGATGACGGGTTAAAATTTTTGGTGGTTTCTTGTTCAGTCCATAGGCCTACAGCATGTGGCAAACCGGTGAGCATGTGGCTCTATTAGTATAGGAGATACCTGAAAACATATCACACTTTTCATCATAGTGCTTTTACCAATGCATAAAATGCATGGAGAAGTCATTTCGAATGAATCGTCCTCAGTGCTGTGAGAACGATGACGGGTTAAAATTTTTGGTGGTTTCTTGTTCAGTCCATAGGCCTACAGCATGTGGCAAACCGGTGAGCATGTGGCTCTATTAGTATAGGAGATACCTGAAAACATATCACACTTTTCATCATAGTGCTTTTACCAATGCATAAAATGCATGGAGAAGTCATTTCGAATGAATCATCCTCAGTGTTGTGAGAACGATGACGGGTTAAAATTTTTGGTGGTTTCTTGTTCAGTCCATAGGCCTACAGCATGTGGCAAACCGGTGAGCATGTGGCTCTATTAGTATAGGAGATACCTGAAAACATATCACACTTTTCATCATAGTGCTTTTACCAATGCATAAAATGCATGGAGAAGTCATTTCGAATGAATCATCCTCAGTGTTGTGAGAACGATGACGGGTTAAAATTTTTGGTGGTTTCTTGTTCAGTCCATAGGCCTACAGCATGTGGCAAACCGTTGAGCATGTGGCTCTATTAGTATAGGAGATACCTGAAAACATATCACACTTTTCATCATAGTGCTTTTACCAATGCATAAAATGCATGGAAAAGTCATTTCGAATGAATCGTCCTCAGTGTTGTGAGAACAATGACGGGTTAAAATTTTTGGTGGTTTCTTGTTCAGTCCATAGGCCTACAGCATGTGGCAAACCGGTGAGCATGTGGCTCTATTAGTATAGGAGATACCTGAAAACATATCACACTTTTCATCATAGTGCTTTTACCAATGCATAAAATGCATGGAGAAGTCATTTCGAATGAATCGTCCTCAGTGTTGTGAGAACGATGACGGGTTAAAATTTTTGGTGGTTTCTTGTTCAGTCCATAGGCCTACAGCATGTGGAAAACCGGTGAGCATGTGGCTCTATTAGTATAGGAGATACCTGAAAACATATCACACTTTTCATCATAGTGCTTTTACCAATGCATAAAATGCATGGAGAAGTCATTTCGAATGAATCGTCCTCAGTGTTGTGAGAACGATGACGGGTTAAAATTTTTGGTGGTTTCGTGTTCAGTCCATAGGCCTACAGCATGTGGCAAACCGGTGAGCATGTGGCTCTATTAGTATCGGAGATACCTGAAAACATATCACACTTTTCATCATAGTGCTTTTACCAATGCATAAAATGCATGGAGAAGTCATTTCGAATGAATCGTCCTCAGTGTTGTGAGAACGATGACAGGTTAAAATTTTTGGTGGTTTCTTGTTCAGTCCATAGGCCTACAGCATGTGGCAAACCGGTGAGCATGTGGCTCTATTAGTATAGGAGATACCTGAAAACATATCACACTTTTCATCATAGTGCTTTTACCAATGCATCAAATGCATGGAGAAGTCATTTCGAATGAATTGTCCTCAGTGTTGTGAGAACAATGATGGGTTAAAATTTTTGGTGGTTTCTTGTTCAGTCCATAGGCGTACAGCATGTGGCAAACCAGTGAGCATGTGGCTCTATTAGTATAGGAGATACCTGAAAACATATCACACTTTTCATCATAGTGCTTTTACCAATGCATAAAATGCATGGAGAAGTCATTTCGAATGAATCGTTTTCAGTGCTGTGAGAACGATGACGGGTTAAAATTTTTGGTGGTTTCTTGTTCAGTCCATAGGCCTACAGCATGTGGCAAACCGGTGAGCATGTGGCTCTATTAGTATAGGAGATACCTGAAAACATATCACACTTTTCATCATAGTGCTTTTACCAATGCATAAAATGCATGGAGAAGTCATTTCGAATGAATCATCCTCAGTGTTGTGAGAACGATGACGGGTTAAAATTTTTGGTGGTTTCTTGTTCAGTCCATAGGCCTACAGCATGTGGCAAACCGGTGAGCATGTGGCTCTATTAGTATAGGAGATACCTGAAAACATATCACACTTTTCATCATAGTGCTTTTACCAATGCATAAAATGCATGGAGAAGTCATTTCGAATGAATCATCCTCAGTGTTGTGAGAACGATGACGGGTTAAAATTTTTGGTGGTTTCTTGTTCAGTCCATAGGCCTACAGCATGTGGCAAACCGTTGAGCATGTGGCTCTATTAGTATAGGAGATACCTGAAAACATATCACACTTTTCATCATAGTGCTTTTACCAATGCATAAAATGCATGGAAAAGTCATTTCGAATGAATCGTCCTCAGTGTTGTGAGAACAATGACGGATTAAAATTTTTGGTGGTTTCTTGTTCAGTCCATAGGCCTACAGCATGTGGCAAACCGGTGAGCATGTGGCTCTATTAGTATAGGAGATACCTGAAAACATATCACACTTTTCATCATAGTGCTTTTACCAATGCATAAAATGCATGGAGAAGTCATTTCGAATGAATCGTCCTCAGTGTTGTGAGAACGATGACGGGTTAAAATTTTTGGTGGTTTCTTGTTCAGTCCATAGGCCTACAGCATGTGGAAAACCGGTGAGCATGTGGCTCTATTAGTATAGGAGATACCTGAAAACATATCACACTTTTCATCATAGTGCTTTTACCAATGCATAAAATGCATGGAGAAGTCATTTCGAATGAATCGTCCTCAGTGTTGTGAGAACGATGACGGGTTAAAATTTTTGGTGGTTTCGTGTTCAGTCCATAGGCCTACAGCATGTGGCAAACCGGTGAGCATGTGGCTCTATTAGTATCGGAGATACCTGAAAACATATCACACTTTTCATCATAGTGCTTTTACCAATGCATAAAATGCATGGAGAAGTCATTTCGAATGAATCGTCCTCAGTGTTGTGAGAACGATGACAGGTTAAAATTTTTGGTGGTTTCTTGTTCAGTCCATAGGCCTACAGCATGTGGCAAACCGGTGAGCATGTGGCTCTATTAGTATAGGAGATACCTGAAAACATATCACACTTTTCATCATAGTGCTTTTACCAATGCATCAAATGCATGGAGAAGTCATTTCGAATGAATTGTCCTCAGTGTTGTGAGAACAATGATGGGTTAAAATTTTTGGTGGTTTCTTGTTCAGTCCATAGGCGTACAGCATGTGGCAAAATAGTGAGCATGTGGCTCTATTAGTATAGGAGAAAACTGAAAACATATCACACTTTTCATCATAGTGCTTTTACCAATGCATAAAATGCATGGAGAAGTCATTTCGAATGAATCGTCCTCAGTATTGTGAGAACGATGACGGGTTAAAATGTTTGGTGGTTTCTTGTTCAGTCCATAGGCCTACAGCATGTGGCAAACCGGTGAGCATGTGGCTCTATTAGTATAGGAGATACCTGAAAACATATCACACTTTTCATCATAGTGCTTTTACCAATGCATAAAATGCATGGAGAAGTCATTTCGAATGAATAGTCCTCAGTGTTGTGAGAATGATGACAGGTTAAAATTTTTGGTGGTTTCTTGTTCAGTCCATAGGCCTAAAGCATGTGGCAAACCGGTGAGCATGTGGCTCTATTAGTATAGGAGATACCTGAAAACATATCACACTTTTCATCATAGTGCTTTTACCAATGCATAAAATGCATGGAGAAGTCAATTCGAATGAATCGTCCTCAGTGTTGTGAGAACGATGATGGGTTAAAATTTTTGGTGGTTTCTTGTTCAGTCCATAGGCCTACAGCATGTGGCAAACCGGTGAGCATGTGGCTCTATTAGTATAGGAGATACCTGAAAACATATCACACTTTTCATCATAGTGCTTTTACCAATGCATAAAATGCATGGAGAAGTCATTTCGAATGAATCGTCCTCAGTGTTGTGAGAACAATGACGGGTTAACATTTTTGGTGGTTTCTTGTTCAGTCCATAGGCCTACAGCATGTGGCAAACCGGTGAGCATGTATAGGAGATACCTGAAAACATTTTCATCATAGTGCTTTTACCAATGCATAAAATGCATAGAGAAGTCATTTCGAATGAATCGTCCTCAGTGTTGTGGGAACGATGACGGGTTAAAATTTTTGGTGGTTTCTTGTTCAGTCCATAGGCCTACAGCATGTGGCAAACCGGTGAGCATGTGGCTCTATTAGTATAGGAGATACCTGAAAACATATCACACTTTTCATCATAGTGCTTTTACCAATGCATAAAATGCATGGAGAAGTCATTTCGAATGAATCGTCCTCAGTGCTGTGAGAACGATGACGGGTTAAAATTTTTGGTGGTTTCTTGTTCAGTCCATAGGCCTACAGCATGTGGCAAACCGGTGAGCATGTGGCTCTATTAGTATAGGAGATACCTGAAAACATATCACACTTTTCATCATAGTGCTTTTACCAATGCATAAAATGCATGGAGAAGTCATTTCGAATGAATCGTCCTCAGTGTTGTGAGAACGATGACGGGTTAAAATTTTTGGTGGTTTCTTGTTCAGTCCATAGGCCTACAGCATGTGGCAATCCGGTGAGCATGTGGCTCTATTAGTATAGGAGATACCTGAAAACATATCACACTTTTCATCATAGTGCTTTTACCAATGCATAAAATGCATGGAGAAGTCATTTCGAATGAATCATCCTCAGTGTTGTGAGAACGATGACGGGTTAAAATTTTTGGTGGTTTCTTGTTCAGTCCATAGGCCTACAGCATGTGGCAAACCGTTGAGCATGTGGCTCTATTAGTATAGGAGATACCTGAAAACATATCACACTTTTCATCATAGTGCTTTTACCAATGCATAAAATGCATGGAGAAGTCATTTCGAATGAATCGTCCTCAGTGTTGTGAGAACGATGACGGGTTAAAATTTTTGGTGGTTTCTTGTTCAGTCCATAGGCCTACAGCATGTGGCAAACCGGTGAGCATGTGGCTCTATTAGTATAGGAGATACCTGAAAACATATCACACTTTTCATCATAGTGCTTTTACCAATGCATAAAATGCATGGAGAAGTCATTTCGAATGAATCGTCCTCAGTGTTGTGAGAACGATGACGGGTTAAAATTTTTGGTGGTTTCTTGTTCAGTTCATAGGTCTACAGCATGTGGCAAACCGGTGAGCATATGGCTCTATTAGTATAAGAGATACCTGACAACATATCACACTTTTCATCATAGTGCTTTTACCAATGCATAAAAAGCATGGAGAAGTCATTTCGAATGAATCGTCCTCAGTGTTGTGAGACCGATGACGGGTTAAAATTTTTGGTGGTTTCTTGTTCAGTCCATTGGCCTACAGCATGTGGCAAACCGGTGAGCATGCATGGGAGATACCTGAAAAAAAATTCATCATAGTGCTTTTACCAATGCATAAAAAGCATGGAGAAGTCATTTCGAATGAATCGTCCTCAGTGTTGTGAGAACGATGACGGGTTAAAATTTTTGGTGGTTTCTTGTTCAGTCCATAGGCCTACAGCATGTGGCAAACTGGTGAGCATGTGGCTCTATTAGTATAGGAGATACCTGAAAACATTTTCATCATAGTGCTTTTACCAATGCATAAAATGCATGGAGAAGTCATTTCGAATGAATCGTTCTCAGTGTTGTGAGAACGATGACGGGTTAAAATTTTTGGTGGTTTCTTGTTCAGTCCATAGACCTGCAGCATGTGCCAAACCGGTGAGCATGTGGCTCTATTAGTATAGGAGATACCTGAAAACATGTCACACTTTTCATCATAGTGCCTTTACCAATGCATAAAATGAATGGAGAAGTCATTTTGAATGAATCGTCCTCAGTGTTGTGAGAACGATGACGGGTTAAAATTTTTGGTGGTTTCTTGTTCAGTCCATAGGCCTGCAGCATGTGGCAAACCGGTGAGCATGTGGCTCTATTAGTATAGGAGATACCTGAAAACATATCACACTTTTCATCATAATGCTTTTACCAATGCATAAAATGCATGGAGAAGTCATTTCGAATGAATGGTCCTCAGTGTTCTGAGAACGATGACGGGTTAAAATTTTTGGTGGTTTCTTGTTCAGTCCATAGGCCTACAGCATGTGGCAAACCGGTGAGCATGTGGCTCTATTAGTATAGGAGATACCTGAAAACATATCACACTTTTCATCATAGTGCTTTTACCAATGCATAAAATGCATGGAGAAGTCATTTCGAATGAATCGTCCTCAGTGTTGTGAGAACGATGACGGGTTAAAATTTTTGGTGGTTTCTTGTTCAGTCCATAGGCCTACAGCATGTGGCAAACCGGTGAGCATGTGGCTCTATTAGTATAGGAGATACCTGAAAACATATCACACTTTTCATCATAGTGCTTTTACCAATGCATAAAATGCATAGAGAAGTCATTTCAAATGAATCGTCCTCAGTGTTGTGAGAACGATGACGGGTTAAAATTTTTGGTGGTTTTTTGTTCAGTCCATAGGCCTGCAGCATGTGGCAAACCGGTGAGCATGTGGCTCTATTAGTATAGGAGATACCTGAAAACATATCACACTTTTCATCATAATGCTTTTACCAATGCATAAAATGCATGGAGAAGTCATTTCGAATGAATGGTCCTCAGTGTTCTGAGAACGATGACGGGTTAAAATTTTTGGTGGTTTCTTGTTCAGTCCATAGGCCTACAGCATGTGGCAAACCGGTGAGCATGTGGCTCTATTAGTATAGGAGATACCTGAAAACATATCACACTTTTCATCATAGTGCTTTTACCAATGCATAAAATGCATGGAGAAGTCATTTCGAATGAATCGTCCTCAGTGTTGTGAGAACGATGACGGGTTAAAATTTTTGGTGGTTTCTTGTTCAGTCCATAGGCCTACAGCATGTGGCAAACCGGTGAGCATGTGGCTCTATTAGTATAGGAGATACCTGAAAACATATCAC
Organism: Ranitomeya imitator; assembly: GCF_032444005.1. NCBI lineage: Eukaryota > Metazoa > Chordata > Amphibia > Anura > Dendrobatidae > Ranitomeya > Ranitomeya imitator. Next base: position 95,493,242 of record NC_091290.1, read on the forward strand.
ACTTTTCATCATAGTGCTTTTACCAATGCATAAAATGCATAGAGAAGTCATTTCAAATGAATCGTCCTCAGTGTTGTGAGAACGATGACGGGTTAAAATTTTTGGTGGTTTTTTGTTCAGTCCATAGGCCTGCAGCATGTGGCAAACCGGTGAGCATGTGGCTCTATTAGTATAGGAGATACCTGAAAACATATCACACTTTTCATCATAGTGCTTTTACCAATGCATAAAATGCATAGAGAAGTCATTTCAAATGAATCGTCCTCAGTGTTGTGAGAACGATGACGGGTTAAAATTTTTGGTGGTTTCTTGTTCAGTCCATAGGCCTACAGCATGTGGCAAACCGGTGAGCATGTGGCTCTATTAGTATAGGAGATACCTGAAAACATATCACACTTTTCATCATAGTGCTTTTACCAATGCATAAAATGCATAGAGAAGTCATTTCAAATGAATCGTCCTCAGTGTTGTGAGAACGATGACGGGTTAAAATTTTTGGTGGTTTTTTGTTCAGTCCATAGGCCTGCAGCATGTGGCAAACCGGTGAGCATGTGGCTCTATTAGTATAGGAGATACCTGAAAACATATCACACTTTTCATCATAATGCTTTTACCAATGCATAAAATGCATGGAGAAGTCATTTCGAATGAATGGTCCTCAGTGTTCTGAGAACGATGACGGGTTAAAATTTTTGGTGGTTTCTTGTTCAGTCCATAGGCCTACAGCATGTGGCAAACCGGTGAGCATGTGGCTCTATTAGTATAGGAGATACCTGAAAACATATCACACTTTTCATCATAGTGCTTTTACCAATGCATAAAATGCATGGAGAAGTCATTTCGAATGAATCGTCCTCAGTGTTGTGAGAACGATGACGGGTTAAAATTTTTGGTGGTTTCTTGTTCAGTCCATAGGCCTACAGCATGTGGCAAACCGGTGAGCATGTGGCTCTATTAGTATAGGAGATACCTGAAAACATATCACACTTTTCATCATAGTGCTTTTACCAATGCATAAAATGCATAGAGAAGTCATTTCAAATGAATCGTCCTCAGTGTTGTGAGAACGATGACGGGTTAAAATTTTTGGTGGTTTTTTGTTCAGTCCATAGGCCTGCAGCATGTGGCAAACCGGTGAGCATGTGGCTCTATTAGTATAGGAGATACCTGAAAACATATCACACTTTTCATCATAGTGCTTTTACCAATGCATAAAATGCATAGAGAAGTCATTTCGAATGAATCGTCCTCAGTGTCGTGAGAACGATGACGGGTTAAAATTTTTGGTGGTTTCTTGTTCAGTCCATAGGCCTACAGCATGTGGCAAACCGGTGAGCATGTGGCTCTATTAGTATAGGAGATACCTGAAAACATATCACACTTTTCATCATAGTGCTTTTACCAATGCATAAAATGCATAGAGAAGTCATTTCAAATGAATCGTCCTCAGTGTTGTGAGAACGATGACGGGTTAAAATTTTTGGTGGTTTTTTGTTCAGTCCATAGGCCTGCAGCATGTGGCAAACCGGTGAGCATGTGGCTCTATTAGTATAGGAGATACCTGAAAACATATCACACTTTTCATCATAATGCTTTTACCAATGCATAAAATGCATGGAGAAGTCATTTCGAATGAATGGTCCTCAGTGTTCTGAGAACGATGACGGGTTAAAATTTTTGGTGGTTTCTTGTTCAGTCCATAGGCCTACAGCATGTGGCAAACCGGTGAGCATGTGGCTCTATTAGTATAGGAGATATCTGAAAACATATCACACTTTTCATCATAGTGCTTTTACCAATGCATAAAATGCATGGAGAAGTCATTTCGAATGAATCGTCCTCAGTGTTGTGAGAACGATGACGGGTTAAAATTTTTGGTGGTTTCTTGTTCAGTCCATAGGCCTACAGCATGTGGCAAACCGGTGAGCATGTGGCTCTATTAGTATAGGAGATACCTGAAAACATATCACACTTTTCATCATAGTGCTTTTACCAATGCATAAAATGCATAGAGAAGTCATTTCAAATGAATCGTCCTCAGTGTTGTGAGAACGATGACGGGTTAAAATTTTTGGTGGTTTTTTGTTCAGTCCATAGGCCTACAGCATGTGGCAAACCGGTGAGCATGTGGCTCTATTAGTATAGGAGATAACTGAAAACATATCACACTTTTCATCATAGTGCTTTTACCAATGCATAAAATGCATGGAGAAGTCATTTCGAATGAATCGTCCTCAGTGTTGTGAGAACGATGACGGGTTAAAATTTTTGGTGGTTTCTTGTTCAGTCCATAGGCCTGCAGCATGTGGCAAACCGGTGAGCATGTGGCTCTATTAGTATAGGAGATACCTGAAAACATATCACACTTTTCATCATAGTACTTTTACCAATGCATAAAATGCGCACAACACCAAAAATATATCCACCAAAGAAAGACCATGAAGGAATATAATTATACCACCAAAAAACTGCCTTCACACAAGGTCAGTAAAACTGAAGTAACTTTATTAACCAATCAAAAGAATAAAAAATATACATATAAAATACAGTGGGAATACACCAAAGCACAGGAATAGGTGGGCAACCCAGATATAAGCCCCATGAAGTAGTAACATCATATAAACATCAACATCAACCCAATCATATTTTGACGCAAAAAAGTAAATAAATGTGCAAGTGACCATGTACAAAATATGCAGACAAATGATAAGGTAATAGCAGTAACACATAAATATATAACAAAAGTAATGATATATAGTTACCAAATGGGGCACTCCTGGGGGACCCACCAACACCCGACGCACGTTTCGCACCGAAATGCTTCGTCTGGGGGTCGGTGCGAAATGCGCGTCGGGTGTTGGTGGGTCCCCCAGGAGTGCCCCATTTGGTAACTATATATCATTACTTTTGTTATGTGTTGTGAGAACGATGACGGGTTAAAATTTTTGGTGGTTTCTTGTTCAGTCCATAGGCCTACAGCATGTGGCAAACCGGTGAACATGTGGCTCTATTAGTATAGGCGATACCTGAAAACATATCACACTTTTCATCATAGTGCTTTTACCAATGCATAAAATGCATGGAGAAGTCATTTCGAATGAATCGTCCTCAGTGCTGTGAGAACGATGATGGGTTAAAATTTTTGGTGGTTTCTTGTTCAGTCCATAGGCCTACAGCATGTGGCAAACCGGTGAGCATGTGGCTCTATTAGTATAGGAGATACCTGAAAACATATCACACTTTTCATCATAGTGCTTTTACCAATGCATAAAATGCATGGAGAAGTCATTTCGAATGAATCGTCCTCAGTGTTGTGAGAACAATGACGGGTTAAAATTTTTGGTGGTTTCTTGTTCAGTCCATAGGCCTACAGCATGTGGCAAACCGGTGAGCATGTATAGGAGATACCTGAAAACATTTTCATCATAGTGCTTTTACCAATGCATAAAATGCATGGAGAAGTCATTTCGAATGAATCGTCCTCAGTGTTGTGGGAACGATGACGGGTTAAAATTTTTGGTGGTTTCTTGTTCAGTCCATAGGCCTACAGCATGTGGCAAACCGGTGAGCATGTGGCTCTATTAGTATAGGAGATACCTGAAAACATATCACACTTTTCATCATAGTGCTTTTACCAATGCATAAAATGCATGGAGAAGTCATTTCGAATGAATCGTCCTCAGTGTTGTGAGAACAATGACGGGTTAACATTTTTGGTGGTTTCTTGTTCAGTCCATAGGCCTACAGCATGTGGCGAACCGGTGAGCATGTATAGGAGATACCTGAAAACATTTTCATCATAGTGCTTTTACCAATGCATAAAATGCATGGAGAAGTCATTTCGAATGAATCGTCCTCAGTGTTGTGGGAACGATGACGGGTTAAAATTTTTGGTGGTTTCTTGTTCAGTCCATAGGCCTACAGCATGTGGCAAACCGGTGAGCATGTGGCTCTATTAGTATAGGAGATACCTGAAAACATATCACACTTTTCATCATAGTGCTTTTACCAATGCATAAAATGCATGGAGAAGTCATTTCGAATGAATCGTCCTCACTGCTGTGAGAACGATGACGGGTTAAAATTTTTGGTGGTTTCTTGTTCAGTCCATAGGCCTACAGCATGTGGCAAACCGGTGAGCATGTGGCTCTATTAGTATAGGAGATACCTGAAAACATATCACCGTTTCATCATAGTGCTTTTACCAATGCATAAAATGCATGGAGAAGTCATTTCGAATGAATCGTCCTCAGTGTTGTGAGAACGATGACGGGTTGAAATTTTTGGTGGTTTCTTGTTCAGTCCATAGGCCTACAGCATGTGGCAAACCGGTGAGCATGTGGCTCTATTAGTATAGGAGATACCTGAAAACATATCACCGTTTCATCATAGTGCTTTTACCAATGCATAAAATGCATGGAGAAGTCATTTCGAATGAATCGTCCTCAGTGTTGTGAGAACGATGACGGGTTGAAATTTTTGGTGGTTTCTTGTTCAGTCCATAGGCCTACAGCATGTGGCAAACCGGTGAGCATGTGGCTCTATTAGTATAGGAGATACCTGAAAACATATCACACTTTTCATCATAGTGCTTTTACCAATGCATAAAATGCATGGAGAAGTCATTTCGAATGAATCATCCTCAGTGTTGTGAGAACGATGACGGGTTAAAATTTTTGGTGGTTTCTTGTTCAGTCCATAGGCCTACAGCATGTGGCAAACCGGTGAGCATGTGGCTCTATTAGTATAGGAGATACCTGAAAACATATCACACTTTTCATCATAGTGCTTTTACCAATGCATAAAATGCATGGAGAAGTCATTTCGAATGAATCATCCTCAGTGTTGTGAGAACGATGACGGGTTAAAATTTTTGGTGGTTTCTTGTTCAGTCCATAGGCCTACAGCATGTGGCAAACCGTTGAGCATGTGGCTCTATTAGTATAGGAGATACCTGAAAACATATCACACTTTTCATCATAGTGCTTTTACCAATGCATAAAATGCATAAAAAAGTCATTTCGAATGAATCGTCCTCAGTGTTGTGAGAACAATGACGGGTTAAAATTTTTGGTGGTTTCTTGTTCAGTCCATAGGCCTACAGCATGTGGCAAACCGGTGAGCATGTGGCTCTATTAGTATAGGAGATACCTGAAAACATATCACACTTTTCATCATAGTGCTTTTACCAATGCATAAAATGCATGGAGAAGTCATTTCGAATGAATCGTCGTCAGTGTTGTGAGAACGATGACGGGTTAAAATTTTTGGTGGTTTCTTGTTCAGTCCATAGGCCTACAGCATGTGGAAAACCGGTGAGCATGTGGCTCTATTAGTATAGGAGATACCTGAAAACATATCACACTTTTCATCATAGTGCTTTTACCAATGCATAAAATGCATGGAGAAGTCATTTCGAATGAATCGTCCTCAGTGTTGTGAGAACGATGACGGGTTAAAATTTTTGGTGGTTTCTTGTTCAGTCCATAGGCCTACAGCATGTGGCAAACCGGTGAGCATGTGGCTCTATTAGTATAGGAGATACCTGAAAACATATCACACTTTTCATCATAGTGCTTTTACCAATGCATAAAATGCATGGAGAAGTCATTTCGAATGAATCATCCTCAGTGTTGTGAGAACGATGACGGGTTAAAATTTTTGGTGGTTTCTTGTTCAGTCCATAGGCCTACAGCATGTGGCAAACCGTTGAGCATGTGGCTCTATTAGTATAGGAGATACCTGAAAACATATCACACTTTTCATCATAGTGCTTTTACCAATGCATAAAATGCATGGAAAAGTCATTTCGAATGAATCGTCCTCAGTGTTGTGAGAACAATGACGGGTTAAAATTTTTGGTGGTTTCTTGTTCAGTCCATAGGCCTACAGCATGTGGCAAACCGGTGAGCATGTGGCTCTATTAGTATAGGAGATACCTGAAAACATATCACACTTTTCATCATAGTGCTTTTACCAATGCATAAAATGCATGGAGAAGTCATTTCGAATGAATCGTCGTCAGTGTTGTGAGAACGATGACGGGTTAAAATTTTTGGTGGTTTCTTGTTCAGTCCATAGGCCTACAGCATGTGGAAAACCGGTGAGCATGTGGCTCTATTAGTATAGGAGATACCTGAAAACATATCACACTTTTCATCATAGTGCTTTTACCAATGCATAAAATGCATGGAGAAGTCATTTCGAATGAATCGTCCTCAGTGTTGTGAGAACGATGACCGGTTAAAATTTTTGGTGGTTTCTTGTTCAGTCCATAGGCCTACAGCATGTGGCAAACCGGTGAGCATGTGGCTCTATTAGTATCGGAGATACCTGAAAACATATCACACTTTTCATCATAGTGCTTTTACCAATGCATAAAATGCATGGAGAAGTCATTTCGAATGAATCGTCCTCAGTGTTGTGAGAACGATGACAGGTTAAAATTTTTGGTGGTTTCTTGTTCAGTCCATAGGCCTACAGCATGTGGCAAACCGGTGAGCATGTGGCTCTATTAGTATAGGAGATACCTGAAAACATATCACACTTTTCATCATAGTGCTTTTACCAATGCATCAAATGCATGGAGAAGTCATTTCGAATGAATTGTCCTCAGTGTTGTGAGAACAATGATGGGTTAAAATTTTTGGTGGTTTCTTGTTCAGTCCATAGGCCTACAGCATGTGGCAAACCGGTGAGCATGTGGCTCTATTAGTATAGGAGATACCTGAAAACATATCACACTTTTCATCATAGTGCTTTTACCAATGCATAAAATGCATGGAGAAGTCATTTCGAATGAATCATCCTCAGTGTTGTGAGAACGATGACGGGTTAAAATTTTTGGTGGTTTCTTGTTCAGTCCATAGGCCTACAGCATGTGGCAAACCGTTGAGCATGTGGCTCTATTAGTATAGGAGATACCTGAAAACATATCACACTTTTCATCATAGTGCTTTTACCAATGCATAAAATGCATGGAAAAGTCATTTCGAATGAATCGTCCTCAGTGTTGTGAGAACAATGACGGGTTAAAATTTTTGGTGGTTTCTTGTTCAGTCCATAGGCCTACAGCATGTGGCAAACCGGTGAGCATGTGGCTCTATTAGTATAGGAGATACCTGAAAACATATCACACTTTTCATCATAGTGCTTTTACCAATGCATAAAATGCATGGAGAAGTCATTTCGAATGAATCGTCGTCAGTGTTGTGAGAACGATGACGGGTTAAAATTTTTGGTGGTTTCTTGTTCAGTCCATAGGCCTACAGCATGTGGAAAACCGGTGAGCATGTGGCTCTATTAGTATAGGAGATACCTGAAAACATATCACACTTTTCATCATAGTGCTTTTACCAATGCATAAAATGCATGGAGAAGTCATTTCGAATGAATCGTCCTCAGTGTTGTGAGAACGATGACCGGTTAAAATTTTTGGTGGTTTCTTGTTCAGTCCATAGGCCTACAGCATGTGGCAAACCGGTGAGCATGTGGCTCTATTAGTATCGGAGATACCTGAAAACATATCACACTTTTCATCATAGTGCTTTTACCAATGCATAAAATGCATGGAGAAGTCATTTCGAATGAATCGTCCTCAGTGTTGTGAGAACGATGACAGGTTAAAATTTTTGGTGGTTTCTTGTTCAGTCCATAGGCCTACAGCATGTGGCAAACCGGTGAGCATGTGGCTCTATTAGTATAGGAGATACCTGAAAACATATCACACTTTTCATCATAGTGCTTTTACCAATGCATCAAATGCATGGAGAAGTCATTTCGAATGAATTGTCCTCAGTGTTGTGAGAACAATGATGGGTTAAAATTTTTGGTGGTTTCTTGTTCAGTCCATAGGCATACAGCATGTGGCAAACCAGTGAGCATGTGGCTCTATTAGTATAGGAGATAACTGAAAACATATCACACTTTTCATCATAGTGCTTTTACCAATGCATAAAATGCATGGAGAAGTCATTTCGAATGAATCGTCCTCAGTGTTGTGAGAACGATGACGGGTTAAAATGTTTGGTGGTTTCTTGTTCAGTCCATAGGCCTACAGCATGTGGCAAACCGGTGAGCATGTGGCTCTATTAGTATAGGAGATACCTGAAAACATATCACACTTTTCATCATAGTGCTTTTACCAATGCATAAAATGCATGGAGAAGTCATTTCGAATGAATAGTCCTCAGTGTTGTGAGAATGATGACAGGTTAAAATTTTTGGTGGTTTCTTGTTCAGTCCATAGGCCTACAGCATGTGGCAAACCGGTGAGCATGTGGCTCTATTAGTATAGGAGATACCTGAAAACATATCACACTTTTCATCATAGTGCTTTTACCAATGCATAAAATGCATGGAGAAGTCAATTCGAATGAATCGTCCTCAGTGTTGTGAGAACGATGATGGGTTAAAATTTTTGGTGGTTTCTTGTTCAGTCCATAGGCCTACAGCATGTGGCAAAACAGTGAGCATGTGGCTCTATTAGTATAGGAGATACCTGAAAACATATCACACTTTTCATCATAGTGCTTTTACCAATGCATAAAATGCATGGAGAAGTCATTTCGAATGAATCGTCCTCAGTGTTGTGAGAACAATGACGGGTTAACATTTTTGGTGGTTTCTTGTTCAGTCCATAGGCCTACAGCATGTGGCAAACCGGTGAGCATGTATAGGAGATACCTGAAAACATTTTCATCATAGTGCTTTTACCAATGCATAAAATGCATGGAGAAGTCATTTCGAATGAATCGTCCTCAGTGTTGTGGGAACGATGACGGGTTAAAATTTTTGGTGGTTTCTTGTTCAGTCCATAGGCCTACAGCATGTGGCAAACCGGTGAGCATGTGGCTCTATTAGTATAGGAGATACCTGAAAACATATCACACTTTTCATCATAGTGCTTTTACCAATGCATAAAATGCATGGAGAAGTCATTTCGAATGAATCGTCCTCAGTGTTGTGAGAACGATGACGGGTTAAAATTTTTGGTGGTTTCTTGTTCAGTCCATAGGCCTACAGCATGTGGCAAACCGGTGAGCATGTGGCTCTATTAGTATAGGAGATACCTGAAAACATATCACACTTTTCATCATAGTGCTTTTACCAATGCATAAAATGCATGGAGAAGTCATTTCGAATGAATCGTCCTCAGTGTTGTGAGAACGATGACGGGTTAAAATTTTTGGTGGTTTCTTGTTCAGTCCATAGGCCTACAGCATGTGGCAATCCGGTGAGCATGTGGCTCTATTAGTATAGGAGATACCTGAAAACATATCACACTTTTCATCATAGTGCTTTTACCAATGCATAAAATGCATGGAGAAGTCATTTCGAATGAATCATCCTCAGTGTTGTGAGAACGATGACGGGTTAAAATTTTTGGTGGTTTCTTGTTCAGTCCATAGGCCTACAGCATGTGGCAAACCGTTGAGCATGTGGCTCTATTAGTATAGGAGATACCTGAAAACATATCACACTTTTCATCATAGTGCTTTTACCAATGCATAAAATGCATGGAGAAGTCATTTCGAATGAATCGTCCTCAGTGTTGTGAGAACGATGACGGGTTAAAATTTTTGGTGGTTTCTTGTTCAGTCCATAGGCCTACAGCATGTGGCAAACCGGTGAGCATGTGGCTCTATTAGTATAGGAGATACCTGAAAAGATATCACACTTTTCATCATAGTGCTTTTACCAATGCATAAAATGCATGGAGAAGTCATTTCGAATGAATCGTCCTCAGTGTTGTGAGAACGATGACGGGTTAAAATTTTTGGTGGTTTCTTGTTCAGTTCAGAGGCCTACAGCATGTGGCAAACCGGTGAGCATATGGCTCTATTAGTATAAGAGATACCTGACAACATATCACACTTTTCATCATAGTACTTTTACCAATGCATAAAAAGCATGGAGAAGTCATTTCGAATGAATCGTCCTCAGTGTTGTGAGAACGATGACGGGTTAAAATTTTTGGTGGTTTCTTGTTCAGTCCATAGGCCTACAGCATGTGGCAAACTGGTGAGCATGTGGCTCTATTAGTATAGGAGATACCTGAAAACATTTTCATCATAGTGCTTTTACCAATGCATAAAATGCATGGAGAAGTTATTTCGAATGAATCGTTCTCAGTGTTGTGAGAACGATGACGGGTTAAAATTTTTGGTGGTTTCTTGTTCAGTCCATAGACCTGCAGCATGTGCCAAACCGGTGAGCATGTGGCTCTATTAGTATAGGAGATACCTGAAAACATGTCACACTTTTCATCATAGTGCCTTTACCAATGCATAAAATGAATGGAGAAGTCATTTTGAATGAATCGTCCTCAGTGTTGTGAGAACGATGACGGGTTAAAATTTTTGGTGGTTTCTTGTTCAGTCCATAGGCCTGCAGCATGTGGCAAACCGGTGAGCATGTGGCTCTATTAGTATAGGAGATACCTGAAAACATATCACACTTTTCATCATAATGCTTTTACCAATGCATAAAATGCATGGAGAAGTCATTTTGAATGAATGGTCCTCAGTGTTGTGAGAACGATGACGGGTTAAAATTTTTGGTGGTTTCTTGTTCAGTCCATAGGCCTGCAGCATGTGGCAAACCGGTGAGCATGTGGCTCTATTAGTATAGGAGATACCTGAAAACATATCACACTTTTCATCATAGTGCTTTTACCAATGCATAAAATGCATGGAGAAGTCATTTCGAATGAATCGTCCTCAGTGTTGTGAGAACAATGACGGGTTAAAATTTTTGGTGGTTTCTTGTTCAGTCCATAGGCCTACAGCATGTGGCAAACCGGTGAGCATGTATAGGAGATACCTGAAAACATTTTCATCATAGTGCTTTTACCAATGCATAAAATGCATGGAGAAGTCATTTCGAATGAATCGTCCTCAGTGTTGTGGGAACGATGACGGGTTAAAATTTTTGGTAGTTTCTTGTTCAGTCCATAGGCCTACAGCATGTGGCAAACCGGTGAGCATGTGGCTCTATTAGTATAGGAGATACCTGAAAACATTTTCATCATAGTGCTTTTACCAATGCATAAAATGCATGGAGAAGTCATTTCGAATGAATCGTCCTCAGTGTTGTGAGAACGATGACAGGTTAAAATTTTTGGTGGTTTCTTGTTCAGTCCATAGGCCTACAGCATGTGGCAAACCGGTGAGCATGTGGCTCAATTAGTATAGGAGATACCATCAAACATTTTCATCATAGTGCTTTTACCAATGCATAAAATGCATGGAGAAGTCATTTCGAATGAATCGTCCTCAGTGTTGTGAGAACGATGACGGGTTAAAATTTTTGGTGGTTTCTTGTTCAGTCCATAGGCCTACAGCATGTGGCAAACCGGTGAGCATGTGGCTCTATTAGTATAGGAGATACCTGAAAACATATCACACTTTTCATCATAGTGCTTTTACCAATGCATAAAATGCATGGAGAAGTCATTTCGAATGAATCGTCCTCAGTGCTGTGAGAACGATGACGGGTTAAAATTTTTGGTGGTTTCTTGTTCAGTCCATAGGCCTACAGCATGTGGCAAACCGGTGAGCATGTGGCTCTATTAGTATAGGAGATACCTGAAAACATATCACACTTTTCATCATAGTGCTTTTACCAATGCATAAAATGCATGGAGAAGTCATTTCGAACAAATCGTCCTCAGTGTTGTGAGAACGATGACGGGTTAAAATTTTTGGTGGTTTCTTGTTCAGTCCATAGGCCTACAGCATGTGGCAAACCGGTGAGCATGTGGCTCTATTAGTATAGGAGATACCTGAAAACATATCACACTTTTCATCATAGTGCTGTTACCAATGCATGAAATGCATGGAGAAGTCATTTCGAATGAATCGTCCTCAGTGTTGTGGGAACGATGACGGGTTAAAATTTTTGGTGGTTTCTTGTTCAGTCCATAGGCCTACAGCATGTGGCAAACCGGTGAGCATGTGGTTCTATTAGTATAGGAGATACCTGAAAACATATCACACTTTTCATCATAGTGCTTTTACCAATGCATAAAATGCATGGAGAAGTCATTTCAAATGAATCGTCCTCAGTGTTGTGAGAACGATGACGGGTTAAAATCTTTGGTGGTTTCTTGTTCAGTCCATAGGCCTACAGCATGTGGCAAACCGGTGAGCATGTGGCTCTATTAGTATAGGAGATACCTGAAAACATATCACACTTTTCATCATAGTGCTTTTACCAATGCATAAAATGCATGGAGAAGTCATTTCGAATGAATCGTCCTCAGTGTTGTGAGAACGATGACGGGTTAAATTTTTTGGTGGTTTCTTGTTCAGTCCATAGGCCTACAGCATGTGGCAAACCGGTGAGCATGTGGCTCTATTAGTATAGGAGATACCTGAAAACATATCACACTTTTCATCATAGTGCTTTTACCAATGCATGAAATGCATGGAGAAGTCATTTCGAATGAATCGTCCTCAGTGTTGTGAGAACGATGACGGGTTAAAATTTTTGGTGGTTTCTTGTTCAGTCCATAGGCCTACAGCATGTGGCAAACCGGTGAGCATGTGGCTCTATTAGTATAGGAGATACCTGAAAACATATCACACTTTTCATCATAGTGCTTTTACCAATGCATAAAATGCATGGAGAAGTCATTTCGAATGAATCGTCCTCAGTGTTGTGAGAATGATGACAGGTTAAAATTTTTGGTGGTTTCTAATTCAGTCCATAGGCCTACAGCATGTGGCAAACCGGTGAGCATGTGGTTCTATTAGTATAGGAGATACCTGAAAACATATCACACTTTTCATCATAGTGCTTTTACCAATGCATAAAATGCATGGAGAAGTCATTTCAAATGAATCGTCCTCAGTGTTGTGAGAACGATGACGGGTTAAAATCTTTGGTGGTTTCTTGTTCAGTCCATAGGCCTACAGCATGTGGCAAACCGGTGAGCATGTGGCTCTATTAGTATAGGAGATACCTGAAAACATATCACACTTTTCATCATAGTGCTTTTACCAATGCATAAAATGCATGGAGAAGTCATTTCGAATGAATCGTCCTCAGTGTTGTGAGAACGATGACGGGTTAAATTTTTTGGTGGTTTCTTGTTCAGTCCATAGGCCTACAGCATGTGGCAAACCGGTGAGCATGTGGCTCTATTAGTATAGGAGATACCTGAAAACATATCACACTTTTCATCATAGTGCTTTTACCAATGCATGAAATGCATGGAGAAGTCATTTCGAATGAATCGTCCTCAGTGTTGTGAGAACGATGACGGGTTAAAATTTTTGGTGGTTTCTTGTTCAGTCCATAGGCCTACAGCATGTGGCAAACCGGTGAGCATGTGGCTCTATTAGTATAGGAGATACCTGAAAACATATCACACTTTTCATCATAGTGCTTTTACCAATGCATAAAATGCATGGAGAAGTCATTTCGAATGAATCGTCCTCAGTGTTGTGAGAATGATGACAGGTTAAAATTTTTGGTGGTTTCTAATTCAGTCCATAGGCCTACAGCATGTGGCAAACCGGTGAGCATGTGGCTCTATTAGTATAGGAGATACCTGAAAACATATCACACTTTTCATCATAGTGCTTTTACCAATGCATGAAATGCATGGAGAAGTCATTTCGAATGAATCGTCCTCAGTGTTGTGAGAACGATGACGGGTTAAAATTTTTGGTGGTTTCTTGTTCAGTCCATAGGCCTACAGCATGTGGCAAACCGGTGAGCATGTGGCTCTATTAGTATAGGAGATGCCTGAAAACATATCACACTTTTCATCATAGTGCTTTTACCAATGCATAAAATGCATGGAGAAGTCATTTCGAATGAATCGTCCTCAGTGTTGTGAGAACGATGACGGGTTAAAATTTTTGGTGGTTTCTTGTTCAGTCCATAGGCCTACAGCATGTGGCAAACCGGTGAGCATGTGGCTCTATTAGTATAGGAGATACCTGAAAACATATCACACTTTTCATCATAGTGCTTTTACCAATGCATAAAATGCATGGAGAAGTCATTTCGAATGAATCGTCCTCAGTGTTGTGAGAACGATGATGGGTTAAAATTTTTGGTGGTTTCTTGTTCAGTCCATAGGCCTACAGCATGTGGCAAACCGGTGAGCATGTGGCTCTATTAGTATAGGAGATACCTGAAAACATTTTCATCATAGTGCTTTTACCAATGCATAAAATGCATGGAGAAGTCATTTTGAATGAATCGTCCTCAGTGTTGTGAGAACGATGACAGGTTAAAACTTTTGGTGGTTTCTTGTTCAGTCCATAGGCCTACAGCATGTGGCAAACCGGTGAGCATGTGGCTCTATTAGTATAGGAGATACCTGAAAACATATCACACTTTTCATCATAGTGCTTTTACCAATGCATAAAATGCATGGAGAAGTCATTTCGAATGAATCGTCCTCAGTGTTGTGAGAACGATGACGGGTTAAAATATTTGGTGGTTTCTTGTTCAGTCCATAGGCCTACAGCATGTGGCAAACCGGTGAGTATGTGGCTCTATTAGTATAGGAGACACCTGAAAACATTTTCATCATAGTGCTTTTACCAATGCATAAAATGCATGGAGAAGTCATTTCGAATGAATCGTCCTCAGTGTTGTGAGAACGATGACGGGTTAAAATTTTTGGTGGTTTCTTGTTCAGTCCATAGGCCTACAGCATGTGGCAAACCGTTGAGCATGTGGCTCTATTAGTATAGGAGATACCTGAAAACATATCACACTTTTCATCATAGTGCTTTTACCAATGCATAAAATGCATAAAAAAGTCATTTCGAATGAATCGTCCTCAGTGTTGTGAGAACAATGACGGGTTAAAATTTTTGGTGGTTTCTTGTTCAGTCCATAGGCCTACAGCATGTGGCAAACCGGTGAGCATGTGGCTCTATTAGTATAGGAGATACCTGAAAACATATCACACTTTTCATCATAGTGCTTTTACCAATGCATAAAATGCATGGAGAAGTCATTTCGAATGAATCGTCGTCAGTGTTGTGAGAACGATGACGGGTTAAAATTTTTGGTGGTTTCTTGTTCAGTCCATAGGCCTACAGCATGTGGAAAACCGGTGAGCATGTGGCTCTATTAGTATAGGAGATACCTGAAAACATATCACACTTTTCATCATAGTGCTTTTACCAATGCATAAAATGCATGGAGAAGTCATTTCGAATGAATCGTCCTCAGTGTTGTGAGAACGATGACGGGTTAAAATTTTTGGTGGTTTCTTGTTCAGTCCATAGGCCTACAGCATGTGGCAAACCGGTGAGCATGTGGCTCTATTAGTATAGGAGATACCTGAAAACATATCACACTTTTCATCATAGTGCTTTTACCAATGCATAAAATGCATGGAGAAGTCATTTCGAATGAATCATCCTCAGTGTTGTGAGAACGATGACGGGTTAAAATTTTTGGTGGTTTCTTGTTCAGTCCATAGGCCTACAGCATGTGGCAAACCGTTGAGCATGTGGCTCTATTAGTATAGGAGATACCTGAAAACATATCACACTTTTCATCATAGTGCTTTTACCAATGCATAAAATGCATGGAAAAGTCATTTCGAATGAATCGTCCTCAGTGTTGTGAGAACAATGACGGGTTAAAATTTTTGGTGGTTTCTTGTTCAGTCCATAGGCCTACAGCATGTGGCAAACCGGTGAGCATGTGGCTCTATTAGTATAGGAGATACCTGAAAACATATCACACTTTTCATCATAGTGCTTTTACCAATGCATAAAATGCATGGAGAAGTCATTTCGAATGAATCGTCGTCAGTGTTGTGAGAACGATGACGGGTTAAAATTTTTGGTGGTTTCTTGTTCAGTCCATAGGCCTACAGCATGTGGAAAACCGGTGAGCATGTGGCTCTATTAGTATAGGAGATACCTGAAAACATATCACACTTTTCATCATAGTGCTTTTACCAATGCATAAAATGCATGGAGAAGTCATTTCGAATGAATCGTCCTCAGTGTTGTGAGAACGATGACCGGTTAAAATTTTTGGTGGTTTCTTGTTCAGTCCATAGGCCTACAGCATGTGGCAAACCGGTGAGCATGTGGCTCTATTAGTATCGGAGATACCTGAAAACATATCACACTTTTCATCATAGTGCTTTTACCAATGCATAAAATGCATGGAGAAGTCATTTCGAATGAATCGTCCTCAGTGTTGTGAGAACGATGACAGGTTAAAATTTTTGGTGGTTTCTTGTTCAGTCCATAGGCCTACAGCATGTGGCAAACCGGTGAGCATGTGGCTCTATTAGTATAGGAGATACCTGAAAACATATCACACTTTTCATCATAGTGCTTTTACCAATGCATCAAATGCATGGAGAAGTCATTTTGAATGAATTGTCCTCAGTGTTGTGAGAACAATGATGGGTTAAAATTTTTGGTGGTTTCTTGTTCAGTCCATAGGCATACAGCATGTGGCAAACCAGTGAGCATGTGGCTCTATTAGTATAGGAGATAACTGAAAACATATCACACTTTTCATCATAGTGCTTTTACCAATGCATAAAATGCATGGAGAAGTCATTTCGAATGAATCGTCCTCAGTGTTGTGAGAACGATGACGGGTTAAAATGTTTGGTGGTTTCTTGTTCAGTCCATAGGCCTACAGCATGTGGCAAACCGGTGAGCATGTGGCTCTATTAGTATAGGAGATACCTGAAAACATATCACACTTTTCATCATAGTGCTTTTACCAATGCATAAAATGCATGGAGAAGTCATTTCGAATGTATAGTCCTCAGTGTTGTGAGAATGATGACAGGTTAAAATTTTTGGTGGTTTCTTGTTCAGTCCATAGGCCTACAGCATGTGGCAAACCGGTGAGCATGTGGCTCTATTAGTATAGGAGATACCTGAAAACATATCACACTTTTCATCATAGTGCTTTTACCAATGCATAAAATGCATGGAGAAGTCAATTCGAATGAATCGTCCTCAGTGTTGTGAGAACGATGATGGGTTAAAATTTTTGGTGGTTTCTTGTTCAGTCCATAGGCCTACAGCATGTGGCAAAACAGTGAGCATGTGGCTCTATTAGTATAGGAGATACCTGAAAACATATCACACTTTTCATCATAGTGCTTTTACCAATGCATAAAATGCATGGAGAAGTCATTTCGAATGAATCGTCCTCAGTGTTGTGAGAACAATGACGGGTTAACATTTTTGGTGGTTTCTTGTTCAGTCCATAGGCCTACAGCATGTGGCAAACCGGTGAGCATGTATAGGAGATACCTGAAAACATTTTCATCATAGTGCTTTTACCAATGCATAAAATGCATGGAGAAGTCATTTCGAATGAATCGTCCTCAGTGTTGTGGGAACGATGACGGGTTAAAATTTTTGGTGGTTTCTTGTTCAGTCCATAGGCCTACAGCATGTGGCAAACCGGTGAGCATGTGGCTCTATTAGTATAGGAGATACCTGAAAACATATCACACTTTTCATCATAGTGCTTTTACCAATGCATAAAATGCATGGAGAAGTCATTTCGAATGAATCGTCCTCAGTGTTGTGAGAACGATGACGGGTTAAAATTTTTGGTGGTTTCTTGTTCAGTCCATAGGCCTACAGCATGTGGCAAACCGGTGAGCATGTGGCTCTATTAGTATAGGAGATACCTGAAAACATATCACACTTTTCATCATAGTGCTTTTACCAATGCATAAAATGCATGGAGAAGTCATTTCGAATGAATCGTCCTCAGTGTTGTGAGAACGATGACGGGTTAAAATTTTTGGTGGTTTCTTGTTCAGTCCATAGGCCTACAGCATGTGGCAATCCGGTGAGCATGTGGCTCTATTAGTATAGGAGATACCTGAAAACATATCACACTTTTCATCATAGTGCTTTTACCAATGCATAAAATGCATGGAGAAGTCATTTCGAATGAATCATCCTCAGTGTTGTGAGAACGATGACGGGTTAAAATTTTTGGTGGTTTCTTGTTCAGTCCATAGGCCTACAGCATGTGGCAAACCGTTGAGCATGTGGCTCTATTAGTATAGGAGATACCTGAAAACATATCACACTTTTCATCATAGTGCTTTTACCAATGCATAAAATGCATGGAGAAGTCATTTCGAATGAATCGTCCTCAGTGTTGTGAGAACGATGACGGGTTAAAATTTTTGGTGGTTTCTTGTTCAGTCCATAGGCCTACAGCATGTGGCAAACCGGTAAGCATGTGGCTCTATTAGTATAGGAGATACCTGAAAAGATATCACACTTTTCATCATAGTGCTTTTACCAATGCATAAAATGCATGGAGAAGTCATTTCGAATGAATCGTCCTCAGTGTTGTGAGAACGATGACGGGTTAAAATTTTTGGTGGTTTCTTGTTCAGTTCAGAGGCCTACAGCATGTGGCAAACCGGTGAGCATATGGCTCTATTAGTATAAGAGATACCTGACAACATATCACACTTTTCATCATAGTACTTTTACCAATGCATAAAAAGCATGGAGAAGTCATTTCGAATGAATCGTCCTCAGTGTTGTGAGAACGATGACGGGTGAAAATTTTTGGTGGTTTCTTGTTCAGTCCATAGGCCTACAGCATGTGGCAAACTGGTGAGCATGTGGCTCTATTAGTATAGGAGATACCTGAAAACATTTTCATCATAGTGCTTTTACCAATGCATAAAATGCATGGAGAAGTTATTTCGAATGAATCGTTCTCAGTGTTGTGAGAACGATGACGGGTTAAAATTTTTGGTGGTTTCTTGTTCAGTCCATAGACCTGCAGCATGTGCCAAACCGGTGAGCATGTGGCTCTATTAGTATAGGAGAAACCTGAAAACATGTCACACTTTTCATCATAGTGCCTTTACCAATGCATAAAATGAATGGAGAAGTCATTTTGAATGAATCGTCCTCAGTGTTGTGAGAACGATGACGGGTTAAAATTTTTGGTGGTTTCTTGTTCAGTCCATAGGCCTGCAGCATGTGGCAAACCGGTGAGCATGTGGCTCTATTAGTATAGGAGATACCTGAAAACATATCACACTTTTCATCATAATGCTTTTACCAATGCATAAAATGCATGGAGAAGTCATTTTGAATGAATGGTCCTCAGTGTTGTGAGAACGATGACGGGTTAAAATTTTTGGTGGTTTCTTGTTCAGTCCATAGGCCTGCAGCATTTGGCAAACCGGTGAGCATGTGGCTCTATTAGTATAGGAGATACCTGAAAACATATCACACTTTTCATCATAGTGCTTTTACCAATGCATAAAATGCATGGAGAAGTCATTTCGAATGAATCGTCCTCAGTGTTGTGAGAACAATGACGGGTTAAAATTTTTGGTGGTTTCTTGTTCAGTCCATAGGCCTACAGCATGTGGCAAACCGGTGAGCATGTATAGGAGATACCTGAAAACATTTTCATCATAGTGCTTTTACCAATGCATAAAATGCATGGAGAAGTCATTTCGAATGAATCGTCCTCAGTGTTGTGGGAACGATGACGGGTTAAAATTTTTGGTAGTTTCTTGTTCAGTCCATAGGCCTACAGCATGTGGCAAACCGGTGAGCATGTGGCTCTATTAGTATAGGAGATACCTGAAAACATTTTCATCATAGTGCTTTTACCAATGCATAAAATGCATGGAGAAGTCATTTCGAATGAATCGTCCTCAGTGTTGTGAGAACGATGACAGGTTAAAATTTTTGGTGGTTTCTTGTTCAGTCCATAGGCCTACAGCATGTGGCAAACCGGTGAGCATGTGGCTCAATTAGTATAGGAGATACCATCAAACATTTTCATCATAGTGCTTTTACCAATGCATAAAATGCATGGAGAAGTCATTTCGAATGAATCGTCCTCAGTGTTGTGAGAACGATGACGGGTTAAAATTTTTGGTGGTTTCTTGTTCAGTCCATAGGCCTACAGCATGTGGCAAACCGGTGAGCATGTGGCTCTATTAGTATAGGAGATACCTGAAAACATATCACACTTTTCATCATAGTGCTTTTACCAATGCATAAAATGCATGGAGAAGTCATTTCGAATGAATCGTCCTCAGTGCTGTGAGAACGATGACGGGTTAAAATTTTTGGTGGTTTCTTGTTCAGTCCATAGGCCTACAGCATGTGGCAAACCGGTGAGCATGTGGCTCTATTAGTATAGGAGATACCTGAAAACATATCACACTTTTCATCATAGTGCTTTTACCAATGCATAAAATGCATGGAGAAGTCATTTCGAACAAATCGTCCTCAGTGTTGTGAGAACGATGACGGGTTAAAATTTTTGGTGGTTTCTTGTTCAGTCCATAGGCCTACAGCATGTGGCAAACCGGTGAGCATGTGGCTCTATTAGTATAGGAGATACCTGAAAACATATCACAGTTTTCATCATAGTGCTGTTACCAATGCATGAAATGCATGGAGAAGTCATTTCGAATGAATCGTCCTCAGTGTTGTGGGAACGATGACGGGTTAAAATTTTTGGTGGTTTCTTGTTCAGTCCATAGGCCTACAGCATGTGGCAAACCGGTGAGCATGTGGTTCTATTAGTATAGGAGATACCTGAAAACATATCACACTTTTCATCATAGTGCTTTTACCAATGCATAAAATGCATGGAGAAGTCATTTCAAATGAATCGTCCTCAGTGTTGTGAGAACGATGACGGGTTAAAATCTTTGGTGGTTTCTTGTTCAGTCCATAGGCCTACAGCATGTGGCAAACCGGTGAGCATGTGGCTCTATTAGTATAGGAGATACCTGAAAACATATCACACTTTTCATCATAGTGCTTTTACCAATGCATAAAATGCATGGAGAAGTCATTTCGAATGAATCGTCCTCAGTGTTGTGAGAACGATGACGGGTTAAATTTTTTGGTGGTTTCTTGTTCAGTCCATAGGCCTACAGCATGTGGCAAACCGGTGAGCATGTGGCTCTATTAGTATAGGAGATACCTGAAAACATATCACACTTTTCATCATAGTGCTTTTACCAATGCATGAAATGCATGGAGAAGTCATTTCGAATGAATCGTCCTCAGTGTTGTGAGAACGATGACGGGTTAAAATTTTTGGTGGTTTCTTGTTCAGTCCATAGGCCTACAGCATGTGGCAAACCGGTGAGCATGTGGCTCTATTAGTATAGGAGATACCTGAAAACATATCACACTTTTCATCATAGTGCTTTTACCAATGCATAAAATGCATGGAGAAGTCATTTCGAATGAATCGTCCTCAGTGTTGTGAGAATGATGACAGGTTAAAATTTTTGGTGGTTTCTAATTCAGTCCATAGGCCTACAGCATGTGGCAAACCGGTGAGCATGTGGTTCTATTAGTATAGGAGATACCTGAAAACATATCACACTTTTCATCATAGTGCTTTTACCAATGCATAAAATGCATGGAGAAGTCATTTCAAATGAATCGTCCTCAGTGTTGTGAGAACGATGACGGGTTAAAATCTTTGGTGGTTTCTTGTTCAGTCCATAGGCCTACAGCATGTGGCAAACCGGTGAGCATGTGGCTCTATTAGTATAGGAGATACCTGAAAACATATCACACTTTTCATCATAGTGCTTTTACCAATGCATAAAATGCATGGAGAAGTCATTTCGAATGAATCGTCCTCAGTGTTGTGAGAACGATGACGGGTTAAATTTTTTGGTGGTTTCTTGTTCAGTCCATAGGCCTACAGCATGTGGCAAACCGGTGAGCATGTGGCTCTATTAGTATAGGAGATACCTGAAAACATATCACACTTTTCATCATAGTGCTTTTACCAATGCATGAAATGCATGGAGAAGTCATTTCGAATGAATCGTCCTCAGTGTTGTGAGAACGATGACGGGTTAAAATTTTTGGTGGTTTCTTGTTCAGTCCATAGGCCTACAGCATGTGGCAAACCGGTGAGCATGTGGCTCTATTAGTATAGGAGATACCTGAAAACATATCACACTTTTCATCATAGTGCTTTTACCAATGCATAAAATGCATGGAGAAGTCATTTCGAATGAATCGTCCTCAGTGTTGTGAGAATGATGACAGGTTAAAATTTTTGGTGGTTTCTAATTCAGTCCATAGGCCTACAGCATGTGGCAAACCGGTGAGCATGTGGCTCTATTAGTATAGGAGATACCTGAAAACATATCACACTTTTCATCATAGTGCTTTTACCAATGCATGAAATGCATGGAGAAGTCATTTCGAATGAATCGTCCTCAGTGTTGTGAGAACGATGACGGGTTAAAATTTTTGGTGGTTTCTTGTTCAGTCCATAGGCCTACAGCATGTGGCAAACCGGTGAGCATGTGGCTCTATTAGTATAGGAGATGCCTGAAAACATATCACACTTTTCATCATAGTGCTTTTACCAATGCATAAAATGCATGGAGAAGTCATTTCGAATGAATCGTCCTCAGTGTTGTGAGAACGATGACGGGTTAAAATTTTTGGTGGTTTCTTGTTCAGTTCATAGGCCTACAGCATGTGGCAAACCGGTGAGCATGTGGCTCTATTAGTATAGGAGATACCTGAAAACATATCACACTTTTCATCATAGTGCTTTTACCAATGCATAAAATGCATGGAGAAGTCATTTCGAATGAATCGTCCTCAGTGTTGTGAGAACGATGATGGGTTAAAATTTTTGGTGGTTTCTTGTTCAGTCCATAGGCCTACAGCATGTGGCAAACCGGTGAGCATGTGGCTCTATTAGTATAGGAGATACCTGAAAACATTTTCATCATAGTGCTTTTACCAATGCATAAAATGCATGGAGAAGTCATTTTGAATGAATCGTCCTCAGTGTTGTGAGAACGATGACAGTTTAAAACTTTTGGTGGTTTCTTGTTCAGTCCATAGGCCTACAGCATGTGGCAAACCGGTGAGCATGTGGCTCTATTAGTATAGGAGATACCTGAAAACATATCACACTTTTCATCATAGTGCTTTTACCAATGCATAAAATGCATGGAGAAGTCATTTCGAATGAATCGTCCTCAGTGTTGTGAGAACGATGACGGGTTAAAATATTTGGTGGTTTCTTGTTCAGTCCATAGGCCTACAGCATGTGGCAAACCGGTGAGTATGTGGCTCTATTAGTATAGGAGACACCTGAAAACATTTTCATCATAGTGCTTTTACCAATGCATAAAATGCATGGAGAAGTCATTTCGAATGAATCGTCCTCAGTGTTGTGAGAACGATGACGGGTTAAAATTTTTGGTGGTTTCTTGTTCATTCCATAGGCCTACAGCAAGTGGCAAACCGGTGAGCATGTAGCTCTATTAGTATAGGAGATACCTGAAAACATCACACTTTTCATCATAGTGCTTTTACCAATGCATAAAATGCATGGAGAAGTCATTTCGAATGAATCGTCCTCAGTGTTGTGAGAATGATGACGGGTTAAAATTTTTGGTGGTTTGTTGTTCAGTCCATAGGCCTACAGCATGTGGCAAACCGGTGAGCATGTGGCTCTATTAGTATAGGAGATACCTGAAAACATGTCACACTTTTCATCATAGTGCTTTTACCAATGCATGAAATGCATGGAGAAGTCATTTCGAATGAATCGTCCTCAGTGTTGTGAGAACGATGACGGGTTAAAATTTTTGGTGGTTTCTTGTTCAGTCCATAGGTTTACAGCATGTGGCAAACCGGTGAGCATGTGGCTCTATTAGTATAGGATATACCTGAAAACATATCACACTTTTCATCATAGTGCTTTTACCAATGCATAAAATGCATGGAGAAGTCATTTCGAATGAATGGTCCTCAGTGTTGTGAGAACGATGACGGGTTAAAATTTTTGGTGGTTTCTTGTTCAGTCCATAGGCCTACAGCATGTGGCAAACCGGTGAGCATGTGGCTCTATTAGTATAGGAGATACCTGAAAACATATCACACTTTTCATCATAGTGCAATTACCAATGCATAAAATGCATGGAGAAGTCATTTCGAATGAATCGTCCTCAGTGTTGTGAGAACGATGACGGGTTAACATTTTTGGTGGTTTCTTGTTCAGTCCATAGGCCTACAGCATGTGGCAAACCGGTGAGCATGTGGCTCTATTAGTATAGGAGATACCTGAAAACATATCACACTTTTCATCATAGTGCTTTTACCAATGCATGAAATGCATGGAGAAGTCATTTCGAATGAATCGTCTTCAGTGTTGTGAGAACGATGATGGGTTAAAATTTTTGGTGGTTTCTTGTTCAGTCCATAGGCCTACAGCATGTGGCAACCCGGTGAGCATGTGGCTCTATTAGTATAGGAGATACCTGAAAACATATCACACTTTTCATCATAGTGCTTTTACCAATGCATAAAATGCATGGAGAAGTCATTTCGAATGAATCGTCCTCAGTGTTGTGAGAACGATGACGGGTTAAAATTTTTGGTGGTTTCTTGTTCAGTCCATAGGCCTACAGCATGTGGCAAACCGGTGAGCATATGGCTCTATTAGTATAGGAGATACCTGAAAACATATCACACTTTTCATCATAGTGCTTTTACCAATGCATAAAATGCATGGAGAA
Source organism: Ranitomeya imitator (assembly GCF_032444005.1). Classification (NCBI taxonomy): domain Eukaryota; kingdom Metazoa; phylum Chordata; class Amphibia; order Anura; family Dendrobatidae; genus Ranitomeya; species Ranitomeya imitator. The sequence goes on from NC_091290.1 coordinate 95,517,795, forward strand.
GTCATTTCGAATGAATCGTCCTCAGTGTTGTGAGAACGATGACGGGTTAAAATTTTTGGTGGTTTCTTGTTCAGTCCATAGGACTACAGCATGTGGCAAACCGGTGAGCATGTGGCTCTATTAGTATAGGAGATACCTGAAAACATATCACACTTTTCATCATAGTGCTTTTACCAATGCATGAAATGCATGGAGAAGTCATTTCGAATGAATCGTCCTCAGTGTTGTGAGAACGATGACGGGTTAAAATTTTTGGTGGTTTCTTGTTCAGTCCATAGGTTTACAGCATGTGGCAAACCGGTGAGCATGTGGCTCTATTAGTATAGGAGATACCTGAAAACATATCACACTTTTCATCATAGTGCTTTTACCAATGCATAAAATGCATGGAGAAGTCATTTCGAATGAATGGTCCTCAGTGTTGTGAGAACGATGACGGGTTAAAATTTTTGGTGGTTTCTTGTTCAGTCCATAGGCCTACAGCATGTGGCAAACCGGTGAGCATGTGGCTCTATTAGTATAGGAGATACCTGAAAACATATCACACTTTTCATCATAGTGCTTTTACCAATGCATGAAATGCATGGAGAAGTCATTTCGAATGAATCGTCTTCAGTGTTGTGAGAACGATGATGGGTTAAAATTTTTGGTGGTTTCTTGTTCAGTCCATAGGCCTACAGCATGTGGCAACCCGGTGAGCATGTGGCTCTATTAGTATAGGAGATACCTGAAAACATATCACACTTTTCATCATAGTGCTTTTACCAATGCATAAAATGCATGGAGAAGTCATTTCGAATGAATCGTCCTCAGTGTTGTGAGAACGATGACGGGTTAAAATTTTTGGTGGTTTCTTGTTCAGTCCATAGGCCTACAGCATGTGGCAAACCGGTGAGCATGTGGCTCTATTAGTATAGGAGATACCTGAAAACATATCACACTTTTCATCATAGTGCTTTTACCAATGCATAAAATGCATGGAGAAGTCATTTCAAATGAATCGTCCTCAGTGTTGTGAGAACGATGACGGGTTAAAATTTTTGGTGGTTTCTTGTTCAGTCCATAGGCCTACAGCATGTGGCAAACCGGTGAGCATGTGGCTCTATTAGTATAGGAGATACCTGAAAACATATCACACTTTTCATCATAGTGCTTTTACCAATGCATAAAATGCATGGAGAAGTCATTTCGAATGAATCGTCCTCAGTGTTGTGAGAACGATGACGGGTTAAAATTTTTGGTGGTTTCTTGTTCAGTCCATAGGCCTACAGCATGTGGCAAACCGGTGAGCATGTGGCTCTATTAGTATAGGAGATACCTGAAAACATATCACACTTTTCATCATAGTGCTTTTACCAATGCATAAAATGCATGGAGAAGTCATTTCGAATGAATCGTCCTCAGTGTTGTGAGAACGATGACTGGTTAAAATTTTTGGTGGTTTCTTGTTCAGTCCATAGGCCTACAGCATGTGGCAAACCGGTGAGCATGTGGCTCTATTAGTATAGGAGATACCTGAAAACATATCACACTTTTCATCATAGTGCTTTTACGAATGCATAAAATGCATGGAGAAGTCATTTCGAATGAATCGTCCTCAGTGTTGTGAGAACGATGACGGGTTAAAATTTTTGGTGGTTTCTTGTTCAATCCATAGGCCTACAGCATGTGGCAAACCGGTGAGCATGTGGCTCTATTAGTATAGGAGATACCTGAAAACATATCACACTTTTCATCATAGTGCTTTTACCAATGCATAAAATGCATGGAGAAGTCATTTCGAATGAATCGTCCTCAGTGTTGTGAGAATGATGACGGGTTAAAATTTTTGGTTGTTTCTTGTTCAGTCCATAGGCCTACAGCATGTGGCAAACCGGTGAGCATGTGGCTCTATTAGTATAGGAGATACCTGAAAACATATCATACTTTTCATCATAGTGCTTTTACCAATGCATGAAATGCATGGAGAAGTCATTTCGAATGAATCGTCCTCACTGTTGTGAGAACGATGACGGGTTAAAATTTTTGGTGGTTTCTTGTTCAGTCCATAGGTTTACAGCATGTGGCAAACCGGTGAGCATGTGGCTCTATTAGTATAGGAGATACCTGAAAACATATCACACTTTTCATCATAGTGCTTTTACCAATGCATAAAATGCATGGAGAAGTCATTTCGAATGAATGGTCCTCAGTGTTGTGAGAACGATGACGGGTTAAAATTTTTGGTGGTTTCTTGTTCAGTCCATAGGCCTACAGCATGTGGCAAACCGGTGAGCATGTGGCTCTATTAGTATAGGAGATACCTGAAAACATATCACACTTTTCATCATAGTGCTTTTACCAATGCATGAAATGCATGGAGAAGTCATTTCGAATGAATCGTCTTCAGTGTTGTGAGAACGATGATGGGTTAAAATTTTTGGTGGTTTCTTGTTCAGTCCATAGGCCTACAGCATGTGGCAACACGGTGAGCATGTGGCTCTATTAGTATAGGAGATACCTGAAAACATATCACACTTTTCATCATAGTGCTTTTACCAATGCATAAAATGCATGGAGAAGTCATTTCGAATGAATCGTCCTCAGTGTTGTGAGAACGATGACGGGTTAAAATTTTTGGTGGTTTCTTGTTCAGTCCATAGGCCTACAGCATGTGGCAAACCGGTGAGCATGTGGCTCTATTAGTATAGGAGATACCTGAAAACATATCACACTTTTCATCATAGTGCTTTTACCAATGCATAAAATGCATGGAGAAGTCATTTCAAATGAATCGTCCTCAGTGTTGTAAGAACGATGACGGGTTAAAATTTTTGGTGGTTTCTTGTTCAGTCCATAGGCCTACAGCATGTGGCAAACCGGTGAGCATGTGGCTCTATTAGTATAGGAGATACCTGAAAACATATCACACTTTTCATCATAGTGCTTTTACCAATGCATAAAATGCATGGAGAATTCATTTCGAATGAATCGTCCTCAGTGTTGTGAGAACGATGACGGGTTAAAATTTTTGGTGGTTTCTTGTTCAGTCCATAGGCCTACAGCATGGGGCAAACCGGTGAGCATGTGGCTCTATTAGTATAGGAGATACCTGAAAACATATCACACTTTTCATCATAGTGCTTTTACCAATGCATAAAATGCATGGAGAAGTCATTTAGAATGAATCGTCCTCAGTGTTGTGAGAACGATGACTGGTTAAAATTTTTGGTGGTTTCTTGTTCAGTCCATAGGCCTACAGCATGTGGCAAACCGGTGAGCATGTGGCTCTATTAGTATAGGAGATACCTGAAAACATATCACACTTTTCATCATAGTGCTTTTACGAATGCATAAAATGCATGGAGAAGTCATTTCGAATGAATCGTCCTCAGTGTTGTGAGAACGATGACGGGTGAAAATTTTTGGTGGTTTCTTGTTCAATCCATAGGCCTACAGCATGTGGCAAACCGGTGAGCATGTGGCTCTATTAGTATAGGAGATACCTGAAAACATATCACACTTTTCATCATAGTGCTTTTACCAATGCATAAAATGCATGGAGAAGTCATTTCGAATGAATCGTCCTCAGTGTTGTGAGAATGATGACGGGTTAAAATTTTTGGTTGTTTCTTGTTCAGTCCATAGGCCTACAGCATGTGGCAAACCGGTGAGCATGTGGCTCTATTAGTATAGGAGAAACCTGAAAACATATCACACTTTTCATCATAGTGTTTTTACCAATGCATAAAAAGCATGGAGAAGTCATTTCGAATGAATCGTCCTCAGTGTTGTGAGAACGATGACGAGTTAAAATTTTTGGTGGTTTCTTGTTCAGTCCATAGGCCTACAGCATGTGGCAAACCGGTGAGCATGTGGCTCTATTAGTATAGGAGATACCTGAAAACATATCACACTTTTCATCATAGTGCTTTTACCAATGCATAAAAAGCATGGAGAAGTAATTTCGAATGAATCGTCCTCAGTGTTGTGAGAACGATGACGGGTTAAAATTTTTGGTGGTTTCTTGTTCAGTCCATAGGCCTACAGCATGTGGCAAACCCGTGAGCATGTATAGGAGATACCTGAAAACATTTTCATCATAGTGCTTTTACCAATGCATAAAATGCATGGAGAAGTCATTTCGAAAGAATCGTCCTCAGTGTTGTGAGAATGATGACGGGTTAAAATTTTTGGTGGTTTCTTGTTCAGTCCATAGGCCTACAGCATGTGGCAAACCGGTGAGCATGTGGCTCTATTAGTATAGGAGATACCTGAAAACATTTTCATCATAGTGCTTTTACCAATGCATAAAATGCATGGAGAAGTCATTTCGAATGAATCGTTCTCAGTGTTGTGAGAACGATGACGGGTTAACATTTTTGGTGGTTTCTTGTTCAGTCCATAGGCCTGCAGCATGTGGCAAACCGGTGAGCATGTGGCTCTATTAGTATAGGAGATACCTGAAAACATATCACACTTTTCATCATAGTGCCTTTACCAATGCATAAAATGCATGGAGAAGTCATTTCGAATGAATCGTCCTCAGTGTTGTGAGAACGATGACGGGTTAAAATTTTTGGTGGTTTCTTGTTCAGTCCATAGGCCTGCAGCACGTGGCAAACTGGTGAGCATGTGGCTCTATTAGTATAGGAGATACCTGAAAACATATCACACTTTTCATCATAGTGCTTTTACCAATGCATAAAATGCATGGAGAAGTCAATTCGAATGAATGGTCCTCAGTGTTGTGAGAACGATGACGGGTTAAAATTTTTGGTGGTTTCTTGTTCAGTCCATAGGCCTACAGCATGTGGCAAACCAGTTTGCATGTGGCTCTATTAGTATAGGAGATACCTGAAAACATATCACACTTTTCATCATAGTGCTTTTACCAATGCATAAAATGCATGGAGAAGTCATTTCGAATGAATCGTCCTCAGTGTTGTGAGAACGATGACGGGTTAAAATTTTTGGTGGTTTCTTGTTCATTCCATAGGCCTACAGCATGTGGCAAACCGGTGAGCATGTGGCTCTATTAGTATAGGAGATACCTGAAAACATCACACTTTTCATCATAGTGCTTTTACCAAGGCATAAAATGTATGGAGAAGTCATTTCGAATGAATCGTCCTCAGTGTTATGAGAACGATGACGGGTTAAAATTTTTGGTGGTTTCTTGTTCAGTCCATAGGCCTACAGCATGTGGCAAACCGGTGAGCATGTGGCTCTATTAGTATAGGAGATACCTGAAAACATATCACACTTTTCATCATAGTGCTTTTACCAATGCATAAAATGCATGGAGAAGTCATTTCGAATGAATCGTCCTCAGTGTTGTGAGAACGATGACGGGTTAAAATTTTTGGTGGTTTCTTGTTCAGTCCATAGGCCTATAGCATGTGGCAAACCGGTGAGCATGTGGCTCTATTAGTATAGGAGATACCTGAAAACATATCACACTTTTCATCATAGTGCTTTTACCAATGCATGAAATGCATGGAGAAGTCATTTCGAATGAATCGTCCTCAGTGTTGTGAGAACGATGACGGGTTAAAATTTTTGGTGGTTTCTTGTTCAGTCCATAGGTTTACAGCATGTGGCAAACCGGTGAGCATGTGGCTCTATTAGTATAGGAGATACCTGAAAACATATCACACTTTTCATCATAGTGCTCTTACCAATGCATAAAATGCATGGAGAAGTCATTTCGAATGAATGGTCCTCAGTGTTGTGAGAACGATGACGGGTTAAAATTTTTGGTGGTTTCTTGTTCAGTCCATAGGCCTACAGCATGTGGCAAACCGGTGAGCATGTGGCTCTATTAGTATAGGAGATACCTGAAAACATATCACACTTTTCATCATAGTGCAATTACCAATGCATAAAATGCATGGAGAAGTCATTTCGAATGAATCGTCCTCAGTGTTGTGAGAACGATGACGGGTTAACATTTTTGGTGGTTTCTTGTTCAGTCCATAGGCCTACAGCATGTGGCAAACCGGTGAGCATGTGGCTCTATTAGTATAGGAGATACCTGAAAACATATCACACTTTTCATCATAGTGCTTTTACCAATGCATGAAATGCATGGAGAAGTCATTTCGAATGAATCGTCCTCAGTGTTGTGAGAACGATGATGGGTTAAAATTTTTGGTGGTTTCTTGTTCAGTCCATAGGCCTACAGCATGTGGCAACCCGGTGAGCATGTGGCTCTATTAGTATAGGAGATACCTGAAAACATATCACACTTTTCATCATAGTGCTTTTACCAATGCATAAAATGCATGGAGAAGTCATTTCGAATGAATCGTCCTCAGTGTTGTGAGAACGATGACGGGTTAAAATTTTTGGTGGTTTCTTGTTCAGTCCATAGGCCTACAGCATGTGGCAAACCGGTGAGCATGTGGCTCTATTAGTATAGGAGATACCTGAAAACATATCACACTTTTCATCATAGTGCTTTTACCAATGCATAAAATGCATGGAGAAGACATTTCGAATGAATCGTCCTCAGTGTTGTGAGAACGATGACGGGTTAAAATTTTTGGTGGTTTCTTGTTCAGTCCATAGGCCTACAGCATGTGGCAAACCGGTGAGCATGTGGCTCTATTAGTATAGGAGATACCTGAAAACATATCACACTTTTCATCATAGTGCTTTTACCAATGCATAAAATGCATGGAGAAGTCATTTCGAATGAATCGTCCTCAGTGTTGTGAGAACGATGACGGGTTAAAATTTTTGGTGGTTTCTTGTTCAGTCCATAGGCCTACAGCATGTGGCAAACCGGTGAGCATGTGGCTCTATTAGTATAGGAGATACCTGAAAACATATCACACTTTTCATCATAGTGCTTTTACAAATGCATAAAATGCATGGAGAAGTCATTTCGAATGAATCGTCCTCAGTGTTGTGAGAACGATGACGGGTTAAAATTTTTGGTGGTTTCTTGTTCAATCCATAGGCCTACAGCATGTGGCAAACCGGTGAGCATGTGGCTCTATTAGTATAGGAGATACCTGAAAACATATCACACTTTTCATCATAGTGCTTTTACCAATGCATAAAATGCATGGAGAAGTCATTTCGAATGAATCGTCCTCAGTGTTGGGAGAATGATGACGGGTTCAAATTTTTGGTGGTTTCTTGTTCAGTCCATAGGCCTACAGCATGTGGCAAACCGGTGAGCATGTGGCTCTATTAGTATAGGAGAAACCTGAAAACATATCACACTTTTCATCATAGTGTTTTTACCAATGCATAAAAAGCATGGAGAAGTCATTTCGAATGAATCGTCCTCAGTCTTGTGAGAACGATGACAAGTTAACATTTTTGGTGGTTTCTTGTTCAGTCCATAGGCCTACAGCATGTGGCAAACCGGTGAGCATGTGGCTCTATTAGTATAGGAGATACCTGAAAACATATCACACTTTTCATCATAGTGCTTTTACCAATGCATAAAAAGCATGGAGAAGTCATTTCGAATGAATCGTCCTCAGTGTTGTGAGAACGATGACGGGTTAAAATTTTTGGTGGTTTCTTGTTCAGTCCATAGGCCTACAGCATGTGGCAAACCGGTGAGCATGTATAGGAGATACCTGAAAACATTTTCATCATAGTGCTTTTACCAATGCATAAAATGCATGGAGAAGTCATTTCGAATGAATCGTCCTCAGTGCTGTGAGAACGATGATGGGTTAAAATTTTTGGTGGTTTCTTGTTCAGTCCATAGGCCTACAGCATGTGGCAAACCAGTGAGCATGTGGCTCTATTAGTATAGGAGATACCTGAAAACATTTTCATCATAGTGCTTTTACCAATGCATAAAATGCATGGAGAAGTCATTTCGAATGAATCGTTCTCAGTGTTGTGAGAACGATGACGGGTTAACATTTTTGGTGGTTTCTTGTTCAGTCCATAGGCCTGCAGCATGTGGCAAACCGGTGAGCATGTGGCTCTATTAGTATAGGAGATACCTGAAAACATATCACACTTTTCATCATAGTGCCTTTACCAATGCATAAAATGCATGGAGAAGTCATTTCGAATGAATCGTCTACAGTGTTGTGAGAACGATGACGGGTTAAAATTTTTGGTGGTTTCTTGTTCAGTCCATAGGCCTGCAGCACGTGGCAAACCGGTGAGCATGTGGCTCTATTAGTATAGGAGATACCTGAAAACATATCACACTTTTCATCATAGTGCTTTTACCAATGCATAAAATGCATGGAGAAGTCATTTCGAATGAATGGTCCTCAGTGTTGTGAGAACGATGACGGGTTAAAATTTTTGGTGGTTTCTTGTTCAGTCCATAGGCCTACAGCATGTGGCAAACCAGTGAGCATGTGGCTCTATTAGTATAGGAGATACCTGAAAACATATCACACTTTTCATCATAGTGCTTTTACCAATGCATAAAATGCATGGAGAAGTCATTTCGAATGAATGGTCCTCAGTGTTGTGAGAACGATGACGGGTTAAAATTTTTGGTGGTTTCTTGTTCAGTCCATAGGCCTACAGCATGTTGCAAACCGGTGAGCATGTGACTCTATTAGTATAGGAGATACCTGAAAATATATCACACTTTTCATCATAGTGCTTTTACCAATGCATAAAATGCATGGAGAAGTCATTTCGAATGAATCGTCCTCAGTGTTGTGAGAACAATGACGGGTTAAAATTTTTGGTGGTTTCTTGTTCAGTCCATAGGCCTCCAGCATGTGGCAAACCGGTGAGCATGTGGCTCTATTAGTATAGGAGATACCTGAAAACATATCACACATTTCATCATAGTGCTTTTACCAATGCATAAAAAGCATGGAGAAGTCATTTCGAATGAATCGTCCTCAGTGTTGTGAGAACGATGACGGGTTAAAATTTTTGGTGGTTTCTTGTTCAATCCATAGGCCTACAGCATGTGGCAAACCGGTGAGCATGTGGCTCTATTAGTATAGGAGATACCTGAAAACATATCACACTTTTCATCATAGTGCTTTTACCAATGCATAAAATGCATGGAGAAGTCATTTCGAATGAATCGTCCTCAGTGTTGTGAGAACGATGACGGGTTAAAATTTTTGGTGGTTTCTTGTTCAGTCCATAGGCCTACAGCATGTGGCAAACCGGTGAGCATGTGGCTCTATTAGTATAGGAGATACCTGAAAACATATCACACTTTTCATCATAGTGCTTTTACCAATGCATAAAATGCATGGAGAAGTCATTTCGAATGAATCGTCCTCAGTGTTGTGAGAACGATGACGGGTTAAAATTTTTGGTGGTTTCTTGTTCAGTCCATAGGCCTACAGCATGTGGCAAACCAGTGAGCATGTGGCTCTATTAGTATAGGAGATACCTGAAAACATATCACACTTTTCATCATACTGCTTTAACCAATGCATACAATGCATGGAGAAGTCATTTCGAATGAATTGTCCTCAGTATTGTGAGAACGATGACGGGTTAAAATTTTTGGTGGTTTCTTGTTCGGTCCATAGGCCTACAGCATGTGGCAAACCGGTGAGCATGTGGTTCTATTAGTATAGGAGATACCTGAAAACATTTTCATCATAGTGCTTTTACCAATGCATAAAATGCATGGAGAAGTCATTTCGAATGAATCGTCCTCAGTGTTGTGAGAACGATGACGGGTTAAAATTTTTGGTGGTTTCTTGTTCAGTCCATAGGCCTACAGCATGTGGCAAACCGGTGAGCATGTGGCTCTATTAGTATAGGAGATACCTGAAAACATATCACACTTTTCATCACAGTGCTTTTACCAATGCATAAAAAGCATGGAGAAGTCATTTCGAATGAATCGTCCTCAGTGTTGTGAGAACAATGATGGGTTAAAATTTTTGGTGGTTCCTTGTTCAGTCCATAGGCCTACAGCATGTGGCAAACCGGTGAGCATGTATAGGAGATACCTGAAAACATTTTCATCATAGTGCTTTTACCAATGCATAAAATGCATGGAGAACTCATTTCGAATGAATCGTCCTCAGTGTTGTGAGAACGATGACGGTTTAAAATTTTTGGTGGTTTCTTGTTCAGTCCATAGGCCTACAGCATGTGGCAAACCGGTGAGCATGTGGCTCTATTAGTATAGGAGATACCTGAAAACATATCACACTTTTCATCATAGTGCTTTTACCAATGCATAAAATGCATGGAGAAGTCATTTCAAATGAATCGTCCTCAGTGTTGTGAATACGATGACGGGTTAAAATTTTTGGTGGTTTCTTGTTCAGTCCATAGGCCTACAGCATGTGGCAAACCGGTGAGCATGTGGCTCTATTAGTATAGGAGATACCTGAAAACATATCACACTTTTCATCATAGTGCTTTTACCAATGCATAAAATGCATGGAGAAGTCATTTCGAATGAATCGTCCTCAGTGTTGTGAGAACGATGACGGGTTAAAATTTTTGGTGGTTTCTTGTTCAGTCCATATGCCTACAGCATGTGGCAAAACGGTGAGCATGTGGCTCTATTAGTATAGGAGATACCTGAAAACATATCACACTTTTCATCATAGTGCTGTTACCAATGCATGAAATGCATGGAGAAGTCATTTCGAATGAATCGTCCTCAGTGTTGTGGGAACGATGACGGGTTAAAATTTTTGGTGGTTTCTTGTTCAGTCCATAGGCCTACAGCATGTGGCAAACTGGTGAGCATGTGGCTCTATTAGGATAGGAGATACCTGAAAACATTTTCATCATAGTGCTTTTACCAATGCATAAAATGCATGGAGAAGTCATTTTGAATGAATCGTCCTCAGTGTTGTGAGAACGATGACAGGTTAAAACTTTTGGTGGTTTCTTGTTCAGTCCATAGGCCTACAGCATGTGGCAAACCGGTGAGCATGTGGCTCTATTAGTATAGGAGATACCTGAAAACATATCACACTTTTCATCATAGTGCTTTTACCAATGCATAAAATGCATGGAGAAGTCATTTCGAATGAATCGTCCTCAGTGTTGTGAGAACGATGACGGGTTAAAATATTTGGTGGTTTCTTGTTCAGTCCATAGGCCTACAGCATGTGGCAAACCAGTGAGCATGTGGCTCTATTAGTATAGGAGACACCTGAAAACATTTTCATCATAGTGCTTTTACCAATGCATAAAATGCATGGAGAAGTCATTTCGAATGAATCGTCCTCAGTGTTGTGAGAACGATGACGGGTTAAAATTTTTGGTGGTTTCTTGTTCATTCCATAGGCCTACAGCATGTTGCAAACCGGTGAGCATGTGGCTCTATTAGTATAGGAGATACCTGAAAACATCACACTTTTCATCATAGTGCTTTTACCAATGCATAAAATGCATGGAGAACTCATTTCGAATGAATCGTCCTCAGTGTTGTGAGAACGATGACGGTTTAAAATTTTTGGTGGTTTCTTGTTCAGTCCATAGGCCTACAGCATGTGGCAAACCGGTATAGGTATAGGTATTAGTATAGGAGATACCTGAAAACATATCACACTTTTCATCATAGTGCTTTTACCAATGCATAAAATGCATGGAGAAGTCATTTCAAATGAATCGTCCTCAGTGTTGTGAATACGATGACGGGTTAAAATTTTTGGTGGTTTCTTGTTCAGTCCATAGGCCTACAGCATGTGGCAAACCGGTGAGCATGTGGCTCTATTAGTATAGGAGATACCTGAAAACATATCACACTTTTCATCATAGTGCTTTTACCAATGCATAAAATGCATGGAGAAGTCATTTCGACTGAATCGTCCTCAGTGTTGTGAAAACGATGACGGGTTAAAATTTTTGGTGGTTTCTTGTTCAGTCCATATGCCTACAGCATGTGGCAAACCGGTGAGCATGTGGCTCTATTAGTATAGGAGATACCTGAAAACATATCACACTTTTCATCATAGTGCTGTTACCAATGCATGAAATGCATGGAGAAGTCATTTCGAATGAATCGTCCTCAGTGTTGTGGGAACGATGACGGGTTAAAATTTTTGGTGGTTTCTTGTTCAGTCCATAGGCCTACAGCATGTGGCAAACTGGTGAGCATGTGGCTCTATTAGGATAGGAGATACCTGAAAACATTTTCATCATAGTGCTTTTACCAATGCATAAAATGCATGGAGAAGTCATTTTGAATGAATCGTCCTCAGTGTTGTGAGAACGATGACAGGTTAAAACTTTTGGTGGTTTCTTGTTCAGTCCATAGGCCTACAGCATGTGGCAAACCGGTGAGCATGTGGCTCTATTAGTATAGGAGATACCTGAAAACATATCACACTTTTCATCATAGTGCTTTTACCAATGCATAAAATGCATGGAGAAGTCATTTCGAATGAATCGTCCTCAGTGTTGTGAGAACGATGACGGGTTAAAATATTTGGTGGTTTCTTGTTCAGTCCATAGGCCTACAGCATGTGGCAAACCAGTGAGCATGTGGCTCTATTAGTATAGGAGACACCTGAAAACATTTTCATCATAGTGCTTTTACCAATGCATAAAATGCATGGAGAAGTCATTTCGAATGAATCGTCCTCAGTGTTGTGAGAACGATGACGGGTTAAAATTGTTGGTGGTTTCTTGTTCATTCCATAGGCCTACAGCATGTGGCAAACCGGTGAGCATGTGGCTCTATTAGTATAGGAGATACCTGAAAACATCACACTTTTCATCATAGTGCTTTTACCAATGCATAAAATGCATGGAGAAGTCATTTCGAATGAATCGTCCTCAGTGCTGTGAGAACGATGACGGGTTAAAATTTTTGGTGGTTTCTTGTTCAGTCCATAGGCCTACAGCATGTGGCAAACCGGTGAGCTTGTGGCTCTATTAGTATAGGAGATACCTGAAAACATATCCCACTTTTCATCATAGTGCTTTTACCAATGCATAAAATGCATGGAGAAGTCATTTCGAATGAATCGTCCTCAGTGTTGTGAGAACAATGACGGGTTAAAATTTTTGGTGGTTGCTTGTTCAGTCCGATGCTTACAGCATGTGGCAAACCGGTGAACATGTGGCTCTATTAGTATAGGAGATACCTGAAAACATATCACACTTTTCATCATAGTGCTTTTACCAATGCATAAAATGCATGGAAAAGTCATTTCGAATGAATCATCCTCAGTGTTGTGAGAACAATGACGGGTTAAAATTTTTGGTGGTTTCTTGTTCAGTCCATAGGCCTACAGCATGTGGCAAAGCGGTGAGCATGTGGCTCTATTAGTATAGGAGATACCTGAAAACATATCACACTTTTCATAATAGTGCTTTTACCAATGCATAAAATGCATGGAGAAGTCATTTCGAATGAATCGTCCTCAGTGTTGTGAGAACGATGACGGGTTAAAATTTTTGGTGGTTTCTTGTTCAGTCCATAGGCCTACAGCATGTGGAAAACCGGTGAGCATGTGGCTCTATTAGTATAGGAGATACCTGAAAACATATCACACTTTTCATCATAGTGCTTTTACCAATGCATAAAATGCATGGAGAAGTCATTTCGAATGAATCGTCCTCAGTGTTGTGAGAACGATGACGGGTTAAAATTTTTGGTGGTTTCTTGTTCAGTCCATAGGCCTACAGCATGTGGCAAACCGGTGAGCATGTGGCTCTATTAGTATAGGAGATACCTGAAAACATATCACACTTTTCATCATAGTGCTTTTACCAATGCATAAAATGCATGGAGAAGTCATTTCGAATGAATCATCCTCAGTGTTGTGAGAACGATGACAGGTTAAAATTTTTGGTGGTTTCTTGTTCAGTCCATAGGCCTACAGCATGTGGCAAACCGATGAGCATGTGGCTCTATTAGTATAGGAGATACCTGAAAACATATCACACTTTTCATCATAGTGCTTTTACCAATGCATCAAATGCATGGAGAAGTCATTTCGAATGAATCGTCCTCAGTGTTGTGAGAACGATGATGGGTTAAAATTTTTGGTGGTTTCTTGTTCAGTCCATAGGCCTACAGCATGTGGCAAACCGGTGAGCATGTGGCTCTATTAGTATAGGAGATACCTGAAAACATATCACACTTTTCATCATAGTGCTATTACCAATGCATAAAATGCATGGAGAAGTCAATTCGAATGAATCGTCCTCAGTGTTGTGAGAACGATGACGGGTTAAAATTTTTGGTGGTTTCTTGTTCAGTCCATAGGCCTACAGCATGTGGCAAAACGGTGAGCATGTGGCTCTATTAGTATAGGAGATACCTGAAAACATATCACACTTTTCATCATAGTGCTTTTACCAATGCATAAAATGCATGGAGAAGTCATTTCGAATGAATCGTCCTCAGTGCTGTGAGAACGATGACGGGTTAAAATTTTTGGTGGTTTCTTGTTCAGTCCATAGGCCTACAGCATGTGGCAAACCGGTGAGCATGTGGCTCTATTAGTATAGGAGATACCTGAAAACATATCACACTTTTCATCATAGTGCTTTTACCAATGCATAAAATGCATGGAGAAGTCATTTCTAATGAATCATCCTCAGTGTTGTGAGAACGATGACGGGTTAAAATTTTTGGTGGTTTCTTGTTCAGTCCATAGGCCTACAGCATGTGGCAAACCGGTGAGCATGTGGCTCAATTAGTATAGGAGATACCATCAAACATTTTCATCATAGTGCTTTTACCAATGCATAAAATGCAAGGAGAAGTCATTTCGAATGAATCGTTCTCACTGTTGTGAGAACGATGACGGGTTAAAATTTTTGGTGGTTTCTTGTTCAGTCCATAGGCCTGCAGCATGTGGCAAACCGGTGAGCATGTGGCTCTATTAGTATAGGAGTTACCTGAAAACATATCACACTTTTCATCATAGTGCCTTTACCAATGCATAAAATGCATGGAGAAGTCATTTCGAATGAATCGTCCTCAGTGTTGTGAGAACGATGACGGGTTAAAATTTTTGGTGGTTTCTTGTTCAGTCCATAGGCCTGCAGCATGTGGCAAACCGGTGAGCATGTGGCTCTATTAGTATAGGATAAACCTGAAAACATATCACACTTTTCATCATAGTGCTTTTACCAATGCATAAAATGCATGGAGATGTCATTTCGAATGAATCGTCCTCAGTGTTGTGAGAACGATGACGGGTTAAAATTTTTGGTGGTTTCTTGTTCAGTCCATAGGCCTACAGCATGTGGCAAACCGGTGAGCATGTGGCTCTATAAGTATAGGAGATACCTGAAAACATATCACACTTTTCATCATAGTGCTTTTACCAATGCATAAAATGCATGGAGAAGTCATTTCGAATGAATCGTCCTCAGTGTTGTGAGAACGATGACGGGTTAAAATTTTTGGTGGTTTCTTGTTCAGTCCATAGGCCTACAGCATGTGGCAAACCGGTGAGCATGTGGCTCTATTAGTATAGGAGATACCTGAAAACATATCACACTTTTCATCATAGTGCTTTTACCAATGCATAAAACGCATGGAGAAGTCATTTCGAATGAATCGTCCTCAGTGTTGAGAGAACAATGACGGGTTAAAATTTTTGGTGGTTTCTTGTTCAGTCCATAGGCCTGCAGCATGTGGCAAACCGGTGAGCATGTGGCTCTATTAGTATAGGAGTTACCTGAAAACATATCACACTTTTCATCATAGTGCCTTTACCAATGCATAAAATGCATGGAGAAGTCATTTCGAATGAATCGTCCTCAGTGTTGTGAGAACGATGACAGGTTAAAATTTTTGGTGGTTTCTTGTTCAGTCCATAGGCCTGCAGCATGTGGCAAACCGGTGAGCATGTGGCTCTATTAGTATAGGAGATACCTGAAAACATATCACATTTTTCATCATAGTGCTTTTACCAATGCATAAAATGCATGGAGATGTCATTTCGAATGAATCGTCCTCAGTGTTGTGAGAACGATGACGGGTTAAAATTTTTGGTGGTTTCTTGTTCAGTCCATAGGCCTACAGCATGTGGCAAACCGGTGAGCATGTGGCTCTATTAGCATAGGAGATACCTGAAAACATATCACACTTTTCATCATAGTGCTTTTACCAATGCATAAAATGCATGGAGAAGTCATTTTGAATGAATCGTCCTCAGTGTTGTGAGAACAATGACGGGTTAAAATTTTTGGTGGTTTCTTGTTCAGTCCATAGGCGTACAGCATGTGGCAAACTGGTGAGCATGTGGCTCTATTAGTATAGGAGATACCTGAAAACATATCACACTTTTCATCATAGTGCTTTTACCAATGCATAAAATGCATGGAGAAGTCATTTCGAATGAATCGTCCTCAGTGTTGTGAGAACGATGACGGGTTAAAATTTTTGGTGGTTTCTTGTTCAGTCCATAGGCCTACAGCATGTGGCAAACCGGTGAGCATGTGGCTCTATTAGTATAGGAGATACCTGAAAACATATCACACTTTTCATCATAGTGCTTTTACCAATGCATAAAATGCATGGAGAAGTCATTTCGAATGAATCGTCCTCAGCGTTGTGAGAACGATGACGGGTTAAAATTTTTGGTGGTTTCTTGTTCAGTCCATAGGCCTACAGCATGTGGCAAACCGGTGAGCATGTGGCTCTATTAGTATAGGAGATACCTGAAAACATATCACACTTTTCATCATAGTGCTTTTACCAATGCATAAAATGCATGGAGAAGTCATTTCGAATAAATCGTCCTCAGTGTTGTGAGAACAATGACGGGTTAAAATTTTTGGTGGTTTCTTGTTCAGTCCATAGGCCTGCAGCATGTGGCAAACCGGTGAGCATGTGGCTCTATTAGTATAGGAGTTACCTGAAAACATGTCACACTTTTCATCATAGTGCCTTTACCAATGCATAAAATGCATGGAGAAGTCATTTCGAATGAATCGTCCTCAGTGTTGTGAGAACAATGACGGGTTAAAATTTTTGGTGGCTTCTTGTTCAGTCCATAGGCCTACAGCATGTGGCAAACCGGTGAGCATGTGGCTCTATTAGTATAGGAGATACCTGAAAACATATCACACTTTTCATCATAGTGCTTTTACCAATGCATAAAATGCATGGAGAAGTCATTTCGAATGAATCGTCCTCAGTGTTGTGAGAACGATGACGGGTTAAAATTTTTGGTGGTTTCTTGTTCAGTCCATAGGCCTACAGCATGTGGAAAACCGGTGAGCATGTGGCTCTATTAGTATAGGAGATACCTGAAAACATATCACACTTTTCATCATAGTGCTTTTACCAATGCATAAAATGCATGGAGAAGTCATTTCGAATGAATCGTCCTCAGTGTTGTGAGAACAATGACGGGTTAAAATTTTTGGTGGTTTCTTGTTCAGTCCATAGGCCTACAGCATGTGGCAAACCAGTGATCATGTGGCTCTATTAGTATAGGAGATACCTGAAAACATATCACACTTTTCATCATAGTGCTTTTACCAATGCATAAAATGCATGGAGAAGTCATTTCGAATAAATCGTCCTCAGTGTTGTGAGAACGATGACGGGTTAAAATTTTTGGTGGTTTCTTGTTCAGTCCATAGGCCTGCAGCATGTGGCAAACCGGTGAGCATGTGGCTCTATTAGTATAGGAGTTACCTGAAAACATGTCACACTTTTCATCATAGTGCCTTTACCAATGCATAAAATGCATGGAGAAGTCATTTCGAATGAATCGTCCTCAGTGTTGTGAGAACAATGACGGGTTAAAATTTTTGGTGGTTTCTTGTTCAGTCCATAGGCCTACAGCATGTGGCAAACCAGTGATCATGTGGCTCTATTACTATAGGAGATAACTGAAAACATATCACACTTTACATCATAGTGCTTTTACCAATGCATAAAATGCATGGAGAAGTCATTTCGAATGAATCGTCCTCAGTGCTGTGAGAACGATGACGGGTTAAAATTTTTGGTGGTTTCTTGTTCAGTCCATAGGCCTACAGCATGTGGCAAACCGGTGAGCATGTGGCTCTATTAGTATAGGAGATACCTGAAAACATATCACACTTTTCATCATAGTGCTTTTACCAATGCATAAAATGCATGGAGAAGTCAATTCGAATGAATCGTCCTCAGTATTGTGAGAACAATGACGGGTTAAAATTTTTGGTGGTTGCTTGTTCAGTCCATAGGCCTACAGCATGTGGCAAACCGGTGAACATGTGGCTCTATTAGTATAGGAGATACCTGAAAACATATCACACTTTTCATCATAGTGCTTTTACCAATGCATAAAATGCATGGAAAAGTCATTTCGAATGAATCGTCCTCAGTGTTGTGAGAACAATGACGGGTTAAAATTTTTGGTGGTTGCTTGTTCAGTCCATAGGCCTACAGCATGTGGCAAACCGGTGAACATGTGGCTCTATTAGTATAGGAGATACCTGAAAACATATCACACTTTTCATCATAGTGCTTTTACCAATGCATAAAATGCATGGAGAAGTCAATTCGAATGAATCGTCCTCAGTGTTGTGAGAACAATGACGGGTTAAAATTTTTGGTGGTTTCTTGTTCAGTCCATAGGCCTACAGCATGTGGCAAACCGGTGAGCATGTGTCTCTATTAGTATAGGAGATACCTGAAAACATATCACACTTTTCATCATAGTGCTTTTACCAATGCATAAAATGCATGGAAAAGTCATTTCGAATGAATCGTCCTCAGTGTTGTGAGAACAATGACGGGTTAAAATTTTTGGTGGTTTCTTGTTCAGTCCATAGGCCTACAGCATGTGGCAAACCGGTGAGCATGTGGCTCTATTAGTATAGGAGATACCTGAAAACATATCACACTTTTCATCATAGTGCTTTTACCAATGCATAAAATGCATGGAGAAGTCATTTCGAATGAATCGTCCTCAGTGTTGTGAGAACGATGACGGGTTAAAATTTTTGGTGGTTTCTTGTTCAGTCCATAGGCCTACAGCATGTGGAAAACCGGTGAGCATGTGGCTCTATTAGTATAGGAGATACCTGAAAACATATCACACTTTTCATCATAGTGCTTTTACCAATGCATCAAATGCATGGAGAAGTCATTTCGAATGAATCGTCCTCAGTGTTGTGAGAACAATGACGGTTTAAAATTTTTGGTGGTTTCTTGTTCAGTCCATAGGCCTACAGCATGTGGCAAACCAGTGAGCATGTGGCTCTATTAGTATAGGAGATAACTGAAAACATATCACACTTTTCATCATAGTGCTTTTACCAATGCATAAAATGCATGGAGAAGTCATTTCGAATGAATCGTCCTCAGTGTTGTGAGAACGATGACGGGTTAAAATTTTTGGTGGTTTCTTGTTCAGTCCATAGGCCTACAGCATGTGGCAAACCGGTGAGCATGTGGCTCTATTAGTATAGGAGATACCTGAAAACATATCACACTTTTCATCATAGTGCTTTTACCAATGCATCAAATGCATGGAGAAGTCATTTCGAATGAATCGTCCTCAGTGTTGTGAGAACAATGACGGTTTAAAATTTTTGGTGGTTTCTTGTTCAGTCCATAGGCCTACAGCATGTGGCAAACCAGTGAGCATGTGGCTCTATTAGTATAGGAGATAACTGAAAACATATCACACTTTTCATCATAGTGCTTTTACCAATGCATAAAATGCATGGAGAAGTCATTTCGAATGAATCGTCCTCAGTGTTGTGAGAACGATGACGGGTTAAAATGTTTGGTGGTTTCTTGTTCAGTCCATAGGCCTACAGCATGTGGCAAACCGGTGAGCATGTGGCTCTATTAGTATAGGAGATACCTGAAAACATATCACACTTTTCATCATAGTGCTTTTACCAATGCATAAAATGCATGGAGAAGTCATTTCGAATGAATCGTCCTCAGTGTTGTGAGAATGATGACAGGTTAAAATTTTTGGTGGTTTCTTGTTCAGTCCATAGGCCTACAGCATGTGGCAAACCGGTGAGCATGTGGCTCTATTAGTATAGGAGATACCTGAAAACATATCACACTTTTCATCATAGTGCTTTTACCAATGCATAAAATGCATGGAGAAGTCAATTCGAATGAATCGTCCTCAGTGTTGTGAGAACGATGATGGGTTAAAATTTTTGGTGGTTTCTTGTTCAGTCCATAGGCCTACAGCATGTGGCAAAACAGTGAGCATGTGGCTCTATTAGTATAGGAGATACCTGAAAACATATCACACTTTTCATCATAGTGCTTTTACTAATGCATAAAATGCATGGAGAAGTCATTTCGAATGAATCGTCCTCAGTGTTGTGAGAACAATGACGGGTTAACATTTTTGGTGGTTTCTTGTTCAGTCCATAGGCCTACAGCATGTGGCAAACCGGTGAGCATGTATAGGAGATACCTGAAAACATTTTCATCATAGTGCTTTTACCAATGCATAAAATGCATGGAGATGTCATTTCGAATGAATCGTCCTCAGTGTTGTGAGAACGATGACGGGTTAAAATTTTTGGTGGTTTCTTGTTCAGTCCATAGGCCTACAGCATGTGGCAAACCGGTGAGCATGTGGCTCTATTAGTATAGGAGATACCTGAAAACATATCACACTTTTCATCATAGTGCTTTTACCAATGCATAAAATGCATGGAGAAGTCATTTCGAATGAATCGTCCTCAGTGTTGTGAGAACGATGACGGGTTAAAATTTTTGGTGGTTTCTTGTTCAGTCCATAGGCCTACAGCATGTGGAAAACCGGTGAGCATGTGGCTCTATTAGTATAGGAGATACCTGAAAACATATCACACTTTTCATCATAGTGCTTTTACCAATGCATAAAATGCATGGAGAAGTCATTTCGAATGAATCGTCCTCAGTGTTGTGAGAACAATGACGGGTTAAAAGTTTTGGTGGTTTCTTGTTCAGTCCATAGGCCTACAGCATGTGGCAAACCAGTGATCATGTGGCTCTATTAGTATAGGAGATAACTGAAAACATATCACACTTTACATCATAGTGCTTTTACCAATGCATAAAATGCATGGAGAAGTCATTTCGAATGAATCGTCCTCAGTGTTGTGAGAACAATGACGGGTTAACATTTTTGGTGGTTTCTTGTTCAGTCCATAGGCCTACAGCATGTGGCAAACCGGTGAGCATGTATAGGAGATACCTGAAAACATTTTCATCATAGTGCTTTTACCAATGCATAAAATGCATGGAGATGTCATTTCGAATGAATCGTCCTCAGTGTTGTGAGAACGATGACGGGTTAAAATTTTTGGTGGTTTCTTGTTCAGTCCATAGGCCTACAGCATGTGGCAAACCGGTGAGCATGTGGCTCTATTAGTATAGGAGATACCTGAAAACATATCACACTTTTCATCATAGTGCTTTTACCAATGCATAAAATGCATGGAGAAGTCATTTCGAATGAATCGTCCTCAGTGTTGTGAGAACGATGACGGGTTAAAATTTTTGGTGGTTTCTTGTTCAGTCCATAGGCCTACAGCATGTGGAAAACCGGTGAGCATGTGGCTCTATTAGTATAGGAGATACCTGAAAACATATCACACTTTTCATCATAGTGCTTTTACCAATGCATAAAATGCATGGAGAAGTCATTTCGAATGAATCGTCCTCAGTGTTGTGAGAACTATGACGGGTTAACATTTTTGGTGGTTTCTTGTTCAGTCCATAGGCCTACAGCATGTGGCAAACCAGTGATCATGTGGCTCTATTAGTATAGGAGATAACTGAAAACATATCACACTTTACATCATAGTGCTTTTACCAATGCATAAAATGCATGGAGAAGTCATTTCGAATGAATCGTCCTCAGTGTTGTGAGAACGATGACGGGTTAAAATTTTTGGTGGTTTCTTGTTCAGTCCATAGGCCTACAGCATGTGGCAAACCGGTGAGCATGTGGCTCTATTAGTATAGGAGATACCTGAAAACATATCACACTTTTCATCATAGTGCTTTTACCAATGCATAAAATGCATGGAGAAGTCATTTCGAATAAATCGTCCTCAGTGTTGTGAGAACGATGACGGGTTAAAATTTTTGGTGGTTTCTTGTTCAGTCCATAGGCCTGCAGCATGTGGCAAACCGGTGAGCATGTGGCTCTATTAGTATAGGAGTTACCTAAAAACATGTCACACTTTTCATCATAGTGCCTTTACCAATGCATAAAATTCATGGAGAAGTCATTTCGAATGAATCGTCCTCAGTGTTGTGAGAACAATGACGGGTTAAAATTTTTGGTGGTTTCTTGTTCAGTCCATAGGCCTACAGCATGTGGCAAACCAGTGATCATGTGGCTCTATTACTATAGGAGATACCTGAAAACATATCACACTTTACATCATAGTGCTTTTACCAATGCATAAAATGCATGGAGAAGTCATTTCGAATGAATCGTCCTCAGTGTTGTGAGAACGATGACGGGTTAAAATTTTTGGTGGTTTCTTGTTCAGTCCATAGGCCTACACCATGTGGCAAACCGGTGAGCATGTGGCTCTATTAGTATAGGAGATACCTGAAAACATATCACACTTTTCATCATAGTGCTTTTACCAATGCATAAAATGCATGGAAAAGTCATTTCGAATGAATCGTCCTCAGTGTTGTGAGAACGATGACGGGTTAAAATTTTTGGTGGTTTCTTGTTCAGTCCATAGGCCTACAGCATGTGGCAAACCGGTGAGCATGTGGCTCTATTAGTATAGGAGATACCTGAAAACATATCACACTTTTCATCATAGTGCTTTTACCAATGCATAAAATGCATGGAGAAGTCATTTCGAATGAATAGTCCTCAGTGTTGTGAGAATGATGACAGGTTAAAATTTTTGGTGGTTTCTTGTTCAGTCCATAGGCCTACAGCATGTGGCAAACCGGTGAGCATGTGGCTCTATTAGTATAGGAGATACCTGAAAACATATCACACTTTTCATCATAGTGCTTTTACCAATGCATAAAATGCATGGAGAAGACAATTCGAATGAATCGTCCTCAGTGTTGTGAGAACGATGATGGGTTAAAATTTTTGGTGGTTTCTTGTTCAGTCCATAGGCCTACAGCATGTGGCAAAACAGTGAGCATGTGGCTCTATTAGTATAGGAGATACCTGAAAACATATCACACTTTTCATCATAGTGCTTTTACCAATGCATAAAATGCATGGAGAAGTCATTTCGAATGAATCGTCCTCAGTGCTGTGAGAACGATGGGTTAAAATTTTTGGTGGTTTCTTGTTCAGTCCATAGGCCTACAGCATGTGGCAAACCGGTGAGCATGTGGCTCTATTAGTATAGGAGATACCTGAAAACATATCACACTTTTCATCATAGTGCTTTTACCAATGCATAAAATGCATGGAGAAGTCATTTCGAATGAATCGTCCTCAGTGTTGTGAGAACAATGACGGGTTAACATTTTTGGTGGTTTCTTGTTCAGTCCATAGGCCTACAGCATGTGGCAAACCGGTGACCATGTATAGGAGATACCTGAAAACATTTTCATCATAGTGCTTTTACCAATGCATAAAATGCATGGAGAAGTCATTTCGAATGAATCGTCCTCAGTGTTGTGGGAACGATGACGGGTTAAAATTTTTGGTGGTTTCTTGTTCAGTCCATAGGCCTACAGCATGTGGCAAACCGGTGAGCATGTGGCTCTATTAGTATCGGAGATACCTGAAAACATATCACACTTTTCATCATAGTGCTTTTACCAATGCATAAAATGCATGGAGAAGTCATTTCGAATGAATCGTCCTCAGTGCTGTGAGAACGATGACGGGTTAAAATTTTTGGTGGTTTCTTGTTCAGTCCATAGGCCTACAGCATGTGGCAAACCGGTGAGCATGTGGCTCTATTAGTATAGGAGATACCTGAAAACATATCACCGTTTCATCATAGTGCTTTTACCAATGCATAAAATGCATGGAGAAGTCATTTCGAATGAATCGTCCTCAGTGTTGTGAGAACGATGACGGGTTGAAATTTTTGGTGGTTTCTTGTTCAGTCCATAGGCCTACAGCATGTGGCAAACCGGTGAGCATGTGGCTCTATTAGTATAGGAGATACCTGAAAACATATCACACTTTTCATCATAGTGCTTTTACCAATGCATAAAATGCATGGAGAAGTCATTTCGAATGAATCATCCTCAGTGTTGTGAGAACGATGACGGGTTAAAATTTTTGGTGGTTTCTTGTTCAGTCCATAGGCCTACAGCATGTGGCAAACCGGTGAGCATGTGGCCCTATTAGTATAGGAGATACCTGAAAACATATCACACTTTTCATCATAGTGCTTTTACCAATGCATAAAATGCATGGAGAAGTCATTTCGAATGAATCGTCCTCAGTGCTGTGAGAACGATGGGTTAAAATTTTTGGTGGTTTCTTGTTCAGTCCATAGGCCTACAGCATGTGGCAAACCGGTGAGCATGTGGCTCTATTAGTATAGGAGATACCTGAAAACATATCACACTTTTCATCATAGTGCTTTTACCAATGCATAAAATGCATGGAGAAGTCATTTCGAATGAATCGTCCTCAGTGTTGTGAGAACAATGACGGGTTAACATTTTTGGTGGTTTCTTGTTCAGTCCATAGGCCTACAGCATGTGGCAAACCGGTGAGCATGTGGCTCTATTAGTATAGGAGATACCTGAAAACATATCACCGTTTCATCATAGTGCTTTTACCAATGCATAAAATGCATGGAGAAGTCATTTCGAATGAATCGTCCTCAGTGTTGTGAGAACGATGACGGGTTGAAATTTTTGGTGGTTTCTTGTTCAGTCCATAGGCCTACAGCATGTGGCAAACCGGTGAGCATGTGGCTCTATTAGTATAGGAGATACCTGAAAACATATCACACTTTTCATCATAGTGCTTTTACCAATGCATAAAATGCATGGAGAAGTCATTTCGAATGAATCATCCTCAGTGTTGTGAGAACGATGACGGGTTAAAATTTTTGGTGGTTTCTTGTTCAGTCCATAGGCCTACAGCATGTGGCAAACCGGTGAGCATGTGGCCCTATTAGTATAGGAGATACCTGAAAACATATCACACTTTTCATCATAGTGCTTTTACCAATGCATAAAATGCATGGAGAAGTCATTTCGAATGAATTGTCCTCAGTGTTGTGAGAACGATGACGGGTTAAAATTTTTGGTGGTTTCTTGTTCAGTCCATAGGCCTACAGCATGTGGCAAACCGTTGAGCATGTGGCTCTATTAGTATAGGAGATACCTGAAAACATATCACACTTTTCATCATAGTGCTTTTACCAATGCATAAAATGCATGGAAAAGTCATTTCGAATGAATCGTCCTCAGTGTTGTGAGAACAATGACGGGTTAAAATTTTTGGTGGTTTCTTGTTCAGTCCATAGGCCTACAGCATGTGGCAAACCGGTGAGCATGTGGCTCTATTAGTATAGGAGATACCTGAAAACATATCACACTTTTCATCATAGTGCTTTTACCAATGCATAAAATACATGGAGAAGTCATTTCGAATGAATCGTCCTCAGTGTTGTGAGAACGATGACGGGTTAAAATTTTTGGTGGTTTCTTGTTCAGTCCATAGTCCTACAGCATGTGGAAAACCGGTGAGCATGTGGCTCTATTAGTATAGGAGATACCTGAAAACATATCACACTTTTCATCATAGTGCTTTTACCAATGCATAAAATGCATGGAGAAGTCATTTCGAATGAATCGTCCTCAGCGTTGTGAGAACGATGACGGGTTAAAATTTTTGGTGGTTTCTTGTTCAGTCCATAGGCCTACAGCATGTGGCAAACCGGTGAGCATGTGGCTCTATTAGTATCGGAGATACCTGAAAACATATCACACTTTTCATCATAGTGCTTTTACCAATGCATAAAATGCATGGAGAAGTCATTTCGAATGAATCGTCCTCAGTGTTGTGAGAACGATGACAGGTTAAAATTTTTGGTGGTTTCTTGTTCAGTCCATAGGCCTACAGCATGTGGCAAACCGGTGAGCATGTGGCTCTATTAGTATAGGAGATACCTGAAAACATATCACACTTTTCATCATAGTGCTTTTACCAATGCATCAAATGCATGGAGAAGTCATTTCGAATGAATTGTCCTCAGTGTTGTGAGAACAATGATGGGTTAAAATTTTTGGTGGTTTCTTGTTCAGTCCATAGGCGTACAGCATGTGGCAAACCAGTGAGCATGTGGCTCTATTAGTATAGGAGATAACTGAAAACATATCACACTTTTCATCATAGTGCTTTTACCAATGCATAAAATGCATGGAGAAGTCATTTCGAATGAATCGTCCTCAGTGTTGTGAGAACGATGACGGGTTAAAATGTTTGGTGGTTTCTTGTTCAGTCCATAGGCCTACAGCATGTGGCAAACCGGTGAGCATGTGGCTCTATTAGTATAGGAGATACCTGAAAACATATCACACTTTTCATCATAGTGCTTTTACCAATGCATAAAATGCATGGAGAAGTCATTTCGAATGAATAGTCCTCAGTGTTGTGAGAATGATGACAGGTTAAAATTTTTGGTGGTTTCTTGTTCAGTCCATAGGCCTACAGCATGTGGCAAACCGGTGAGCATGTGGCTCTATTAGTATAGGAGATACCTGAAAACATATCACACTTTTCATCATAGTGCTTTTACCAATGCATAAAATGCATGGAGAAGTCAATTCGAATGAATCGTCCTCAGTGTTGTGAGAACGATGATGGGTTAAAATTTTTGGTGGTTTCTTGTTCAGTCCATAGGCCTACAGCATGTGGCAAAACAGTGAGCATGTGGCTCTATTAGTATAGGAGATACCTGAAAACATATCACACTTTTCATCATAGTGCTTTTACTAATGCATAAAATGCATGCAGAAGTCATTTCGAATGAATCGTCCTCAGTGCTGTGAGAACGATGGGTTAAAATTTTTGGTGGTTTCTTGTTCAGTCCATAGGCCTACAGCATGTGGCAAACCGGTGAGCATGTGGCTCTATTAGTATAGGAGATACCTGAAAACATATCACACTTTTCATCATAGTGCTTTTACCAATGCATAAAATGCATGGAGAAGTCATTTCGAATGAATCGTCCTCAGTGTTGTGAGAACGATGACGGGTTAAAATTTTTGGTGGTTTCTTGTTCAGTCCATAGGCCTACAGCATGTGGCAAACCGGTGAGCATGTGGCTCTATTAGTATAGGAGATACCTGAAAACATATCACACTTTTCATCATAGTGCTTTTACCAATGCATAAAATGCATGGAGAAGTCATTTCGAATGAATCGTCCTCAGTGTTGTGAGAACGATGACGGGTTAAAATTTTTGGTGGTTTCTTGTTCAGTCCATAGGCCTACAGCATGTGGCAAACCGGTGAGCATGTGGCTCTATTAGTATAGGAGATACCTGAAAACATATCACACTTTTCATCATAGTGCTTTTACCAATGCATAAAATGCATGGAGAAGTCATTTCGAATAAATCGTCCTCAGTGTTGTGAGAACGATGACGGGTTAAAATTTTTGGTGGTTTCTTGTTCAGTCCATAGGCCTGCAGCATGTGGCAAACGGGTGAGCATGTGGCTCTATTAGTATAGGAGTTACCTGAAAACATGTCACACTTTTCATCATAGTGCCTTTACCAATGCATAAAATGCATGGAGAAGTCATTTCGAATGAATCGTCCTCAGTGTTGTGAGAACAATGACGGGTTAAAATTTTTGGTGGTTTCTTGTTCAGTCCATAGGCCTACAGCATGTGGCAAACCGGTGAGCATGTGGCTCTATTAGTATAGGAGATACCTGAAAACATATCACAGTTTTCATCATAGTGCTTTTACCAATGCATAAAATGCATGGAGAAGTCATTTTGAATGAATCGTCCTCAGTGTTGTGAGAACAATGACGGGTTAAAATTTTTGGTGGCTTCTTGTTCAGTCCATAGGCCTACAGCATGTGGCAAACCGGTGAGCATGTGGCTCTATTAGTATAGGAGATACCTGAAAACATATCACACTTTTCATCATAGTGCTTTTACCAATGCATAAAATGCATGGAGAAGTCATTTCGAATGAATCGTCCTCAGTGTTGTGAGAACGATGACGGGTTAAAATTTTTGGTGGTTTCTTGTTCAGTCCATAGGCCTACAGCATGTGGAAAACCGGTGAGCATGTGGCTCTATTAGTATAGGAGATACCTGAAAACATATCACACTTTTCATCATAGTGCTTTTACCAATGCATAAAATGCATGGAGAAATCATTTCGAATGAATCGTCCTCAGTGTTGTGAGAACAATGACGGGTTAAAATTTTTGGTGGTTTCTTGTTCAGTCAATAGGCCTACAGCATGTGGCAAACCAGTGATCATGTGGCTCTATTAGTATAGGAGATAACTGAAAACATATCACACTTTACATCATAGTGCTTTTACCAATGCATAAAATGCATGGAGAAGTCATTTCGAATGAATCGTCCTCAGTGTTGTGAGAACGATGACGGGTTAAAATTTTTGGTGGTTTCTTGTTCAGTCCATAGGCCTACAGCATGTGGCAAACCGGTGAGCATGTGGCTCTATTAGTATAGGAGATAACTGAAAACATATCACACTTTTCATCATAGTGCTTTTACCAATGCATAAAATGCATGGAGAAGTCATTTCGAATAAATCGTCCTCAGTGTTGTGAGAACGATGACGGGTTAAAATTTTTGGTGGTTTCTTGTTCAGTCCATAGGCCTGCAGCATGTGGCAAACCGGTGAGCATGTGGCTCTATTAGTATAGGAGTTACCTGAAAACATGTCACACTTTTCATCATAGTGCCTTTACCAATGCATAAAATGCATGGAGAAGTCATTTCGAATGAATCGTCCTCAGTGTTGTGAGAACAATGACGGGTTAAAATTTTTGGTGGTTTCTTGTTCAGTCCATAGGCCTACAGCATGTGGCAAACCAGTGATCATGTGGCTCTATTACTATAGGAGATACCTGAAAACATATCACACTTTACATCATAGTGCTTTTACCAATGCATAAAATGCATGGAGAAGTCATTTCGAATGAATCGTCCTCAGTGTTGTGAGAACGATGACGGGTTAAAATTTTTGGTGGTTTCTTGTTCAGTCCATAGGCCTACACCATGTGGCAAACCGGTGAGCATGTGGCTCTATTAGTATAGGAGATACCTGAAAACATATCACACTTTTCATCATAGTGCTTTTACCAATGCATAAAATGCATGGAGAAGTCATTTCGAATGAATCGTCCTCAGTGCTGTGAGAACGATGACGGGTTAAAATTTTTGGTGGTTTCTTGTTCAGTCCATAGGCCTACAGCATGTGGCAAACCGGTGAGCATGTGGCTCTATTAGTATAGGAGATACCTGAAAACATATCACACTTTTCATCATAGTGCTTTTACCAATGCATAAAATGCATGGAGAAGTCAATTCGAATGAATCGTCCTCAGTATTGTGAGAACAATGACGGGTTAAAATTTTTGGTGGTTGCTTGTTCAGTCCATAGGCCTACAGCATGTGGCAAACCGGTGAACATGTGGCTCTATTAGTATAGGAGATACCTGAAAACATATCACACTTTTCATCATAGTGCTTTTACCAATGCATAAAATGCATGGAAAAGTCATTTCGAATGAATCGTCCTCAGTGTTGTGAGAACAATGACGGGTTAAAATTTTTGGTGGTTTCTTGTTCAGTCCATAGGCCTACAGCATGTGGCAAACCGGTGAGCATGTGGCTCTATTAGTATAGGAGATACCTGAAAACATATCACACTTTTCATCATAGTGCTTTTACCAATGCATAAAATGCATGGAGAAGTCATTTCGAATGAATCGTCCTCAGTGTTGTGAGAACGATGACGGGTTAAAATTTTTGGTGGTTTCTTGTTCAGTCCATAGGCCTACAGCATGTGGAAAACCGGTGAGCATGTGGCTCTATTAGTATAGGAGATACCTGAAAACATATCACACTTTTCATCATAGTGCTTTTACCAATGCATAAAATGCACGGAGAAGTCATTTCGAATGAATCGTCCTCAGTGTTGTGAGAACGATGACGGGTTAAAATTTTTGGTGGTTTCTTGTTCAGTCCATAGGCCTACAGCATGTGGCAAACCGGTGAGCATGTGGCTCTATTAGTATAGGAGATACCTGAAAACATATCACACTTTTCATCATAGTGCTTTTACCAATGCATAAAATGCATGGAGAAGTCATTTCGAATGAATCGTCCTCAGTGTTGTGAGAATGATGACAGGTTAAAATTTTTGGTGGTTTCTTGTTCAGTCCATAGGCCTACAGCATGTGGCAAACCGGTGAGCATGTGGCTCTATTAGTATAGTAGATACCTGAAAACATATCACACTTTTCATCATAGTGCCTTTACCAATGCATCAAATGCATGGAGAAGTCATTTCGAATGAATCGTCCTCAGTGTTGTGAGAACAATGACGGTTTAAAATTTTTGGTGGTTTCTTGTTCAGTCCATAGGCCTACAGCATGTGGCAAACCAGTGAGCATGTGGCTCTATTAGTATAGGAGATAACTGAAAACATATCACACTTTTCATCATAGTGCTTTTACCAATGCATAAAATGCATGGAGAAGTCATTTCGAATGAATCGTCCTCAGTGTTGTGAGAACGATGACGGGTTAAAATTTTTGGTGGTTTCTTGTTCAGTCCATAGGCCTACAGCATGTGGCAAACCGGTGAGCATGTGGCTCTATTAGTATAGGAGATACCTGAAAACATATCACACTTTTCATCATAGTGCTTTTACCAATGCATAAAATGCATGGAGAAGTCATTTCGAATGAATCATCCTCAGTGTTGTGAGAACGATGACGGGTTAAAATTTTTGGTGGTTTCTTGTTCAGTCCATAGGCCTACAGCATGTGGCAAACCGTTGAGCATGTGGCTCTATTAGTATAGGAGATACCTGAAAACATATCACACTTTTCATCATAGTGCTTTTACCAATGCATAAAATGCATGGAAAAGTCATTTCGAATGAATCGTCCTCAGTGTTGTGAGAACAATGACGGGTTAAAATTTTTGGTGGTTTCTTGTTCAGTCCATAGGCCTACAGCATGTGGCAAACCGGTGAGCATGTGGCTCTATTAGTATAGGAGATACCTGAAAACATATCACACTTTTCATCATAGTGCTTTTACCAATGCATAAAATGCATGGAGAAGTCATTGCGAATGAATCGTCCTCAGTGTTGTGAGAACGATGACGGGTTAAAATTTTTGGTGGTTTCTTGTTCAGTCCATAGGCCTACAGCATGTGGAAAACCGGTGAGCATGTGGCTCTATTAGTATAGGAGATACCTGAAAACATATCACACTTTTCATCATAGTGCTTTTACCAATGCATAAAATGCATGGAGAAGTCATTTCGAATGAATCGTCCTCAGTGTTGTGAGAACGATGACGGGTTAAAATTTTTGGTGGTTTCTTGTTCAGTCCATAGGCCTACAGCATGTGGCAAACCGGTGAGCATGTGGCTCTATTAGTATCGGAGATACCTGAAAACATATCACACTTTTCATCATAGTGCTTTTACCAATGCATAAAATGCATGGAGAAGTCATTTCGAATGAATCGTCCTCAGTGTTGTGAGAACGATGACAGGTTAAAATTTTTGGTGGTTTCTTGTTCAGTCCATAGGCCTACAGCATGTGGCAAACCGGTGAGCATGTGGCTCTATTAGTATAGGAGATACCTGAAAACATATCACACTTTTCATCATAGTGCTTTTACCAATGCATCAAATGCATGGAGAAGTCATTTCGAATGAATTGTCCTCAGTGTTGTGAGAACAATGATGGGTTAAAATATTTGGTGGTTTCTTGTTCAGTCCATAGGCCTACAGCATGTGGCAAACCAGTGAGCATGTGGCTCTATTAGTATAGGAGATAACTGAAAACATATCACACTTTTCATCATAGTGCTTTTACCAATGCATAAAATGCATGGAGAAGTCATTTCGAATGAATCGTCCTCAGTGTTGTGAGAACGATGACGGGTTAAAATGTTTGGTGGTTTCTTGTTCAGTCCATAGGCCTACAGCATGTGGCAAACCGGTGAGCATGTGGCTCTATTAGTATGGGAGATACCTGAAAACATTTTCATCATAGTGCTTTTACCAATGCATAAAATGCATGGAGAAGTCATTTCGAATGAATCGTCCTCAGTATTGTGGGAACGATGACGGGTTAAAATTTTTGGTGGTTTCTTGTTCAGTCCATAGGCCTACAGCATGTGGCAAACCGGTGAGCATGTGGCTCTATTAGTATAGGAGATACCTGAAAACATATCACACTTTTCATCATAGTGCTTTTACCAATGCATAAAATGCATGGAGAAGTCATTTCGAATGAATCGTCCTCAGCGTTGTGAGAACGATGACGGGTTAAAATTTTTGGTGGTTTCTTGTTCAGTCCATAGGCCTACAGCATGTGGCAAACCGGTGAGCATGTGGCTCTATTAGTATCGGAGATACCTGAAAACATATCACACTTTTCATCATAGTGCTTTTACCAATGCATAAAATGCATGGAGAAGTCATTTCGAATGAATCGTCCTCAGTGTTGTGAGAACGATGACAGGTTAAAATTTTTGGTGGTTTCTTGTTCAGTCCATAGGCCTACAGCATGTGGCAAACCGGTGAGCATGTGGCTCTATTAGTATAGGAGATACCTGAAAACATATCACACTTTTCATCATAGTGCTTTTACCAATGCATCAAATGCATGGAGAAGTCATTTCGAATGAATTGTCCTCAGTGTTGTGAGAACAATGATGGGTTAAAATTTTTGGTGGTTTCTTGTTCAGTCCATAGGCGTACAGCATGTGGCAAACCAGTGAGCATGTGGCTCTATTAGTATAGGAGATAACTGAAAACATATCACACTTTTCATCATAGTGCTTTTACCAATGCATAAAATGCATGGAGAAGTCATTTCGAATGAATCGTCCTCAGTGTTGTGAGAACGATGACGGGTTAAAATGTTTGGTGGTTTCTTGTTCAGTCCATAGGCCTACAGCATGTGGCAAACCGGTGAGCATGTGGCTCTATTAGTATAGGAGATACCTGAAAACATATCACACTTTTCATCATAGTGCTTTTACCAATGCATAAAATGCATGGAGAAGTCATTTCGAATGAATAGTCCTCAGTGTTGTGAGAATGATGACAGGTTAAAATTTTTGGTGGTTTCTTGTTCAGTCCATAGGCCTACAGCATGTGGCAAACCGGTGAGCATGTGGCTCTATTAGTATAGGAGATACCTGAAAACATATCACACTTTTCATCATAGTGCTTTTACCAATGCATAAAATGCATGGAGAAGTCAATTCGAATGAATCGTCCTCAGTGTTGTGAGAACGATGATGGGTTAAAATTTTTGGTGGTTTCTTGTTCAGTCCATAGGCCTACAGCATGTGGCAAAACAGTGAGCATGTGGCTCTATTAGTATAGGAGATACCTGAAAACATATCACACTTTTCATCATAGTGCTTTTACTAATGCATAAAATGCATGCAGAAGTCATTTCGAATGAATCGTCCTCAGTGCTGTGAGAACGATGGGTTAAAATTTTTGGTGGTTTCTTGTTCAGTCCATAGGCCTACAGCATGTGGCAAACCGGTGAGCATGTGGCTCTATTAGTATAGGAGATACCTGAAAACATATCACACTTTTCATCATAGTGCTTTTACCAATGCATAAAATGCATGGAGAAGTCATTTCGAATGAATCGTCCTCAGTGTTGTGAGAACGATGACGGGTTAAAATTTTTGGTGGTTTCTTGTTCAGTCCATAGGCCTACAGCATGTGGCAAACCGGTGAGCATGTGGCTCTATTAGTATAGGAGATACCTGAAAACATATCACACTTTTCATCATAGTGCTTTTACCAATGCATAAAATGCATGGAGAAGTCATTTCGAATGAATCGTCCTCAGTGTTGTGAGAACGATGACGGGTTAAAATTTTTGGTGGTTTCTTGTTCAGTCCATAGGCCTACAGCATGTGGCAAACCGGTGAGCATGTGGCTCTATTAGTATAGGAGATACCTGAAAACATATCACACTTTTCATCATAGTGCTTTTACCAATGCATAAAATGCATGGAGAAGTCATTTCGAATAAATCGTCCTCAGTGTTGTGAGAACGATGACGGGTTAAAATTTTTGGTGGTTTCTTGTTCAGTCCATAGGCCTGCAGCATGTGGCAAACGGGTGAGCATGTGGCTCTATTAGTATAGGAGTTACCTGAAAACATGTCACACTTTTCATCATAGTGCCTTTACCAATGCATAAAATGCATGGAGAAGTCATTTCGAATGAATCGTCCTCAGTGTTGTGAGAACAATGACGGGTTAAAATTTTTGGTGGTTTCTTGTTCAGTCCATAGGCCTACAGCATGTGGCAAACCGGTGAGCATGTGGCTCTATTAGTATAGGAGATACCTGAAAACATATCACAGTTTTCATCATAGTGCTTTTACCAATGCATAAAATGCATGGAGAAGTCATTTTGAATGAATCGTCCTCAGTGTTGTGAGAACAATGACGGGTTAAAATTTTTGGTGGCTTCTTGTTCAGTCCATAGGCCTACAGCATGTGGCAAACCGGTGAGCATGTGGCTCTATTAGTATAGGAGATACCTGAAAACATATCACACTTTTCATCATAGTGCTTTTACCAATGCATAAAATGCATGGAGAAGTCATTTCGAATGAATCGTCCTCAGTGTTGTGAGAACGATGACGGGTTAAAATTTTTGGTGGTTTCTTGTTCAGTCCATAGGCCTACAGCATGTGGAAAACCGGTGAGCATGTGGCTCTATTAGTATAGGAGATACCTGAAAACATATCACACTTTTCATCATAGTGCTTTTACCAATGCATAAAATGCATGGAGAAATCATTTCGAATGAATCGTCCTCAGTGTTGTGAGAACAATGACGGGTTAAAATTTTTGGTGGTTTCTTGTTCAGTCAATAGGCCTACAGCATGTGGCAAACCAGTGATCATGTGGCTCTATTAGTATAGGAGATAACTGAAAACATATCACACTTTACATCATAGTGCTTTTACCAATGCATAAAATGCATGGAGAAGTCATTTCGAATGAATCGTCCTCAGTGTTGTGAGAACGATGACGGGTTAAAATTTTTGGTGGTTTCTTGTTCAGTCCATAGGCCTACAGCATGTGGCAAACCGGTGAGCATGTGGCTCTATTAGTATAGGAGATAACTGAAAACATATCACACTTTTCATCATAGTGCTTTTACCAATGCATAAAATGCATGGAGAAGTCATTTCGAATAAATCGTCCTCAGTGTTGTGAGAACGATGACGGGTTAAAATTTTTGGTGGTTTCTTGTTCAGTCCATAGGCCTGCAGCATGTGGCAAACCGGTGAGCATGTGGCTCTATTAGTATAGGAGTTACCTGAAAACATGTCACACTTTTCATCATAGTGCCTTTACCAATGCATAAAATGCATGGAGAAGTCATTTCGAATGAATCGTCCTCAGTGTTGTGAGAACAATGACGGGTTAAAATTTTTGGTGGTTTCTTGTTCAGTCCATAGGCCTACAGCATGTGGCAAACCAGTGATCATGTGGCTCTATTACTATAGGAGATACCTGAAAACATATCACACTTTACATCATAGTGCTTTTACCAATGCATAAAATGCATGGAGAAGTCATTTCGAATGAATCGTCCTCAGTGTTGTGAGAACGATGACGGGTTAAAATTTTTGGTGGTTTCTTGTTCAGTCCATAGGCCTACACCATGTGGCAAACCGGTGAGCATGTGGCTCTATTAGTATAGGAGATACCTGAAAACATATCACACTTTTCATCATAGTGCTTTTACCAATGCATAAAATGCATGGAGAAGTCATTTCGAATGAATCGTCCTCAGTGCTGTGAGAACGATGACGGGTTAAAATTTTTGGTGGTTTCTTGTTCAGTCCATAGGCCTACAGCATGTGGCAAACCGGTGAGCATGTGGCTCTATTAGTATAGGAGATACCTGAAAACATATCACACTTTTCATCATAGTGCTTTTACCAATGCATAAAATGCATGGAGAAGTCAATTCGAATGAATCGTCCTCAGTATTGTGAGAACAATGACGGGTTAAAATTTTTGGTGGTTGCTTGTTCAGTCCATAGGCCTACAGCATGTGGCAAACCGGTGAACATGTGGCTCTATTAGTATAGGAGATACCTGAAAACATATCACACTTTTCATCATAGTGCTTTTACCAATGCATAAAATGCATGGAAAAGTCATTTCGAATGAATCGTCCTCAGTGTTGTGAGAACAATGACGGGTTAAAATTTTTGGTGGTTTCTTGTTCAGTCCATAGGCCTACAGCATGTGGCAAACCGGTGAGCATGTGGCTCTATTAGTATAGGAGATACCTGAAAACATATCACACTTTTCATCATAGTGCTTTTACCAATGCATAAAATGCATGGAGAAGTCATTTCGAATGAATCGTCCTCAGTGTTGTGAGAACGATGACGGGTTAAAATTTTTGGTGGTTTCTTGTTCAGTCCATAGGCCTACAGCATGTGGAAAACCGGTGAGCATGTGGCTCTATTAGTATAGGAGATACCTGAAAACATATCACACTTTTCATCATAGTGCTTTTACCAATGCATAAAATGCACGGAGAAGTCATTTCGAATGAATCGTCCTCAGTGTTGTGAGAACGATGACGGGTTAAAATTTTTGGTGGTTTCTTGTTCAGTCCATAGGCCTACAGCATGTGGCAAACCGGTGAGCATGTGGCTCTATTAGTATAGGAGATACCTGAAAACATATCACACTTTTCATCATAGTGCTTTTACCAATGCATAAAATGCATGGAGAAGTCATTTCGAATGAATCGTCCTCAGTGTTGTGAGAATGATGACAGGTTAAAATTTTTGGTGGTTTCTTGTTCAGTCCATAGGCCTACAGCATGTGGCAAACCGGTGAGCATGTGGCTCTATTAGTATAGTAGATACCTGAAAACATATCACACTTTTCATCATAGTGCCTTTACCAATGCATCAAATGCATGGAGAAGTCATTTCGAATGAATCGTCCTCAGTGTTGTGAGAACAATGACGGTTTAAAATTTTTGGTGGTTTCTTGTTCAGTCCATAGGCCTACAGCATGTGGCAAACCAGTGAGCATGTGGCTCTATTAGTATAGGAGATAACTGAAAACATATCACACTTTTCATCATAGTGCTTTTACCAATGCATAAAATGCATGGAGAAGTCATTTCGAATGAATCGTCCTCAGTGTTGTGAGAACGATGACGGGTTAAAATTTTTGGTGGTTTCTTGTTCAGTCCATAGGCCTACAGCATGTGGCAAACCGGTGAGCATGTGGCTCTATTAGTATAGGAGATACCTGAAAACATATCACACTTTTCATCATAGTGCTTTTACCAATGCATAAAATGCATGGAGAAGTCATTTCGAATGAATCATCCTCAGTGTTGTGAGAACGATGACGGGTTAAAATTTTTGGTGGTTTCTTGTTCAGTCCATAGGCCTACAGCATGTGGCAAACCGTTGAGCATGTGGCTCTATTAGTATAGGAGATACCTGAAAACATATCACACTTTTCATCATAGTGCTTTTACCAATGCATAAAATGCATGGAAAAGTCATTTCGAATGAATCGTCCTCAGTGTTGTGAGAACAATGACGGGTTAAAATTTTTGGTGGTTTCTTGTTCAGTCCATAGGCCTACAGCATGTGGCAAACCGGTGAGCATGTGGCTCTATTAGTATAGGAGATACCTGAAAACATATCACACTTTTCATCATAGTGCTTTTACCAATGCATAAAATGCATGGAGAAGTCATTGCGAATGAATCGTCCTCAGTGTTGTGAGAACGATGACGGGTTAAAATTTTTGGTGGTTTCTTGTTCAGTCCATAGGCCTACAGCATGTGGAAAACCGGTGAGCATGTGGCTCTATTAGTATAGGAGATACCTGAAAACATATCACACTTTTCATCATAGTGCTTTTACCAATGCATAAAATGCATGGAGAAGTCATTTCGAATGAATCGTCCTCAGTGTTGTGAGAACGATGACGGGTTAAAATTTTTGGTGGTTTCTTGTTCAGTCCATAGGCCTACAGCATGTGGCAAACCGGTGAGCATGTGGCTCTATTAGTATCGGAGATACCTGAAAACATATCACACTTTTCATCATAGTGCTTTTACCAATGCATAAAATGCATGGAGAAGTCATTTCGAATGAATCGTCCTCAGTGTTGTGAGAACGATGACAGGTTAAAATTTTTGGTGGTTTCTTGTTCAGTCCATAGGCCTACAGCATGTGGCAAACCGGTGAGCATGTGGCTCTATTAGTATAGGAGATACCTGAAAACATATCACACTTTTCATCATAGTGCTTTTACCAATGCATCAAATGCATGGAGAAGTCATTTCGAATGAATTGTCCTCAGTGTTGTGAGAACAATGATGGGTTAAAATATTTGGTGGTTTCTTGTTCAGTCCATAGGCCTACAGCATGTGGCAAACCAGTGAGCATGTGGCTCTATTAGTATAGGAGATAACTGAAAACATATCACACTTTTCATCATAGTGCTTTTACCAATGCATAAAATGCATGGAGAAGTCATTTCGAATGAATCGTCCTCAGTGTTGTGAGAACGATGACGGGTTAAAATGTTTGGTGGTTTCTTGTTCAGTCCATAGGCCTACAGCATGTGGCAAACCGGTGAGCATGTGGCTCTATTAGTATGGGAGATACCTGAAAACATTTTCATCATAGTGCTTTTACCAATGCATAAAATGCATGGAGAAGTCATTTCGAATGAATCGTCCTCAGTATTGTGGGAACGATGACGGGTTAAAATTTTTGGTGGTTTCTTGTTCAGTCCATAGGCCTACAGCATGTGGCAAACCGGTGAGCATGTGGCTCTATTAGTATAGGAGATACCTGAAAACATATCACACTTTTCATCATAGTGCTTTTACCAATGCATAAAATGCATGGAGAAGTCATTTCGAATGAATCGTCCTCAGTGCTGTGAGAACGATGACGGGTTAAAATTTTTGGTGGTTTCTTGTTCAGTCCATAGGCCTACAGCATGTGGCAAACCGGTGAGCATGTGGCTCTATTAGTATAGGAGATACCTGAAAACATATCACACTTTTCATCATAGTGCTTTTACCAATGCATAAAATGCATGGAGAAGTCATTTCGAATGAATCATCCTCAGTGTTGTGAGAATGATGACGGGTTAAAATTTTTGGTGGTTTCTTGTTCAGTCCATAGGCCTACAGCATGTGGCAAACCGGTGAGCATGTGGCTCTATTAGTATAGGAGATACCTGAAAACATATCACACTTTTCATCATAGTGCTTTTACCAATGCATAAAATGCATGGAGAAGTCATTTCGAATGAATCATCCTCAGTGTTGTGAGAACGATGACGGGTTAAAATTTTTGGTGGTTTCTTGTTCAGTCCATAGGCCTACAGCATGTGGCAAACCGTTGAGCATGTGGCTCTATTAGTATAGGAGATACCTGAAAACATATCACACTTTTCATCATAGTGCTTTTACCAATGCATAAAATGCATGGAAAAGTCATTTCGAATGAATCGTCCTCAGTGTTGTGAGAACAATGACGGGTTAAAATTTTTGGTGGTTTCTTGTTCAGTCCATAGGCCTACAGCATGTGGCAAACCGGTGAGCATGTGGCTCTATTAGTATAGGAGATACCTGAAAACATATCACACTTTTCATCATAGTGCTTTTACCAATGCATAAAATGCATGGAGAAGTCATTTCGAATGAATCGTCCTCAGTGTTGTGAGAACGATGACGGGTTAAAATTTTTGGTGGTTTCTTGTTCAGTCCATAGGCCTACAGCATGTGGAAAACCGGTGAGCATGTGGCTCTATTAGTATAGGAGATACCTGAAAACATATCACACTTTTCATCATAGTGCTTTTACCAATGCATAAAATGCATGGAGAAGTCATTTCGAATGAATCGTCCTCAGTGTTGTGAGAACGATGACGGGTTAAAATTTTTGGTGGTTTCGTGTTCAGTCCATAGGCCTACAGAATGTGGCAAACCGGTGAGCATGTGGCTCTATTAGTATCGGAGATACCTGAAAACATATCACACTTTTCATCATAGTGCTTTTACCAATGCATAAAATGCATGGAGAAGTCATTTCGAATGAATCGTCCTCAGTGTTGTGAGAACGATGACGGGTTAAAATTTTTGGTGGTTTCTTGTTCAGTCCATAGGCCTACAGCATGTGGCAAACCGGTGAGCATGTGGCTCTATTAGTATAGGAGATACCTGAAAACATATCACACTTTTCATCATAGTGCTTTTACCAATGCATCAAATGCATGGAGAAGTCATTTCGAATGAATTGTCCTCAGTGTTGTGAGAACAATGATGGGTTAAAATTTTTGGTGGTTTCTTGTTCAGTCCATAGGCGTACAGCATGTGGCAAACCAGTGAGCATGTGGCTCTATTAGTATAGGAGATAACTGAAAACATATCACACTTTTCATCATAGTGCTTTTACCAATGCATAAAATGCATGGAGAAGTCATTTCGAATGAATCGTCCTCAGTGTTGTGAGAACGATGACGGGTTAAAATGTTTGGTGGTTTCTTGTTCAGTCCATAGGCCTACAGCATGTGGCAAACCGGTGAGCATGTGGCTCTATTAGTATAGGAGATACCTGAAAACATATCACACTTTTCATCATAGTGCTTTTACCAATGCATAAAATGCATGGAGAAGTCATTTCAAATGAATAGTCCTCAGTGTTGTGAGAATGATGACAGGTTAAAATTTTTGGTGGTTTCTTGTTCAGTCCATAGGCCTACAGCATGTGGCAAACCGGTGAGCATGTGGCTCTATTAGTATAGGAGATACCTGAAAACATATCACACTTTTCATCATAGTGCTTTTACCAATGCATAAAATGCATGGAGAAGTCAATTCGAATGAATCGTCCTCAGTGTTGTGAGAACGATGATGGGTTAAAATTTTTGGTGGTTTCTTGTTCAGTCCATAGGCCTACAGCATGTGGCAAACCGGTGAGCATGTGGCTCTATTAGTATAGGAGATACCTGAAAACATATCACACTTTTCATCATAGTGCTTTTACCAATGCATAAAATGCATGGAGAAGTCATTTCGAATGAATCGTCCTCAGTGTTGTGAGAACAATGACGGGTTAACATTTTTGGTGGTTTCTTGTTCAGTCCATAGGCCTACAGCATGTGGCAAACCGGTGAGCATGTATAGGAGATACCTGAAAACATTTTCATCATAGTGCTTTTACCAATGCATAAAATGCATAGAGAAGTCATTTCGAATGAATCGTCCTCAGTGTTGTGGGAACGATGACGGGTTAAAATTTTTGGTGGTTTCTTGTTCAGTCCATAGGCCTACAGCATGTGGCAAACCGGTGAGCATGTGGCTCTATTAGTATAGGAGATACCTGAAAACATATCACACTTTTCATCATAGTGCTTTTACCAATGCATAAAATGCATGGAGAAGTCATTTCGAATGAATCGTCCTCAGTGTTGTGAGAACGATGACGGGTTAAAATTTTTGGTGGTTTCTTGTTCAGTCCATAGGCCTACAGCATGTGGCAATCC
Source organism: Ranitomeya imitator (assembly GCF_032444005.1). Taxonomy (NCBI): domain Eukaryota; kingdom Metazoa; phylum Chordata; class Amphibia; order Anura; family Dendrobatidae; genus Ranitomeya; species Ranitomeya imitator. Next base: position 95,559,418 of record NC_091290.1, read on the forward strand.
GGTGAGCATGTGGCTCTATTAGTATAGGAGATACCTGAAAACATATCACACTTTTCATCATAGTGCTTTTACCAATGCATAAAATGCATGGAGAAGTCATTTCGAATGAATCATCCTCAGTGTTGTGAGAACGATGACGGGTTAAAATTTTTGGTGGTTTCTTGTTCAGTCCATAGGCCTACAGCATGTGGCAAACCGTTGAGCATGTGGCTCTATTAGTATAGGAGATACCTGAAAACATATCACACTTTTCATCATAGTGCTTTTACCAATGCATAAAATGCATGGAGAAGTCATTTCGAATGAATCGTCCTCAGTGTTGTGAGAACGATGACGGGTTAAAATTTTTGGTGGTTTCTTGTTCAGTCCATAGGCCTACAGCATGTGGCAAACCGGTGAGCATGTGGCTCTATTAGTATAGGAGATACCTGAAAACATATCACACTTTTCATCATAGTGCTTTTACCAATGCATAAAATGCATGGAGAAGTCATTTCGAATGAATCGTCCTCAGTGTTGTGAGAACGATGACGGGTTAAAATTTTTGGTGGTTTCTTGTTCAGTCCATAGGCCTACAGCATGTGGCAAACCGGTGAGCATGTGGCTCTATTAGTATAGGAGATACCTGAAAACATATCACACTTTTCATCATAGTGCTTTTACCAATGCATAAAATGCATGGAGAAGTCATTTCGAATGAATCGTCCTCAGTGTTGTGAGAACGATGACGGGTTAAAATTTTTGGTGGTTTCTTGTTCAGTCCATAGGCCTACAGCATGTGGCAATCCGGTGAGCATGTGGCTCTATTAGTATAGGAGATACCTGAAAACATATCACACTTTTCATCATAGTGCTTTTACCAATGCATAAAATGCATGGAGAAGTCATTTCGAATGAATCATCCTCAGTGTTGTGAGAACGATGACGGGTTAAAATTTTTGGTGGTTTCTTGTTCAGTCCATAGGCCTACAGCATGTGGCAAACCGTTGAGCATGTGGCTCTATTAGTATAGGAGATACCTGAAAACATATCACACTTTTCATCATAGTGCTTTTACCAATGCATAAAATGCATGGAGAAGTCATTTCGAATGAATCGTCCTCAGTGTTGTGAGAACGATGACGGGTTAAAATTTTTGGTGGTTTCTTGTTCAGTCCATAGGCCTACAGCATGTGGCAAACCGGTGAGCATGTGGCTCTATTAGTATAGGAGATACCTGAAAACATATCACACTTTTCATCATAGTGCTTTTACCAATGCATAAAATGCATGGAGAAGTCATTTCGAATGAATCGTCCTCAGTGTTGTGAGAACGATGACGGGTTAAAATTTTTGGTGGTTTCTTGTTCAGTTCATAGGCCTACAGCATGTGGCAAACCGGTGAGCATATGGCTCTATTAGTATAAGAGATACCTGACAACATATCACACTTTTCATCATAGTGCTTTTACCAATGCATAAAAAGCATGGAGAAGTCATTTCGAATGAATCGTCCTCAGTGTTGTGAGACCGATGACGGGTTAAAATTTTTGGTGGTTTCTTGTTCAGTCCATTGGCCTACAGCATGTGGCAAACCGGTGAGCATGCATGGGAGATACCTGAAAAAAAATTCATCATAGTGCTTTTACCAATGCATAAAAAGCATGGAGAAGTCATTTCGAATGAATCGTCCTCAGTGTTGTGAGAACGATGACGGGTTAAAATTTTTGGTGGTTTCTTGTTCAGTCCATAGGCCTACAGCATGTGGCAAACTGGTGAGCATGTGGCTCTATTAGTATAGGAGATACCTGAAAACATTTTCATCATAGTGCTTTTACCAATGCATAAAATGCATGGAGAAGTCATTTCGAATGAATCGTTCTCAGTGTTGTGAGAACGATTACGGGTTAAAATTTTTGGTGGTTTCTTGTTCAGTCCATAGACCTGCAGCATGTGCCAAACCGGTGAGCATGTGGCTCTATTAGTATAGGAGATACCTGAAAACATGTCACACTTTTCATCATAGTGCCTTTACCAATGCATAAAATGAATGGAGAAGTCATTTTGAATGAATCGTCCTCAGTGTTGTGAGAACGATGACGGGTTAAAATTTTTGGTGGTTTCTTGTTCAGTCCATAGGCCTGCAGCATGTGGCAAACCGGTGAGCATGTGGCTCTATTAGTATAGGAGATACCTGAAAACATATCACACTTTTCATCATAATGCTTTTACCAATGCATAAAATGCATGGAGAAGTCATTTTGAATGAATGGTCCTCAGTGTTGTGAGAACGATGACAGGTTAAAATTTTTGGTGGTTTCTTGTTCAGTCCATAGGCCTGCAGCATGTGGCACACCGGTGAGCATGTGGCTCTATTAGTATAGGAGATACCTGAAAACATATCACACTTTTCATCATAATGCTTTTACCAATGCATAAAATGGATGGAGAAGTCATTTCGAATGAATGGTCCTCAGTGTTCTGAGAACGATGACGGGTTAAAATTTTTGGTGGTTTCTTGTTCAGTCCATAGGCCTACAGCATGTGGCAAACCGGTGAGCATGTGGCTCTATTAGTATAGGAGATACCTGAAAACATATCACTCTTTTCATCATAGTGCTTTTACCAATGCATAAAATGCATGGAGAAGTCATTTCGAATGAATCGTCCTCAGTGTTGTGAGAACGATGACGGGTTAAAATTTTTGGTGGTTTCTTGTTCAGTCCATAGGCCTACAGCATGTGGCAAACCGGTGAGCATGTGGCTCTATTAGTATAGGAGATACCTGAAAACATATCACACTTTTCATCATAGTGCTTTTACCAATGCATAAAATGCATAGAGAAGTCATTTCAAATGAATCGTCCTCAGTGTTGTGAGAACGATGACGGGTTAAAATTTTTGGTGGTTTTTTGTTCAGTCCATAGGCCTGCAGCATGTGGCAAACCGGTGAGCATGTGGCTCTATTAGTATAGGAGATACCTGAAAACATATCACACTTTTCATCATAATGCTTTTACCAATGCATAAAATGCATGGAGAAGTCATTTCGAATGAATGGTCCTCAGTGTTCTGAGAACGATGACGGGTTAAAATTTTTGGTGGTTTCTTGTTCAGTCCATAGGCCTACAGCATGTGGCAAACCGGTGAGCATGTGGCTCTATTAGTATAGGAGATACCTGAAAACATATCACACTTTTCATCATAGTGCTTTTACCAATGCATAAAATGCATGGAGAAGTCATTTCGAATGAATCGTCCTCAGTGTTGTGAGAACGATGACGGGTTAAAATTTTTGGTGGTTTCTTGTTCAGTCCATAGGCCTACAGCATGTGGCAAACCGGTGAGCATGTGGCTCTATTAGTATAGGAGATACCTGAAAACATATCACACTTTTCATCATAGTGCTTTTACCAATGCATAAAATGCATAGAGAAGTCATTTCAAATGAATCGTCCTCAGTGTTGTGAGAACGATGACGGGTTAAAATTTTTGGTGGTTTTTTGTTCAGTCCATAGGCCTGCAGCATGTGGCAAACCGGTGAGCATGTGGCTCTATTAGTATAGGAGATACCTGAAAACATATCACACTTTTCATCATAGTGCTTTTACCAATGCATAAAATGCATAGAGAAGTCATTTCAAATGAATCGTCCTCAGTGTTGTGAGAACGATGACGGGTTAAAATTTTTGGTGGTTTCTTGTTCAGTCCATAGGCCTACAGCATGTGGCAAACCGGTGAGCATGTGGCTCTATTAGTATAGGAGATACCTGAAAACATATCACACTTTTCATCATAGTGCTTTTACCAATGCATAAAATGCATAGAGAAGTCATTTCAAATGAATCGTCCTCAGTGTTGTGAGAACGATGACGGGTTAAAATTTTTGGTGGTTTTTTGTTCAGTCCATAGGCCTGCAGCATGTGGCAAACCGGTGAGCATGTGGCTCTATTAGTATAGGAGATACCTGAAAACATATCACACTTTTCATCATAATGCTTTTACCAATGCATAAAATGCATGGAGAAGTCATTTCGAATGAATGGTCCTCAGTGTTCTGAGAACGATGACGGGTTAAAATTTTTGGTGGTTTCTTGTTCAGTCCATAGGCCTACAGCATGTGGCAAACCGGTGAGCATGTGGCTCTATTAGTATAGGAGATACCTGAAAACATATCACACTTTTCATCATAGTGCTTTTACCAATGCATAAAATGCATAGAGAAGTCATTTCAAATGAATCGTCCTCAGTGTTGTGAGAACGATGACGGGTTAAAATTTTTGGTGGTTTTTTGTTCAGTCCATAGGCCTACAGCATGTGGCAAACCGGTGAGCATGTGGCTCTATTAGTATAGGAGATAACTGAAAACATATCACACTTTTCATCATAGTGCTTTTACCAATGCATAAAATGCATGGAGAAGTCATTTCGAATGAATCGTCCTCAGTGTTGTGAGAACGATGACGGGTTAAAATTTTTGGTGGTTTCTTGTTCAGTCCATAGGCCTGCAGCATGTGGCAAACCGGTGAGCATGTGGCTCTATTAGTATAGGAGATACCTGAAAACATATCACACTTTTCATCATAGTACTTTTACCAATGCATAAAATGCGCACAACACCAAAAATATATCCACCAAAGAAAGACCATGAAGGAATATAATTATACCACCAAAAAACTGCCTTCACACAAGGTCAGTAAAACTGAAGTAACTTTATTAACCAATCAAAAGAATAAAAAATATACATATAAAATACAGTGGGAATACACCAAAGCACAGGAATAGGTGGGCAACCCAGATATAAGCCCCATGAAGTAGTAACATCATATAAACATCAACATCAACCCAATCATATTTTGACGCAAAAAAGTAAATAAATGTGCAAGTGACCATGTACAAAATATGCAGACAAATGATAAGGTAATAGCAGTAACACATAAATATATAACAAAAGTAATGATATATAGTTACCAAATGGGGCACTCCTGGGGGACACACCAACACCCGACGCACGTTTCGCACCGAAATGCTTCGTCTGGGGGTCGGTGCGAAATGCGCGTCGGGTGTTGGTGGGTCCCCCAGGAGTGCCCCATTTGGTAACTATATATCATTACTTTTGTTATGTGTTGTGAGAACGATGACGGGTTAAAATTTTTGGTGGTTTCTTGTTCAGTCCATAGGCCTACAGCATGTGACAAACCGGTGAACATGTGGCTCTATTAGTATAGGCGATACCTGAAAACATATCACACTTTTCATCATAATGCTTTTACCAATGCATAAAATGCATGGAGAAGTCATTTCGAATGAATCGTCCTCAGTGCTGTGAGAACGATGATGGGTTAAAATTTTTGGTGGTTTCTTGTTCAGTCCATAGGCCTACAGCATGTGGCAAACCGGTGAGCATGTGGCTCTATTAGTATAGGAGATACCTGAAAACATATCACACTTTTCATCATAGTGCTTTTACCAATGCATAAAATGCATGGAGAAGTCATTTCGAATGAATCGTCCTCAGTGTTGTGAGAACAATGACGGGTTAAAATTTTTGGTGGTTTCTTGTTCAGTCCATAGGCCTACAGCATGTGGCAAACCGGTGAGCATGTATAGGAGATACCTGAAAACATTTTCATCATAGTGCTTTTACCAATGCATAAAATGCATGGAGAAGTCATTTCGAATGAATCGTCCTCAGTGTTGTGGGAACGATGACGGGTTAAAATTCTTGGTGGTTTCTTGTTCAGTCCATAGGCCTACAGCATGTGGCAAACCGGTGAGCATGTGGCTCTATTAGTATAGGAGATACCTGAAAACATATCACACTTTTCATCATAGTGCTTTTACCAATGCATAAAATGCATGGAGAAGTCATTTCGAATGAATCGTCCTCAGTGTTGTGAGAACAATGACGGGTTAACATTTTTGGTGGTTTCTTGTTCAGTCCATAGGCCTACAGCATGTGGCAAACCGGTGAGCATGTATAGGAGATACCTGAAAACATTTTCATCATAGTGCTTTTACCAATGCATAAAATGCATGGAGAAGTCATTTCGAATGAATCGTCCTCAGTGTTGTGGGAACGATGGCGGGTTAAAATTTTTGGTGGTTTCTTGTTCAGTCCATAGGCCTACAGCATGTGGCAAACCGGTGAGCATGTGGCTCTATTAGTATAGGAGATACCTGAAAACATATCACACTTTTCATCATAGTGCTTTTACCAATGCATAAAATGCATGGAGAAGTCATTTCGAATGAATCGTCCTCACTGCTGTGAGAACGATGACGGGTTAAAATTTTTGTTGGTTTCTTGTTCAGTCCATAGGCCTACAGCATGTGGCAAACCGGTGAGCATGTGGCTCTATTAGTATAGGAGATACCTGAAAACATATCACCGTTTCATCATATGCTTTTACCAATGCATAAAATGCATGGAGAAGTCATTTCGAATGAATCGTCCTCAGTGTTGTGAGAACGATGACGGGTTGAAATTTTTGGTGGTTTCTTGTTCAGTCCATAGGCCTACAGCATGTGGCAAACCGGTGAGCATGTGGCTCTATTAGTATAGGAGATACCTGAAAACATATCACCGTTTCATCATAGTGCTTTTACCAATGCATAAAATGCATGGAGAAGTCATTTCGAATGAATCGTCCTCAGTGTTGTGAGAACGATGACGGGTTGAAATTTTTGGTGGTTTCTTGTTCAGTCCATAGGCCTACAGCATGTGGCAAACCGGTGAGCATGTGGCTCTATTAGTATAGGAGATACCTGAAAACATATCACACTTTTCATCATAGTGCTTTTACCAATGCATAAAATGCATGGAGAAGTCATTTCGAATGAATCATCCTCAGTGTTGTGAGAACGATGACGGGTTAAAATTTTTGGTGGTTTCTTGTTCAGTCCATAGGCCTACAGCATGTGGCAAACCGGTGAGCATGTGGCTCTATTAGTATAGGAGATACCTGAAAACATATCACACTTTTCATCATAGTGCTTTTACCAATGCATAAAATGCATGGAGAAGTCATTTCGAATGAATCATCCTCAGTGTTGTGAGAACGATGACGGGTTAAAATTTTTGGTGGTTTCTTGTTCAGTCCATAGGCCTACAGCATGTGGCAAACCGTTGAGCATGTGGCTCTATTAGTATAGGAGATACCTGAAAACATATCACACTTTTCATCATAGTGCTTTTACCAATGCATAAAATGCATGGAAAAGTCATTTCGAATGAATCGTCCTCAGTGTTGTGAGAACAATGACGGGTTAAAATTTTTGGTGGTTTCTTGTTCAGTCCATAGGCCTACAGCATGTGGCAAACCGGTGAGCATGTGGCTCTATTAGTATAGGAGATACCTGAAAACATATCACACTTTTCATCATAGTGCTTTTACCAATGCATAAAATGCATGGAGAAGTCATTTCGAATGAATCGTCCTCAGTGTTGTGAGAACGATGACGGGTTAAAATTTTTGGTGGTTTCTTGTTCAGTCCATAGGCCTACAGCATGTGGCAAACCGGTGAGCATGTGGCTCTATTAGTATAGGAGATACCTGAAAACATATCACACTTTTCATCATAGTGCTTTTACCAATGCATAAAATGCATGGAGAAGTCATTTCGAATGAATCGTCCTCAGTGTTGTGAGAACGATGACGGGTTAAAATTTTTGGTGGTTTCTTGTTCAGTCCATAGGCCTACAGCATGTGGCAAACCGGTGAGCATGTGGCTCTATTAGTATCGGAGATACCTGAAAACATATCACACTTTTCATCATAGTGCTTTTACCAATGCATAAAATGCATGGAGAAGTCATTTCGAATGAATCGTCCTCAGTGTTGTGAGAACGATGACAGGTTAAAATTTTTGGTGGTTTCTTGTTCAGTCCATAGGCCTACAGCATGTGGCAAACCGGTGAGCATGTGGCTCTATTAGTATAGGAGATACCTGAAAACATATCACACTTTTCATCATAGTGCTTTTACCAATGCATCAAATGCATGGAGAAGTCATTTCGAATGAATTGTCCTCAGTGTTGTGAGAACAATGATGGGTTAAAATTTTTGGTGGTTTCTTGTTCAGTCCATAGGCATACAGCATGTGGCAAACCAGTGAGCATGTGGCTCTATTAGTATAGGAGATAACTGAAAACATATCACACTTTTCATCATAGTGCTTTTACCAATGCATAAAATGCATGGAGAAGTCATTTCGAATGAATCGTCCTCAGTGTTGTGAGAACGATGACGGGTTAAAATGTTTGGTGGTTTCTTGTTCAGTCCATAGGCCTACAGCATGTGGCAAACCGGTGAGCATGTGGCTCTATTAGTATAGGAGATACCTGAAAACATATCACACTTTTCATCATAGTGCTTTTACCAATGCATAAAATGCATGGAGAAGTCATTTCGAATGAATAGTCCTCAGTGTTGTGAGAATGATGACAGGTTAAAATTTTTGGTGGTTTCTTGTTCAGTCCATAGGCCTACAGCATGTGGCAAACCGGTGAGCATGTGGCTCTATTAGTATAGGAGATACCTGAAAACATATCACACTTTTCATCATAGTGCTTTTACCAATGCATAAAATGCATGGAGAAGTCAATTCGAATGAATCGTCCTCAGTGTTGTGAGAACGATGATGGGTTAAAATTTTTGGTGGTTTCTTGTTCAGTCCATAGGCCTACAGCATGTGGCAAAACAGTGAGCATGTGGCTCTATTAGTATAGGAGATACCTGAAAACATATCACACTTTTCATCATAGTGCCTTTACCAATGCATAAAATGCATGGAGAAGTCATTTCGAATGAATCGTCCTCAGTGCTGTGAGAACGATTGGTTAAAATTTTTGGTGGTTTCTTGTTCAGTCCATAGGCCTACAGCATGTGGCAAACCGGTGAGCATGTGGCTCTATTAGTATAGGAGATACCTGAAAACATATCACACTTTTCATCATAGTGCTTTTACCAATGCATAAAATGCATGGAGAAGTCATTTCGAATGAATCGTCCTCAGTGTTGTGAGAACAATGACGGGTTAACATTTTTGGTGGTTTCTTGTTCAGTCCATAGGCCTACAGCATGTGGCAAACCGGTGAGCATGTATAGGAGATACCTGAAAACATTTTCATCATAGTGCTTTTACCAATGCATAAAATGCATGGAGAAGTCATTTCGAATGAATCGTCCTCAGTGTTGTGGGAACGATGACGGGTTAAAATTTTTGGTGGTTTCTTGTTCAGTCCATAGGCCTACAACATGTGGCAAACCGGTGAGCATGTGGCTCTATTAGTATAGGAGATACCTGAAAACATATCACACTTTTCATCATAGTGCTTTTACCAATGCATAAAATGCATGGAGAAGTCATTTCGAATGAATCGTCCTCAGTGCTGTGAGAACGATGACGGGTTAAAATTTTTGGTGGTTTCTTGTTCAGTCCATAGGCCTACAGCATGTGGCAAACCGGTGAGCATGTGGCTCTATTAGTATAGGAGATACCTGAAAACATATCACACTTTTCATCATAGTGCTTTTACCAATGCATAAAATGCATGGAGAAGTCATTTCGAATGAATCGTCCTCAGTGTTGTGAGAACGATGACGGGTTAAAATTTTTGGTGGTTTCTTGTTCAGTCCATAGGCCTACAGCATGTGGCAATCCGGTGAGCATGTGGCTCTATTAGTATAGGAGATACCTGAAAACATATCACACTTTTCATCATAGTGCTTTTACCAATGCATAAAATGCATGGAGAAGTCATTTCGAATGAATCATCCTCAGTGTTGTGAGAACGATGACGGGTTAAAATTTTTGGTGGTTTCTTGTTCAGTCCATAGGCCTACAGCATGTGGCAAACCGTTGAGCATGTGGTTCTATTAGTATAGGAGATACCTGAAAACATATCACACTTTTCATCATAGTGCTTTTACCAATGCATAAAATGCATGGAGAAGTCATTTCGAATGAATCGTCCTCAGTGTTGTGAGAACGATGACGGGTTAAAATTTTTGGTGGTTTCTTGTTCAGTCCATAGGCCTACAGCATGTGGCAAACCGGTGAGCATGTGGCTCTATTAGTATAGGAGATACCTGAAAAGATATCACACTTTTCATCATAGTGCTTTTACCAATGCATAAAATGCATGGAGAAGTCATTTCGAATGAATCGTCCTCAGTGTTGTGAGAACGATGACGGGTTAAAATTTTTGGTGGTTTCTTGTTCAGTTCAGAGGCCTACAGCATGTGGCAAACCGGTGAGCATATGGCTCTATTAGTATAAGAGATACCTGACAACATATCACACTTTTCATCATAGTGCTTTTACCAATGCATAAAAAGCATGGAGAAGTCATTTCGAATGAATCGTCCTCAGTGTTGTGAGAACGATGACGGGTTAAAATTTTTGGTGGTTTCTTGTTCAGTCCATTGGCCTACAGCATAAGGCAAACCGGTGAGCATGCATAGGAGATACCTGAAAAAAAATTCATCATAGTGCTTTTACCAATGCATAAAAAGCATGGAGAAGTCATTTCGAATGAATCGTCCTCAGTGTTGTGAGAACGATGACGGGTTAAAATTTTTGGTGGTTTCTTGTTCAGTCCATAGGCCTACAGCATGTGGCAAACTGGTGAGCATGTGGCTCTATTAGTATAGGAGATACCTGAAAACATTTTCATCATAGTGCTTTTACCAATGCATAAAATGCATGGAGAAGTCATTTCGAATGAATCGTTCTCAGTGTTGTGAGAACGATGACGGGTTAAAATTTTTGGTGGTTTCTTGTTCAGTCCATAGACCTGCAGCATGTGCCAAACCGGTGAGCATGTGGCTCTATTAGTATAGGAGATACCTGAAAACATGTCACACTTTTCATCATAGTGCCTTTACCAATGCATAAAATGAATGGAGAAGTCATTTTGAATGAATCGTCCTCAGTGTTGTGAGAACGATGACGGGTTAAAATTTTTGGTGGTTTCTTGTTCAGTCCATAGGCCTGCAGCATGTGGCAAACCGGTGAGCATGTGGCTCTATTAGTATAGGAGATACCTGAAAACATATCACACTTTTCATCATAATGCTTTTACCAATGCATAAAATGCATGGAGAAGTCATTTTGAATGAATGGTCCTCAGTGTTGTGAGAACGATGACAGGTTAAAATTTTTGGTGGTTTCTTGTTCATTCCATAGGCCTGCAGCATGTGGCAAACCGGTGAGCATGTGGCTCTATTAGTATAGGAGATACCTGAAAACATATCACACTTTTCATCATAATGCTTTTACCAATGCATAAAATGCATGGAGAAGTCATTTCGAATGAATGGTCCTCAGTGTTCTGAGAACGATGACGGGTTAAAATTTTTGGTGGTTTCTTGTTCAGTCCATAGGCCTACAGCATGTGGCAAACCGGTGAGCATGTGGCTCTATTAGTATAGGAGATACCTGAAAACATATCACACTTTTCATCATAGTGCTTTTACCAATGCATAAAATGCATGGAGAAGTCATTTCGAATGAATCGTCCTCAGTGTTGTGAGAACGATGACGGGTTAAAATTTTTGGTGGTTTCTTGTTCAGTCCATAGGCCTACAGCATGTGGCAAACCGGTGAGCATGTGGCTCTATTAGTATAGGAGATACCTGAAAACATATCACACTTTTCATCATAGTGCTTTTACCAATGCATAAAATGCATAGAGAAGTCATTTCAAATGAATCGTCCTCAGTGTTGTGAGAATGATGACGGGTTAAAATTTTTGGTGGTTTTTTGTTCAGTCCATAGGCCTACAGCATGTGGCAAACCGGTGAGCATGTGGCTCTATTAGTATAGGAGATACCTGAAAACATATAACACTTTTCATCATAGTGCTTTTACCAATGCATAAAATGCATGGAGAAGTCATTTCGAATGAATCGTCCTCAGTGTTGTGAGAACGATGACGGGTTAAAATTTTTGGTGGTTTCTTGTTCAGTCCATAGGCCTGCAGCATGTGGCAAACCGGTGAGCATGTGGCTCTATTAGTATAGGAGATACCTGAAAACATATCACACTTTTCATCATAGTACTTTTACCAATGCATAAAATGCGCACAACACCAAAAATATATCCACCAAAGAAAGACCATGAAGGAATATAATTATACCACCAAAAAACTGCCTTCACACAAGGTCAGTAAAACTGAAGTAACTTTATTAACCAATCAAAAGAATAAAAAATATACATATAAAATACAGTGGGAATACACCAAAGCACAGGAATAGGTGGGCAACCCAGATATAAGCCCCATGAAGTAGTAACATCATATAAACATCAACATCAACCCAATCATATTTTGACGCAAAAAAGTAAATAAATGTGCAAGTGACCATGTACAAAATATGCAGACAAATGATAAGGTAATAGCAGTAACACATAAATATATAACAAAAGTAATGATATATAGTTACCAAATGGGGCACTCCTGGGGGACCCACCAACACCCGACGCACGTTTCGCACGGAAATGCTTCGTCTGGGGGTCGGTGCGAAACGCGCGTCGGGTGTTGGTGGGTCCCCCAGGAGTGCCCCATTTGGTAACTATATATCATTACTTTTGTTATGTGTTGTGAGAACGATGACGGGTTAAAATTTTTGGTGGTTTCTTGTTCAGTCCATAGGCCTACAGCATGTAGCAAACCGGTGAGCATGTGGCTCTATTAGTATAGGCGATACCTGAAAACATATCACACTTTTCATCATAGTGCTTTTACCAATGCATAAAATGCATGGAGAAGTCATTTCGAATGAATCGTCCTCAGTGTTGTGAGAACAATGACGGGTTAAAATTTTTGGTGGTTTCTTGTTCAGTCCATAGGCCTACAGCATGTGGCAAACCGGTGAGCATGTATAGGAGATACCTGAAAACATTTTCATCATAGTGCTTTTACCAATGCATAAAATGCATGGAGAAGTCATTTCGAATGAATCGTCCTCAGTGTTGTGGGAACGATGACGGGTTAAAATTTTTGGTAGTTTCTTGTTCAGTCCATAGGCCTACAGCATGTGGCAAACCGGTGAGCATGTGGCTCTATTAGTATAGGAGATACCTGAAAACATTTTCATCATAGTGCTTTTACCAATGCATAAAATGCATGGAGAAGTCATTTCGAATGAATCGTCCTCAGTGTTGTGAGAACGATGACAGGTTAACATTTTTGGTGGTTTCTTGTTCAGTCCATAGGCCTACAGCATGTGGCAAACCGGTGAGCATGTGGCTCAATTAGTATAGGAGATACCATCAAACATTTTCATCATAGTGCTTTTACCAATGCATAAAATGCATGGAGAAGTCATTTCGAATGAATCGTCCTCAGTGTTGTGAGAACGATGACGGGTTAAAATTTTTGGTGGTTTCTTGTTCAGTCCATAGGCCTACAGCATGTGGCAAACCGGTGAGCATGTGGCTCTATTAGTATAGGAGATACCTGAAAACATATCACACTTTTCATCATAGTGCTTTTACCAATGCATAAAATGCATGGAGAAGTCATTTCGAATGAATCGTCCTCAGTGCTGTGAGAACGATGACGGGTTAAATTTTTTGGTGGTTTCTTGTTCAGTCCATAGGCCTACAGCATGTGGCAAACCGGTGAGCATGTGGCTCTATTAGTATAGGAGATACCTGAAAACATATCACACTTTTCATCATAGTGCTTTTACCAATGCATAAAATGCATGGAGAAGTCATTTCGAATGAATCGTCCTCAGTGTTGTGAGAACGATGACGGGTTAAAATTTTTGGTGGTTTCTTGTTCAGTCCATAGGCCTACAGCATGTGGCAAACCGGTGAGCATGTGGCTCTATTAGTATAGGAGATACCTGAAAACATATCACACTTTTCATCATAGTGCTGTTACCAATGCATGAAATGCATGGAGAAGTCATTTCGAATGAATCGTCCTCAGTGTTGTGGGAACGATGACGGGTTAAAATTTTTGGTGGTTTCTTGTTCAGTCCATAGGCCTACAGCATGTGGCAAACCGGTGAGCATGTGGCTCTATTAGTATAGGAGATACCTGAAAACATATCACACTTTTCATCATAGTGCTTTTACCAATGCATAAAATGCATGGAGAAGTCATTTCGAATGAATCGTCCTCAGTGTTGTGAGAACGATGACGGGTTAAAATTTTTGGTGGTTTCTTGTTCAGTCCATAGGCCTACAGCATGTGGCAAACCGGTGAGCATGTGGCTCTATTAGTATAGGAGATACCTGAAAACATATCACACTTTTCATCATAGTGCTGTTACCAATGCATGAAATGCATGGAGAAGTCATTTCGAATGAATCGTCCTCAGTGTTGTGGGAACGATGACGGGTTAAAATTTTTGGTGGTTTCTTGTTCAGTCCATAGGCCTACAGCATGTGGCAAACCGGTGAGCATGTGGCTCTATTAGTATAGGAGATACCTGAAAACATATCACACTTTTCATCATAGTGCTTTTACCAATGCATAAAATGCATGGAGAAGTCATTTCAAATGAATCGTCCTCAGTGTTGTGAGAACGATGACGGGTTAAAATCTTTGGTGGTTTCTTGTTCAGTCCATAGGCCTACAGCATGTGGCAAACCGGTGAGCATGTGGCTCTATTAGTATAGGAGATACCTGAAAACATATCACACTTTTCATCATAGTGCTTTTACCAATGCATAAAATGCATGGAGAAGTCATTTCGAATGAATCGTCCTCAGTGTTGTGAGAACGATGACGGGTTAAATTTTTTGGTGGTTTCTTGTTCAGTCCATAGGCCTACAGCATGTGGCAAACCGGTGAGCATGTGGCTCTATTAGTATAGGAGATACCTGAAAACATATCACACTTTTCATCATAGTGCTTTTACCAATGCATGAAAAGCATGGAGAAGTCATTTCGAATGAATCGTCCTCAGTGTTGTGAGAACGATGACGGGTTAAAATTTTTGGTGGTTTCTTGTTCAGTCCATAGGCCTACAGCATGTGGCAAACCGGTGAGCATGTGGCTCTATTAGTATAGGAGATACCTGAAAACATATCACACTTTTCATCATAGTGCTTTTACCAATGCATAAAATGCATGGAGAAGTCATTTCGAATGAATCGTCCTCAGTGTTGTGAGAATGATGACAGGTTAAAATTTTTTGTTGGTTTCTTATTCAGTCCATAGGCCTACAGCATGTGGCAAACCGGTGAGCATGTGGCTCTATTAGTATAGGAGATACCTGAAAACATATCACACTTTTCATCATAGTGCTTTTACCAATGCATAAAATGCATGGAGAAGTCATTTCGAATGAATCGTCCTCAGTGTTGTGAGAACAATGACGGGTTAACATTTTTGGTGGTTTCTTGTTCAGTCCATAGGCCTACAGCATGTGGCAAACCGGTGAGCATGTATAGGAGATACCTGAAAACATTTTCATCATAGTGCTTTTACCAATGCATAAAATGCATGGAGAAGTCATTTCGAATGAATCGTCCTCAGTGTTGTGGGAACGATGACGGGTTAAAATTTTTGGTGGTTTCTTGTTCAGTCCATAGGCCTACAACATGTGGCAAACCGGTGAGCATGTGGCTCTATTAGTATAGGAGATACCTGAAAACATATCACACTTTTCATCATAGTGCTTTTACCAATGCATAAAATGCATGGAGAAGTCATTTCGAATGAATCGTACTCAGTGCTGTGAGAACGATGACGGGTTAAAATTTTTGGTGGTTTCTTGTTCAGTCCATAGGCCTACAGCATGTGGCAAACCGGTGAGCATGTGGCTCTATTAGTATAGGAGATACCTGAAAACATATCACACTTTTCATCATAGTGCTGTTACCAATGCATGAAATGCATGGAGAAGTCATTTCGAATGAATCGTCCTCAGTGTTGTGGGAACGATGACGGGTTAAAATTTTTGGTGGTTTCTTGTTCAGTCCATAGGCCTACAGCATGTGGCAAACCGGTGAGCATGTGGCTCTATTAGTATAGGAGATACCTGAAAACATATCACACTTTTCATCATAGTGCTTTTACCAATGCATAAAATGCATGGAGAAGTCATTTCAAATGAATCGTCCTCAGTGTTGTGAGAACGATGACGGGTTAAAATCTTTGGTGGTTTCTTGTTCAGTCCATAGGCCTACAGCATGTGGCAAACCGGTGAGCATGTGGCTCTATTAGTATAGGAGATACCTGAAAACATATCACACTTTTCATCATAGTGCTTTTACCAATGCATGAAATGCATGGAGAAGTCATTTCGAATGAATCGTCCTCAGTGTTGTGAGAACGATGACGGGTTAAAATTTTTGGTGGTTTCTTGTTCAGTCCATAGGCCTACAGCATGTGGCAAACCGGTGAGCATGTGGCTCTATTAGTATAGGAGATACCTGAAAACATATCACACTTTTCATCATAGTGCTTTTACCAATGCATAAAATGCATGGAGAAGTCATTTCGAATGAATCGTCCTCAGTGTTGTGAGAATGATGACAGGTTAAAATTTTTGGTGGTTTCTTATTCAGTCCATAGGCCTACAGCATGTGGCAAACCGGTGAGCATGTGGCTCTATTAGTATAGGAGATACCTGAAAACATATCACACTTTTCATCATAGTGCTTTTACCAATGCATGAAATGCATGGAGAAGTCATTTCGAATGAATCGTCCTCAGTGTTGTGAGAACGATGACGGGTTAAAATTTTTGGTGGTTTCTTGTTCAGTCCATAGGCCTACAGCATGTGGCAAACCGGTGAGCATGTGGCTCTATTAGTATAGGAGATACCTGAAAACATATCACACTTTTCATCATAGTGCTTTTACCAATGCATAAAATGCATGGAGAAGTCATTTCGAATGAATCGTCCTCAGTGTTGTGAGAACGATGACGGGTTAAAATTTTTGGTGGTTTCTTGTTCAGTCCATAGGCCTACAGCATGTGGCAAACCGGTGAGCATGTGGCTCTATTAGTATAGGAGATACCTGAAAACATTTTCATCATAGTGCTTTTACCAATGCATAAAATGCATGGAGAAGTCATTTTGAATGAATCGTCCTCAGTGATGTGAGAACGATGACAGGTTAAAACTTTTGGTGGTTTCTTGTTCAGTCCATAGGCCTACAGCATGTGGCAAACCGGTGAGCATGTGGCTCTATTAGTATAGGAGATACCTGAAAACATATCACACTTTTCATCATAGTGCTTTTACCAATGCATAAAATGCATGGAGAAGTCATTTCGAATGAATCGTCCTCAGTGTTGTGAGAACGATGACAGGTTAAACTATTTGGTGGTTTCTTGTTCAGTCCATAGGCCTACAGCATGTGGCAAACCGGTGAGCATGTGGCTCTATTAGTATAGGAGACACCTGAAAACATTTTCATCATAGTGCTTTTACCAATTCATAAAATGCATGGAGAAGTCATTTCGAATGAATCGTCCTCAGTGTTGTGAGAACGATGACGGGTTAAAATTTTTGGTGGTTTCTTGTTCATTCCATAGGCCTACAGCAAGTGGCAAACCGGTGAGCATGTGGCTCTATTAGTATAGGAGATACCTGAAAACATCACACTTTTCATCATAGTGCTTTTACCAATGCATAAAATGCATGGAGACGTCATTTCGAATGAATCGTCCTCAGTGTTGTGAGAATGATGACGGGTTAAAATTTTTGGTGGTTTGTTGTTCAGTCCATAGGCCTACAGCATGTGGCAAACCGGTGAGCATGTGGCTCTATTAGTATAGGAGATACCTGAAAACATATCACACTTTTCATCATAGTGCTTTTACCAATGCATGAAATGCATGGAGAAGTCATTTCGAATGAATCGTCCTCAGTGTTGTGAGAACGATGACGGGTTAAAATTTTTGGTGGTTTCTTGTTCAGTCCATAGGTTTACAGCATGTGGCAAACCGGTGAGCATGTGGCTCTATTAGTATAGGAGATACCTGAAAACATATCACACTTTTCATCATAGTGCTTTTACCAATGCATAAAATGCATGGAGAAGTCATTTCGAATGAATGGTCCTCAGTGTTGTGAGAACGATGACGGGTTAAAATTTTTGGTGGTTTCTTGTTCAGTCCATAGGCCTACAGCATGTGGCAAACCGGTGAGCATGTGGCTCTATTAGTATAGGAGATACCTGAAAACATATCACACTTTTCATCATAGTGCAATTACCAATGCATAAAATGCATGGAGAAGTCATTTCGAATGAATCGTCCTCAGTGTTGTGAGAACGATGACGGGTTAAAATTTTTGGTGGTTTCTTGTTCAGTCCATAGGCCTACAGCATGTGGCAAACCGGTGAGCATGTGGCTCTATTAGTATAGGAGATACCTGAAAACATATCACACATTTCATCATAGTGCTTTTACCAATGCATGAAATGCATGGAGAAGTCATTTCGAATGAATCGTCTTCAGTGTTGTGAGAACGATGATGGGTTAAAATTTTTGGTGGTTTCTTGTTCAGTCCATAGGCCTACAGCATGTGGCAACCCGGTGAGCATGTGGCTCTATTAGTATAGGAGATACCTGAAAGCATATCACACTTTTCATCATAGTGCTTTTACCAATGCATAAAATGCATGGAGAAGTCATTTCGAATGAATCGTCCTCAGTGTTGTGAGAACGATGACGGGTTAAAATTTTTGGTGGTTTCTTGTTCAGTCCATAGGCCTACAGCATGTGGCAAACCGGTGAGCATGTGGCTCTATTAGTATAGGAGATACCTGAAAACATATCACACTTTTCATCATAGTGCTTTTACCAATGCATAAAATGCATGGAGAAGTCATTTCAAATGAATCGTCCTCAGTGTTGTGAGAACGATGACGGGTTAAAATTTTTGGTGGTTTCTTGTTCAGTCCATAGGCCTACAGCATGTGGCAAACCGGTGAGCATGTGGCTCTATTAGTATAGGAGATACCTGAAAACATATCACACTTTTCATCATAGTGCTTTTACCAATGCATAAAATGCATGGAGAAGTCATTTCGAATGAATCGTCCTCAGTGTTGTGAGAACGATGACGGGTTAAAATTTTTGGTGGTTTCTTGTTCAGTCCATAGGCCTACAGCATGTGGCAAACCGGTGAGCATGTGGCTCTATTAGTATAGGAGATACCTGAAAACATATCACACTTTTCATCATAGTGCTTTTACCAATGCATGAAATGCATGGAGAAGTCATTTCGAATGAATCGTCCTCAGTGTTGTGAGAACGATGACGGGTTAAAATTTTTGGTGGTTTCTTGTTCAGTCCATAGGTTTACAGCATGTGGCAAACCGGTGAGCATGTGGCTCTATTAGTATAGGAGATACCTGAAAACATATCACACTTTTCATCATAGTGCTTTTACCAATGCATAAAATGCATGGAGAAGTCATTTCGAATGAATGGTCCTCAGTGTTGTGAGAACGATGACGGGTTAAAATTTTTGGTGGTTTCTTTTTCAGTCCATAGGCCTACAGCATGTGGCAAACCGGTGAGCATGTGGCTCTATTAGTATAGGAGATACCTGAAAACATATCACACTTTTCATCATAGTGCAATTACCAATGCATAAAATGCATGGAGAAGTCATTTCGAATGAATCGTCCTCAGTGTTGTGAGAACGATGACGGTTTAAAATTTTTGGTGGTTTCTTGTTCAGTCCATAGGCCTACAGCATGTGGCAAACCGGTGAGCATGTGGCTCTATTAGTATAGGAGATACCTGAAAACATATCACACTTTTCATCATAGTGCTTTTACCAATGCATGAAATGCATGGAGAAGTCATTTCGAATGAATCGTCTTCAGTGTTGTGAGAACGATGATGGGTTAAAATTTTTGGTGGTTTCTTGTTCAGTCCATAGGCCTACAGCATGTGGCAACCCGGTGAGCATGTGGCTCTATTAGTATAGGAGATACCTGAAAGCATATCACACTTTTCATCATAGTGCTTTTACCAATGCATAAAATGCATGGAGAAGTCATTTCGAATGAATCGTCCTCAGTGTTGTGAGAACGATGACGGGTTAAAATTTTTGGTGGTTTCTTGTTCAGTCCATAGGCCTACAGCATGTGGCAAACCGGTGAGCATGTGGCTCTATTAGTATAGGAGATACCTGAAAACATATCACACTTTTCATCATAGTGCTTTTACCAATGCATAAAATGCATGGAGAAGTCATTTCAAATGAATCGTCCTCAGTGTTGTGAGAACGATGACGGGTTAAAATTTTTGGTGGTTTCTTGTTCAGTCCATAGGCCTACAGCATGTGGCAAACCGGTGAGCATGTGGCTCTATTAGTATAGGAGATACCTGAAAACATATCACACTTTTCATCATAGTGCTTTTACCAATGCATAAAATGCATGGAGAAGTCATTTCGAATGAATCGTCCTCAGTGTTGTGAGAACGATGACGGGTTAAAATTTTTGGTGGTTTCTTGTTCAGTCCATAGGCCTACAGCATGTGGCAAACCGGTGAGCATGTGGCTCTATTAGTATAGGAGATACCTGAAAACATATCACACTTTTCATCATAGTGCTTTTACCAATGCATGAAATGCATGGAGAAGTCATTTCGAATGAATCGTCCTCAGTGTTGTGAGAACGATGACGGGTTAAAATTTTTGGTGGTTTCTTGTTCAGTCCATAGGTTTACAGCATGTGGCAAACCGGTGAGCATGTGGCTCTATTAGTATAGGAGATACCTGAAAACATATCACACTTTTCATCATAGTGCTTTTACCAATGCATAAAATGCATGGAGAAGTCATTTCGAATGAATGGTCCTCAGTGTTGTGAGAACGATGACGGGTTAAAATTTTTGGTGGTTTCTTGTTCAGTCCATAGGCCTACAGCATGTGGCAAACCGGTGAGCATGTGGCTCTATTAGTATAGGAGATACCTGAAAACATATCACACTTTTCATCATAGTGCTTTTACCAATGCATAAAATGCATGGAGAAGTCATTTCAAATGAATCGTCCTCAGTGTTGTGAGAACGATGACGGGTTAAAATTTTTGGTGGTTTCTTGTTCAGTCCATAGGCCTACAGCATGTGGCAAACCGGTGAGCATGTGGCTCTATTAGTATAGGAGATACCTGAAAACATATCACACTTTTCATCATAGTGCTTTTACCAATGCATAAAATGCATGGAGAAGTCATTTCGAATGAATCGTCCTCAGTGTTGTGAGAACGATGACGGGTTAAAATTTTTGGTGGTTTCTTGTTCAGTCCATAGGCCTACAGCATGTGGCAAACCGGTGAGCATGTGGCTCTATTAGTATAGGAGATACCTGAAAACATATCACACTTTTCATCGTAGTGCTTTTACCAATGCATGAAATGCATGGAGAAGTCATTTCGAATGAATCGTCCTCAGTGTTGTGAGAACAATGACGGGTTAAAATTTTTGGTGGTTTCTTGTTCAGTCCATAGGTTTACAGCATGTGGCAAACCGGTGAGCATGTGGCTCTATTAGTATAGGAGATACCTGAAAACATATCACACTTTTCATCATAGTGCTTTTACCAATGCATAAAATGCATGGAGAAGTCATTTCGAATGAATGGTCCTCAGTGTTGTGAGAACGATGACGGGTTAAAATTTTTGGTGGTTTCTTGTTCAGTCCATAGGCCTACAGCATGTGGCAAACCGGTGAGCATGTGGCTCTATTAGTATAGGAGATACCTGAAAACATATCACACTTTTCATCATAGTGCAATTACCAATGCATAAAATGCATGGAGAAGTCATTTCGAATGAATCGTCCTCAGTGTTGTGAGAACGATGACGGGTTAAAATTTTTGGTGGTTTCTTGTTCAGTCCATAGGCCTACAGCATGTGGCAAACCGGTGAGCATGTGGCTCTATTAGTATAGGAGATACCTGAAAACATATCACACTTTTCATCATAGTGCTTTTACCAATGCATGAAATGCATGGAGAAGTCATTTCGAATGAATCGTCTTCAGTGTTGTGAGAACGATGATGGGTTAAAATTTTTGGTGGTTTCTTGTTCAGTCCATAGGCCTACAGCATGTGGCAACCCGGTGAGCATGTGGCTCTATTAGTATAGGAGATACCTGAAAACATATCACACTTTTCATCATAGTGCTTTTACCAATGCATAAAATGCATGGAGAAGTCATTTCGAATGAATCGTCCTCAGTGTTGTAAGAACGATGACGGGTTAACATTTTTGGTGGTTTCTTGTTCAGTCCATAGGCCTACAGCATGTGGCAAACCGGTGAGCATGTGGCTCTATTAGTATAGGAGATACCTGAAAACATATCACACTTTTCATCATAGTGCTTTTACCAATGCATAAAATGCATGGAGAAGTCATTTCAAATGAATCGTCCTCAGTGTTGTGAGAACGATGACGGGTTAAAATTTTTGGTGGTTTCTTGTTCAGTCCATAGGCCTACAGCATGTGGCAAACCGGTGAGCATGTGGCTCTATTAGTATAGGAGATACCTGAAAACATATCACACTTTTCATCATAGTGCTTTTACCAATGCATAAAATGCATGGAGAAGTCATTTCGAATGAATCGTCCTCAGTGTTGTGAGAACGATGACGGGTTAAAATTTTTGGTGGTTTCTTGTTCAGTCCATAGGCCTACAGCATGTGGCAAACCGGTGAGCATGTGGCTCTATTAGTATAGGAGATACCTGAAAACATATCACACTTTTCATCATAGTGCTTTTACCAATGCATAAAATGCATGGAGAAGTCATTTCGAATGAATCGTCCTCAGTGTTGTGAGAACGATGACTGGTTAAAATTTTTGGTGGTTTCTTGTTCAGTCCATAGGCCTACAGCATGTGGCAAACCGGTGAGCATGTGGCTCTATTAGTATAGGAGATACCTGAAAACATATCACACTTTTCATCATAGTGCTTTTACCAATGCATAAAATGCATGGAGAAGTCATTTCGAATTAATCGTCCTCAGTGTTGTGAGAACGATGACGGGTTAAAATTTTTGGTGGTTTCTTGTTCAATCCATAGGCCTACAGCATGTGGCAAACCGGTGAGCATGTGGCTCTATTAGTATAGGAGATACCTGAAAACATATCACACTTTTCATCATAGTGCTTTTACCAATGCATAAAATGCATGGAGAAGTCATTTCGAATGAATCGTTGTCAGTGTTGTGAGAATGATGACGGGTTAAAATTTTTGGTTGTTTCTTGTTCAGTCCATAGGCCTACAGCATGTGGCAAACCGGTGAGCATGTGGCTCTATTAGTATAGGAGAAACCTGAAAACATATCACACTTTTCATCATAGTGTTTTTACCAATGCATAAAAAGCATGGAGAAGTCATTTCGAATGAATCGTCCTCAGTGTTGTGAGAACGATGACAAGTTAAAATTTTTGGTGGTTTCTTGTTCAGTCCATAGGCCTACAGCATGTGGCAAACCGGTGAGCATGTGGCTCTATTAGTATAGGAGATACCTGAAAACATATCACACTTTTCATCATAGTGCTTTTACCAATGCATAAAAAGTATGGAGAAGTCATTTCGAATGAATCGTCCTCAGTGTTGTGAGAACGATGACGGGTTAAAATTTTTGGTGGTTTCTTGTTCAGTCCATAGGCCTACAGCATGTGGCAAACCCGTGAGCATGTATAGGAGATACCTGAAAACATTTTCATCATAGTGCTTTTACCAATGCATAAAATGCATGGAGAAGTCATTTCGAAAGAATCGTCCTCAGTGTTGTGAGAATGATGACGGGTTAAAATTTTTGGTGGTTTCTTGTTCAGTCCATAGGCCTACAGCATGTGGCAAACCGGTGAGCATGTGGCTCTATTAGTATAGGAGATACCTGAAAACATTTTCATCATAGTGTTTTTACCAATGCATAAAATGCATGGAGAAGTCATTTCGAATGAATTGTCCTCAGTGTTGTGAGAACGATGACGGGTTAACATTTTTGGTGGTTTCTTGTTCAGTCCATAGGCCTACAGCATGTGGCAAACCGGTGAGCATGTGGCTCTATTAGTATAGGAGATACCTGAAAACATATCACACTTTTCATCATAGTGCTTTTACCAATGCATGAAATGCATGGAGAAGTCATTTCGAATGAATCGTCCTCAGTGTTGTGAGAACGATGATGGGTTAAAATTTTTGGTGGTTTCTTGTTCAGTCCATAGGCCTACAGCATGTGGCAAACCGGTGAGCATGTGGCTCTATTAGTATAGGAGATACCTGAAAACATATCACACTTTTCATCATAGTGCTTTTACCAATGCATGAAATGCATGGAGAAGTCATTTCGAATGAATCGTCCTCAGTGTTGTGAGAACGATGATGGGTTAAAATTTTTGGTGGTTTCTTGTTCAGTCCATAGGCCTACAGCATGTGGCAACCCGGTGAGCATGTGGCTCTATTAGTATAGGAGATACCTGAAAACATATCACACTTTTCATCATAGTGCTTTTACCAATGCATAAAATGCATGGAGAAGTCATTTCGAATGAATCGTCCTCAGTGTTGTGAGAACGATGACGGGTTAACATTTTTGGTGATTTCTTGTTCAGTCCATAGGCCTGCAGCATGTGGCAAACCGGTGAGCATGTGGCTCTATTAGTATAGGAGATACCTGAAAACATATCACACTTTTCATCATAGTGCCTTTACCAATGCATAAAATGCATGGAGAAGTCATTTCGAATGAATCGTCCTCAGTGTTGTGAGAACGATGACGGGTTAAAATTTTTGGTGGTTTCTTGTTCAGTCCATAGGCCTGCAGCACGTGGCAAACTGGTGAGCATGTGGCTCTATTAGTATAGGAGATACCTGAAAACATATCACACTTTTCATCATAGTGCTTTTACCAATGCATAAAATGCATGGAGAAGTCAATTCGAATGAATGGTCCTCAGTGTTGTGAGAACGATGACGGGTTAAAATTTTTGGTGGTTTCTTGTTCAGTCCATAGGCCTACAGCATGTGGCAAACCAGTTTGCATGTGGCTCTATTAGTATAGGAGATACCTGAAAACATATCACACTTTTCATCATAGTGCTTTTACCAATGCATAAAATGCATGGAGAAGTCATTTCGAATGAATCGTCCTCAGTGTTGTGAGAACGATGACGGGTTAAAATATTTGGTGGTTTCTTGTTCAGTCCATAGGCCTACAGCATGTGGCAAACCGGTGAGCATGTGGCTCTATTAGTATAGGAGACACCTGAAAATATTTTCATCATAGTGCTTTTACCAATGCATAAAATGCATGGAGAAGTCATTTCGAATGAATCGTCCTCAGTGTTGTGAGAACGATGACGGGTTAAAATTTTTGGTGGTTTCTTGTTCATTCCATAGGCCTACAGCATGTGGCAAACCGGTGAGCATGTGGCTCTATTAGTATAGGAGATACCTGAAAACATCACACTTTTCATCATAGTGCTTTTACCAAGGCATAAAATGTATGGAGAAGTCATTTCGAATGAATCGTCCTCAGTGTTATGAGAACGATGACGGGTTAAAATTTTTGGTGGTTTCTTGTTCAGTCCATAGGCCTACAGCATGTGGCAAACCGGTGAGCATGTGGCTCTATTAGTATAGGAGATACCTGAAAACATATCACACTTTTCATCATAGTGCTTTTACCAATGCATAAAATGCATGGAGAAGTCATTTCGAATGAATCGTCCTCAGTGTTGTGAGAACGATGACGGGTTAAAATTTTTGGTGGTTTCTTGTTCAGTCCATAGGCCTACAGCATGTGGCAAACCGGTGAGCATGTGGCTCTATTAGTATAGGAGATACCTGAAAACATATCACACTTTTCATCATAGTGCTTTTACCAATGCATGAAATGCATGGAGAAGTCATTTCGAATGAATCGTCCTCAGTGTTGTGAGAACGATGACGGGTTAAAATTTTTGGTGGTTTCTTGTTCAGTCCATAGGTTTACAGCATGTGGCAAACCGGTGAGCATGTGGCTCTATTAGTATAGGAGATACCTGAAAACATATCACACTTTTCATCATAGTGCTTTTACCAATGCATAAAATGCATGGAGAAGTCATTTCAAATGAATGGTCCTCAGTGTTGTGAGAACGATGACGGGTTAAAATTTTTGGTGGTTTCTTGTTCAGTCCATAGGCCTACAGCATGTGGCAAACCGGTGAGCATGTGGCTCTATTAGTATAGGAGATACCTAAAAACATATCACACTTTTCATCATAGTGCAATTACCAATGCATAAAATGCATGGAGAAGTCATTTCGAATGAATCGTCCTCAGTGTTGTGAGAACGATGACGGGTTAACATTTTTGGTGGTTTCTTGTTCAGTCCATAGGCCTACAGCATGTGGCAAACCGGTGAGCATGTGGCTCTATTAGTATAGGAGATACCTGAAAACATATCACACTTTTCATCATAGTGCTTTTACCAATGCATGAAATGCATGGAGAAGTCATTTCGAATGAATCGTCCTCAGTGTTGTGAGAACGATGATGGGTTATAATTTTTGGTGGTTTCTTGTTCAGTCCATAGGCCTACAGCATGTGGCAACCCGGTGAGCATGTGGCTCTATTAGTATAGGAGATACCTGAAAACATATCACACTTTTCATCATAGTGCTTTTACCAATGCATAAAATGCATGGAGAAGTCATTTCGAATGAATCGTCCTCAGTGTTGTGAGAACGATGACGGGTTAAAATTTTTGGTGGTTTCTTGTTCAGTCCATAGGCCTACAGCATGTGGCAAACCGGTGAGCATGTGGCTCTATTAGTATAGGAGATACCTGAAAACATATCACACTTTTCATCATAGTGCTTTTACCAATGCATAAAATGCATGGAGAAGACATTTCGAATGAATCGTCCTCAGTGTTGTGAGAACGATGACGAGTTAAAATTTTTGGTGGTTTCTTGTTCAGTCCATAGGCCTACAGCATGTGGCAAACCGGTGAGCATGTGGCTCTATTAGTATAGGAGATACCTGAAAACATATCACACTTTTCATCATAGTGCTTTTACCAATGCATAAAATGCATGGAGAAGTCATTTCGAATGAATCGTCCTCAGTGTTGTGAGAACGATGACGGGTTAAAATTTTTGGTGGTTTCTTGTTCAGTCCATAGGCCTACAGCATGTGGCAAACCGGTGAGCATGTGGCTCTATTAGTATAGGAGATACCTGAAAACATATCACACTTTTCATCAGAGTGCTTTTACAAATGCATAAAATGCATGGAGAAGTCATTTCGAATGAATCGTCCTCAGTGTTGTGAGAACGATGACGGGTTAAAATTTTTGGTGGTTTCTTGTTCAATCCATAGGCCTACAGCATGTGGCAAACCGGTGAGCATGTGGCTCTATTAGTATAGGAGATACCTGAAAACATATCACACTTTTCATCATAGTGCTTTTACCAATGCATAAAATGCATGGAGAAGTCATTTCGAATGAATCGTCCTCAGTGTTGGGAGAATGATGACGGGTTAAAATTTTTGGTGGTTTCTTGTTCAGTCCATAGGCCTACAGCATGTGGCAAACCGGTGAGCATGTGGCTCTATTAGTATAGGAGAAACCTGAAAACATATCACACTTTTCATCATAGTGTTTTTACCAATGCATAAAAAGCATGGAGAAGTCATTTCGAATGAATCGTCCTCAGTCTTGTGAGAACGATGACAAGTTAACATTTTTGGTGGTTTCTTGTTCAGTCCATAGGCCTACAGCATGTGGCAAACCGGTGAGCATGTGGCTCTATTAGTATAGGAGATACCTGAAAACATATCACACTTTTCATCATAGTGCTTTTACCAATGCATAAAAAGCATGGAGAAGTCATTTCGAATGAATCGTCCTCAGTGTTGTGAGAACGATGACGGGTTAAAATTTTTGGTGGTTTCTTGTTCAGTCCATAGGCCTACAGCATGTGGCAAACCGGTGAGCATGTATAGGAGATACCTGAAAACATTTTCATCATAGTGCATTTACCAATGCATAAAATGCATGGAGAAGTCATTTCGAATGAATCGTTCTCAGTGTTGTGAGAACGATGACGGGTTAACATTTTTTGTGGTTTCTTGTTCAGTCCATAGGCCTGCAGCATGTGGCAAACCGGTGAGCATGTGGCTCTATTAGTATAGGAGATACCTGAAAACATATCACACTTTTCATCATAGTGCCTTTACCAATGCATAAAATGCATGGAGAAGTCATTTCGAATGAATCGTCCTCAGTGTTGTGAGAACGATGACGGGTTAAAATTTTTGGTGGTTTCTTGTTCAGTCCATAGGCCTACAGCATGTTGCAAACCGGTGAGCATGTGACTCTATTAGTATAGGAGATACCTGAAAACATATCACACTTTTCATCATAGTGCTTTTACCAATGCATAAAATGCATGGAGAAGTCATTTCGAATGAATCGTCCTCAGTGTTGTGAGAACAATGACGGGTTAAAATTTTTGGTGGTTTCTTGTTCAGTCCATAGGCCTCCAGCATGTGGCAAACCGGTGAGCATGTGGCTCTATTAGTATAGGAGATACCTGAAAACATATCACACATTTCATCATAGTGCTTTTACCAATGCATAAAAAGCATGGAGAAGTCATTTCGAATGAATCGTCCTCAGTGTTGTGAGAACGATGACGGGTTAAAATTTTTGGTGGTTTCTTGTTCAATCCATAGGCCTACAGCATGTGGCAAACCGGTGAGCATGTGGCTCTATTAGTATAGGAGATACCTGAAAACATATCACACTTTTCATCATAGTGCTTTTACCAATGCATAAAATGCATGGAGAAGTCATTTCGAATGAATCGTCCTCAGTGTTGTGAGAACGAT
The DNA here is from genome assembly GCF_032444005.1 of Ranitomeya imitator. Lineage (NCBI taxonomy): Eukaryota > Metazoa > Chordata > Amphibia > Anura > Dendrobatidae > Ranitomeya > Ranitomeya imitator. The sequence goes on from NC_091290.1 coordinate 95,588,234, forward strand.
GACGGGTTAAAATTTTTGGTGGTTTCTTGTTCAGTCCATAGGCCTACAGCATGTGGCAAACCGGTGAGCATGTGGCTCTATTAGTATAGGAGATACCTGAAAAGATATCACACTTTTCATCATAGTGCTTTTACCAATGCATAAAATGCATGGAGAAGTCATTTCGAATGAATCGTCCTCAGTGTTGTGAGAACGATGACGGGTTAAAATTTTTGGTGGTTTCTTGTTCAGTCCATAGGCCTACAGCATGTGGCAAACCGGTGAGCATGTGGCTCTAATAGTATAGGAGATACCTGAAAACATATCACACTTTTCATCATACTGCTTTAACCAATGCATACAATGCATGGAGAAGTCATTTCGAATGAATCGTCCTCAGTATTGTGAGAACGATGACGGGTTAAAATTTTTGGTGGTTTCTTGTTCAGTCCATAGGCCTACAGCATGTGGCAAACCGGTGAGCATGTGGCTCTATTAGTATAGGAGATACCTGAAAACATTTTCATCATAGTGCTTTTACCAATGCATAAAATGCATGGAGAAGTCATTTCGAATGAATCGTCCTCAGTATTGTGAGAACGATGACGGGTTAAAATTTTTGGTGGTTTCTTGTTCAGTCCATAGGCCTACAGCATGTGGCAAACCGGTGAGCATGTGGCTCTATTAGTATAGGAGATACCTGAAAACATATCACACTTTTCATCACAGTGCTTTTACCAATGCATAAAAAGCATGGAGAAGTCATTTCGAATGAATCGTCCTCAGTGTTGTGAGAACAATGATGGGTTAAAATTTTTGGTGGTTCCTTGTTCAGTCCATAGGCCTACAGCATGTGGCAAACCGGTGAGCATGTATAGGAGATACCTGAAAACATTTTCATCATAGTGCTTTTACCAATGCATAAAATGCATGGAGAACTCATTTCGAATGAATCGTCCTCAGTGTTGTGAGAACGATGACGGTTTAAAATTTTTGGTGGTTTCTTGTTCAGTCCATAGGCCTACAGCATGTGGCAAACCGGTGAGCATGTGGCTCTATTAGTATAGGAGATACCTGAAAACATATCACACTTTTCATCATAGTGCTTTTACCAATGCATAAAATGCATGGAGAAGTCATTTCAAATGAATCGTCCTCAGTGTTGTGAATACGATGACGGGTTAAAATTTTTGGTGGTTTCTTGTTCAGTCCATAGGCCTACAGCATGTGGCAAACCGGTGAGCATGTGGCTCTATTAGTATAGGAGATACCTGAAAACATATCACACTTTTCATCATAGTGCTTTTACCAATGCATAAAATGCATGGAGAAGTCATTTCGAATGAATCGTCCTCAGTGTTGTGAGAACGATGACGGGTTAAAATTTTTGGTGGTTTCTTGTTCAGTCCATATGCCTACAGCATGTGGCAAACCGGTGAGCATGTGGCTCTATTAGTATAGGAGATACCTGAAAACATATCACACTTTTCATCATAGTGCTGTTACCAATGCATGAAATGCATGGAGAAGTCATTTCGAATGAATCGTCCTCAGTGTTGTGGGAACGATGACGGGTTAAAATTTTTGGTGGTTTCTTGTTCAGTCCATAGGCCTACAGCATGTGGCAAACTGGTGAGCATGTGGCTCTATTAGGATAGGAGATACCTGAAAACATTTTCATCATAGTGCTTTTACCAATGCATAAAATGCATGGAGAAGTCATTTTGAATGAATCGTCCTCAGTGTTGTGAGAATGATGACAGGTTAAAACTTTTGGTGGTTTCTTGTTCAGTCCATAGGCCTACAGCATGTGGCAAACCGGTGAGCATGTGGCTCTATTAGTATAGGAGATACCTGAAAACATATCACACTTTTCATCATAGTGCTTTTACCAATGCATAAAATGCATGGAGAAGTCATTTTGAATGAATCGTCCTCAGTGTTGTGAGAACGATGACGGGTTAAAATATTTGGTGGTTTCTTGTTCAGTCCATAGGCCTACAGCATGTGGCAAACCAGTGAGCATGTGGCTCTATTAGTATAGGAGACACCTGAAAACATTTTCATCATAGTGCTTTTACCAATGCATAAAATGCATGGAGAAGTCATTTCGAATGAATCGTCCTCAGTGTTGTGAGAACGATGACGGGTTAAAATTTTTGGTGGTTTCTTGTTCATTCCATAGGCCTACAGCATGTGGCAAACCGGTGAGCATGTGGCTCTATTAGCATAGGAGATACCTGAAAACATCACACTTTTCATCATAGTGCTTTTACCAATGCATAAAATGCATGGAGAACTCATTTCGAATGAATCGTCCTCAGTGTTGTGAGAACGATGACGGTTTAAAATTTTTGGTGGTTTCTTGTTCAGTCCATAGGCCTACAGCATGTGGCAAACTGGTGAGCATGTGGCTCTATTAGGATAGGAGATACCTGAAAACATATCACACTTTTCATCATAGTGCTTTTACCAATGCATAAAATGCATGGAGAAGTCATTTCGAATGAATCGTCCTCAGTGTTGTGAGAACGATGACGGGTTAAAATTTTTGGTGGTTTCTTGTTCAGTCCATAGGCCTACAGCATGTGGCAAACCGGTGAGCATGTGGCTCTATTAGTATAGGAGATACCTGAAAACATTTTCATCATAGTGCTTTTACCAATGCATAAAATGCATGGAGAAGTCATTTTGAATGAATCGTCCTCAGTGTTGTGAGAACGATGACAGGTTAAAACTTTTGGTGGTTTCTTGTTCAGTCCATAGGCCTACAGCATGTGGCAAACCGGTGAGCATGTGGCTCTATTAGTATAGGAGATACCTGAAAACATATCACACTTTTCATCATAGTGCTTTTACCAATGCATAAAATGCATGGAGAAGTCATTTCGAATGAATCGTCCTCAGTGTTGTGAGAACGATGACGGGTTAAAATATTTGGTGGTTTCTTGTTCAGTCCATAGGCCTACAGCATGTGGCAAACCAGTGAGCATGTGGCTCTATTAGTATAGGAGACACCTGAAAACATTTTCATCATAGTGCTTTTACCAATGCATAAAATGCATGGAGAAGTCATTTCGAATGAATCGTCCTCAGTGTTGTGAGAACGATGACGGGTTAAAATTTTTGGTGGTTTCTTGTTCATTCCATAGGCCTACAGCATGTGGCAAACCGGTGAGCATGTGGCTCTATTAGTATAGGAGATACCTGAAAACATCACACTTTTCATCATAGTGCTTTTACCAATGCATAAAATGCATGGAGAACTCATTTCGAATGAATCGTCCTCAGTGTTGTGAGAACGATGACGGTTTAAAATTTTTGGTGGTTTCTTGTTCAGTCCATAGGCCTACAGCATGTGGCAACCCGGTGAGCATGTGGCTCTATTAGTATAGGAGATACCTGAAAACATATCACACTTTTCATCATAGTGCTTTTACCAATGCATAAAATGCATGGAGAAGTCATTTCAAATGAATCGTCCTCAGTGTTGTGAATACGATGACGGGTTAAAATTTTTGGTGGTTTCTTGTTCAGTCCATAGTCCTACAGCATGTGGCAAACCGGTGAGCATGTGGCTCTATTAGTATAGGAGATACCTGAAAACATATCACACTTTTCATCACAGTGCTTTTACCAATGCATAAAAAGCATGGAGAAGTCATTTCGAATGAATCGTCATCAGTGTTGTGAGAACAATGATGGGTTAAAATTTTTGGTGGTTCCTTGTTCAGTCCATAGGCCTACAGCATGTGGCAAACCGGTGAGCATGTATAGGAGATACCTGAAAACATTTTCATCATAGTGCTTTTACCAATGCATAAAATGCATGGAGAACTCATTTCGAATGAATCGTCCTCAGTGTTGTGAGAACGATGACGGGTTAAAATTTTTGGTGGTTTCTTGTTCAGTCCATAGTCCTACAGCATGTGGCAAACCGGTGAGCATGTGGCTCTATTAGTATAGGAGATACCTGAAAACATATCACACTTTTCATCACAGTGCTTTTACCAATGCATAAAAAGCATGGAGAAGTCATTTCGAATGAATCGTCCTCAGTGTTGTGAGAACGATGACGGTTTAAAATTTTTGGTGGTTTCTTGTTCAGTCCATAGGCCTACAGCATGTGGCAAACCGGTGAGCATGTGGCTCTATTAGTATAGGAGATACCTGAAAACATATCACACTTTTCATCATAGTGCTTTTACCAATGCATAAAATGCATGGAGAAGTCATTTCAAATGAATCGTCCTCAGTGTTGTGAATACGATGACGGGTTAAAATTTTTGGTGGTTTCTTGTTCAGTCCATAGGCCTACAGCATGTGGCAAACCGGTGAGCATGTGGCTCTATTAGTATAGGAGATACCTGAAAACATATCACACTTTTCATCATAGTGCTGTTACCAATGCATGAAATGCATGGAGAAGTCATTTCGAATGAATCGTCCTCAGTGTTGTGGGAATGATGACGGGTTAAAATTTTTGGTGGTTTCTTGTTCAGTCCATAGGCCTACAGCATGTGGCAAACTGGTGAGCATGTGGCTCTATTAGGATAGGAGATACCTGAAAACATTTTCATCATAGTGCTTTTACCAATGCATAAAATGCATGGAGAAGTCATTTTGAATGAATCGTCCTCAGTGTTGTGAGAACGATGACAGGTTAAAACTTTTGGTGGTTTCTTGTTCAGTCCATAGGCCTACAGCATGTGGCAAACCGGTGAGCATGTGGCTCTATTAGTATAGGAGATACCTGAAAACATATCACACTTTTCATCATAGTGCTTTTACCAATGCATAAAATGCATGGAGAAGTCATTTCGAATGAATCGTCCTCAGTGTTGTGAGAACGATGACGGGTTAAAATATTTGGTGGTTTCTTGTTCAGTCCATAGGCCTACAGCATGTGGCAAACCAGTGAGCATGTGGCTCTATTAGTATAGGAGACACCTGAAAACATTTTCATCATAGTGCTTTTACCAATGCATAAAATGCATGGAGAAGTCATTTCGAATGAATCGTCCTCAGTGTTGTGAGAACGATGACGGGTTAAAATTTTTGGTGGTTTCTTGTTCATTCCATAGGCCTACAGCATGTGGCAAACCGGTGAGCATGTGGCTCTATTAGTATAGGAGATACCTGAAAACATCACACTTTTCATCATAGTGCTTTTACCAATGCATAAAATGCATGGAGAACTCATTTCGAATGAATCGTCCTCAGTGTTGTGAGAACGATGACGGTTTAAAATTTTTGGTGGTTTCTTGTTCAGTCCATAGGCCTACAGCATGTGGCAAACTGGTGAGCATGTGGCTCTATTAGGATAGGAGATACCTGAAAACATATCACACTTTTCATCATAGTGCTTTTACCAATGCATAAAATGCATGGAGAAGTCATTTCGAATGAATCGTCCTCAGTGTTGTGAGAACGATGACGGGTTAAAATTTTTGGTGGTTTCTTGTTCAGTCCATAGGCCTACAGCATGTGGCAAACCGGTGAGCATGTGGCTCTATTAGTATAGGAGATACCTGAAAACATTTTCATCATAGTGCTTTTACCAATGCATAAAATGCATGGAGAAGTCATTTTGAATGAATCGTCCTCAGTGTTGTGAGAACGATGACAGGTTAAAACTTTTGGTGGTTTCTTGTTCAGTCCATAGGCCTACAGCATGTGGCAAACCGGTGAGCATGTGGCTCTATTAGTATAGGAGATACCTGAAAACATATCACACTTTTCATCATAGTGCTTTTACCAATGCATAAAATGCATGGAGAAGTCATTTCGAATGAATCGTCCTCAGTGTTGTGAGAACGATGACGGGTTAAAATATTTGGTGGTTTCTTGTTCAGTCCATAGGCCTACAGCATGTGGCAAACCAGTGAGCATGTGGCTCTATTAGTATAGGAGACACCTGAAAACATTTTCATCATAGTGCTTTTACCAATGCATAAAATGCATGGAGAAGTCATTTCGAATGAATCGTCCTCAGTGTTGTGAGAACGATGACGGGTTAAAATTTTTGGTGGTTTCTTGTTCATTCCATAGGCCTACAGCATGTGGCAAACCGGTGAGCATGTGGCTCTATTTGTATAGGAGATACCTGAAAACATCACACTTTTCATCATAGTGCTTTTACCAATGCATAAAATGCATGGAGAACTCATTTCGAATGAATCGTCCTCAGTGTTGTGAGAACGATGACGGTTTAAAATTTTTGGTGGTTTCTTGTTCAGTCCATAGGCCTACAGCATGTGGCAAACCGGTGAGCATGTGGCTCTATTAGTATAGGAGATACCTGAAAACATATTACACTTTTCATCATAGTGCTTTTACCAATGCATAAAATGCATGGAGAAGTCATTTCAAATGAATCGTCCTCAGTGTTGTGAATACGATGACGGGTTAAAATTTTTGGTGGTTTCTTGTTCAGTCCATAGGCCTACAGCATGTGGCAAACCGGTGAGCATGTGGCTCTATTAGTATAGGAGATACCTGAAAACATATCACACTTTTCATCATAGTGCTTTTACCAATGCATAAAATGCATGGAGAAGTCATTTCGAATGAATCGTCCTCAGTGTTGTGAGAACGATGACGGGTTAAAATTTTTGGTGGTTTCTTGTTCAGTCCATATGCCTACAGCATGTGGCAAACCGGTGAGCATGTGGCTCTATTAGTATAGGAGATACCTGAAAACATATCACACTTTTCATCATAGTGCTGTTACCAATGCATGAAATGCATGGAGAAGTCATTTCGAATGAATTGTCCTCAGTGTTGTGGGAACGATGACGGGTTAAAATTTTTGGTGGTTTCTTGTTCAGTCCATAGGCCTACAGCATGTGGCAAACCGGTGAGCATGTGGCTCTATTAGGATAGGAGATACCTGAAAACATATCACACTTTTCATCATAGTGCTTTTACCAATGCATAAAATGCATGGAGAAGTCATTTCGAATGAAGCGTCCTCAGTGTTGTGAGAACGATGACGGGTTAAAATTTTTGGTGGTTTCTTGTTCAGTCCATAGGCCTACAGCATGTGGCAAACCGGTGAGCATGTGGCTCTATTAGTATAGGAGACACCTGAAAACATTTTCATCATAGTGCTTTTACCAATGCATAAAATGCATGGAGAAGTCATTTCAAATGAATCGTCCTCAGTGTTGTGAATACGATGACGGGTTAAAATTTTTGGTGGTTTCTTGTTCAGTCCATAGTCCTACAGCATGTGGCAAACCGGTGAGCATGTGGCTCTATTAGTATAGGAGATACCTGAAAACATATCACACTTTTCATCACAGTGCTTTTACCAATGCATAAAAAGCATGGAGAAGTCATTTCGAATGAATCGTCCTCAGTGTTGTGAGAACAATGATGGGTTAAAATTTTTGGTGGTTCCTTGTTCAGTCCATAGGCCTACAGCATGTGGCAAACCGGTGAGCATGTATAGGAGATACCTGAAAACATTTTCATCATAGTGCTTTTACCAATGCATAAAATGCATGGAGAACTCATTTCGAATGAATCGTCCTCAGTGTTGTGAGAACGATGACGGGTTAAAATTTTTGGTGGTTTCTTGTTCAGTCCATAGTCCTACAGCATGTGGCAAACCGGTGAGCATGTGGCTCTATTAGTATAGGAGATACCTGAAAACATATCACACTTTTCATCACAGTGCTTTTACCAATGCATAAAAAGCATGGAGAAGTCATTTCGAATGAATCGTCCTCAGTGTTGTGAGAACGATGACGGTTTAAAATTTTTGGTGGTTTCTTGTTCAGTCCATAGGCCTACAGCATGTGGCAAACCGGTGAGCATGTGGCTCTATTAGTATAGGAGATACCTGAAAACATATCACACTTTTCATCATAGTGCTTTTACCAATGCATAAAATGCATGGAGAAGTCATTTCAAATGAATCGTCCTCAGTGTTGTGAATACGATGACGGGTTAAAATTTTTGGTGGTTTCTTGTTCAGTCCATAGGCCTACAGCATGTGGCAAACCGGTGAGCATGTGGCTCTATTAGTATAGGAGATACCTGAAAACATATCACACTTTTCATCATAGTGCTTTTACCAATGCATAAAATGCATGGAGAAGTCATTTCGAATGAATCGTCCTCAGTGTTGTGAGAACGATGACGGGTTAAAATTTTTGGTGGTTTCTTGTTCAGTCCATATGCCTACAGCATGTGGCAAACCGGTGAGCATGTGGCTCTATCAGTATAGGAGATACCTGAAAACATATCACACTTTTCATCATAGTGCTGTTACCAATGCATGAAATGCATGGAGAAGTCATTTCGAATGAATCGTCCTCAGTGTTGTGGGAACGATGACGGGTTAAAATTTTTGGTGGTTTCTTGTTCAGTCCATAGGCCTACAGCATGTGGCAAACTGGTGAGCATGTGGCTCTATTAGGATAGGAGATACCTGAAAACATTTTCATCATAGTGCTTTTACCAATGCATAAAATGCATGGAGAAGTCATTTTGAATGAATCGTCCTCAGTGTTGTGAGAACGATGACAGGTTAAAACTTTTGGTGGTTTCTTGTTCAGTCCATAGGCCTACAGCATGTGGCAAACCGGTGAGCATGTGGCTCTATTAGTATAGGAGATACCTGAAAACATATCACACTTTTCATCATAGTGCTTTTACCAATGCATAAAATGCATGGAGAAGTCATTTCGAATGAATCGTCCTCAGTGTTGTGAGAACGATGACGGGTTAAAATATTTGGTGGTTTCTTGTTCAGTCCATAGGCCTACAGCATGTGGCAAACCAGTGAGCATGTGGCTCTATTAGTATAGGAGACACCTGAAAACATTTTCATCATAGTGCTTTTACCAATGCATAAAATGCATGGAGAAGTCATTTCGAATGAATCGTCCTCAGTGTTGTGAGAACGATGACGGGTTAAAATTTTTGGTGGTTTCTTGTTCATTCCATAGGCCTACAGCATGTGGCAAACCGGTGAGCATGTGGCTCTATTAGTATAGGAGATACCTGAAAACATCACACTTTTCATCATAGTGCTTTTACCAATGCATAAAATGCATGGAGAACTCATTTCGAATGAATCGTCCTCAGTGTTGTGAGAACGATGACGGTTTAAAATTTTTGGTGGTTTCTTGTTCAGTCCATAGGCCTACAGCATGTGGCAAACTGGTGAGCATGTGGCTCTATTAGGATAGGAGATACCTGAAAACATATCACACTTTTCATCATAGTGCTTTTACCAATGCATAAAATGCATGGAGAAGTCATTTCGAATGAATCGTCCTCAGTGTTGTGAGAACGATGACGGGTTAAAATTTTTGGTGGTTTCTTGTTCAGTCCATAGGCCTACAGCATGTGGCAAACCGGTGAGCATGTGGCTCTATTAGTATAGGAGATACCTGAAAACATATCACACTTTTCATCATAGTGCTTTTACCAATGCATAAAATGCATGGAGAAGTCATTTCGAATGAATCGTCCTCAGTGTTGTGAGAACGATGACGGGTTAAAATATTTGGTGGTTTCTTGTTCAGTCCATAGGCCTACAGCATGTGGCAAACCAGTGAGCATGTGGCTCTATTAGTATAGGAGACACCTGAAAACATTTTCATCATAGTGCTTTTACCAATGCATAAAATGCATGGAGAAGTCATTTCGAATGAATCGTCCTCAGTGTTGTGAGAACGATGACGGGTTAAAATTTTTGGTGGTTTCTTGTTCATTCCATAGGCCTACAGCATGTGGCAAACCGGTGAGCATGTGGCTCTATTTGTATAGGAGATACCTGAAAACATCACACTTTTCATCATAGTGCTTTTACCAATGCATAAAATGCATGGAGAACTCATTTCGAATGAATCGTCCTCAGTGTTGTGAGAACGATGACGGTTTAAAATTTTTGGTGGTTTCTTGTTCAGTCCATAGGCCTACAGCATGTGGCAAACCGGTGAGCATGTGGCTCTATTAGTATAGGAGATACCTGAAAACATATTACACTTTTCATCATAGTGCTTTTACCAATGCATAAAATGCATGGAGAAGTCATTTCAAATGAATCGTCCTCAGTGTTGTGAATACGATGACGGGTTAAAATTTTTGGTGGTTTCTTGTTCAGTCCATAGGCCTACAGCATGTGGCAAACCGGTGAGCATGTGGCTCTATTAGTATAGGAGATACCTGAAAACATATCACACTTTTCATCATAGTGCTTTTACCAATGCATAAAATGCATGGAGAAGTCATTTCGAATGAATCGTCCTCAGTGTTGTGAGAACGATGACGGGTTAAAATTTTTGGTGGTTTCTTGTTCAGTCCATATGCCTACAGCATGTGGCAAACCGGTGAGCATGTGGCTCTATTAGTATAGGAGATACCTGAAAACATATCACACTTTTCATCATAGTGCTGTTACCAATGCATGAAATGCATGGAGAAGTCATTTCGAATGAATTGTCCTCAGTGTTGTGGGAACGATGACGGGTTAAAATTTTTTGGTGGTTTCTTGTTCAGTCCATAGGCCTACAGCATGTGGCAAACCGGTGAGCATGTGGCTCTATTAGGATAGGAGATACCTGAAAACATATCACACTTTTCATCATAGTGCTTTTACCAATGCATAAAATGCATGGAGAAGTCATTTCGAATGAAGCGTCCTCAGTGTTGTGAGAACGATGACGGGTTAAAATTTTTGGTGGTTTCTTGTTCAGTCCATAGGCCTACAGCATGTGGCAAACCGGTGAGCATGTGGCTCTATTAGTATAGGAGACACCTGAAAACATTTTCATCATAGTGCTTTTACCAATGCATAAAATGCATGGAGAAGTCATTTCGAATGAATCGTCCTCAGTGTTGTGAGAACGATGACGGGTTAAAACTTTTGGTGGTTTCTTGTTCAGTCCATAGGCCTACAGCATGTGGCAAACCGGTGAGCATGTGGCTCTATTAGTATAGGAGATACCTGAAAACATATCACACTTTTCATCATAGTGCTTTTACCAATGCATAAAATGCATGGAGAAGTCATTTCGAATGAATCGTCCTCAGTGTTGTGAGAATGATGACGGGTTAAAATATTTGGTGGTTTCTTGTTCAGTCCATAGGCCTACAGCATGTGGCAAACCGGTGAGCATGTGGCTCTATTAGTATAGGAGACACCTGAAAACATTTTCATCATAGTGCTTTTACCAATGCATAAAATGCATGGAGAAGTCATTTCGAATGAATCGTCCTCAGTGTTGTGAGAACGATGACGGGTTAAAATTTTTGGTGGTTTCTTGTTCATTCCATAGGCCTACAGCATGTGGCAAACCGGTGAGCATGTGGCTCTATTAGTATAGGAGATACCTGAAAACATCACACTTTTCATCATAGTGCTTTTACCAAGGCATAAAATGTATGGAGAAGTCATTTCGAATGAATCGTCCTCAGTGTTATGAGAACGATGACGGGTTAAAATTTTTGGTGGTTTCTTGTTCAGTCCATAGGCCTACAGCATGTGGCAAACCGGTGAGCATGTGGCTCTATTAGTATAGGAGATACCTGAAAACATATCACACTTTTCATCATAGTGCTTTTACCAATGCATAAAATGCATGGAGAAGTCATTTCGAATGAATGGTCCTCAGTGTTGTGAGAACTATGACGGGTTAAAATTTTTGGTGGTTTCTTGTTCAGTCCATATGCCTACAGCATGTGGCAAACCGGTGAGCATGTGGCTCTATTAGTATAGGAGATACCTGAAAACATATCACACTTTTCATCATAGTGCTTTTACCAATGCATAAAATGCATGGAGAAGTCATTTCAAATGAATCGTCCTCAGTGTTGTGAATACGATGACGGGTTAAAATTTTTGGTGGTTTCTTGTTCAGTCCATAGGCCTACAGCATGTGGCAAACCGGTGAGCATGTGGCTCTATTAGTATAGGAGATACCTGAAAACATATCACACTTTTCATCATAGTGCTTTTACCAATGCATAAAATGCATGGAGAAGTCATTTCGAATGAATCGTCCTCAGTGTTGTGAGAACGATGACGGGTTAAAATTTTTGGTGGTTTCTTGTTCAGTCCATATGCCTACAGCATGTGGCAAACCGGTGAGCATGTGGCTCTATCAGTATAGGAGATACCTGAAAACATATCACACTTTTCATCATAGTGCTGTTACCAATGCATGAAATGCATGGAGAAGTCATTTCGAATGAATCGTCCTCAGTGTTGTGGGAACGATGACGGGTTAAAATTTTTGGTGGTTTCTTGTTCAGTCCATAGGCCTACAGCATGTGGCAAACTGGTGAGCATGTGGCTCTATTAGGATAGGAGATACCTGAAAACATTTTCATCATAGTGCTTTTACCAATGCATAAAATGCATGGAGAAGTCATTTTGAATGAATCGTCCTCAGTGTTGTGAGAACGATGACAGGTTAAAACTTTTGGTGGTTTCTTGTTCAGTCCATAGGCCTACAGCATGTGGCAAACCGGTGAGCATGTGGCTCTATTAGTATAGGAGATACCTGAAAACATATCACACTTTTCATCATAGTGCTTTTACCAATGCATAAAATGCATGGAGAAGTCATTTCGAATGAATCGTCCTCAGTGTTGTGAGAACGATGACGGGTTAAAATATTTGGTGGTTTCTTGTTCAGTCCATAGGCCTACAGCATGTGGCAAACCAGTGAGCATGTGGCTCTATTAGTATAGGAGACACCTGAAAACATTTTCATCATAGTGCTTTTACCAATGCATAAAATGCATGGAGAAGTCATTTCGAATGAATCGTCCTCAGTGTTGTGAGAACGATGACGGGTTAAAATTTTTGGTGGTTTCTTGTTCATTCCATAGGCCTACAGCATGTGGCAAACCGGTGAGCATGTGGCTCTATTAGTATAGGAGATACCTGAAAACATCACACTTTTCATCATAGTGCTTTTACCAATGCATAAAATGCATGGAGAACTCATTTCGAATGAATCGTCCTCAGTGTTGTGAGAACGATGACGGTTTAAAATTTTTGGTGGTTTCTTGTTCAGTCCATAGGCCTACAGCATGTGGCAAACTGGTGAGCATGTGGCTCTATTAGGATAGGAGATACCTGAAAACATATCACACTTTTCATCATAGTGCTTTTACCAATGCATAAAATGCATGGAGAAGTCATTTCGAATGAATCGTCCTCAGTGTTGTGAGAACGATGACGGGTTAAAATTTTTGGTGGTTTCTTGTTCAGTCCATAGGCCTACAGCATGTGGCAAACCGGTGAGCATGTGGCTCTATTAGTATAGGAGATACCTGAAAACATATCACACTTTTCATCATAGTGCTTTTACCAATGCATAAAATGCATGGAGAAGTCATTTCGAATGAATCGTCCTCAGTGTTGTGAGAACGATGACGGGTTAAAATATTTGGTGGTTTCTTGTTCAGTCCATAGGCCTACAGCATGTGGCAAACCAGTGAGCATGTGGCTCTATTAGTATAGGAGACACCTGAAAACATTTTCATCATAGTGCTTTTACCAATGCATAAAATGCATGGAGAAGTCATTTCGAATGAATCGTCCTCAGTGTTGTGAGAACGATGACGGGTTAAAATTTTTGGTGGTTTCTTGTTCATTCCATAGGCCTACAGCATGTGGCAAACCGGTGAGCATGTGGCTCTATTTGTATAGGAGATACCTGAAAACATCACACTTTTCATCATAGTGCTTTTACCAATGCATAAAATGCATGGAGAACTCATTTCGAATGAATCGTCCTCAGTGTTGTGAGAACGATGACGGTTTAAAATTTTTGGTGGTTTCTTGTTCAGTCCATAGGCCTACAGCATGTGGCAAACCGGTGAGCATGTGGCTCTATTAGTATAGGAGATACCTGAAAACATATTACACTTTTCATCATAGTGCTTTTACCAATGCATAAAATGCATGGAGAAGTCATTTCAAATGAATCGTCCTCAGTGTTGTGAATACGATGACGGGTTAAAATTTTTGGTGGTTTCTTGTTCAGTCCATAGGCCTACAGCATGTGGCAAACCGGTGAGCATGTGGCTCTATTAGTATAGGAGATACCTGAAAACATATCACACTTTTCATCATAGTGCTTTTACCAATGCATAAAATGCATGGAGAAGTCATTTCGAATGAATCGTCCTCAGTGTTGTGAGAACGATGACGGGTTAAAATTTTTGGTGGTTTCTTGTTCAGTCCATATGCCTACAGCATGTGGCAAACCGGTGAGCATGTGGCTCTATTAGTATAGGAGATACCTGAAAACATATCACACTTTTCATCATAGTGCTGTTACCAATGCATGAAATGCATGGAGAAGTCATTTCGAATGAATTGTCCTCAGTGTTGTGGGAACGATGACGGGTTAAAATTTTTTGGTGGTTTCTTGTTCAGTCCATAGGCCTACAGCATGTGGCAAACCGGTGAGCATGTGGCTCTATTAGGATAGGAGATACCTGAAAACATATCACACTTTTCATCATAGTGCTTTTACCAATGCATAAAATGCATGGAGAAGTCATTTCGAATGAAGCGTCCTCAGTGTTGTGAGAACGATGACGGGTTAAAATTTTTGGTGGTTTCTTGTTCAGTCCATAGGCCTACAGCATGTGGCAAACCGGTGAGCATGTGGCTCTATTAGTATAGGAGACACCTGAAAACATTTTCATCATAGTGCTTTTACCAATGCATAAAATGCATGGAGAAGTCATTTCGAATGAATCGTCCTCAGTGTTGTGAGAACGATGACGGGTTAAAACTTTTGGTGGTTTCTTGTTCAGTCCATAGGCCTACAGCATGTGGCAAACCGGTGAGCATGTGGCTCTATTAGTATAGGAGATACCTGAAAACATATCACACTTTTCATCATAGTGCTTTTACCAATGCATAAAATGCATGGAGAAGTCATTTCGAATGAATCGTCCTCAGTGTTGTGAGAATGATGACGGGTTAAAATATTTGGTGGTTTCTTGTTCAGTCCATAGGCCTACAGCATGTGGCAAACCGGTGAGCATGTGGCTCTATTAGTATAGGAGACACCTGAAAACATTTTCATCATAGTGCTTTTACCAATGCATAAAATGCATGGAGAAGTCATTTCGAATGAATCGTCCTCAGTGTTGTGAGAACGATGACGGGTTAAAATTTTTGGTGGTTTCTTGTTCATTCCATAGGCCTACAGCATGTGGCAAACCGGTGAGCATGTGGCTCTATTAGTATAGGAGATACCTGAAAACATCACACTTTTCATCATAGTGCTTTTACCAAGGCATAAAATGTATGGAGAAGTCATTTCGAATGAATCGTCCTCAGTGTTATGAGAACGATGACGGGTTAAAATTTTTGGTGGTTTCTTGTTCAGTCCATAGGCCTACAGCATGTGGCAAACCGGTGAGCATGTGGCTCTATTAGTATAGGAGATACCTGAAAACATATCACACTTTTCATCATAGTGCTTTTACCAATGCATAAAATGCATGGAGAAGTCATTTCGAATGAATGGTCCTCAGTGTTGTGAGAACTATGACGGGTTAAAATTTTTGGTGGTTTCTTGTTCAGTCCATATGCCTACAGCATGTGGCAAACCGGTGAGCATGTGGCTCTATTAGTATAGGAGATACCTGAAAACATATCACACTTTTCATCATAGTGCTGTTACCAATGCATGAAATGCATGGAGAAGTCATTTCGAATGAATTGTCCTCAGTGTTGTGGGAACGATGACGGGTTAAAATTTTTTGGTGGTTTCTTGTTCAGTCCATAGGCCTACAGCATGTGGCAAACCGGTGAGCATGTGGCTCTATTAGGATAGGAGATACCTGAAAACATATCACACTTTTCATCATAGTGCTTTTACCAATGCATAAAATGCATGGAGAAGTCATTTCGAATGAAGCGTCCTCAGTGTTGTGAGAACGATGACGGGTTAAAATTTTTGGTGGTTTCTTGTTCAGTCCATAGGCCTACAGCATGTGGCAAACCGGTGAGCATGTGGCTCTATTAGTATAGGAGACACCTGAAAACATTTTCATCATAGTGCTTTTACCAATGCATAAAATGCATGGAGAAGTCATTTCGAATGAATCGTCCTCAGTGTTGTGAGAACGATGACGGGTTAAAACTTTTGGTGGTTTCTTGTTCAGTCCATAGGCCTACAGCATGTGGCAAACCGGTGAGCATGTGGCTCTATTAGTATAGGAGATACCTGAAAACATATCACACTTTTCATCATAGTGCTTTTACCAATGCATAAAATGCATGGAGAAGTCATTTCGAATGAATCGTCCTCAGTGTTGTGAGAATGATGACGGGTTAAAATATTTGGTGGTTTCTTGTTCAGTCCATAGGCCTACAGCATGTGGCAAACCGGTGAGCATGTGGCTCTATTAGTATAGGAGACACCTGAAAACATTTTCATCATAGTGCTTTTACCAATGCATAAAATGCATGGAGAAGTCATTTCGAATGAATCGTCCTCAGTGTTGTGAGAACGATGACGGGTTAAAATTTTTGGTGGTTTCTTGTTCATTCCATAGGCCTACAGCATGTGGCAAACCGGTGAGCATGTGGCTCTATTAGTATAGGAGATACCTGAAAACATCACACTTTTCATCATAGTGCTTTTACCAAGGCATAAAATGTATGGAGAAGTCATTTCGAATGAATCGTCCTCAGTGTTATGAGAACGATGACGGGTTAAAATTTTTGGTGGTTTCTTGTTCAGTCCATAGGCCTACAGCATGTGGCAAACCGGTGAGCATGTGGCTCTATTAGTATAGGAGATACCTGAAAACATATCACACTTTTCATCATAGTGCTTTTACCAATGCATAAAATGCATGGAGAAGTCATTTCGAATGAATGGTCCTCAGTGTTGTGAGAACGATGACGGGTTAAAATTTTTGGTGGTTTCTTGTTCATTCCATAGGCCTACAGCATGTGGCAAACCGGTGAGCATGTGGCTCTATTAGTATAGGAGATACCTGAAAACATAGTAACATAGTAACATAGTTAGTAAGGCCGAAAAAAGACATTTGTCCATCCAGTTCAGCCTATATTCCATCATAATAAATACCCAGATCTACGTCCTTCTACAGAACCTAATAATTGTATGATACAATATTGTTCTGCTCCAGGAAGACATCCAGGCCTCTCTTGAACCCCTCGACTGAGTTCGCCATCACCACCTCCTCAGGCAAGCAATTCCAGATTCTCACTGCCCTAACAGTAAAGAATCCTCTTCTATGTTGGTGGAAAAACCTTCTCTCCTCCAGACGCAAAGAATGCCCCCTTGTGCCCGTCACCTTCCTTGGTATAAACAGATCCTCAGCGAGATATTTGTATTGTCCCCTTATATACTTATACATGGTTATTAGATCGCCCCTCAGTCGTCTTTTTTCTAGACTAAATAATCCTAATTTCGCTAATCTATCTGGGTATTGTAGTTCTCCCATCCCCTTTATTAATTTTGTTGCCCTCCTTTGTACTCTCTCTAGTTCCATTATATCCTTCCTGAGCACCGGTGCCCAAAACTGGACACAGTACTCCATGTGCGGTCTAACTAGGGATTTGTACAGAGGCAGTATAATGCTCTCATCATGTGTATCCAGACCTCTTTTAATGCACCCCATGATCCTGTTTGCCTTGGCAGCTGCTGCCTGGCACTGGCTGCTCCAGGTAAGTTTATCATTAACTAGGATCCCCAAGTCCATCTCCCTGTCAGATTTACCCAGTGGTTTCCCGTTCAGTGTGTAATGGTGATATTGATTCCCTCTTCCCATGTGTATAACCTTACATTTATCATTGTTAAACCTCATCTGCCACCTTTCAGCCCAAGTTTCCAACTTATCCAGATCCATCTGTAGCAGAATACTATCTTCTCTTGTATTAACTGCTTTACATAGTTTTGTATCATCTGCAAATATCGATATTTTACTGTGTAAACCTTCTACCAGATCATTAATGAATATGTTGAAGAGAACAGGTCCCAATACTGACCCCTGCGGTACCCCACTGGTCACAGCGACCCAGTTAGAGACTATACCATTTATAACCACCCTCTGCTTTCTATCACTAAGCCAGTTACTAACCCATTTACACACATTTTCCCCCAGACCAAGCATTCTCATTTTGTGTACCAACCTCTTGTGCGGCACGGTATCAAACGCTTTGGAAAAATCGAGATATACCACGTCCAATGACTCACCGTGGTCCAGCCTATAGCTTACCTCTTCATAAAAACTGATTAGATTGGTTTGACAGGAGCGATTTCTCATAAACCCATGCTGATATGGAGTTAAACAGTTATTCTCATTGAGATAATCCAGAATAACATCCCTCAGAAACCCTTCAAATATTTTACCAACAATAGAGGTTAGACTTACTGGCCTATAATTTCCAGGTTCACTTTTAGAGCCCTTTTTGAATATTGGCACCACATTTGCTATGCGCCAGTCCTGCGGAACAGACCCTGTCGCTATAGAGTCACTAAAAATAAGAAATAATGGTTTATCTATTACATTACTTAGTTCTCTTAGTACTCGTGGGTGTATGCCATCCGGACCCGGAGATTTATCTATTTTAATCTTATTTAGCCGGTTTCGCACCTCTTCTTGGGTTAGATTGGTGACCCTTAATATAGGGTTTTCATTGTTTCTTGGGATTTCACCTAGCATTTCATTTTCCACCGTGAATACCGTGGAGAAGAAGGTGTTTAATATGTTAGCTTTTTCCTCGTCATCTACAACCATTCTTTCCTCACTATTTTTTAAGGGGCCTACATTTTCAGTTTTTATTCTTTTACTATTGATATAGTTGAAGAACAGTTTGGGATTAGTTTTACTCTCCTTAGCAATGTGCTTCTCTGTTTCCTTTTTGGCAGCTTTAATTAGTTTTTTAGATAAAGTATTTTTCTCCCTATAGTTTTTTAGAGCTTCAATGGTGCCATCCTGCTTTAGTAGTGCAAATGCTTTCTTTTTACTGTTAATTGCCTGTCTTACTTCTTTGTTTAGCCACATTGGGTTTTTCCTATTTCTAGTCCTTTTATTCCCACAAGGTATAAACCGCTTACACTGCCTATTTAGGATGTTCTTAAACATTTCCCATTTATTATCTGTATTCTCATTTCTGAGGATATTGTCCCAGTCTACCAGATTAAGGGCATCTCTAAGCTGTTCAAACTTTGCCTTCCTAAAGTTCAATGTTTTTGTGACTCCCTGACAAGTCCCCCTAGTGAAAGACAGGTGAAACTGCACAATATTGTGGTCGCTATTTCCTAAATGCCCAACCACCTGCAGATTTGTTATTCTGTCAGGTCTATTAGATAGTATTAGGTCTAAAAGTGCTGCTCCTCTGGTTGGATTCTGCACCAATTGTGAAAGATAATTTTTCTTGGTTATTAGCAGAAACCTGTTGCCTTTATGGGTTTCACAGGTTTCTGTTTCCCAGTTAATATCCGGGTAGTTAAAGTCCCCCATAACCAGGACCTCATTATGGGTTGCAGCTTCATCTATCTGCTTTAGAAGTAGACTTTCCATGCTTTCTGTTATATTTGGGGGTTTGTAACAGACCCCAATGAGAATTTTGTTACCATTTTTCCCTCCATGAATTTCAACCCATATGGACTCGACATCCTCATTCCCTTCGCTAATATCCTCCCTTAAAGTGGATTTTAGACAAGACTTTACATAGAGACAAACCCCTCCTCCTCTCCGATTTTTACGATCCTTTCTAAACAGACTGTAACCCTGTAAGTTAACTGCCCAGTCATAGCTTTCATCTAACCATGTCTCGGTTATTCCCACTATGTCAAAGTTACCTGTAGATATTTCTGCTTCTAGTTCTTCCATCTTGTTTGTCAGGCTTCTGGCGTTTGCGAGCATGCAGTTTAGAGGATTTTGTTTTGTTCCAATCTCCTCACTGTGGATTGTTTTAGAAATGTTCTTACCTCCCTTCTGAGTATGTTTTCCTGGGTCGTCTTTGTTCGAGTCTAATATTTTTCTTCCCGTCCCCTCTTCTTCTAGTTTAACGCCCTCCTGATGAGTGTAGCGAGTCTTCTGGCGAATGTGTGTTTCCCAGGTTTGTTGAGGTGTAGTCCGTCTCTGGCGAGGAGTCCATCATACCAGTAATTCACACCGTGGTCCAGGAATCCAAATCCTTGTTGTCTGCACCATCGTCTTAGCCAGTTGTTTGCATCAAGGATCCTGTTCCATCTCCTGGTGCCATGCCCGTCTACTGGAAGGATAGAAGAAAAAACTACCTGTGCATCCAGTTCCTTTACTTTCTTCCCCAACTCTTCAAAGTCCTTGCAGATTGTCGGTAGGTCCTTCCTTGCCGTGTCATTGGTGCCAACATGTATCAGAAGAAATGGGTGGACGTCCTTGGAGCTGAAGAGCTTTGGTATCCTATCGGTCACATCCTTGATCATCGCACCTGGAAGGCAGCATACTTCTCTTGCAGTTATGTCCGGTCTGCAGATGGCTGCTTCGGTGCCTCTCAGTAGTGAGTCTCCCACCACCACCACTCTTCGTTGCTTCTTGGCTGTACTTTTTGCTGTCACTTGTTGCTGTGTGCCCTTTTCTTTTTTGCTTGCTGGTATTGCTTCATTCTTAGGTGTGCCATCTTCATCCTCTACAAAGATTTGATATCGGTTCTTCAGTTGTGTGGTTGGTGATTTCTCCATGGTCTTCTTGCTTCTTTTGGTCACATGCTTCCACTCATCTGCTTTTGGAGGTTCTCTGACACTTTTTGCACCTTCTGTGACCAGTAGAGATGCTTCTGTTCTGTCTAGGAAGTCTTCATTCTCTTTGATGAGTTTCAAAGTTGCTATTCTTTCTTCCAGACCCCGCACCTTTTCTTCTAAAAGGGCCACTAGTCTACACTTCTGACAGGTGAAATTGGATTCTTCTTCTGGTCGATCTGTGAACATGTAGCACATGCTGCAGCTCACCATGTAGGTTGTCACATCTGCCATGTTGCTCCTAGATCCTGCTGACTTGTCACACTTTTCATCATAGGGCAATTACCAATGCATAAAATGCATGGAGAAGTCATTTCGAATGAATCGTCCTCAGTGTTGTGAGAACGATGACGGGTTAATATTTTTGGTGGTTTCTTGTTCAGTCCATAGGCCTACAGTATGTGGCAAACCGGTGAGCATGTGGCTCTATTACTATAGGAGATACCTGAAAACATATCACACTTTTCATCATAGTGCTTTTACCAATGCATGAAATGCATGGAGAAGTCATTTCGAATGAATCGTCCTCAGTGTTGTGAGAACGATGATGGGTTAAAATTTTTGGTGGTTTCTTGTTCAGTCCATAGGCCTACAGCATGTGGCAACCCGGTGAGCATGTGGCTCTATTAGTATAGGAGATACCTGAAAACATATCACACTTTTCATCATAGTGCTTTTACCAATGCATAAAATGCATGGAGAAGTCATTTCGAATGAATC
This sequence comes from Ranitomeya imitator, assembly GCF_032444005.1. NCBI lineage: Eukaryota > Metazoa > Chordata > Amphibia > Anura > Dendrobatidae > Ranitomeya > Ranitomeya imitator. Next base: position 95,609,689 of record NC_091290.1, read on the forward strand.
GTCCTCAGTGTTGTGAGAACGATGACGGGTTAAAATTTTTGGTGGTTTCTTGTTCAGTCCATAGGCCTACAGCATGTGGCAAACCGGTGAGCATGTGGCTCTATTAGTATAGGAGATACCTGAAAACATATCACACTTTTCATCATAGTGCTTTTACCAATGCATAAAATGCATGGAGAAGTCATTTCAAATGAATCGTCCTCAGTGTTGTGAGAACGATGACGGGTTAAAATTTTTGGTGGTTTCTTGTTCAGTCCATAGGCCTACAGCATGTGGCAAACCGGTGAGCATGTGGCTCTATTAGTATAGGAGATACCTGAAAACATATCACACTTTTCATCATAGTGCTTTTACCAATGCATAAAATGCATGGAGAAGTCATTTCGAATGAATCGTCCTCAGTGTTGTGAGAACGATGACGGGTTAAAATTTTTGGTGGTTTCTTGTTCAGTCCATAGGCCTACAGCATGTGGCAAACCGGTGAGCATGTGGCTCTATTAGTATAGGAAATACCTGAAAACATGTCACACTTTTCATCATAGTGCTTTTACCAATGCATAAAATGAATGGAGAAGTCATTTCGAATGAATCGTCCTCAGTGTTGTGAGAACGATGACGAGTTAAAATTTTTGGTGGTTTCTTGTTCAGTCCATAGGCCTACAGCATGTGGCAAACCGGTGAGCATGTGGCTCTATTAGTATAGGAGATACCTGAAAACATATCACACTTTTCATCATAGTGCTTTTACCAATGCATAAAAAGCATGGAGAAGTCATTTCGAATGAATCGTCCTCAGTGTTGTGAGAACGATGACGGGTTAAAATTTTTGGTGGTTTCTTGTTCAGTCCATAGGCCTACAGCATGTGGCAAACCGGTGAGCATGTGGCTCTATTAGTATAGGAGATACCTGAAAACATTTTCATCATAGTGCTTTTACCAATGCATAAAATGCATGGAGAAGTCATTTCGAATGAATCGTTCTCAGTGTTGTGAGAACGATGACGGGTTAACATTTTTGGTGGTTTCTTGTTCAGTCCATAGGCCTGCAGCATGTGGCAAACCGGTGAGCATGTGGCTCTATTAGTATAGGAGATACCTGAAAACATATCACATTTTTCATCATAGTGCCTTTACCAATGCGTAAAATGCATGGAGAAGTCATTTCGAATGAATCGTCCTCATTGTTGTGAGAACGATGACGGGTTAAAATTTTTGGTGGTTTCTTGTTCAGTCCATAGGCCTGCAGCATGTGGCAAACCGGTGAGCATGTGGCTCTATTAGTATAGGAGATACCTGAAAACATATCACACTTTTCATCATAGTGCTTTTACCAATGCATAAAATGCATGGAGAAGTCATTTCGAATGAATCGTCCTCAGTGTTGTGAGAACGATGACGGGTTAAAATTTTTGGTGGTTTCTTGTTCAGTCCATAGGCCTGCAGCATGTGGCAAACCGGTGAGCATGTGGCTCTATTAGTATAGGAGGTACCTGAAAACATATCACACTTTTCATCATAGTGCCTTTACCAATGCATAAAATGCATGGAGAAGTCATTTCGAATGAATCGTCCTCAGTGTTGTGAGAACGATGACGGGTTAAAATTTTTGGTGGTTTCTTGTTCAGTCCATAGGCCTGCAGCATGTGGCAAACCGGTGAGCATGTGGCTCTATTAGTATAGGAGATACCTGAAAACATATCACACTTTTCATCATAGTGCTTTTACCAATGCATAAAATGCATGGAGAAGTCATTTCGAATGAATCGTCCTCAGTGTGGTGAGAACGATGACGGGTTAAAATTTTTGGTGGTTTCTTGTTCAGTCCATAGGCCTACAGCATGTGGCAAACCAGTGAGCATGTGGCTCTATTAGTATAGGAGATACCTGAAAACATATCACACTTTTCATCATAGTGCTTTTACCAATGCATAAAATGCATGGAGAAGTCATTTCAAATGAATGGTCCTCAGTGTTGTGAGAATGATGACGGGTTAAAATTTTTGGTGGTTTCTTGTTCAGTCCATAGGCCTACAGCATGTTGCAAACCGGTGAGCATGTGACTCTATTAGTATAGGAGATACGTGAAAACATATCACACTTTTCATCATAGTGCTCTTACCAATGCATAAAATGCATGGAGAAGTAATTTCGAATGAATCGTCCTCAGTGTTGTGAGAACAATGACGGGTTAAAATTTTTGGTGATTTCTTGTTCAGTCCATAGGCCTACAGCATGTGGCAAACCGGTGAGCATGTGGCTCTATTAGTATAGGAGATACCTGAAAACATATCACACTTTTCATCATAGTGCTTTTACCAATGCATAAAATGCATGGAGAAGTCATTTCGAATGAATCGTCCTCAGTGTGGTGAGAACGATGACGGGTTAAAATTTTTGGTGGTTTCTTGTTCAGTCCATAGGCCTACAGCATGTGGCAAACCAGTGAGCATGTGGCTCTATTAGTATAGGAGATACCTGAAAACATATCACACTTTTCATCATAGTGCTTTTACCAATGCATAAAATGCATGGAGAAGTCATTTCGAATGAATGGTCCTCAGTGTTGTGAGAACGATGACGGGTTAAAATTTTTGGTGGTTTCTTGTTCAGTCCATAGGCCTACAGCATGTTGCAAACCGGTGAGCATGTGACTCTATTAGTATAGGAGATACCTGAAAACATATCACACTTTTCATCATAGTGCTTTTACCAATGCATAAAATGCATGGAGAAGTAATTTCGAATGAATCGTCCTCAGTGTTGTGAGAACAATGACGGGTTAAAATTTTTGGTGGTTTCTTGTTCAGTCCATAGGCCTACAGCATGTGGCAAACCGGTGAGCATGTGGCTCTATTAGTATAGGAGATACCTGAAAACATATCACACTTTTCATCATAGTGCTTTTACCAATGCATAAAAAGCATGGAGAAGTCATTTCGAATGAATCGTCCTCAGTGTTGTGAGAACGATGACGGGTTAAAATTTTTGGTGGTTTCTTGTTCAATCCATAGGCCTACAGCATGTGGCAAACCGGTGAGCATGTGGCTCTATTAGTATAGGAGATACCTGAAAACATATCACACTTTTCATCATAGTGCTTTTACCAATGCATAAAATGCATGGAGAAGTCATTTCGAATGAATCGTCCTCAGTGTTGTGAGAACGATGACGGGTTAAAATTTTTGGTGGTTTCTTGTTCAGTCCATAGGCCTACAGCATGTGGCAAACCGGTGAGCATGTGGCTCTATTAGTATAGGAGATACCTGAAAACATATCACACTTTTCATCATAGTGCTTTTACCAATGCATAAAATGCATGGAGAAGTCATTTCGAATGAATCGTCCTCAGTGTTGTGAAAACGATGACGGGTTAAAATTTTTGGTGGTTTCTTGTTTAGTCCATAGGCCTACAGCATGTGGCAAACCGGTGAGCATGTGGCTCTATTAGTATAGGAGATACCTGAAAACATATCACACTTTTCATCATACTGCTTTAACCAATGCATACAATGCTGGAGAAGTCATTTCGAATGAATCGTCCTCAGTATTGTGAGAACGATGACGGGTTAAAATTTTTGGTGGTTTCTTGTTCAGTCCATAGGCCTACAGCATGTGGCAAACCGGTGAGCATGTGGCTCTATTAGTATAGGAGATACCTGAAAACATTTTCATCATAGTGCTTTTACCAATGCATAAAATGCATGGAGAAGTCATTTCGAATGAATCGTCCTCAGTGTTGTGAGAACGATGACGGGTTAAAATTTTTGGTGGTTTCTTGTTCAGTCCATAGGCCTACAGCATGTGGCAAACCGGTGAGCATGTGGCTCTATTAGTATAGGAGATACCTGAAAACATATCACACTTTTCATCATAGTGCTTTTACCAATGCATAAAAAGCATGGAGAAGTCATTTCGAATGACTCGTCCTCAGTGTTGTGAGAACAATGATGGGTTAAAATTTTTGGTGGTTTCTTGTTCAGTCCATAGGCCTACAGCATGTGGCAAACCGGTGAGCATGTATAGGAGTTACCTGAAAACATTTTCATCATAGTGCTTTTACCAATGCATAAAATGGATGGAGAACTCATTTCGAATGAATCGTCCTCAGTGTTGTGAGAACGATGACGGGTTAAAATTTTTGGTGGTTTCTTGTTCAGTCCATAGGCCTACAGCATGTGGCAAACCGGTGAGCATGTGGCTCTATTAGTATAGGAGATACCTGAAAACATATCACACTTTTCATCATAGTGCTTTTACCAATGCATAAAATGCATGGAGAAGTCATTTCGAATGAATCGTCCTCAGTGTTGTGAGAACGATGACGGGTTAAAATTTTTGGTGGTTTCTTGTTCAGTCCATATGCCTACAGCATGTGGCAAACCGGTGAGCATGTGGCTCTATTAGTATAGGAGATACCTGAAAACATATCACACTTTTCATCATAGTGCTGTTACCAATGCATGAAATGCATGGAGAAGTCATTTCGAATGAATCGTCCTCAGTGTTGTGGGAACGATGACGGGTTAAAATTTTTGGTGGTTTCTTGTTCAGTCCATAGGCCTACAGCATGTGGCAAACCGGTGAGCATGTGGCTCTATTAGGATAGGAGATACCTGAAAACATATCACACTTTTCATCATAGTGCTTTTACCAATGCATAAAATGCATGGAGAAGTCATTTCGAATGAATCGTCCTCAGTGTTGTGAGAACGATGACGGGTTAAAATTTTTGGTGGTTTCTTGTTCAGTCCATAGGCCTACAACATGTGGCAAACCGGTGAGCATGTGGCTCTATTAGTATAGGAGATACCTGAAAACATTTTCATCATAGTGCTTTTACCAATGCATAAAATGCATGGAGAAGTCATTTTGAATGAATCGTCCTCAGTGTTGTGAGAACGATGACAGGTTAAAACTTTTGGTGGTTTCTTGTTCATTCCATAGGCCTACAGCATGTGGCAAACCGGTGAGCATGTGGCTCTATTAGTATAGGAGATACCTGAAAACATATCACACTTTTCATCATAGTGCTTTTACCAATGCATAAAATGCATGGAGAAGTCATTTCGAATGAATGGTCCTCAGTGTTGTGAGAACGATGACGGGTTAAAATATTTGGTGGTTTCTTGTTCAGTCCATAGGCCTACAGCATGTGGCAAACCGGTGAGCATGTGGCTCTATTAGTATAGGAGACACCTGAAAACATTTTCATCATAGTGCTTTTACCAATGCATAAAATGCATGGAGAAGTCATTTCGAATGAATCGTCCTCAGTGTTGTGAGAACGATGACGGGTTAAAATTTTTGGTGGTTTCTTGTTCATTCCATAGGCCTACAGCATGTGGCAAACCGGTGAGCATGTGGCTCTATTAGTATAGGAGATACCTGAAAACATCACACTTTTCATCATAGTGCTTTTACCAAGGCATAAAATGTATGGAGAAGTCATTTCGAATGAATCGTCCTCAGTGTTATGAGAACGATGACGGGTTAAAATTTTTGGTGGTTTCTTGTTCAGTCCATAGGCCTACAGCATGTGGTAAAACCGGTGAGCATGTGGCTCTATTAGTATAGGAGATTCCTGAAAACATATCACACTTTTCATCATAGTGCTTTTACCAATGCATAAAATGCATGGAGAAGTCAATTCGAATGAATCGTCCTCAGTGTTGTGAGAACGATGACGGGTTAAAATTTTTGGTGGTTTCTTGTTCAGTCCATAGGCCTCTAGCATGTGGCAAACTGGTGAGCATGTGGCTCTATTAGTATAGGAGATACCTGAAAACATATCACACTTTTCATCATAGTGCTTTTACCAATGCATAAAATGCATGGAGAAGTCATTTCGAATGAATGGTCCTCAGTGTTGTGAGAACGATGACGGGTTAAAATTTTTGGTGGTTTCTTGTTCAGTCCATAGGCCTACAGCATGTGGCAAACCGGTGAGCATGTGGCTCTATTAGTATAGGAGATACCTGAAAACATATCACACTTTTCATCATAGTGCAATTACCAATGCATAAATTGCATGGAGAAGTCATTTCGAATGAATCATCCTCAGTGTTGTGAGAACGATGACGGGTTAAAATTTTTGGTGGTTTCTTGTTCAGTCCATAGGCCTACAGCAGGTGGCAAACCGGTGAGCATGTGGCTCTATTAGTATAGGAGATACCTGAAAACATATCACACTTTTCATCATAGTGCTTTTACCAATGCATGAAATGCATGGAGAAGTCATTTCGAATGAATCGTCCTCAGTGTTGTGAGAACGATGATGGGTTAAAATTTTTGGTGGTTTCTTGTTCAGTCCATAGGCCTACATCATGTGGCAAACCGGTGAGCATGTGGCTCTATTAGTATAGGAGATACCTGAAAACATATCACACTTTTCATCATAGTGCTTTTACCAATGCATAAAATGCATGGAGAAGTCATTTCGAATGAATCGTCCTCAGTGTTGTGAGAACGATGACGGGTTAAAATTTTTGGTGGTTTCTTGTTCAGTCCATAGGCCTACAGCATGTGGCAAACTGGTGAGCATGTGGCTCTATTAGTATAGGAGATACCTGAAAACATATCACACTTTTCATCATAGTGCTTTTACCAATGCATAAAATGCATGGAGAAGTCATTTCAAATGAATCGTCCTCAGTGTTGTGAGAACGATGACGGGTTAAAATTTTTGGTGGTTTCTTGTTCAGTCCATAGGCCTACAGCATGTGGCAAACCGGTGAGCATGTGGCTCTATTAGTATAGGAGATACCTGAAAACATATCACACTTTTCATCATAGTGCTTTTACCAATGCATAAAATGCATGGAGAAGTCATTTCGAATGAATCGTCCTCAGTGTTGTGAGAACGATGACGGGTTAAAATTTTTGGTGGTTTCTTGTTCAGTCCATAGGCCTACAGCATGTGGCAAACCGGTGAGCATGTGGCTCTATTAGTATAGGAGATACCTGAAAACATATCACACTTTTCATCATAGTGCTTTTACCAATGCATAAAATGCATGGAGAAGTCATTTCGAATGAATCGTCCTCAGTGTTGTGAGAATGATGACGGGTTAAAATTTTTGGTGGTTTCTTGTTCAGTCCATAGGCCTACAGCATGTGGCAAACCGGTGAGCATGTGGCTCTATTAGTACAGGAGAAACCTGAAAACATATCACACTTTTCATCATAGTGTTTTTACCAATGCATAAAAAGCATGGAGAAGTCATTTCGAATGAATCGTCCTCAGTGTTGTGAGAACGATGACGATTTAAAATTTTTGGTGGTTTCTTGTTCAGTCCATAGGCCTACAGCATGTGGCAAACCGGTGAGCATGTGGCTCTATTAGTATAGGAGATACCTGAAAACATATCACACTTTTCATCATAGTGCTTTTACCAATGCATAAAAAGCATGGAGAAGTCATTTCGAATGAATCGTCCTCAGTGTTGTGAGAACGATGACGGGTTAAAATTTTTGGTGGTTTCTTGTTCAGTCCATAGGCCTACAGCATGTGGCAAACCGGTGAGCATGTATAGGAGATACCTGAAAACATTTTCATCATAGTGCTTTTACCAATGCAAAAAATGCATGGAGAAGTCATTTCGAATGAATCGTCCTCAGTGTTGTGAGAACGATGACGGGTTAAAATTTTTGGTGGTTTCTTGTTCAGTCCATAGGCCTACAGCATGTGGCAAACCGGTGAGCATGTGGCTCTATTAGTATAGGACATACCTGAAAACATATCACACTTTTCATCATAGTGCTTTTACCAATGCATAAAATGCATGGAGAAGTCATTTTGAATGAATCGTCCTCAGTGTTGTGAGAATGATGACGGGTTAAAATTTTTGGTGGTTTCTTGTTCAGTCCATAGGCCTACAGCATGTGGCAAACCGGTGAGCATGTGGCTCTATTAGTACAGGAGAAACCTGAAAACATATCACACTTTTCATCATAGTGCTTTTACCAATGCATAAAATGCATGGAGAAGTCATTTCGAATGAATCGTCCTCAGTGTTGTGAGAACGATGACGGGTTAAAATTTTTGGTGGTTTCTTGTTCATTCCATAGGCCTACAGCATGTGGCAAACCGGTGAGCATGTGGCTCTATTAGTATAGGAGATACCTGAAAACATCACACTTTTCATCATAGTGCTTTTACCAAGGCATAAAATGTATGGAGAAGTCATTTCGAATGAATCGTCCTCAGTGTTATGAGAACGATGACGGGTTAAAATTTTTGGTGGTTTCTTGTTCAGTCCATAGGCCTACAGCATGTGGTAAAACCGGTGAGCATGTGGCTCTATTAGTATAGGAGATTCCTGAAAACATATCACACTTTTCATCATAGTGCTTTTACCAATGCATAAAATGCATGGAGAAGTCAATTCGAATGAATCGTCCTCAGTGTTGTGAGAACGATGACGGGTTAAAATTTTTGGTGGTTTCTTGTTCAGTCCATAGGCCTCTAGCATGTGGCAAACTGGTGAGCATGTGGCTCTATTAGTATAGGAGATACCTGAAAACATATCACACTTTTCATCATAGTGCTTTTACCAATGCATAAAATGCATGGAGAAGTCATTTCGAATGAATGGTCCTCAGTGTTGTGAGAACGATGACGGGTTAAAATTTTTGGTGGTTTCTTGTTCAGTCCATAGGCCTACAGCATGTGGCAAACCGGTGAGCATGTGGCTCTATTAGTATAGGAGATACCTGAAAACATATCACACTTTTCATCATAGTGCAATTACCAATGCATAAATTGCATGGAGAAGTCATTTCGAATGAATCGTCCTCAGTGTTGTGAGAACGATGACGGGTTAAAATTTTTGGTGGTTTCTTGTTCAGTCCATAGGCCTACAGCAGGTGGCAAACCGGTGAGCATGTGGCTCTATTAGTATAGGAGATACCTGAAAACATATCACACTTTTCATCATAGTGCTTTTACCAATGCATGAAATGCATGGAGAAGTCATTTCGAATGAATCGTCCTCAGTGTTGTGAGAACGATGATGGGTTAAAATTTTTGGTGGTTTCTTGTTCAGTCCATAGGCCTACAGCATGTGGCAAACCGGTGAGCATGTGGCTCTATTAGTATAGGAGATACCTGAAAACATATCACACTTTTCATCATAGTGCTTTTACCAATGCATAAAATGCATGGAGAAGTCATTTCGAATGAATCGTCCTCAGTGTTGTGAGAACGATGACGGGTTAAAATTTTTGGTGGTTTCTTGTTCAGTCCATAGGCCTACAGCATGTGGCAAACTGGTGAGCATGTGGCTCTATTAGTATAGGAGATACCTGAAAACATATCACACTTTTCATCATAGTGCTTTTACCAATGCATAAAATGCATGGAGAAGTCATTTCAAATGAATCGTCCTCAGTGTTGTGAGAACGATGACGGGTTAAAATTTTTGGTGGTTTCTTGTTCAGTCCATAGGCCTACAGCATGTGGCAAACCGGTGAGCATGTGGCTCTATTAGTATAGGAGATACCTGAAAACATATCACACTTTTCATCATAGTGCTTTTACCAATGCATAAAATGCATGGAGAAGTCATTTCGAATGAATCGTCCTCAGTGTTGTGAGAACGATGACGGGTTAAAATTTTTGGTGGTTTCTTGTTCAGTCCATAGGCCTACAGCATGTGGCAAACCGGTGAGCATGTGGCTCTATTAGTATAGGAGATACCTGAAAACATATCACACTTTTCATCATAGTGCTTTTACCAATGCATAAAATGCATGGAGAAGTCATTTCGAATGAATCGTCCTCAGTGTTGTGAGAATGATGACGGGTTAAAATTTTTGGTGGTTTCTTGTTCAGTCCATAGGCCTACAGCATGTGGCAAACCGGTGAGCATGTGGCTCTATTAGTACAGGAGAAACCTGAAAACATATCACACTTTTCATCATAGTGTTTTTACCAATGCATAAAAAGCATGGAGAAGTCATTTCGAATGAATCGTCCTCAGTGTTGTGAGAACGATGACGATTTAAAATTTTTGGTGGTTTCTTGTTCAGTCCATAGGCCTACAGCATGTGGCAAACCGGTGAGCATGTGGCTCTATTAGTATAGGAGATACCTGAAAACATATCACACTTTTCATCATAGTGCTTTTACCAATGCATAAAAAGCATGGAGAAGTCATTTCGAATGAATCGTCCTCAGTGTTGTGAGAACGATGACGGGTTAAAATTTTTGGTGGTTTCTTGTTCAGTCCATAGGCCTACAGCATGTGGCAAACCGGTGAGCATGTATAGGAGATACCTGAAAACATTTTCATCATAGTGCTTTTACCAATGCAAAAAATGCATGGAGAAGTCATTTCGAATGAATCGTCCTCAGTGTTGTGAGAACGATGACGGGTTAAAATTTTTGGTGGTTTCTTGTTCAGTCCATAGGCCTACAGCATGTGGCAAACCGGTGAGCATGTGGCTCTATTAGTATAGGACATACCTGAAAACATATCACACTTTTCATCATAGTGCTTTTACCAATGCATAAAATGCATGGAGAAGTCATTTTGAATGAATCGTCCTCAGTGTTGTGAGAATGATGACGGGTTAAAATTTTTGGTGGTTTCTTGTTCAGTCCATAGGCCTACAGCATGTGGCAAACCGGTGAGCATGTGGCTCTATTAGTACAGGAGAAACCTGAAAACATATCACACTTTTCATCATAGTGCTTTTACCAATGCATAAAAAGCATGGAGAAGTCATTTCGAATGAATCGTCCTCAGTGTTGTGAGAACGATGACGAGTTAAAATTTTTGGTGGTTTCTTGTTCAGTCCATAGGCCTACAGCATGTGGCAAACCGGTGAGCATGTGGCTCTATTAGTATAGGAGATACCTGAAAACATATCACACTTTTCATCATAGTGCTTTTACCAATGCATAAAAAGCATGGAGAAGTCATTTCGAATGAATCGTCCTCAGTGTTGTGAGAACGATGACGGGTAAAAATTTTTGGTGGTTTCTTGTTCAGTCCATAGGCCTACAGCATGTGGCAAACCGGTGAGCATGTATAGGAGATACCTGAAAACATTTTCATCATAGTGCTTTTACCAATGCAAAAAATGCATGGAGAAGTCATTTCGAATGAATCGTCCTCAGTGTTGTGAGAACGATGACGGGTTAAAATTTTTGGTGGTTTCTTGTTCAGTCCATAGGCCTACAGCATGTGGCAAACCGGTGAGCATGTGGCTCTATTAGTATAGGAGATACCTGAAAACATTTTCATCATAGTGCTTTTACCAATGCATAAAATGCATGGAGAAGTCATTTCGAATGAATCGTTCTCAGTGTTGTGAGAACGATGACGGGTTAACATTTTTGGTGGTATCTTGTTCAGTCCATAGGCCTGCAGCATGTGGCAAACCGGTGAGCATGTGGCTCTATTAGTAACATAGTAACATAGTAACATAGTTAGTAAGGCCGAAAAAAGACATTTGTCCATCCAGTTCAGCCTATATTCCATCATAATAAATACCCAGATCTACGTCCTTCTACAGAACCTAATAATTGTATGATACAATATTGTTCTGCTCCAGGAAGACATCCAAGCCTCTCTTGAACCCCTCGACTGAGTTCGCCATCACCACCTCCTCAGGCAAGCAATTCCAGATTCTCACTGCCCTAACAGTAAAGAATCCTCTTCTATGTTGGTGGAAAAACCTTCTCTCTTCCAGACGCAAAGAATGCCCCCTTGTGCCCGTCACCTTCCTTGGTATAAACAGATCCTCAGCGAGATATTTGTATTGTCCCCTTATATACTTATAGATGGTTATTAGATCGCCCCTCAGTCGTCTTTTTTCTAGACTAAATAATCCTAATTTCGCTAATCTATCTGGGTATTGTAGTTCTCCCATCCCCTTTATTAATTTTGTTGCCCTCCTTTGTACTCTCTCTAGTTCCATTATATCCTTCCTGAGCACCGGTGCCCAAAACTGGACACAGTACTCCATGTGCGGTCTAACTAGGGATTTGTACAGAGGCAGTATAATGCTCTCATCATGTGTATCCAGACCTCTTTTAATGCACCCCATGATCCTGTTTGCCTTGGCAGCTGCTGCCTGGCACTGGCTGCTCCAGGTAAGTTTATCATTAACTAGGATCCCCAAGTCCTTCTCCCTGTCAGATTTACCCAGTGGTTTCCCGTTCAGTGTGTAATGGTGATATTGATTCCCTCTTCCCATGTGTATAACCTTACATTTATCATTGTTAAACCTCATCTGCCACCTTTCAGCCCAAGTTTCCAACTTATCCAGATCCATCTGTAGCAGAATACTATCTTCTCTTGTATTAACTGCTTTACATAGTTTTGTATCATCTGCAAATATCGATATTTTACTGTGTAAACCTTCTACCAGATCATTAATGAATATGTTGAAGAGAACAGGTCCCAATACCGACCCCTGCGGTACCCCACTGGTCACAGCGACCCAGTTAGAGACTATACCATTTATAACCACCCTCTGCTTTCTATCACTAAGCCAGTTACTAACCCATTTACACACATTTTCCCCCAGACCAAGCATTCTCATTTTGTGTACCAACCTCTTGTGCGGCACGGTATCAAACGCTTTGGAAAAATCGAGATATACCACGTCCAATGACTCACCGTGGTCCAGTCTATAGCTTACCTCTTCATAAAAACTGATTAGATTGGTTTGACAGGAGCGATTTCTCATAAACCCATGCTGATATGGAGTTAAACAGTTATTCTCATTGAGATAATCCAGAATAACATCCCTCAGAAACCCTTCAAATATTTTACCAACAATAGAGGTTAGACTTACTGGCCTATAATTTCCAGGTTCACTTTTAGAGCCCTTTTTGAATATTGGCACCACATTTGCTATGCGCCAGTCCTGCGGAACAGACCCTGTCGCTATAGAGTCACTAAAAATAAGAAATAATGGTTTATCTATTACATTACTTAGTTCTCTTAGTACTCGTGGGTGTATGCCATCCGGACCCGGAGATTTATCTATTTTAATCTTATTTAGCCGGTTTCGCACCTCTTCTTGGGTTAGATTGGTGACCCTTAATATAGGGTTTTCATTGTTTCTTGGGATTGGGTATAGGAGATACCTGAAAACATATCACACTTTTCATCATAGTGCCTTTACCAATGCATAAAATGCATGGAGAAGTCATTTCGAATGAATCGTCCTCAGTGTTGTGAGAACGATGACGGGTTAAAATTTTTGGTGGTTTCTTGTTCAGTCCATAGGCCTGCAGCATGTGGCAAACCGGTGAGCATGTGGCTCTATTAGTATAGGAGATACCTGAAAACATATCACACTTTTCATCATAGTGCTTTTACCAATGCATAAAATGCATGGAGAAGTCATTTCGAATGAATGGTCCTCAGTGTTGTGAGAACGATGACGGGTTAAAATTTTTGGTGGTTTCTTGTTCAGTCCATAGGCCTACAGCATGTGGCAAACCAGTGAGCATGTGGCTCTATTAGTATAGGAGATACCTGAAAACATATCACACTTTTCATCATAGTGCTTTTACCAATGCATAAAATGCATGGAGAAGTCATTTCGAATGAATGGTCCTCAGTGTTGTGAGAACGATGACGGGTTAAAATTTTTGGTGGTTTCTTGTTCAGTCCATAGGCCTACAGCATGTGGCAAACCAGTGAGCATGTGGCTCTATTAGTATAGGAGATACCTGAAAACATATCACACTTTTCATCATAGTGCTTTTACCAATGCATAAAATGCATGGAGAAGTCATTTCGAATGAATGGTCCTCAGTGTTGTGAGAACGATGACGGGTTAAAATTTTTGGTGGTTTCTTGTTCAGTCCATAGGCCTACAGCATGTGGCAAACCAGTGAGCATGTGGCTCTATTAGTATAGGAGATACCTGAAAACATATCACACTTTTCATCATAGTGCCTTTACCAATGCATAAAATGCATGGAGAAGTCATTTCGAATGAATGGTCCTCAGTGTTGTGAGAACGATGACGGGTTAAAATTTTGGGTGGTTTCTTGTTCAGTCCATAGGCCTACAGCATGTTGCAAACCGGTGAGCATGTGACTCTATTAGTATAGGAGATACCTGAAAACATATCACACTTTTCATCATAGTGCTTTTACCAATGCATAAAATGCATGGAGAAGTCATTTCGAATGAATGGTCCTCAGTGTTGTGAGAACGATGACGGGTTAAAATTTTGGGTGGTTTCTTGTTCAGTCCATAGGCCTACAGCATGTTGCAAACCGGTGAGCATGTGACTCTATTAGTATAGGAGATACCTGAAAACATATCACACTTTTCATCATAGTACTTTTACCAATGCATAAAATGCGCACAACACCAAAAATATATCCACCAAAGAAAGACCATGAAGGAATATAATTATACCACCAAAAAACCGCCTTCACACAAGGTCAGTAAAACTGAAGTAACTTTATTAACCAATCAAAAGAATAAAAAATATACATATAAAATACAGTGGGAATACACCAAAGCACAGGAATAGGTGGGCAACCCAGATATAAGCCCCATGAAGTAGTAACATCATATAAACATCAACATCAACCCAATCATATTTTGACGCAAAAAAGTAAATAAATGTGCAAGTGACCATGTACAAAATATGCAGACAAATGATAAGGTAATAGCAGTAACACATAAATATATAACAAAAGTAATGATATATAGTTACCAAATGGGGCATGTTATGTTTGCTAATGACAGGTGTTATGAAGGCAATCCAGAAACACAGTGTGCTTAGCGATCAGAGCGCACACAGTGATCTGACAAATACCCAAAAATACAAGAACGAGCTCTGAGACGTGGAAACTCTGTAGACTGCACACCTAATCCTATCCCAAACACAACTAAAAGCGGCTGTGGATTGCGCCTAACAACTACCTAGGCAACTCGGCACAGCCTAAGAAACTAGCTAGCCTGAAGATAGAAAAACAGGCCTGACTTGCCCCAGAGAAATTCCCCAAAGGAAAAGGCAGCCCCCCACATATAATGACTGTGAGTAAGATGAAAAGACAAAACGTAGGGATGAAATAGATTCAGCAAAGTGGGGCCCGATATTCTAGGACAGAGCGAGGACAGTAAAGCGAACTTTGCAGTCTACAAAAAACCCTAAAGCAAAACCACGCAAAGGGGGCAAAAAAACCCACCGTGCCGAACTAACGGCACGGCGGTACACCCTTTGCGTCTCAGAGCTTCCAGCAAAACAAAAGACAAGCTGGACAGAAAAAAAGCAACAAAAAAGCAAAAAGCACTTAGCTATACAGAGCAGCAGGTCACAGGAACAATCAGGAGAAGCTCAGATCCAACACTGAAACATTGACAAGGAGCAAGGATAGCAGCATCAGGCGGAGTTAAGTAATGAAGAAGTTAACGAGCTCACCAGAACACCTGAGGGAGGAAGCTCAGAAGCTGCAGTACCACTTGTGACCACAGGAGTGAATTCAGCCACAGAATTCACAACAGTACCCCCCCCTTGAGGAGGGGTCACCGAACCCTCACCAGAGCCCCCAGGCCGACCAGGATGAGCCGCATGAAAGGCACGAACAAGATCGGAAGCATGAACATCAGAGGCAAAAACCCAGGAATTATCTTCCTGAGCATAACCCTTCCATTTAACCAGATACTGGAGTTTCCGTCTAGAAACACGAGAATCCAAAATCTTCTCCACAATATACTCCAATTCCCCCTCCACCAAAACCGGGGCAGGAGGCTCAACAGATGGAACCATAGGTGCCACGTATCTCCGCAACAACGACCTATGGAATACATTATGTATGGAAAAGGAGTCTGGGAGGGTCAAACGAAAAGACACAGGATTGAGAACCTCAGAAATCCTATACGGACCAATAAAACGAGGTTTAAATTTAGGAGAGGAAACCTTCATAGGAATATGACGAGAAGATAACCAAACCAGATCCCCAACACGAAGTCGGGGACCCACACGGCGTCTGCGATTAGCGAAAAGTTGAGCTTTCTCCTGGGACAAGATCAAATTGTCCACTACCTGAGTCCAGATCTGCTGCAACCTATCCAACACAGAATCCACACCAGGACAGTCCGAAGACTCAACCTGTCCTGAAGAGAAACGAGGATGGAACCCAGAATTGCAAAAAAAATGGAGAAACCAAGGTAGCCGAGCTGGCCCGATTATTAAGGGCGAACTCAGCCAACGGCAAAAAGGACACCCAATCATCCTGGTCTGCAGAAACAAAACATCTCAGATATGTTTCCAAGGTCTGATTGGTTCATTCGGTCTGGCCATTAGTCTGAGGATGGAAAGCCGAGGAAAAGGATAGGTCAATGCCCATCCTACCACAAAAGGCTCGCCAGAACCTTGAAACAAACTGGGAACCTCTGTCAGAAACAATATTCTCAGGAATGCCATGCAACCGAACCACATGCTGAAAGAACAAAGGTACCAAATCAGAGGAGGAAGGCAATTTAGCCAAGGGCACCAGATGGACCATTTTAGAAAAGCGATCACAGACCACCCAAATGACTGACATCTTTTGAGAAACGGGAAGGTCAGAAATGAAATCCATCGAAATATGTGTCCAAGGCCTCTTTGGGACCGGCAAGGGCAAAAGCAACCCACTGGCACAAGAACAGCAGGGCTTAGCCCTAGCACAAATCCCACAGGACTGCACAAAAGTACGTACATCCCGTGACAGAGATGGCCACCAGAAGGATCTAGCCACTAACTCTCTGGTACCAAAGATTCCAGGATGACCAGCCAACACCGAACAATGAAGTTCAGAGATAAGTTTATTAGTCCACCTATCAGGGACGAACAGTTTCTCTGCTGGACAACGATCAGGTTTATTCGCCTGAAATTTTTGCAGCACCCGCCGCAAATCAGGGGAGATGGCAGACACAATGACTCCTTCCTTGAGGATACCCGCTGGCTCAGATAAACCCGGAGAGTCGGGCACAAAACTCCTAGACAGAGCATCCGCCTTCACATTTTTAGAGCCCGGAAGGTACGAAATCACAAAGTCGAAGCGGGCAAAAAATAACGACCAACGGGCCTGTCTAGGATTCAAGCGCTTGGCAGACTCGAGATAAGTCAAGTTCTTATGATCAGTCAATACCACCACGCGATGCTTAGCTCCTTCAAGCAAATGACGCCACTCCTCGAATGCCCACTTCATGGCCAGCAACTCTCGATTGCCCACATCATAATTACGCTCAGCGGGCGAAAACTTCCTGGAAAAGAAAGCACATGGTTTCATCACTGAGCAATCAGAACCTCTCTGTGACAAAACCGCCCCTGCTCCAATCTCAGAAGCATCAACCTCGACCTGGAACGGAAGAGAAACATCTGGCTGACACAACACAGGGGCAGAACAAAAACGACGCTTCAACTCCTGAAAAGCTTCCACAGCAGCAGAAGACCAATTAACCAAATCAGCACCCTTCTTGGTCAAATCGGTCAATGGTTTGGCAATGCTAGAAAAATTACAGATGAAGCGACGATAAAAATTAGCAAAGCCCAGGAACTTTTGCAGACTTTTCAGAGATGTCGGCTGAATCCAATCCTGGATGGCTTGGACCTTAACTGGATCCATCTCGATAGTAGAAGGGGTAAAGATGAACCCCAAAAATGAAACTTTCTGCACACCGAAGAGACACTTTGATCCCTTCACAAACAAAGAGTTAGCACGCAGGACCTGAAAAACCATTCTGACCTGCTTCACATGAGACTCCCAATCATCTGAGAAGATCAAAATGTCATCCAAGTAAACAATCAGGAATTTATCCAGATACTCACGGAAGATGTCATGCATAAAAGACTGAAACACAGATGGAGCATTGGCAAGTCCGAACGGCATCACTAGATACTCAAAATGACCCTCGGGCGTATTGAATGCAGTTTTCCATTCATCTCCTTGCCTGATTCTCACCAGATTATACGCACCACGAAGATCTATCTTAGTGAACCAACTAGCCCCCTTAATCTGAGCAAACAAGTCAGATAACAATGGCAAGGGATACTGAAATTTAACAGTGATCTTATTAAGAAGGCGGTAATCAATACACGGTCTCAGCGAACCATCCTTCTTGGCTACAAAGAAGAACCCTGCTCCCAGTGGTGATGACGATGGGCGAATATGTCCCTTCTCCAGGGATTCCTTCACATAACTGCGCATAGCGGCGTGTTCGGGCACGGATAAATTAAATAATCGACCTTTAGGGAATTTACTACCAGGAATCAAATTGATAGCACAATCACAATCCCTATGCGGAGGTAGAGCATCGGACTTGGGCTCTTCAAATACATCCTGATAATCAGACAAGAACTCTGGGACCTCAGAAGGGGTGGATGACGAAATCGACAAAAATGGAACATCACCATGTACCCCCTGACAACCCCAGCTGGATACCGACATGGAATTCCAATCCAATACTGGATTATGGGTTTGTAGCCATGGCAACCCCAACACGACCACATCATGCAGATTATGCAACACCAGAAAGCGAATAACTTCCTGATGTGCAGGAGCCATGCACATGGTCAGCTGGGCCCAGTATTGAGGTTTATTCTTGGCCAAAGGTGTAGCATCAATTCCTCTCAATGGAATAGGACACCGCAAAGGCTCCAAGAAAAACCCACAACGTTTAGCATAATCCAAATCCATCAGATTCAGGGCAGCGCCCGAATCCACAAACGCCATGACAGAAAACGACGACAAAGAGCATATCAAGGTAATGGACAGAAGGAATTTGGACTGTACAGTACCAATGACGGCAGACCTAGCGGACCGCTTAGTGCGCTTAGGACAATCAGAAATAGCATGAGTGGAATCACCACAGTAGAAACACAGACCATTCAGACGTCTGTATTCCTGCCGTTCAACTCTAGTCATAGTCCTATCGCACTGCATAGGCTCAGGTTTAACCTCAGGCAGTACCGCCAAATGGTGCACAGATTTACGCTCGCGCAAGCGTCGATCGATCTGAATGGCCAAAGACAAAGACTCATTCAAACCAGCAGGCATAGGAAATCCCACCATGACATCCTTAAGAGCCTCAGAGAGACCCTTTCTGAACAAAGCTGCCAGCGCAGATTCATTCCACTGAGTGAGTACTGACCATTTCCTAAATTTCTGACAATATACTTCTATATCATCCTGACCCTGCCACAAAGCCAGCAAATTTTTCTCAGCCTGATCCACTGAATTAGGCTCATCGTACAGCAATCCGAACGCCAGGAAAAACGCATCGACACTACTCAATGCAGGGTCTCCTGGTGCAAGAGAAAATGCCCAGTCTTGAGGGTCGCCGCGCAAAAAAGAAATAATAATCAAAACCTGTTGAATAGGATTACCAGAAGAATGAGGTTTCAAGGCCAGAAATAGTTTACAATTATTTTTGAAACTTAGAAACTTAGTTCTATCTCCAAAAAACAAATCAGGAATAGGAATTCTTGGTTCTAACATAGATTTCTGATCAATAGTATCTTGAATTTTTTGTACATTTATAACGAGATTATCCATTGAAGAGCACAGACCCTGAATATCCATGTCCACACCTGTGTCCAGAATCACCCAAATGTCTAGGGGAAAAAAAAAAAAGTGAACACAGAGCAGAAAAAAAAAAAAAATGTCAGAACTTTTTCTTTCCCTCTATTGAGAATCATTAGTTTGGCTCCTTGTACTGTTATGTTTGCTAATGACAGGTGTTATGAAGGCAATCCAGAAACACAGTGTGCTTAGCGATCAGAGCGCACACAGTGATCTGACAAATACCCAAAAATACAAGAACGAGCTCTGAGACGTGGAAACTCTGTAGACTGCACACCTGATCCTATCCTAAACACAACTAAAAGCGGCTGTGGATTGCGCCTAACAACTACCTAGGCAACTCGGCACAGCCTAAGAAACTAGCTAGCCTGAAGATAGAAAAACAGGCCTGACTTGCCCCAGAGAAATTCCCCAAAGGAAAAGGCAGCCCCCCACATATAATGACTGTGAGTAAGATGAAAAGACAAAACGTAGGGATGAAATAGATTCAGCAAAGTGGGGCCCGATATTCTAGGACAGAGCGAGGACAGTAAAGCGAACTTTGCAGTCTACAAAAAACCCTAAAGCAAAACCACGCAAAGGGGGCAAAAAAAAACCACCGTGCCGAACTAACAGCACGGCGGTACACCCTTTGCGTCCCAGAGCTTCCAGCAAAACAAAAGACAAGCTGGACAGAAAAAAAGCAACAAAAAAGCAAAAAGCACTTAGCTATACAGAGCAGCAGGTCACAGGAACAATCAGGAGAAGCTCAGATCCAACACTGAAACATTGACAAGGAGCAAGGATAGCAGCATCAGGCGGAGTTAAGTAATGAAGCAGTTAACGAGCTCACCAGAACACCTGAGGGAGGAAGCTCAGAAGCTGCAGTACCACTTGTGACCACAGGAGTGAATTCAGCCAAAGAATTCACAACAGGGGCACTCCTGGGGGACCCACCAACACCCGACGCGCGTTTCGCACCGAAATGCTTCATCTGGGGGTCGGTGCGAAACGCGCGTCGGGTGTTAGTGGGTCCCCCAGGAGTGCCCCATTTGGTAACTATATATCATTACTTTTGTTATGTGTTGTGAGAACGATGACGGGTTAAAATTTTTGGTGGTTTCTTGTTCAGTCCATAGGCCTACAGCATGTGGCAAACCGGTGAACATGTGGCTCTATTAGTATAGGCGATACCTGAAAACATATCACACTTTTCATCATAGTGCTTTTACCAATGCATAAAATGCATGGAGAAGTCATTTCGAATGAATCGTCCTCAGTGCTGTGAGAACGATGATGGGTTAAAATTTTTGGTGGTTTCTTGTTCAGTCCATAGGCCTACAGCATGTGGCAAACCGGTGAACATGTGGCTCTATTAGTATAGGAGATACCTGAAAACATATCACACTTTTCATCATAGTGCTTTTACCAATGCATAAAATGCATGGAGAAGTCATTTCGAATGAATCGTCCTCAGTGTTGTGAGAACAATGACGGGTTAAAATTTTTGGTGGTTTCTTGTTCAGTCCATAGGCCTACAGCATGTGGCAAACCGGTGAGCATGTATAGGAGATACCTGAAAACATTTTCATCATAGTGCTTTTACCAATGCATAAAATGCATGGAGAAATCATTTCGAATGAATCGACCTCAGTGTTGTGGGAACGATGACGGGTTTAAATTTTTGGTAGTTTCTTGTTCAGTCCATAGGCCTACAGCATGTGGCAAACCGGTGAGCATGTGGCTCTATTAGTATAGGAGATACCTGAAAACATTTTCATCATAGTGCTTTTACCAATGCATAAAATGCATGGAGAAGTCATTTCGAATGAATCGTCCTCAGTGTTGTGAGAACGATGACAGGTTAAAATTTTTGGTGGTTTCTTGTTCAGTCCATAGGCCTACAGCATGTGGCAAACCGGTGAGCATGTGGCTCAATTAGTATAGGAGATACCATCAAACATTTTCATCATAGTGCTTTTACCAATGCATAAAATGCATGGAGAAGTCATTTCGAATGAATCGTCCTCAGTGTTGTGAGAACAATGACGGGTTAAAATGTTTTGTGGTTTCTTGTACAGTCCATAGGCCTACAGCATGTGGCAAACCGGTGAGCATGTGGCTCTATTAGTATAGGAGATACCTGAAAACATATCACACTTTTCATCATAGTGCTTTTACCAATGCATAAAATGCATGGAGATGTCATTTCTAATGAATCGTCCTCAGTGCTGTGAGAACGATGACGGGTTAAAATTTTTGGTGGTTTCTTGTTCAGTCCATAGGCCTACAGCATGTGGCAAACCGGTGAGCATGTGGCTCTATTAGTATAGGAGATACCTGAAAACATATCACACTTTTCATCATAGTGCTTTTACCAATGCATAAAATGCATGGAGAAGTCATTTCGAATGAATCGTCCTCAGTGTTGTGAGAACGATGACAGGTTAAAATTTTTGGTGGTTTCTTGTTCAGTCCATAGGCCTACAGCATGTGGCAAACCGGTGAGCATGTGGCTCTATTAGTATAGGAGATACCTGAAAACATATCACACTTTTCATCATAGTGCTTTTACCAATGCATAAAATGCATGGAGAAGTCATTTCGAATGAATCGTCCTCAGTGTTGTGGGAACGATGACGGGTTAAAATTTTTGGTGGTTTCTTGTTCAGTCCATAGGCCTACAGCATGTGGCAAACCGGTGAGCATGTGGCTCTATTAGTATAGGAGATACCTGAAAACATATCACACTTTTCATCATAGTGCTTTTACCAATGCATAAAATGCATGGAGAAGTCATTTCGAATGAATCGTCCTCAGTGTTGTGAGAACGATGACGGGATAAAATCTTTGGTGGTTTCTTGTTCAGTCCATAGGCCTACAGCATGTGGCAAACCGGTGAGCATGTGGCTCTATTAGTATAGGAGATACCTGAAAACATATCACACTTTTCATCATAGTGCTTTTACCAATGCATAAAATGCATGGAGAAGTCATTTCGAATGAATCGTCCTCAGTGTTGTGAGAACGATGACAGGTTAAAATTTTTGGTGGTTTCTTGTTCAGTCCATAGGCCTACAGCATGTGGCAAACCGGTGAGCATGTGGCTCTATTAGTATAGGAGATACCTGAAAACATATCACACTTTTCATCATAGTGCTTTTACCAATGCATAAAATGCATGGAGAAGTCATTTCGAATGAATCGTCCTCAGTGTTGTGAGAACGATGACGGGTTAAAATTTTTGGTGGTTTCTTGTTCAGTCCATAGGCCTACAGCATGTGGCAAACCGGTGAGCATGTGGCTCTATTAGTATAGGAGATACCTGAAAGCATCACACTTTTCATCATAGTGCTGTTACCAATGCATGAAATGCATGGAGAAGTCATTTCGAATGAATCGTCCTCAGTGTTGTGGGAACGATGACGGGTTAAAATTTTTGGTGGTTTCTTGTTCAGTCCATAGGCCTACAGCATGTGGCAAACCGGTGAGCATGTGGCTCTATTAGTATAGGAGATACCTGAAAACATATCACACTTTTCATCATAGTGCTTTTACCAATGCATAAAATGCATGGAGAAGTCATTTCGAATGAATCGTCCTCAGTGTTGTGAGAACGATGACGGGATAAAATCTTTGGTGGTTTCTTGTTCAGTCCATAGGCCTACAGCATGTGGCAAACCGGTGAGCATGTGGCTCTATTAGTATAGGAGATACCTGAAAACATATCACACTTTTCATCATAGTGCTTTTACCAATGCATAAAATGCATGGAGAAGTCATTTCGAATGAATCGTCCTCAGTGTTGTGAGAACGATGACAGGTTAAAATTTTTGGTGGTTTCTTGTTCAGTCCATAGGCCTACAGCATGTGGCAAACCGGTGAGCATGTGGCTCTATTAGTATAGGAGATACCTGAAAACATATCACACTTTTCATCATAGTGCTTTTACCAATGCATGAAATGCATGGAGAAGTCATTTCGAATGAATCGTCCTCAGTGTTGTGAGAACGATGACGGGTTAAAATTTTTGGTGGTTTCTTGTTCAGTCCATAGGCCTACAGCATGTGGCAAACCGGTGAGCATGTGGCTCTATTAGTATAGGAGATACCTGAAAACATATCACACTTTTCATCATAGTGCTTTTACCAATGCATAAAATGCATGGAGAAGTCATTTCGAATGAATCATCCTCAGTGTTGTGAGAACGATGACGGGTTAAAATTTTTGGTGGTTTCTTGTTCAGTCCATAGGCCTACAGCATGTGGCAAACCGGTGAGCATGTGGCTCTATTAGTATAGGAGATACCTGAAAACATATCACACTTTTCATCATAGTGCTTTTACCAATGCATAAAATGCATGGAGAAGTCATTTCGAATGAATCGCCCTCAGTGTTGTGAGAACGATGACGGGTTAAAATTTTTGGTGGTTTCTTGTTCAGTCCATAGGCCTACAGCATGTGGCAAACCGGTGAGCATGTGGCTCTATTAGTATAGGAGATACCTGAAAACATTTTCATCATAGTGCTTTTACCAATGCATAAAATGCATGGAGAAGTCATTTTGAATGAATCGTCCTCAGTGTTGTGAGAGCGATGACAGGTTAAAACTTTTGGTGGTTTCTTGTTCAGTCCATAGGCCTACAGCATGTGGCAAAGCGGTGAGCATGTGGCTCTATTAGTATAGGAGATACCTGAAAACATATCACACTTTTCATCATAGTGCTTTTACCAATGCATAAAATGCATGGAGAAGTCATTTCGAATGAATCGTCCTCAGTGTTTTGAGAACGATGACGGGTTAAAATATTTGGTGGTTTCTTGTTCAGTCCATAGGCCTACAGCATGTGGCAAACCGGTGAGCATGTGGCTCTATTAGTATCGGAGACACCTGAAAACATTTTCATCATAGTGCTTTTACCAATGCATAAAATGCATGGAGAAGTCATTTCGAATGAATCGTCCTCAGTGTTGTGAGAACGATGACGGGTTAAAATTTTTGGTGGTTTCTTGTTCATTCTATAGGCCTAAAGCATGTGGCAAACCGGTGAGCATGTGGCTCTATTAGTATAGGAGATACCTGAAAACATCACACTTTTCATCATAGTGCTTTTACCAAGGCATAAAATGTATGGAGAAGTCATTTCGAATGAATCGTCCTCAGTGTTATGAGAACGATGACGGGTTAAAATTTTTGGTGGTTTCTTGTTCAGTCCATAGGCCTACAGCATGTGGCAAACCGGTGAGCATGTGGCTCTATTAGTATAGGAGATACCTGAAAACATATCACACTTTTCATCATAGTGCTTTTACCAATGCATGAAATGCATGGAGAAGTCATTTCGAATGAATCGTCCTCAGTGTTGTGAGAACGATGACGGGTTAAAATTTTTGGTGGTTTCTTGTTCAGTCCATAGGTTTACAGCATGTGGCAAACCGGTGAGCATGTGGCTCTATTAGTATAGGAGATACCTGAAAACATATCACACTTTTCATCATAGTGCTTTTACCAATGCATAAAATGCATGGAGAAGTCATTTCGAATGAATGGTCCTCAGTGTTGTGAGAACGATGACGGGTTAAAATTTTTGGTGGTTTCTTGTTCAGTCCATAGGCCTACAGCATGTGGCAAACCGGTGAGCATGTGGCTCTATTAGTATAGGAGATACCTGAAAACATATCACACTTTTCATCATTGTGCAATTACCAATGCATAAAATGCATGGAGAAGTCATTTCGAATGAATCGTCCTCAGTGTTGTGAGAACGATGACGGGTTAAAATTTTTGGTGGTTTCTTGTTCAGTCCATAGGCCTACAGCATGTGGCAAACCGGTGAGCATGTGGCTCCATTAGTATAGGAGATACCTGAAAACATATCACACTTTTCATCATAGTGCTTTTACCAATGCATGAAATGCATGGAGAAGTCATTTCGAATGAATCGTCCTCAGTGTTGTGAGAACGATGATGGGTTAAAATTTTTGGTGGTTTCTTGTTCAGTCCATAGGCCTACAGCATGTGGCAAACCGGTGAGCATGTGGCTCTATTAGTATAGGAGATACCTGAAAACATATCACACTTTTCATCATAGTGCTTTTACCAATGCATAAAATGCATAGAGAAGTCATTTCGAATGAATCGTCCTCAGTGTTGTGAGAACGATGACGGGTTAAAATATTTGGTGGTTTCTTGTTCAGTCCATAGGCCTACAGCATGTGGCAAACCGGTGAGCATGTGGCTCTATTAGTATCGGAGACACCTGAAAACATTTTCATCATAGTGCTTTTACCAATGCATAAAATGCATGGAGAAGTCATTTCGAATGAATCGTCCTCAGTGTTGTGAGAACGATGACGGGTTAAAATTTTTGGTGGTTTCTTGTTCATTCTATAGGCCTAAAGCATGTGGCAAACCGGTGAGCATGTGGCTCTATTAGTATAGGAGATACCTGAAAACATCACACTTTTCATCATAGTGCTTTTACCAAGGCATAAAATGTATGGAGAAGTCATTTCGAATGAATCGTCCTCAGTGTTATGAGAACGATGACGGGTTAAAATTTTTGGTGGTTTCTTGTTCAGTCCATAGGCCTACAGCATGTGGCAAACCGGTGAGCATGTGGCTCTATTAGTATAGGAGATACCTGAAAACATATCACACTTTTCATCATAGTGCTTTTACCAATGCATGAAATGCATGGAGAAGTCATTTCGAATGAATCGTCCTCAGTGTTGTGAGAACGATGACGGGTTAAAATTTTTGGTGGTTTCTTGTTCAGTCCATAGGTTTACAGCATGTGGCAAACCGGTGAGCATGTGGCTCTATTAGTATAGGAGATACCTGAAAACATATCACACTTTTCATCATAGTGCTTTTACCAATGCATAAAATGCATGGAGAAGTCATTTCGAATGAATGGTCCTCAGTGTTGTGAGAACGATGACGGGTTAAAATTTTTGGTGGTTTCTTGTTCAGTCCATAGGCCTACAGCATGTGGCAAACCGGTGAGCATGTGGCTCTATTAGTATAGGAGATACCTGAAAACATATCACACTTTTCATCATTGTGCAATTACCAATGCATAAAATGCATGGAGAAGTCATTTCGAATGAATCGTCCTCAGTGTTGTGAGAACGATGACGGGTTAAAATTTTTGGTGGTTTCTTGTTCAGTCCATAGGCCTACAGCATGTGGCAAACCGGTGAGCATGTGGCTCCATTAGTATAGGAGATACCTGAAAACATATCACACTTTTCATCATAGTGCTTTTACCAATGCATGAAATGCATGGAGAAGTCATTTCGAATGAATCGTCCTCAGTGTTGTGAGAACGATGATGGGTTAAAATTTTTGGTGGTTTCTTGTTCAGTCCATAGGCCTACAGCATGTGGCAAACCGGTGAGCATGTGGCTCTATTAGTATAGGAGATACCTGAAAACATATCACACTTTTCATCATAGTGCTTTTACCAATGCATAAAATGCATAGAGAAGTCATTTCGAATGAATCGTCCTCAGTGTTGTGAGAACGATGACGGGTTAAAATTTTTGGTGGTTTCTTGTTCAGTCCATAGGCCTACAGCATGTGGCAAACCGGTGAGCATGTGGCTCTGTTAGTATAGGAGATACCTGAAAACATATCACACTTTTCATCATAGTGCTTTTACCAATGCATAAAATGCATGGAGAAGTCATTTCGAATGAATCGTCCTCAGTGTTGTGAGAACGATGACGGGTTAAAATTTTTGGTGGTTTCTTGTTCAGTCCATAGGCCTACAGCATGTGGCAAACCGGTGAGCATGTGGCTCTATTAGTATAGGAGATACCTGAAAACATATCACACTTTTCATTATAGTGCTTTTACGAATGCATAAAATGCATGGAGAAGTCATTTCAAGTGAATTGTCCTCAGTGTTGTGAGAACGATGACGGGTTAAAATTTTTGGTGGTTTCTTGTTCAGTCCATAGGCCTACAGCATGTGGCAAACCGGTGAGCATGTGGCTCTATTAGTATAGGAGATACCTGAAAACATATCACACTTTTCATCATAGTGCTTTTACCAATGCATAAAATGCATGGAGAAGTCATTTCGAATGAATCGTCCTCAGTGTTGTGAGAATGATGACGGGTTAAAATTTTTGGTGGTTTCTTGTTCAGTCCATAGGCCTACAGCATGTGGCAAACCGGTGAGCATGTGGCTCTATTAGTATAGGAGAAACCTGAAAACATATCACACTTTTCATCATAGTGTTTATACCAATGCATAAAAAGCATGGAGAAGTCATTTCGAATGAATCGTCCTCAGTGTTGTGAGAACGATGACGAGTTAAAATTTTTGGTGGTTTCTTGTTCAGTCCATAGGCCTACAGCATGTGGCAAACCGGTGAGCATGTGGCTCTATTAGTATAAGAGATACCTGAAAACATATCACACTTTTCATCATAGTGCTTTTACCAATGCATAAAAAGCATGGAGAAGTCATTTCGAATGAATTGTCCTCAGTGTTGTGAGAACGATGACGGGTTAAAATTTTTGGTGGTTTCTTGTTCAGTCCATAGGCCTACAGCATGTGGCAAACCAGTGAGCATGTATAGGAGATACCTGAAAACATTTTCATCATAGTGCTTTTACCAATGCATAAAATGCATGGAGAAGTCATTTCGAATGAATCGTCCTCAGTGTTGTGAGAACGATGACGGGTTAAAATTTTTGGTGGTTTCTTGTTCAGTCCATAGGCCTACAGCATGTGGCAAACCGGTGAGCATGTGGCTCTATTAGTATAGGAGATACCTGAAAACATTTTCATCATAGTGCTTTTACCAATGCATAAAATGCATGGAGAAGTCATTTCGAATGAATCGTTCTCAGTGTTGTGAGAACGATGACGGGTTAACATTTTTGGTGGTTTCTTGTTCAGTCCATAGGCCTGCAGCATGTGGCAAACCGGTGAGCATGTGGCTCTATTAGTATAGGAGATACCTGAAAACATATCACACTTTTCATCATAGTGCCTTTACCAATGCATAAAATGCATGGAGAAGTCATTTCGAATGAATCGTCCTCAGTGTTGTGAGAACGATGACGGGTTAAAATTTTTGGTGGTTTCTTGTTCAGTCCATAGGCCTGCAGCATGTGGCAAACCGGTGAGCATGTGGCTCTATTAGTATAGGAGATACCTGAAAACATATCACACTTTTCATCATAGTGCTTTTACCAATGCATAAAATGCATGGAGAAGTCATTTCGAATGAATCGTCCTCAGTGTTGTGAGAACAATGACGGGTTAAAATTTTTGGTGGTTTCTTGTTCAGTCCATAGGCCTACAGCATGTGGCAAACCGGTGAGCATGTGGCTCTATTAGTATAGGAGATACCTGAAAACATATCACACTTTTCATCATAGTGCTTTTACCAATGCATAAAAAGCATGGAGAAGTCATTTCGAATGAATCGTCCTCAGTATTGTGAGAACGATGACGGGTTAAAATTTTTGGTGGTTTCTTGTTCAGTCCATAGGCCTGCAGCATGTGGCAAACCGGTGAGCATGTGGCTCTATTAGTATAGGAGATACCTGAAAACATATCACACTTTTCATCATAGTGCCTTTACCAATGCATAAAATGCATGGAGAAGTCATTTCGAATGAATCGTCCTCAGTGTTGTGAGAACGATGACGGGTTAAAATTTTTGGTGGTTTCTTGTTCAGTCCATAGGCCTGCAGCATGTGGCAAACCGGTGAGCATGTGGCTCTATTAGTATAGGAGATACCTGAAAACATATCACACTTTTCATCATAGTGCTTTTACCAATGCATAAAATGCATGGAGAAGTCATTTCGAATGAATGGTCCTCAGTGTTGTGAGAACGATGACGGGTTAAAATTTTTGGTGGTTTCTTGTTCAGTCCATAGGCCTACAGCATGTGGCAAACCAATGAGCATGTGGCTCTATTAGTATAGGAGATACCTGAAAACATATCACACTTTTCATCATAGTGCTTTTACCAATGCATAAAATGCATGGAGAAGTCATTTCGAATGAATTGTCCTCAGTGTTGTGAGAACGATGACGGGTTAAAATTTTTGGTGGTTTCTTGTTCAGTCCATAGGCCTACAGCATGTTGCAAACCGATGAGCATGTGACTCTATTAGTATAGGAGATACCTGAAAACATATCACACTTTTCATCATAGTGCTTTAACCAATGCATAAAATGCATGGAGAAGTCATTTCGAATGAATCGTCCTCAGTGTTGTGAGAACAATGACGGGTTAAAATTTTTGGTGGTTTCTTGTTCAGTCCATAGGCCTACAGCATGTGGCAAACCGGTGAGCATGTGGCTCTATTAGTATAGGAGATACCTGAAAACATATCACACTTTTCATCATAGTGCTTTTACCAATGCATAAAAAGCATGGAGAAGTCATTTCGAATGAATCGTCCTCAGTGTTGTGAGAACGATGACGGGTTAAAATTTTTGGTGGTTTCTTGTTCAGTCCATAGGCCTACAGCATGTGGCAAACCGGTGAGCATGTGGCTCTATTAGTATAGGAGATACTTGAAAACATATCACACTTTTCATCATACTGCTTTAACCAATGCATACAATGCATGGAGAAGTCATTTCGAATGAATCGTCCTTAGTATTGTGAGAACGATGACGGGTTAAAATTTTTGGTGGTTTCTTGTTCAGTCCATAGGCCTACAGCATGTGGCAAACCGGTGAGCATGTGGCTCTATTAGTATAGGAGATACTTGAAAACATATCACACTTTTCATCATAGTGCTTTTACCAATGCATAAAATGCATGGAGAAGTCATTTCGAATGAATCGTCCTCAGTTTTGTGAGAACGATGACGGGTTAAAATTTTTGGTGGTTTCTTGTTCAGTCCATAGGCCTACATCATGTGGCAAACCGGTGAGCATGTGGCTCTATTAGTATAGGAGATACCTGAAAACATATCACACTTTTCATCATAGTGCTTTTACCAATGCATAAAAAGCATGGAGAAGTCATTTCGAATGAATCGTCCTCAGTGTTATGAGAACAATGATGGGTTAAAATTTTTGGTGGTTTCTTGTTCAGTCCATAGGCCTACAGCATGTGGCAAACCGGTGAGCATGTATAGGTGATACCTGAAAACATTTTCATCATAGTGCTTTTACCAATGCATAAAATGCATGGAGAACTCATTTCGAATGAATCGTCCTCAGTGTTGTGAGAACGATGACGGGTTAAAATTTTTGGTGGTTTCTTGTTCAGTCCATAGGCCTACAGCATGTGGCAAACCGGTGAGCATGTGGCTCTATTAGTATAGGAGATACCTGAAAACATATCACACTTTTCATCATAGTGCTTTTACCAATGCATAAAATGCATGGAGAAGTCATTTCAAATGAATCGTCCTCAGTGTTGTGAGAACGATGACGGGTTAAAATTTTTGGTGGTTTCTTGTTCAGTCCATAGGCCTACAGCATGTGGCAAACCGGTGAACATGTGGCTCTATTAGTATAGGAGATACCTGAAAACATATCACACTTTTCATCATAGTGCTTTTACCAATGCATAAAATGCATGGAGAAGTCATTTCGAATGAATCGTCCTCAGTGTTGTGAGAACGATGACGGGTTAAAATTTTTGGTGGTTTCTTGTTCAGTCCATATGCCTACAGCATGTGGCAAACCGGTGAGCATGTGGCTCTATAAGTATAGGAGATACCTGAAAACATATCACACTTTTCATCATAGTGCTGTTACCAATGCATGAAATGCATGGAGAAGTCATTTCGAATGAATCGTCCTCAGTGTTGTGGGAACGATGACGGGTTAAAATTTTTGGTGGTTTCTTGTTCAGTCCATAGGCCTACAGCATGTGGCAAACCGGTGAGCATGTGGCTCTATTAGGATAGGAGATACCTGAAAACATATCACACTTTTCATCATAGTGCTTTTACCAATGCATAAAATGCATTTAGAAGTCATTTCGAATGAATCGTCCTCAGTGTTGTGAGAACGATGACGGGTTAAAATTTTTGGTGGTTTCTTGTTCAGTCCATAGGCCTACAGCATGTGGCAAACCGGTGAGCATGTGGCTCTATTAGTATAGGAGATACCTGAAAAAATATCACACTTTTCATCATAGTGCTTTTACCAATGCATAAAATGCATGGAGAAGTCATTTCGAATGAATCGTCCTCAGTGTTGTGAGAACGATGACGGGTTAAAATTTTTGGTGGTTTCTTGTTCAGTCCATAGGCCTACAGCATGTGGCAAACCGGTGAGCATGTGGCTCTATTAGTATAGGAGATACCTGAAAACATATCACACTTTTCATCATAGTGCTTTTACCAATGCATGAAATGCATGGAGAAGTCATTTCGAATGAATCGTCCTCAGTGTTGTGAGAACGATGACGGGTTAAAATTTTTGGTGGTTTCTTGTTCAGTCCATAGGCCTACAGCATGTGGCAAACCGGTGAGCATGTGGCTCTATTAGTATAGGAGATACCTGAAAACATATCACACTTTTCATCATAGTGCTTTTACCAATGCATAAAATGCATGGAGAAGTCATTTCAAATGAATCGTCCTCAGTGTTGTGAGAACGATGACGGGTTAAAATTTTTGGTGGTTTCTTGTTCAGTCCATAGGCCTACAGCATGTGGCAAACCGGTGAGCATGTGGCTCTATTAGTATAGGAGATACCTGAAAACATATCACACTTTTCATCATAGTGCTTTTACCAATGCATAAAATGCATGGAGAAGTCATTTCGAATGAATCGTCCTCAGTGTTGTGAGAACGATGACGGGTTAAAATTTTTGGTGGTTTCTTGTTCAGTCCATAGGCCTACAACATGTGGCAAACCGGTGAGCATGTGGCTCTATTAGTATAGGAGATACCTGAAAACATATCACACTTTTCATCATAGTGCTTTTACCAATGCATAAAATGCATGGAGAAGTCATTTCAAATGAATCGTCCTCAGTGTTGTGAGAACGATGACGGGTTAAAATTTTTGGTGGTTTCTTGTTCAGTCCATAGGCCTACAGCATGTGGCAAACCGGTGAGCATGTGGCTCTATTAGTATAGGAGATACCTGAAAACATTTTCATCATAGTGCTTTTACCAATGCATAAAATGCATGGAGAAGTCATTTTGAATGAATCGTCCTCAGTGTTGTGAGAACGATGACGGGTTAAAATTTTTGGTGGTTTCTTGTTCAGTCCATAGGCCTACAGCATGTGGCAAACCGGTGAGCATGTGGCTCTATTAGTATAGGAGATACCTGAAAACATATCACACTTTTCATCATAGTGCTTTTACCAATGCATAAAATGCATGGAGAAGTCATTTCGAATGAATCGTCCTCAGTGATGTGAGAATGATGACGGGTTAAAATTTTTGGCGGTTTCTTGTTCAGTCCATAGGCCTACCGCATGTGGCAAACCGGTGAGCATGTGGCTCTATTAGTATAGGAGATACCTGAAAACATATCACACTTTTCATCATAGTGCTTTTACCAATGCATAAAATGCATGGAGAAGTCATTTCGAATGAATCGTCCTCAGTTTTGTGAGAATGATGACAAGTTAAAATTTTTGGTGGTTTCTTGTTCAGTCCATAGGCCTACAGCATGTGGCAAACCGGTGAGCATGTGGCTCTATTAGGATAGGAGATACCTGAAAACATATCACACTTTTCATCATAGTGCTTTTACCAATGCATAAAATGCATTTAGAAGTCATTTCGAATGAATCGTCCTCAGTGTTGTGAGAACGATGACGGGTTAAAATTTTTGGTGGTTTCTTGTTCAGTCCATAGGCCTACAGCATGTGGCAAACCGGTGAGCATGTGGCTCTATTAGTATAGGAGATACCTGAAAAAATATCACACTTTTCATCATAGTGCTTTTACCAATGCATAAAATGCATGGAGAAGTCATTTCGAATGAATCGTCCTCAGTGTTGTGAGAACGATGACGGGTTAAAATTTTTGGTGGTTTCTTGTTCAGTCCATAGGCCTACAGCATGTGGCAAACCGGTGAGCATGTGGCTCTATTAGTATAGGAGATACCTGAAAACATATCACACTTTTCATCATAGTGCTTTTACCAATGCATGAAATGCATGGAGAAGTCATTTCGAATGAATCGTCCTCAGTGTTGTGAGAACGATGACGGGTTAAAATTTTTGGTGGTTTCTTGTTCAGTCCATAGGCCTACAGCATGTGGCAAACCGGTGAGCATGTGGCTCTATTAGTATAGGAGATACCTGAAAACATATCACACTTTTCATCATAGTGCTTTTACCAATGCATAAAATGCATGGAGAAGTCATTTCAAATGAATCGTCCTCAGTGTTGTGAGAACGATGACGGGTTAAAATTTTTGGTGGTTTCTTGTTCAGTCCATAGGCCTACAGCATGTGGCAAACCGGTGAGCATGTGGCTCTATTAGTATAGGAGATACCTGAAAACATATCACACTTTTCATCATAGTGCTTTTACCAATGCATAAAATGCATGGAGAAGTCATTTCGAATGAATCGTCCTCAGTGTTGTGAGAACGATGACGGGTTAAAATTTTTGGTGGTTTCTTGTTCAGTCCATAGGCCTACAACATGTGGCAAACCGGTGAGCATGTGGCTCTATTAGTATAGGAGATACCTGAAAACATATCACACTTTTCATCATAGTGCTTTTACCAATGCATAAAATGCATGGAGAAGTCATTTCAAATGAATCGTCCTCAGTGTTGTGAGAACGATGACGGGTTAAAATTTTTGGTGGTTTCTTGTTCAGTCCATAGGCCTACAGCATGTGGCAAACCGGTGAGCATGTGGCTCTATTAGTATAGGAGATACCTGAAAACATTTTCATCATAGTGCTTTTACCAATGCATAAAATGCATGGAGAAGTCATTTTGAATGAATCGTCCTCAGTGTTGTGAGAACGATGACGGGTTAAAATTTTTGGTGGTTTCTTGTTCAGTCCATAGGCCTACAGCATGTGGCAAACCGGTGAGCATGTGGCTCTATTAGTATAGGAGATACCTGAAAACATATCACACTTTTCATCATAGTGCTTTTACCAATGCATAAAATGCATGGAGAAGTCATTTCGAATGAATGGTCCTCAGTGTTGTGAGAACGATGACGGGTTAAAATATTTGGTGGTTTCTTGTTCAGTCCATAGGCCTACAGCATGTGGCAAACCGGTGAGCATGTGGCTCTATTAGTATAGGAGACACCTGAAAACATTTTCATCATAGTGCTTTTACCAATGCATAAAATGCATGGAGAAGTCATTTCGAATGAATCGTCCTCAGTGTTGTGAGAACGATGACGGGTTAAAATTTTTGGTGGTTTCTTGTTCATTCCATAGGCCTACAGCATGTGGCAAACCGGTGAGCATGTGGCTCTATTAGTATAGGAGATACCTGAAAACATCACACTTTTCATCATAGTGCTTTTACCAAGGCATAAAATGTATGGAGAAGTCATTTCGAATGAATCG
This sequence comes from Ranitomeya imitator, assembly GCF_032444005.1. Lineage (NCBI taxonomy): Eukaryota > Metazoa > Chordata > Amphibia > Anura > Dendrobatidae > Ranitomeya > Ranitomeya imitator. The sequence continues at coordinate 95,644,731 of NC_091290.1, forward strand.
TCCTCAGTGTTATGAGAACGATGACGGGTTAAAATTTTTGGTGGTTTCTTGTTCAGTCCATAGGCCTACAGCATGTGGTAAAACCGGTGAGCATGTGGCTCTATTAGTATAGGAGATTCCTGAAAACATATCACACTTTTCATCATAGTGCTTTTACCAATGCATAAAATGCATGGAGAAGTCAATTCGAATGAATCGTCCTCAGTGTTGTGAGAACGATGACGGGTTAAAATTTTTGGTGGTTTCTTGTTCAGTCCATAGGCCTCTAGCATGTGGCAAACTGGTGAGCATGTGGCTCTATTAGTATAGGAGATACCTGAAAACATATCACACTTTTCATCATAGTGCTTTTACCAATGCATAAAATGCATGGAGAAGTCATTTCGAATGAATGGTCCTCAGTGTTGTGAGAACGATGACGGGTTAAAATTTTTGGTGGTTTCTTGTTCAGTCCATAGGCCTACAGCATGTGGCAAACCGGTGAGCATGTGGCTCTATTAGTATAGGAGATACCTGAAAACATATCACACTTTTCATCATAGTGCAATTACCAATGCATAAATTGCATGGAGAAGTCATTTCGAATGAATCGTCCTCAGTGTTGTGAGAACGATGACGGGTTAAAATTTTTGGTGGTTTCTTGTTCAGTCCATAGGCCTACAGCAGGTGGCAAACCGGTGAGCATGTGGCTCTATTAGTATAGGAGATACCTGAAAACATATCACACTTTTCATCATAGTGCTTTTACCAATGCATGAAATGCATGGAGAAGTCATTTCGAATGAATCGTCCTCAGTGTTGTGAGAACGATGATGGGTTAAAATTTTTGGTGGTTTCTTGTTCAGTCCATAGGCCTACAGCATGTGGCAAACCGGTGAGCATGTGGCTCTATTAGTATAGGAGATACCTGAAAACATATCACACTTTTCATCATAGTGCTTTTACCAATGCATAAAATGCATGGAGAAGTCATTTCGAATGAATCGTCCTCAGTGTTGTGAGAACGATGACGGGTTAAAATTTTTGGTGGTTTCTTGTTCAGTCCATAGGCCTACAGCATGTGGCAAACTGGTGAGCATGTGGCTCTATTAGTATAGGAGATACCTGAAAACATATCACACTTTTCATCATAGTGCTTTTACCAATGCATAAAATGCATGGAGAAGTCATTTCAAATGAATCGTCCTCAGTGTTGTGAGAACGATGACGGGTTAAAATTTTTGGTGGTTTCTTGTTCAGTCCATAGGCCTACAGCATGTGGCAAACCGGTGAGCATGTGGCTCTATTAGTATAGGAGATACCTGAAAACATATCACACTTTTCATCATAGTGCTTTTACCAATGCATAAAATGCATGGAGAAGTCATTTCGAATGAATCGTCCTCAGTGTTGTGAGAACGATGACGGGTTAAAATTTTTGGTGGTTTCTTGTTCAGTCCATAGGCCTACAGCATGTGGCAAACCGGTGAGCATGTGGCTCTATTAGTATAGGAGATACCTGAAAACATATCACACTTTTCATCATAGTGCTTTTACCAATGCATAAAATGCATGGAGAAGTCATTTCGAATGAATCGTCCTCAGTGTTGTGAGAATGATGACGGGTTAAAATTTTTGGTGGTTTCTTGTTCAGTCCATAGGCCTACAGCATGTGGCAAACCGGTGAGCATGTGGCTCTATTAGTACAGGAGAAACCTGAAAACATATCACACTTTTCATCATAGTGTTTTTACCAATGCATAAAAAGCATGGAGAAGTCATTTCGAATGAATCGTCCTCAGTGTTGTGAGAACGATGACGATTTAAAATTTTTGGTGGTTTCTTGTTCAGTCCATAGGCCTACAGCATGTGGCAAACCGGTGAGCATGTGGCTCTATTAGTATAGGAGATACCTGAAAACATATCACACTTTTCATCATAGTGCTTTTACCAATGCATAAAAAGCATGGAGAAGTCATTTCGAATGAATCGTCCTCAGTGTTGTGAGAACGATGACGGGTTAAAATTTTTGGTGGTTTCTTGTTCAGTCCATAGGCCTACAGCATGTGGCAAACCGGTGAGCATGTATAGGAGATACCTGAAAACATTTTCATCATAGTGCTTTTACCAATGCAAAAAATGCATGGAGAAGTCATTTCGAATGAATCGTCCTCAGTGTTGTGAGAACGATGACGGGTTAAAATTTTTGGTGGTTTCTTGTTCAGTCCATAGGCCTACAGCATGTGGCAAACCGGTGAGCATGTGGCTCTATTAGTATAGGACATACCTGAAAACATATCACACTTTTCATCATAGTGCTTTTACCAATGCATAAAATGCATGGAGAAGTCATTTTGAATGAATCGTCCTCAGTGTTGTGAGAATGATGACGGGTTAAAATTTTTGGTGGTTTCTTGTTCAGTCCATAGGCCTACAGCATGTGGCAAACCGGTGAGCATGTGGCTCTATTAGTACAGGAGAAACCTGAAAACATATCACACTTTTCATCATAGTGCTTTTACCAATGCATAAAATGCATGGAGAAGTCATTTCGAATGAATCGTCCTCAGTGTTGTGAGAACGATGACGGGTTAAAATTTTTGGTGGTTTCTTGTTCATTCCATAGGCCTACAGCATGTGGCAAACCGGTGAGCATGTGGCTCTATTAGTATAGGAGATACCTGAAAACATCACACTTTTCATCATAGTGCTTTTACCAAGGCATAAAATGTATGGAGAAGTCATTTCGAATGAATCGTCCTCAGTGTTATGAGAACGATGACGGGTTAAAATTTTTGGTGGTTTCTTGTTCAGTCCATAGGCCTACAGCATGTGGTAAAACCGGTGAGCATGTGGCTCTATTAGTATAGGAGATTCCTGAAAACATATCACACTTTTCATCATAGTGCTTTTACCAATGCATAAAATGCATGGAGAAGTCAATTCGAATGAATCGTCCTCAGTGTTGTGAGAACGATGACGGGTTAAAATTTTTGGTGGTTTCTTGTTCAGTCCATAGGCCTCTAGCATGTGGCAAACTGGTGAGCATGTGGCTCTATTAGTATAGGAGATACCTGAAAACATATCACACTTTTCATCATAGTGCTTTTACCAATGCATAAAATGCATGGAGAAGTCATTTCGAATGAATGGTCCTCAGTGTTGTGAGAACGATGACGGGTTAAAATTTTTGGTGGTTTCTTGTTCAGTCCATAGGCCTACAGCATGTGGCAAACCGGTGAGCATGTGGCTCTATTAGTATAGGAGATACCTGAAAACATATCACACTTTTCATCATAGTGCAATTACCAATGCATAAATTGCATGGAGAAGTCATTTCGAATGAATCGTCCTCAGTGTTGTGAGAACGATGACGGGTTAAAATTTTTGGTGGTTTCTTGTTCAGTCCATAGGCCTACAGCAGGTGGCAAACCGGTGAGCATGTGGCTCTATTAGTATAGGAGATACCTGAAAACATATCACACTTTTCATCATAGTGCTTTTACCAATGCATGAAATGCATGGAGAAGTCATTTCGAATGAATCGTCCTCAGTGTTGTGAAAACGATGATGGGTTAAAATTTTTGGTGGTTTCTTGTTCAGTCCATAGGCCTACAGCATGTGGCAAACCGGTGAGCATGTGGCTCTATTAGTATAGGAGATACCTGAAAACATATCACACTTTTCATCATAGTGCTTTTACCAATGCATAAAATGCATGGAGAAGTCATTTCGAATGAATCGTCCTCAGTGTTGTGAGAACGATGACGGGTTAAAATTTTTGGTGGTTTCTTGTTCAGTCCATAGGCCTACAGCATGTGGCAAACTGGTGAGCATGTGGCTCTATTAGTATAGGAGATACCTGAAAACATATCACACTTTTCATCATAGTGCTTTTACCAATGCATAAAATGCATGGAGAAGTCATTTCAAATGAATCGTCCTCAGTGTTGTGAGAACGATGACGGGTTAAAATTTTTGGTGGTTTCTTGTTCAGTCCATAGGCCTACAGCATGTGGCAAACCGGTGAGCATGTGGCTCTATTAGTATAGGAGATACCTGAAAACATATCACACTTTTCATCATAGTGCTTTTACCAATGCATAAAATGCATGGAGAAGTCATTTCGAATGAATCGTCCTCAGTGTTGTGAGAACGATGACGGGTTAAAATTTTTGGTGGTTTCTTGTTCAGTCCATAGGCCTACAGCATGTGGCAAACCGGTGAGCATGTGGCTCTATTAGTATAGGAGATACCTGAAAACATATCACACTTTTCATCATAGTGCTTTTACCAATGCATAAAATGCATGGAGAAGTCATTTCGAATGAATCGTCCTCAGTGTTGTGAGAATGATGACGGGTTAAAATTTTTGGTGGTTTCTTGTTCAGTCCATAGGCCTACAGCATGTGGCAAACCGGTGAGCATGTGGCTCTATTAGTACAGGAGAAACCTGAAAACATATCACACTTTTCATCATAGTGTTTTTACCAATGCATAAAAAGCATGGAGAAGTCATTTCGAATGAATCGTCCTCAGTGTTGTGAGAACGATGACGATTTAAAATTTTTGGTGGTTTCTTGTTCAGTCCATAGGCCTACAGCATGTGGCAAACCGGTGAGCATGTGGCTCTATTAGTACAGGAGATACCTGAAAACATATCACACTTTTCATCATAGTGCTTTTACCAATGCATAAAAAGCATGGAGAAGTCATTTCGAATGAATCGTCCTCAGTGTTGTGAGAACGATGACGGGTTAAAATTTTTGGTGGTTTCTTGTTCAGTCCATAGGCCTACAGCATGTGGCAAACCGGTGAGCATGTATAGGAGATACCTGAAAACATTTTCATCATAGTGCTTTTACCAATGCAAAAAATGCATGGAGAAGTCATTTCGAATGAATCGTCCTCAGTGTTGTGAGAACGATGACGGGTTAAAATTTTTGGTGGTTTCTTGTTCAGTCCATAGGCCTACAGCATGTGGCAAACCGGTGAGCATGTGGCTCTATTAGTATAGGACATACCTGAAAACATATCACACTTTTCATCATAGTGCTTTTACCAATGCATAAAATGCATGGAGAAGTCATTTTGAATGAATCGTCCTCAGTGTTGTGAGAATGATGACGGGTTAAAATTTTTGGTGGTTTCTTGTTCAGTCCATAGGCCTACAGCATGTGGCAAACCGGTGAGCATGTGGCTCTATTAGTACAGGAGAAACCTGAAAACATATCACACTTTTCATCATAGTGCTTTTACCAATGCATAAAAAGCATGGAGAAGTCATTTCGAATGAATCGTCCTCAGTGTTGTGAGAACGATGACGAGTTAAAATTTTTGGTGGTTTCTTGTTCAGTCCATAGGCCTACAGCATGTGGCAAACCGGTGAGCATGTGGCTCTATTAGTATAGGAGATACCTGAAAACATATCACACTTTTCATCATAGTGCTTTTACCAATGCATAAAAAGCATGGAGAAGTCATTTCGAATGAATCGTCCTCAGTGTTGTGAGAACGATGACGGGTAAAAATTTTTGGTGGTTTCTTGTTCAGTCCATAGGCCTACAGCATGTGGCAAACCGGTGAGCATGTATAGGAGATACCTGAAAACATTTTCATCATAGTGCTTTTACCAATGCAAAAAATGCATGGAGAAGTCATTTCGAATGAATCGTCCTCAGTGTTGTGAGAACGATGACGGGTTAAAATTTTTGGTGGTTTCTTGTTCAGTCCATAGGCCTACAGCATGTGGCAAACCGGTGAGCATGTGGCTCTATTAGTATAGGAGATACCTGAAAACATTTTCATCATAGTGCTTTTACCAATGCATAAAATGCATGGAGAAGTCATTTCGAATGAATCGTTCTCAGTGTTGTGAGAACGATGACGGGTTAACATTTTTGGTGGTATCTTGTTCAGTCCATAGGCCTGCAGCATGTGGCAAACCGGTGAGCATGTGGCTCTATTAGTAACATAGTAACATAGTAACATAGTTAGTAAGGCCGAAAAAAGACATTTGTCCATCCAGTTCAGCCTATATTCCATCATAATAAATACCCAGATCTACGTCCTTCTACAGAACCTAATAATTGTATGATACAATATTGTTCTGCTCCAGGAAGACATCCAAGCCTCTCTTGAACCCCTCGACTGAGTTCGCCATCACCACCTCCTCAGGCAAGCAATTCCAGATTCTCACTGCCCTAACAGTAAAGAATCCTCTTCTATGTTGGTGGAAAAACCTTCTCTCTTCCAGACGCAAAGAATGCCCCCTTGTGCCCGTCACCTTCCTTGGTATAAACAGATCCTCAGCGAGATATTTGTATTGTCCCCTTATATACTTATAGATGGTTATTAGATCGCCCCTCAGTCGTCTTTTTTCTAGACTAAATAATCCTAATTTCGCTAATCTATCTGGGTATTGTAGTTCTCCCATCCCCTTTATTAATTTTGTTGCCCTCCTTTGTACTCTCTCTAGTTCCATTATATCCTTCCTGAGCACCGGTGCCCAAAACTGGACACAGTACTCCATGTGCGGTCTAACTAGGGATTTGTACAGAGGCAGTATAATGCTCTCATCATGTGTATCCAGACCTCTTTTAATGCACCCCATGATCCTGTTTGCCTTGGCAGCTGCTGCCTGGCACTGGCTGCTCCAGGTAAGTTTATCATTAACTAGGATCCCCAAGTCCTTCTCCCTGTCAGATTTACCCAGTGGTTTCCCGTTCAGTGTGTAATGGTGATATTGATTCCCTCTTCCCATGTGTATAACCTTACATTTATCATTGTTAAACCTCATCTGCCACCTTTCAGCCCAAGTTTCCAACTTATCCAGATCCATCTGTAGCAGAATACTATCTTCTCTTGTATTAACTGCTTTACATAGTTTTGTATCATCTGCAAATATCGATATTTTACTGTGTAAACCTTCTACCAGATCATTAATGAATATGTTGAAGAGAACAGGTCCCAATACCGACCCCTGCGGTACCCCACTGGTCACAGCGACCCAGTTAGAGACTATACCATTTATAACCACCCTCTGCTTTCTATCACTAAGCCAGTTACTAACCCATTTACACACATTTTCCCCCAGACCAAGCATTCTCATTTTGTGTACCAACCTCTTGTGCGGCACGGTATCAAACGCTTTGGAAAAATCGAGATATACCACGTCCAATGACTCACCGTGGTCCAGTCTATAGCTTACCTCTTCATAAAAACTGATTAGATTGGTTTGACAGGAGCGATTTCTCATAAACCCATGCTGATATGGAGTTAAACAGTTATTCTCATTGAGATAATCCAGAATAACATCCCTCAGAAACCCTTCAAATATTTTACCAACAATAGAGGTTAGACTTACTGGCCTATAATTTCCAGGTTCACTTTTAGAGCCCTTTTTGAATATTGGCACCACATTTGCTATGCGCCAGTCCTGCGGAACAGACCCTGTCGCTATAGAGTCACTAAAAATAAGAAATAATGGTTTATCTATTACATTACTTAGTTCTCTTAGTACTCGTGGGTGTATGCCATCCGGACCCGGAGATTTATCTATTTTAATCTTATTTAGCCGGTTTCGCACCTCTTCTTGGGTTAGATTGGTGACCCTTAATATAGGGTTTTCATTGTTTCTTGGGATTGGGTATAGGAGATACCTGAAAACATATCACACTTTTCATCATAGTGCCTTTACCAATGCATAAAATGCATGGAGAAGTCATTTCGAATGAATCGTCCTCAGTGTTGTGAGAACGATGACGGGTTAAAATTTTTGGTGGTTTCTTGTTCAGTCCATAGGCCTGCAGCATGTGGCAAACCGGTGAGCATGTGGCTCTATTAGTATAGGAGATACCTGAAAACATATCACACTTTTCATCATAGTGCTTTTACCAATGCATAAAATGCATGGAGAAGTCATTTCGAATGAATGGTCCTCAGTGTTGTGAGAACGATGACGGGTTAAAATTTTTGGTGGTTTCTTGTTCAGTCCATAGGCCTACAGCATGTGGCAAACCAGTGAGCATGTGGCTCTATTAGTATAGGAGATACCTGAAAACATATCACACTTTTCATCATAGTGCTTTTACCAATGCATAAAATGCATGGAGAAGTCATTTCGAATGAATGGTCCTCAGTGTTGTGAGAACGATGACGGGTTAAAATTTTTGGTGGTTTCTTGTTCAGTCCATAGGCCTACAGCATGTGGCAAACCAGTGAGCATGTGGCTCTATTAGTATAGGAGATACCTGAAAACATATCACACTTTTCATCATAGTGCCTTTACCAATGCATAAAATGCATGGAGAAGTCATTTCGAATGAATGGTCCTCAGTGTTGTGAGAACGATGACGGGTTAAAATTTTGGGTGGTTTCTTGTTCAGTCCATAGGCCTACAGCATGTTGCAAACCGGTGAGCATGTGACTCTATTAGTATAGGAGATACCTGAAAACATATCACACTTTTCATCATAGTGCTTTTACCAATGCATAAAATGCATGGAGAAGTCATTTCGAATGAATGGTCCTCAGTGTTGTGAGAACGATGACGGGTTAAAATTTTGGGTGGTTTCTTGTTCAGTCCATAGGCCTACAGCATGTTGCAAACCGGTGAGCATGTGACTCTATTAGTATAGGAGATACCTGAAAACATATCACACTTTTCATCATAGTACTTTTACCAATGCATAAAATGCGCACAACACCAAAAATATATCCACCAAAGAAAGACCATGAAGGAATATAATTATACCACCAAAAAACCGCCTTCACACAAGGTCAGTAAAACTGAAGTAACTTTATTAACCAATCAAAAGAATAAAAAATATACATATAAAATACAGTGGGAATACACCAAAGCACAGGAATAGGTGGGCAACCCAGATATAAGCCCCATGAAGTAGTAACATCATATAAACATCAACATCAACCCAATCATATTTTGACGCAAAAAAGTAAATAAATGTGCAAGTGACCATGTACAAAATATGCAGACAAATGATAAGGTAATAGCAGTAACACATAAATATATAACAAAAGTAATGATATATAGTTACCAAATGGGGCATGTTATGTTTGCTAATGACAGGTGTTATGAAGGCAATCCAGAAACACAGTGTGCTTAGCGATCAGAGCGCACACAGTGATCTGACAAATACCCAAAAATACAAGAACGAGCTCTGAGACGTGGAAACTCTGTAGACTGCACACCTAATCCTATCCCAAACACAACTAAAAGCGGCTGTGGATTGCGCCTAACAACTACCTAGGCAACTCGGCACAGCCTAAGAAACTAGCTAGCCTGAAGATAGAAAAACAGGCCTGACTTGCCCCAGAGAAATTCCCCAAAGGAAAAGGCAGCCCCCCACATATAATGACTGTGAGTAAGATGAAAAGACAAAACGTAGGGATGAAATAGATTCAGCAAAGTGGGGCCCGATATTCTAGGACAGAGCGAGGACAGTAAAGCGAACTTTGCAGTCTACAAAAAACCCTAAAGCAAAACCACGCAAAGGGGGCAAAAAAAACCCACCGTGCCGAACTAACGGCACGGCGGTACACCCTTTGCGTCTCAGAGCTTCCAGCAAAACAAAAGACAAGCTGGACAGAAAAAAAGCAACAAAAAAGCAAAAAGCACTTAGCTATACAGAGCAGCAGGTCACAGGAACAATCAGGAGAAGCTCAGATCCAACACTGAAACATTGACAAGGAGCAAGGATAGCAGCATCAGGCGGAGTTAAGTAATGAAGAAGTTAACGAGCTCACCAGAACACCTGAGGGAGGAAGCTCAGAAGCTGCAGTACCACTTGTGACCACAGGAGTGAATTCAGCCACAGAATTCACAACAGTACCCCCCCCTTGAGGAGGGGTCACCGAACCCTCACCAGAGCCCCCAGGCCGACCAGGATGAGCCGCATGAAAGGCACGAACAAGATCGGAAGCATGAACATCAGAGGCAAAAACCCAGGAATTATCTTCCTGAGCATAACCCTTCCATTTAACCAGATACTGGAGTTTCCGTCTAGAAACACGAGAATCCAAAATCTTCTCCACAATATACTCCAATTCCCCCTCCACCAAAACCGGGGCAGGAGGCTCAACAGATGGAACCATAGGTGCCACGTATCTCCGCAACAACGACCTATGGAATACATTATGTATGGAAAAGGAGTCTGGGAGGGTCAAACGAAAAGACACAGGATTGAGAACCTCAGAAATCCTATACGGACCAATAAAACGAGGTTTAAATTTAGGAGAGGAAACCTTCATAGGAATATGACGAGAAGATAACCAAACCAGATCCCCAACACGAAGTCGGGGACCCACACGGCGTCTGCGATTAGCGAAAAGTTGAGCTTTCTCCTGGGACAAGATCAAATTGTCCACTACCTGAGTCCAGATCTGCTGCAACCTATCCAACACAGAATCCACACCAGGACAGTCCGAAGACTCAACCTGTCCTGAAGAGAAACGAGGATGGAACCCAGAATTGCAAAAAAAATGGAGAAACCAAGGTAGCCGAGCTGGCCCGATTATTAAGGGCGAACTCAGCCAACGGCAAAAAGGACACCCAATCATCCTGGTCTGCAGAAACAAAACATCTCAGATATGTTTCCAAGGTCTGATTGGTTCATTCGGTCTGGCCATTAGTCTGAGGATGGAAAGCCGAGGAAAAGGATAGGTCAATGCCCATCCTACCACAAAAGGCTCGCCAGAACCTTGAAACAAACTGGGAACCTCTGTCAGAAACAATATTCTCAGGAATGCCATGCAACCGAACCACATGCTGAAAGAACAAAGGTACCAAATCAGAGGAGGAAGGCAATTTAGCCAAGGGCACCAGATGGACCATTTTAGAAAAGCGATCACAGACCACCCAAATGACTGACATCTTTTGAGAAACGGGAAGGTCAGAAATGAAATCCATCGAAATATGTGTCCAAGGCCTCTTTGGGACCGGCAAGGGCAAAAGCAACCCACTGGCACAAGAACAGCAGGGCTTAGCCCTAGCACAAATCCCACAGGACTGCACAAAAGTACGTACATCCCGTGACAGAGATGGCCACCAGAAGGATCTAGCCACTAACTCTCTGGTACCAAAGATTCCAGGATGACCAGCCAACACCGAACAATGAAGTTCAGAGATAAGTTTATTAGTCCACCTATCAGGGACGAACAGTTTCTCTGCTGGACAACGATCAGGTTTATTCGCCTGAAATTTTTGCAGCACCCGCCGCAAATCAGGGGAGATGGCAGACACAATGACTCCTTCCTTGAGGATACCCGCTGGCTCAGATAAACCCGGAGAGTCGGGCACAAAACTCCTAGACAGAGCATCCGCCTTCACATTTTTAGAGCCCGGAAGGTACGAAATCACAAAGTCGAAGCGGGCAAAAAATAACGACCAACGGGCCTGTCTAGGATTCAAGCGCTTGGCAGACTCGAGATAAGTCAAGTTCTTATGATCAGTCAATACCACCACGCGATGCTTAGCTCCTTCAAGCAAATGACGCCACTCCTCGAATGCCCACTTCATGGCCAGCAACTCTCGATTGCCCACATCATAATTACGCTCAGCGGGCGAAAACTTCCTGGAAAAGAAAGCACATGGTTTCATCACTGAGCAATCAGAACCTCTCTGTGACAAAACCGCCCCTGCTCCAATCTCAGAAGCATCAACCTCGACCTGGAACGGAAGAGAAACATCTGGCTGACACAACACAGGGGCAGAACAAAAACGACGCTTCAACTCCTGAAAAGCTTCCACAGCAGCAGAAGACCAATTAACCAAATCAGCACCCTTCTTGGTCAAATCGGTCAATGGTTTGGCAATGCTAGAAAAATTACAGATGAAGCGACGATAAAAATTAGCAAAGCCCAGGAACTTTTGCAGACTTTTCAGAGATGTCGGCTGAATCCAATCCTGGATGGCTTGGACCTTAACTGGATCCATCTCGATAGTAGAAGGGGTAAAGATGAACCCCAAAAATGAAACTTTCTGCACACCGAAGAGACACTTTGATCCCTTCACAAACAAAGAGTTAGCACGCAGGACCTGAAAAACCATTCTGACCTGCTTCACATGAGACTCCCAATCATCTGAGAAGATCAAAATGTCATCCAAGTAAACAATCAGGAATTTATCCAGATACTCACGGAAGATGTCATGCATAAAAGACTGAAACACAGATGGAGCATTGGCAAGTCCGAACGGCATCACTAGATACTCAAAATGACCCTCGGGCGTATTGAATGCAGTTTTCCATTCATCTCCTTGCCTGATTCTCACCAGATTATACGCACCACGAAGATCTATCTTAGTGAACCAACTAGCCCCCTTAATCTGAGCAAACAAGTCAGATAACAATGGCAAGGGATACTGAAATTTAACAGTGATCTTATTAAGAAGGCGGTAATCAATACACGGTCTCAGCGAACCATCCTTCTTGGCTACAAAGAAGAACCCTGCTCCCAGTGGTGATGACGATGGGCGAATATGTCCCTTCTCCAGGGATTCCTTCACATAACTGCGCATAGCGGCGTGTTCGGGCACGGATAAATTAAATAATCGACCTTTAGGGAATTTACTACCAGGAATCAAATTGATAGCACAATCACAATCCCTATGCGGAGGTAGAGCATCGGACTTGGGCTCTTCAAATACATCCTGATAATCAGACAAGAACTCTGGGACCTCAGAAGGGGTGGATGACGAAATCGACAAAAATGGAACATCACCATGTACCCCCTGACAACCCCAGCTGGATACCGACATGGAATTCCAATCCAATACTGGATTATGGGTTTGTAGCCATGGCAACCCCAACACGACCACATCATGCAGATTATGCAACACCAGAAAGCGAATAACTTCCTGATGTGCAGGAGCCATGCACATGGTCAGCTGGGCCCAGTATTGAGGTTTATTCTTGGCCAAAGGTGTAGCATCAATTCCTCTCAATGGAATAGGACACCGCAAAGGCTCCAAGAAAAACCCACAACGTTTAGCATAATCCAAATCCATCAGATTCAGGGCAGCGCCCGAATCCACAAACGCCATGACAGAAAACGACGACAAAGAGCATATCAAGGTAATGGACAGAAGGAATTTGGACTGTACAGTACCAATGACGGCAGACCTAGCGGACCGCTTAGTGCGCTTAGGACAATCAGAAATAGCATGAGTGGAATCACCACAGTAGAAACACAGACCATTCAGACGTCTGTATTCCTGCCGTTCAACTCTAGTCATAGTCCTATCGCACTGCATAGGCTCAGGTTTAACCTCAGGCAGTACCGCCAAATGGTGCACAGATTTACGCTCGCGCAAGCGTCGATCGATCTGAATGGCCAAAGACAAAGACTCATTCAAACCAGCAGGCATAGGAAATCCCACCATGACATCCTTAAGAGCCTCAGAGAGACCCTTTCTGAACAAAGCTGCCAGCGCAGATTCATTCCACTGAGTGAGTACTGACCATTTCCTAAATTTCTGACAATATACTTCTATATCATCCTGACCCTGCCACAAAGCCAGCAAATTTTTCTCAGCCTGATCCACTGAATTAGGCTCATCGTACAGCAATCCGAACGCCAGGAAAAACGCATCGACACTACTCAATGCAGGGTCTCCTGGTGCAAGAGAAAATGCCCAGTCTTGAGGGTCGCCGCGCAAAAAAGAAATAATAATCAAAACCTGTTGAATAGGATTACCAGAAGAATGAGGTTTCAAGGCCAGAAATAGTTTACAATTATTTTTGAAACTTAGAAACTTAGCTCTATCTCCAAAAAACAAATCAGGAATAGGAATTCTTGGTTCTAACATAGATTTCTGATCAATAGTATCTTGAATTTTTTGTACATTTATAACGAGATTATCCATTGAAGAGCACAGACCCTGAATATCCATGTCCACACCTGTGTCCAGAATCACCCAAATGTCTAGGGGAAAAAAAAAAAAGTGAACACAGAGCAGAAAAAAAAAAAAAATGTCAGAACTTTTTCTTTCCCTCTATTGAGAATCATTAGTTTGGCTCCTTGTACTGTTATGTTTGCTAATGACAGGTGTTATGAAGGCAATCCAGAAACACAGTGTGCTTAGCGATCAGAGCGCACACAGTGATCTGACAAATACCCAAAAATACAAGAACGAGCTCTGAGACGTGGAAACTCTGTAGACTGCACACCTGATCCTATCCTAAACACAACTAAAAGCGGCTGTGGATTGCGCCTAACAACTACCTAGGCAACTCGGCACAGCCTAAGAAACTAGCTAGCCTGAAGATAGAAAAACAGGCCTGACTTGCCCCAGAGAAATTCCCCAAAGGAAAAGGCAGCCCCCCACATATAATGACTGTGAGTAAGATGAAAAGACAAAACGTAGGGATGAAATAGATTCAGCAAAGTGGGGCCCGATATTCTAGGACAGAGCGAGGACAGTAAAGCGAACTTTGCAGTCTACAAAAAACCCTAAAGCAAAACCACGCAAAGGGGGCAAAAAAAAACCACCGTGCCGAACTAACAGCACGGCGGTACACCCTTTGCGTCCCAGAGCTTCCAGCAAAACAAAAGACAAGCTGGACAGAAAAAAAGCAACAAAAAAGCAAAAAGCACTTAGCTATACAGAGCAGCAGGTCACAGGAACAATCAGGAGAAGCTCAGATCCAACACTGAAACATTGACAAGGAGCAAGGATAGCAGCATCAGGCGGAGTTAAGTAATGAAGCAGTTAACGAGCTCACCAGAACACCTGAGGGAGGAAGCTCAGAAGCTGCAGTACCACTTGTGACCACAGGAGTGAATTCAGCCAAAGAATTCACAACAGGGGCACTCCTGGGGGACCCACCAACACCCGACGCGCGTTTCGCACCGAAATGCTTCATCTGGGGGTCGGTGCGAAACGCGCGTCGGGTGTTAGTGGGTCCCCCAGGAGTGCCCCATTTGGTAACTATATATCATTACTTTTGTTATGTGTTGTGAGAACGATGACGGGTTAAAATTTTTGGTGGTTTCTTGTTCAGTCCATAGGCCTACAGCATGTGGCAAACCGGTGAACATGTGGCTCTATTAGTATAGGCGATACCTGAAAACATATCACACTTTTCATCATAGTGCTTTTACCAATGCATAAAATGCATGGAGAAGTCATTTCGAATGAATCGTCCTCAGTGCTGTGAGAACGATGATGGGTTAAAATTTTTGGTGGTTTCTTGTTCAGTCCATAGGCCTACAGCATGTGGCAAACCGGTGAACATGTGGCTCTATTAGTATAGGAGATACCTGAAAACATATCACACTTTTCATCATAGTGCTTTTACCAATGCATAAAATGCATGGAGAAGTCATTTCGAATGAATCGTCCTCAGTGTTGTGAGAACAATGACGGGTTAAAATTTTTGGTGGTTTCTTGTTCAGTCCATAGGCCTACAGCATGTGGCAAACCGGTGAGCATGTATAGGAGATACCTGAAAACATTTTCATCATAGTGCTTTTACCAATGCATAAAATGCATGGAGAAATCATTTCGAATGAATCGACCTCAGTGTTGTGGGAACGATGACGGGTTTAAATTTTTGGTAGTTTCTTGTTCAGTCCATAGGCCTACAGCATGTGGCAAACCGGTGAGCATGTGGCTCTATTAGTATAGGAGATACCTGAAAACATTTTCATCATAGTGCTTTTACCAATGCATAAAATGCATGGAGAAGTCATTTCGAATGAATCGTCCTCAGTGTTGTGAGAACGATGACAGGTTAAAATTTTTGGTGGTTTCTTGTTCAGTCCATAGGCCTACAGCATGTGGCAAACCGGTGAGCATGTGGCTCAATTAGTATAGGAGATACCATCAAACATTTTCATCATAGTGCTTTTACCAATGCATAAAATGCATGGAGAAGTCATTTCGAATGAATCGTCCTCAGTGTTGTGAGAACAATGACGGGTTAAAATGTTTTGTGGTTTCTTGTACAGTCCATAGGCCTACAGCATGTGGCAAACCGGTGAGCATGTGGCTCTATTAGTATAGGAGATACCTGAAAACATATCACACTTTTCATCATAGTGCTTTTACCAATGCATAAAATGCATGGAGATGTCATTTCTAATGAATCGTCCTCAGTGCTGTGAGAACGATGACGGGTTAAAATTTTTGGTGGTTTCTTGTTCAGTCCATAGGCCTACAGCATGTGGCAAACCGGTGAGCATGTGGCTCTATTAGTATAGGAGATACCTGAAAACATATCACACTTTTCATCATAGTGCTTTTACCAATGCATAAAATGCATGGAGAAGTCATTTCGAATGAATCGTCCTCAGTGTTGTGAGAACGATGACAGGTTAAAATTTTTGGTGGTTTCTTGTTCAGTCCATAGGCCTACAGCATGTGGCAAACCGGTGAGCATGTGGCTCTATTAGTATAGGAGATACCTGAAAACATATCACACTTTTCATCATAGTGCTTTTACCAATGCATAAAATGCATGGAGAAGTCATTTCGAATGAATCGTCCTCAGTGTTGTGGGAACGATGACGGGTTAAAATTTTTGGTGGTTTCTTGTTCAGTCCATAGGCCTACAGCATGTGGCAAACCGGTGAGCATGTGGCTCTATTAGTATAGGAGATACCTGAAAACATATCACACTTTTCATCATAGTGCTTTTACCAATGCATAAAATGCATGGAGAAGTCATTTCGAATGAATCGTCCTCAGTGTTGTGAGAACGATGACGGGATAAAATCTTTGGTGGTTTCTTGTTCAGTCCATAGGCCTACAGCATGTGGCAAACCGGTGAGCATGTGGCTCTATTAGTATAGGAGATACCTGAAAACATATCACACTTTTCATCATAGTGCTTTTACCAATGCATAAAATGCATGGAGAAGTCATTTCGAATGAATCGTCCTCAGTGTTGTGAGAACGATGACAGGTTAAAATTTTTGGTGGTTTCTTGTTCAGTCCATAGGCCTACAGCATGTGGCAAACCGGTGAGCATGTGGCTCTATTAGTATAGGAGATACCTGAAAACATATCACACTTTTCATCATAGTGCTTTTACCAATGCATAAAATGCATGGAGAAGTCATTTCGAATGAATCGTCCTCAGTGTTGTGAGAACGATGACGGGTTAAAATTTTTGGTGGTTTCTTGTTCAGTCCATAGGCCTACAGCATGTGGCAAACCGGTGAGCATGTGGCTCTATTAGTATAGGAGATACCTGAAAGCATCACACTTTTCATCATAGTGCTGTTACCAATGCATGAAATGCATGGAGAAGTCATTTCGAATGAATCGTCCTCAGTGTTGTGGGAACGATGACGGGTTAAAATTTTTGGTGGTTTCTTGTTCAGTCCATAGGCCTACAGCATGTGGCAAACCGGTGAGCATGTGGCTCTATTAGTATAGGAGATACCTGAAAACATATCACACTTTTCATCATAGTGCTTTTACCAATGCATAAAATGCATGGAGAAGTCATTTCGAATGAATCGTCCTCAGTGTTGTGAGAACGATGACGGGATAAAATCTTTGGTGGTTTCTTGTTCAGTCCATAGGCCTACAGCATGTGGCAAACCGGTGAGCATGTGGCTCTATTAGTATAGGAGATACCTGAAAACATATCACACTTTTCATCATAGTGCTTTTACCAATGCATAAAATGCATGGAGAAGTCATTTCGAATGAATCGTCCTCAGTGTTGTGAGAACGATGACAGGTTAAAATTTTTGGTGGTTTCTTGTTCAGTCCATAGGCCTACAGCATGTGGCAAACCGGTGAGCATGTGGCTCTATTAGTATAGGAGATACCTGAAAACATATCACACTTTTCATCATAGTGCTTTTACCAATGCATGAAATGCATGGAGAAGTCATTTCGAATGAATCGTCCTCAGTGTTGTGAGAACGATGACGGGTTAAAATTTTTGGTGGTTTCTTGTTCAGTCCATAGGCCTACAGCATGTGGCAAACCGGTGAGCATGTGGCTCTATTAGTATAGGAGATACCTGAAAACATATCACACTTTTCATCATAGTGCTTTTACCAATGCATAAAATGCATGGAGAAGTCATTTCGAATGAATCATCCTCAGTGTTGTGAGAACGATGACGGGTTAAAATTTTTGGTGGTTTCTTGTTCAGTCCATAGGCCTACAGCATGTGGCAAACCGGTGAGCATGTGGCTCTATTAGTATAGGAGATACCTGAAAACATATCACACTTTTCATCATAGTGCTTTTACCAATGCATAAAATGCATGGAGAAGTCATTTCGAATGAATCGCCCTCAGTGTTGTGAGAACGATGACGGGTTAAAATTTTTGGTGGTTTCTTGTTCAGTCCATAGGCCTACAGCATGTGGCAAACCGGTGAGCATGTGGCTCTATTAGTATAGGAGATACCTGAAAACATTTTCATCATAGTGCTTTTACCAATGCATAAAATGCATGGAGAAGTCATTTTGAATGAATCGTCCTCAGTGTTGTGAGAGCGATGACAGGTTAAAACTTTTGGTGGTTTCTTGTTCAGTCCATAGGCCTACAGCATGTGGCAAAGCGGTGAGCATGTGGCTCTATTAGTATAGGAGATACCTGAAAACATATCACACTTTTCATCATAGTGCTTTTACCAATGCATAAAATGCATGGAGAAGTCATTTCGAATGAATCGTCCTCAGTGTTTTGAGAACGATGACGGGTTAAAATATTTGGTGGTTTCTTGTTCAGTCCATAGGCCTACAGCATGTGGCAAACCGGTGAGCATGTGGCTCTATTAGTATCGGAGACACCTGAAAACATTTTCATCATAGTGCTTTTACCAATGCATAAAATGCATGGAGAAGTCATTTCGAATGAATCGTCCTCAGTGTTGTGAGAACGATGACGGGTTAAAATTTTTGGTGGTTTCTTGTTCATTCTATAGGCCTAAAGCATGTGGCAAACCGGTGAGCATGTGGCTCTATTAGTATAGGAGATACCTGAAAACATCACACTTTTCATCATAGTGCTTTTACCAAGGCATAAAATGTATGGAGAAGTCATTTCGAATGAATCGTCCTCAGTGTTATGAGAACGATGACGGGTTAAAATTTTTGGTGGTTTCTTGTTCAGTCCATAGGCCTACAGCATGTGGCAAACCGGTGAGCATGTGGCTCTATTAGTATAGGAGATACCTGAAAACATATCACACTTTTCATCATAGTGCTTTTACCAATGCATGAAATGCATGGAGAAGTCATTTCGAATGAATCGTCCTCAGTGTTGTGAGAACGATGACGGGTTAAAATTTTTGGTGGTTTCTTGTTCAGTCCATAGGTTTACAGCATGTGGCAAACCGGTGAGCATGTGGCTCTATTAGTATAGGAGATACCTGAAAACATATCACACTTTTCATCATAGTGCTTTTACCAATGCATAAAATGCATGGAGAAGTCATTTCGAATGAATGGTCCTCAGTGTTGTGAGAACGATGACGGGTTAAAATTTTTGGTGGTTTCTTGTTCAGTCCATAGGCCTACAGCATGTGGCAAACCGGTGAGCATGTGGCTCTATTAGTATAGGAGATACCTGAAAACATATCACACTTTTCATCATTGTGCAATTACCAATGCATAAAATGCATGGAGAAGTCATTTCGAATGAATCGTCCTCAGTGTTGTGAGAACGATGACGGGTTAAAATTTTTGGTGGTTTCTTGTTCAGTCCATAGGCCTACAGCATGTGGCAAACCGGTGAGCATGTGGCTCCATTAGTATAGGAGATACCTGAAAACATATCACACTTTTCATCATAGTGCTTTTACCAATGCATGAAATGCATGGAGAAGTCATTTCGAATGAATCGTCCTCAGTGTTGTGAGAACGATGATGGGTTAAAATTTTTGGTGGTTTCTTGTTCAGTCCATAGGCCTACAGCATGTGGCAAACCGGTGAGCATGTGGCTCTATTAGTATAGGAGATACCTGAAAACATATCACACTTTTCATCATAGTGCTTTTACCAATGCATAAAATGCATAGAGAAGTCATTTCGAATGAATCGTCCTCAGTGTTGTGAGAACGATGACGGGTTAAAATATTTGGTGGTTTCTTGTTCAGTCCATAGGCCTACAGCATGTGGCAAACCGGTGAGCATGTGGCTCTATTAGTATCGGAGACACCTGAAAACATTTTCATCATAGTGCTTTTACCAATGCATAAAATGCATGGAGAAGTCATTTCGAATGAATCGTCCTCAGTGTTGTGAGAACGATGACGGGTTAAAATTTTTGGTGGTTTCTTGTTCATTCTATAGGCCTAAAGCATGTGGCAAACCGGTGAGCATGTGGCTCTATTAGTATAGGAGATACCTGAAAACATCACACTTTTCATCATAGTGCTTTTACCAAGGCATAAAATGTATGGAGAAGTCATTTCGAATGAATCGTCCTCAGTGTTATGAGAACGATGACGGGTTAAAATTTTTGGTGGTTTCTTGTTCAGTCCATAGGCCTACAGCATGTGGCAAACCGGTGAGCATGTGGCTCTATTAGTATAGGAGATACCTGAAAACATATCACACTTTTCATCATAGTGCTTTTACCAATGCATGAAATGCATGGAGAAGTCATTTCGAATGAATCGTCCTCAGTGTTGTGAGAACGATGACGGGTTAAAATTTTTGGTGGTTTCTTGTTCAGTCCATAGGTTTACAGCATGTGGCAAACCGGTGAGCATGTGGCTCTATTAGTATAGGAGATACCTGAAAACATATCACACTTTTCATCATAGTGCTTTTACCAATGCATAAAATGCATGGAGAAGTCATTTCGAATGAATGGTCCTCAGTGTTGTGAGAACGATGACGGGTTAAAATTTTTGGTGGTTTCTTGTTCAGTCCATAGGCCTACAGCATGTGGCAAACCGGTGAGCATGTGGCTCTATTAGTATAGGAGATACCTGAAAACATATCACACTTTTCATCATTGTGCAATTACCAATGCATAAAATGCATGGAGAAGTCATTTCGAATGAATCGTCCTCAGTGTTGTGAGAACGATGACGGGTTAAAATTTTTGGTGGTTTCTTGTTCAGTCCATAGGCCTACAGCATGTGGCAAACCGGTGAGCATGTGGCTCCATTAGTATAGGAGATACCTGAAAACATATCACACTTTTCATCATAGTGCTTTTACCAATGCATGAAATGCATGGAGAAGTCATTTCGAATGAATCGTCCTCAGTGTTGTGAGAACGATGATGGGTTAAAATTTTTGGTGGTTTCTTGTTCAGTCCATAGGCCTACAGCATGTGGCAAACCGGTGAGCATGTGGCTCTATTAGTATAGGAGATACCTGAAAACATATCACACTTTTCATCATAGTGCTTTTACCAATGCATAAAATGCATAGAGAAGTCATTTCGAATGAATCGTCCTCAGTGTTGTGAGAACGATGACGGGTTAAAATTTTTGGTGGTTTCTTGTTCAGTCCATAGGCCTACAGCATGTGGCAAACCGGTGAGCATGTGGCTCTGTTAGTATAGGAGATACCTGAAAACATATCACACTTTTCATCATAGTGCTTTTACCAATGCATAAAATGCATGGAGAAGTCATTTCGAATGAATCGTCCTCAGTGTTGTGAGAACGATGACGGGTTAAAATTTTTGGTGGTTTCTTGTTCAGTCCATAGGCCTACAGCATGTGGCAAACCGGTGAGCATGTGGCTCTATTAGTATAGGAGATACCTGAAAACATATCACACTTTTCATTATAGTGCTTTTACGAATGCATAAAATGCATGGAGAAGTCATTTCAAGTGAATTGTCCTCAGTGTTGTGAGAACGATGACGGGTTAAAATTTTTGGTGGTTTCTTGTTCAGTCCATAGGCCTACAGCATGTGGCAAACCGGTGAGCATGTGGCTCTATTAGTATAGGAGATACCTGAAAACATATCACACTTTTCATCATAGTGCTTTTACCAATGCATAAAATGCATGGAGAAGTCATTTCGAATGAATCGTCCTCAGTGTTGTGAGAATGATGACGGGTTAAAATTTTTGGTGGTTTCTTGTTCAGTCCATAGGCCTACAGCATGTGGCAAACCGGTGAGCATGTGGCTCTATTAGTATAGGAGAAACCTGAAAACATATCACACTTTTCATCATAGTGTTTATACCAATGCATAAAAAGCATGGAGAAGTCATTTCGAATGAATCGTCCTCAGTGTTGTGAGAACGATGACGAGTTAAAATTTTTGGTGGTTTCTTGTTCAGTCCATAGGCCTACAGCATGTGGCAAACCGGTGAGCATGTGGCTCTATTAGTATAAGAGATACCTGAAAACATATCACACTTTTCATCATAGTGCTTTTACCAATGCATAAAAAGCATGGAGAAGTCATTTCGAATGAATTGTCCTCAGTGTTGTGAGAACGATGACGGGTTAAAATTTTTGGTGGTTTCTTGTTCAGTCCATAGGCCTACAGCATGTGGCAAACCAGTGAGCATGTATAGGAGATACCTGAAAACATTTTCATCATAGTGCTTTTACCAATGCATAAAATGCATGGAGAAGTCATTTCGAATGAATCGTCCTCAGTGTTGTGAGAACGATGACGGGTTAAAATTTTTGGTGGTTTCTTGTTCAGTCCATAGGCCTACAGCATGTGGCAAACCGGTGAGCATGTGGCTCTATTAGTATAGGAGATACCTGAAAACATTTTCATCATAGTGCTTTTACCAATGCATAAAATGCATGGAGAAGTCATTTCGAATGAATCGTTCTCAGTGTTGTGAGAACGATGACGGGTTAACATTTTTGGTGGTTTCTTGTTCAGTCCATAGGCCTGCAGCATGTGGCAAACCGGTGAGCATGTGGCTCTATTAGTATAGGAGATACCTGAAAACATATCACACTTTTCATCATAGTGCCTTTACCAATGCATAAAATGCATGGAGAAGTCATTTCGAATGAATCGTCCTCAGTGTTGTGAGAACGATGACGGGTTAAAATTTTTGGTGGTTTCTTGTTCAGTCCATAGGCCTGCAGCATGTGGCAAACCGGTGAGCATGTGGCTCTATTAGTATAGGAGATACCTGAAAACATATCACACTTTTCATCATAGTGCTTTTACCAATGCATAAAATGCATGGAGAAGTCATTTCGAATGAATCGTCCTCAGTGTTGTGAGAACAATGACGGGTTAAAATTTTTGGTGGTTTCTTGTTCAGTCCATAGGCCTACAGCATGTGGCAAACCGGTGAGCATGTGGCTCTATTAGTATAGGAGATACCTGAAAACATATCACACTTTTCATCATAGTGCTTTTACCAATGCATAAAAAGCATGGAGAAGTCATTTCGAATGAATCGTCCTCAGTATTGTGAGAACGATGACGGGTTAAAATTTTTGGTGGTTTCTTGTTCAGTCCATAGGCCTGCAGCATGTGGCAAACCGGTGAGCATGTGGCTCTATTAGTATAGGAGATACCTGAAAACATATCACACTTTTCATCATAGTGCCTTTACCAATGCATAAAATGCATGGAGAAGTCATTTCGAATGAATCGTCCTCAGTGTTGTGAGAACGATGACGGGTTAAAATTTTTGGTGGTTTCTTGTTCAGTCCATAGGCCTGCAGCATGTGGCAAACCGGTGAGCATGTGGCTCTATTAGTATAGGAGATACCTGAAAACATATCACACTTTTCATCATAGTGCTTTTACCAATGCATAAAATGCATGGAGAAGTCATTTCGAATGAATGGTCCTCAGTGTTGTGAGAACGATGACGGGTTAAAATTTTTGGTGGTTTCTTGTTCAGTCCATAGGCCTACAGCATGTGGCAAACCAATGAGCATGTGGCTCTATTAGTATAGGAGATACCTGAAAACATATCACACTTTTCATCATAGTGCTTTTACCAATGCATAAAATGCATGGAGAAGTCATTTCGAATGAATTGTCCTCAGTGTTGTGAGAACGATGACGGGTTAAAATTTTTGGTGGTTTCTTGTTCAGTCCATAGGCCTACAGCATGTTGCAAACCGATGAGCATGTGACTCTATTAGTATAGGAGATACCTGAAAACATATCACACTTTTCATCATAGTGCTTTAACCAATGCATAAAATGCATGGAGAAGTCATTTCGAATGAATCGTCCTCAGTGTTGTGAGAACAATGACGGGTTAAAATTTTTGGTGGTTTCTTGTTCAGTCCATAGGCCTACAGCATGTGGCAAACCGGTGAGCATGTGGCTCTATTAGTATAGGAGATACCTGAAAACATATCACACTTTTCATCATAGTGCTTTTACCAATGCATAAAAAGCATGGAGAAGTCATTTCGAATGAATCGTCCTCAGTGTTGTGAGAACGATGACGGGTTAAAATTTTTGGTGGTTTCTTGTTCAGTCCATAGGCCTACAGCATGTGGCAAACCGGTGAGCATGTGGCTCTATTAGTATAGGAGATACTTGAAAACATATCACACTTTTCATCATACTGCTTTAACCAATGCATACAATGCATGGAGAAGTCATTTCGAATGAATCGTCCTTAGTATTGTGAGAACGATGACGGGTTAAAATTTTTGGTGGTTTCTTGTTCAGTCCATAGGCCTACAGCATGTGGCAAACCGGTGAGCATGTGGCTCTATTAGTATAGGAGATACTTGAAAACATATCACACTTTTCATCATAGTGCTTTTACCAATGCATAAAATGCATGGAGAAGTCATTTCGAATGAATCGTCCTCAGTTTTGTGAGAACGATGACGGGTTAAAATTTTTGGTGGTTTCTTGTTCAGTCCATAGGCCTACATCATGTGGCAAACCGGTGAGCATGTGGCTCTATTAGTATAGGAGATACCTGAAAACATATCACACTTTTCATCATAGTGCTTTTACCAATGCATAAAAAGCATGGAGAAGTCATTTCGAATGAATCGTCCTCAGTGTTATGAGAACAATGATGGGTTAAAATTTTTGGTGGTTTCTTGTTCAGTCCATAGGCCTACAGCATGTGGCAAACCGGTGAGCATGTATAGGTGATACCTGAAAACATTTTCATCATAGTGCTTTTACCAATGCATAAAATGCATGGAGAACTCATTTCGAATGAATCGTCCTCAGTGTTGTGAGAACGATGACGGGTTAAAATTTTTGGTGGTTTCTTGTTCAGTCCATAGGCCTACAGCATGTGGCAAACCGGTGAGCATGTGGCTCTATTAGTATAGGAGATACCTGAAAACATATCACACTTTTCATCATAGTGCTTTTACCAATGCATAAAATGCATGGAGAAGTCATTTCAAATGAATCGTCCTCAGTGTTGTGAGAACGATGACGGGTTAAAATTTTTGGTGGTTTCTTGTTCAGTCCATAGGCCTACAGCATGTGGCAAACCGGTGAACATGTGGCTCTATTAGTATAGGAGATACCTGAAAACATATCACACTTTTCATCATAGTGCTTTTACCAATGCATAAAATGCATGGAGAAGTCATTTCGAATGAATCGTCCTCAGTGTTGTGAGAACGATGACGGGTTAAAATTTTTGGTGGTTTCTTGTTCAGTCCATATGCCTACAGCATGTGGCAAACCGGTGAGCATGTGGCTCTATAAGTATAGGAGATACCTGAAAACATATCACACTTTTCATCATAGTGCTGTTACCAATGCATGAAATGCATGGAGAAGTCATTTCGAATGAATCGTCCTCAGTGTTGTGGGAACGATGACGGGTTAAAATTTTTGGTGGTTTCTTGTTCAGTCCATAGGCCTACAGCATGTGGCAAACCGGTGAGCATGTGGCTCTATTAGGATAGGAGATACCTGAAAACATATCACACTTTTCATCATAGTGCTTTTACCAATGCATAAAATGCATTTAGAAGTCATTTCGAATGAATCGTCCTCAGTGTTGTGAGAACGATGACGGGTTAAAATTTTTGGTGGTTTCTTGTTCAGTCCATAGGCCTACAGCATGTGGCAAACCGGTGAGCATGTGGCTCTATTAGTATAGGAGATACCTGAAAAAATATCACACTTTTCATCATAGTGCTTTTACCAATGCATAAAATGCATGGAGAAGTCATTTCGAATGAATCGTCCTCAGTGTTGTGGGAACGATGACGGGTTAAAATTTTTGGTGGTTTCTTGTTCAGTCCATAGGCCTACAGCATGTGGCAAACCGGTGAGCATGTGGCTCTATTAGGATAGGAGATACCTGAAAACATATCACACTTTTCATCATAGTGCTTTTACCAATGCATAAAATGCATTTAGAAGTCATTTCGAATGAATCGTCCTCAGTGTTGTGAGAACGATGACGGGTTAAAATTTTTGGTGGTTTCTTGTTCAGTCCATAGGCCTACAGCATGTGGCAAACCGGTGAGCATGTGGCTCTATTAGTATAGGAGATACCTGAAAAAATATCACACTTTTCATCATAGTGCTTTTACCAATGCATAAAATGCATGGAGAAGTCATTTCGAATGAATCGTCCTCAGTGTTGTGAGAACGATGACGGGTTAAAATTTTTGGTGGTTTCTTGTTCAGTCCATAGGCCTACAGCATGTGGCAAACCGGTGAGCATGTGGCTCTATTAGTATAGGAGATACCTGAAAACATATCACACTTTTCATCATAGTGCTTTTACCAATGCATGAAATGCATGGAGAAGTCATTTCGAATGAATCGTCCTCAGTGTTGTGAGAACGATGACGGGTTAAAATTTTTGGTGGTTTCTTGTTCAGTCCATAGGCCTACAGCATGTGGCAAACCGGTGAGCATGTGGCTCTATTAGTATAGGAGATACCTGAAAACATATCACACTTTTCATCATAGTGCTTTTACCAATGCATAAAATGCATGGAGAAGTCATTTCAAATGAATCGTCCTCAGTGTTGTGAGAACGATGACGGGTTAAAATTTTTGGTGGTTTCTTGTTCAGTCCATAGGCCTACAGCATGTGGCAAACCGGTGAGCATGTGGCTCTATTAGTATAGGAGATACCTGAAAACATATCACACTTTTCATCATAGTGCTTTTACCAATGCATAAAATGCATGGAGAAGTCATTTCGAATGAATCGTCCTCAGTGTTGTGAGAACGATGACGGGTTAAAATTTTTGGTGGTTTCTTGTTCAGTCCATAGGCCTACAACATGTGGCAAACCGGTGAGCATGTGGCTCTATTAGTATAGGAGATACCTGAAAACATATCACACTTTTCATCATAGTGCTTTTACCAATGCATAAAATGCATGGAGAAGTCATTTCAAATGAATCGTCCTCAGTGTTGTGAGAACGATGACGGGTTAAAATTTTTGGTGGTTTCTTGTTCAGTCCATAGGCCTACAGCATGTGGCAAACCGGTGAGCATGTGGCTCTATTAGTATAGGAGATACCTGAAAACATTTTCATCATAGTGCTTTTACCAATGCATAAAATGCATGGAGAAGTCATTTTGAATGAATCGTCCTCAGTGTTGTGAGAACGATGACGGGTTAAAATTTTTGGTGGTTTCTTGTTCAGTCCATAGGCCTACAGCATGTGGCAAACCGGTGAGCATGTGGCTCTATTAGTATAGGAGATACCTGAAAACATATCACACTTTTCATCATAGTGCTTTTACCAATGCATAAAATGCATGGAGAAGTCATTTCGAATGAATCGTCCTCAGTGATGTGAGAATGATGACGGGTTAAAATTTTTGGCGGTTTCTTGTTCAGTCCATAGGCCTACCGCATGTGGCAAACCGGTGAGCATGTGGCTCTATTAGTATAGGAGATACCTGAAAACATATCACACTTTTCATCATAGTGCTTTTACCAATGCATAAAATGCATGGAGAAGTCATTTCGAATGAATCGTCCTCAGTTTTGTGAGAATGATGACAAGTTAAAATTTTTGGTGGTTTCTTGTTCAGTCCATAGGCCTACAGCATGTGGCAAACCGGTGAGCATGTGGCTCTATTAGGATAGGAGATACCTGAAAACATATCACACTTTTCATCATAGTGCTTTTACCAATGCATAAAATGCATTTAGAAGTCATTTCGAATGAATCGTCCTCAGTGTTGTGAGAACGATGACGGGTTAAAATTTTTGGTGGTTTCTTGTTCAGTCCATAGGCCTACAGCATGTGGCAAACCGGTGAGCATGTGGCTCTATTAGTATAGGAGATACCTGAAAAAATATCACACTTTTCATCATAGTGCTTTTACCAATGCATAAAATGCATGGAGAAGTCATTTCGAATGAATCGTCCTCAGTGTTGTGAGAACGATGACGGGTTAAAATTTTTGGTGGTTTCTTGTTCAGTCCATAGGCCTACAGCATGTGGCAAACCGGTGAGCATGTGGCTCTATTAGTATAGGAGATACCTGAAAACATATCACACTTTTCATCATAGTGCTTTTACCAATGCATGAAATGCATGGAGAAGTCATTTCGAATGAATCGTCCTCAGTGTTGTGAGAACGATGACGGGTTAAAATTTTTGGTGGTTTCTTGTTCAGTCCATAGGCCTACAGCATGTGGCAAACCGGTGAGCATGTGGCTCTATTAGTATAGGAGATACCTGAAAACATATCACACTTTTCATCATAGTGCTTTTACCAATGCATAAAATGCATGGAGAAGTCATTTCAAATGAATCGTCCTCAGTGTTGTGAGAACGATGACGGGTTAAAATTTTTGGTGGTTTCTTGTTCAGTCCATAGGCCTACAGCATGTGGCAAACCGGTGAGCATGTGGCTCTATTAGTATAGGAGATACCTGAAAACATATCACACTTTTCATCATAGTGCTTTTACCAATGCATAAAATGCATGGAGAAGTCATTTCGAATGAATCGTCCTCAGTGTTGTGAGAACGATGACGGGTTAAAATTTTTGGTGGTTTCTTGTTCAGTCCATAGGCCTACAACATGTGGCAAACCGGTGAGCATGTGGCTCTATTAGTATAGGAGATACCTGAAAACATATCACACTTTTCATCATAGTGCTTTTACCAATGCATAAAATGCATGGAGAAGTCATTTCAAATGAATCGTCCTCAGTGTTGTGAGAACGATGACGGGTTAAAATTTTTGGTGGTTTCTTGTTCAGTCCATAGGCCTACAGCATGTGGCAAACCGGTGAGCATGTGGCTCTATTAGTATAGGAGATACCTGAAAACATTTTCATCATAGTGCTTTTACCAATGCATAAAATGCATGGAGAAGTCATTTTGAATGAATCGTCCTCAGTGTTGTGAGAACGATGACGGGTTAAAATTTTTGGTGGTTTCTTGTTCAGTCCATAGGCCTACAGCATGTGGCAAACCGGTGAGCATGTGGCTCTATTAGTATAGGAGATACCTGAAAACATATCACACTTTTCATCATAGTGCTTTTACCAATGCATAAAATGCATGGAGAAGTCATTTCGAATGAATCGTCCTCAGTGATGTGAGAATGATGACGGGTTAAAATTTTTGGCGGTTTCTTGTTCAGTCCATAGGCCTACCGCATGTGGCAAACCGGTGAGCATGTGGCTCTATTAGTATAGGAGATACCTGAAAACATATCACACTTTTCATCATAGTGCTTTTACCAATGCATAAAATGCATGGAGAAGTCATTTCGAATGAATCGTCCTCAGTTTTGTGAGAATGATGACAAGTTAAAATTTTTGGTGGTTTCTTGTTCAGTCCATAGGCCTACAGCGTGTGGCAAACCGGTGAGCATGTGGTTCTATTGGTATAGGAGATACCTGAAAACATATCACACTTTTCATCATAGTGCTTTTAACAATGCATAAAATGCATGGAGAAGTCATTTCGAATGAAACGTCCTTAGTGTTGTGAGAACGATGACGGGTTAAAATGTTTGGTGGTTTCTTGTTCAGTCCATAGGCCTACAGCATGTGGCAACCCGGTGAGCATGTGGCTCTATTAGTATAGGAGATACCTGAAAACATATCACACTTTTCATCATAGTGCTTTTACCAATGCATAAAATGCATGGAGAAGTCATTTTGAATGAATCGTCCTCAGTGTTGTGAGAACGATGACGGGTTAAAATTTTTGGTGGTTTCTTGTTCAGTCCATAGGCCTACAGCATGTGGCAAACCGGTGAGCATGTGGCTCTATTAGTATAGGAGATACCTGAAAACATATCACACTTTTCATCATAGTGCTTTAACCAATGCATAAAATGCATGGAGAAGTCATTTCGAATGAATCGTCCTCAGTGTTGTGAGAACAATGACGGGTTAAAATTTTTGGTGGTTTCTTGTTCAGTCCATAGGCCTACAGCATGTGGCAAACCGGTGAGCATGTGGCTCTATTAGTATAGGAGATACCTGAAAACATATCACACTTTTCATCATAGTGCTTTTACCAATGCATAAAAAGCATGGAGAAGTCATTTCGAATGAATCGTCCTCAGTGTTGTGAGAATGATGACGGGTTAAAATTTTTGGTGGTTTCTTGTTCAGTCCATAGGCCTACAGCATGTGGCAAACCGGTGAGCATGTGGCTCTATTAGTATAGGAGATACTTGAAAACATATCACACTTTTCATCATACTGCTTTAACCAATGCATACAATGCATGGAGAAGTCATTTCGAATGATTCGTCCTTAGTATTGTGAGAACGATGTCGGGTTAAAATTTTTGGTGGTTTCTTGTTCAGTCCATAGGCCTACAGCATGTGGCAAACCGGTGAGCATGTGGCTCTATTAGTATAGGAGATACCTGAAAACATTTTCATCATAGTGCTTTTACCAATGCATAAAATGCATGGAGAAGTCATTTCGAATGAATCGTCCTCAGTTTTGTGAGAACGATGACGGGTTAAAATTTTTGGTGGTTTCTTGTTCAGTCCATAGGCCTACATCATGTGGCAAACCAGTGAGCATGTGGCTCTATTAGTATAGGAGATACCTGAAAACATATCACACTTTTCATCATAGTGCTTTTACCAATGCATAAAAAGCATGGAGAAGTCATTTCGAATGAATCGTCCTCAGTGTTGTGAGAACAATGATGGGTTAAAATTTTTGGTGGTTTCTTGTTCAGTCCATAGGCCTACAGCATGTGGCAAACCGGTGAGCATGTATAGGAGATACCTGAAAACATTTTCATCATAGTGCTTTTACCAATGCATAAAATGCATGGAGAACTCATTTCGAATGAATCGTCCTCAGTGTTGTGAGAACGATGACGGGTTAAAATTTTTGGTGGTTTCTTGTTCAGTCCATAGGCCTACAGCATGTGGCAAACCGGTGAGCATGTGGCTCTATTAGTATAGGAGATACCTGAAAACATATCACACTTTTCATCATAGTGCTTTTACCAATGCATAAAATGCATGGAGAAGTCATTTCAAATGAATCGTCCTCAGTGTTGTGAGAACGATGACGGGTTAAAATTTTTGGTGGTTTCTTGTTCAGTCCATAGGCCTACAGCATGTGGCAAACCGGTGAACATGTGGCTCTATTAGTATAGGAGATACCTGAAAACATATCACACTTTTCATCATAGTGCTTTTACCAATGCATAAAATGCATGGAGAAGTCATTTCGAATGAATCGTCCTCAGTGTTGTGAGAACGATGACGGGTTAAAATTTTTGGTGGTTTCTTGTTCAGTCCATATGCCTACAGCATGTGGCAAACCGGTGAGCATGTGGCTCTATAAGTATAGGAGATACCTGAAAACATATCACACTTTTCATCATAGTGCTGTTACCAATGCATGAAATGCATGGAGAAGTCATTTCGAATGAATCGTCCTCAGTGTTGTGGGAACGATGACGGGTTAAAATTTTTGGTGGTTTCTTGTTCAGTCCATAGGCCTACAGCATGTGGCAAACCGGTGAGCATGTGGCTCTATTAGGATAGGAGATACCTGAAAACATATCACACTTTTCATCATAGTGCTTTTACCAATGCATAAAATGCATTTAGAAGTCATTTCGAATGAATCGTCCTCAGTGTTGTGAGAACGATGACGGGTTAAATTTTTTGGTGGTTTCTTGTTCAGTCCATAGGCCTACAGCATGTGGCAAACCGGTGAGCATGTGGCTCTATTAGTATAGGAGATACCTGAAAAAATATCACACTTTTCATCATAGTGCTTTTACCAATGCATAAAATGCATGGAGAAGTCATTTCGAATGAATCGTCCTCAGTGTTGTGAGAACGATGACGGGTTAAAATTTTTGGTGGTTTCTTGTTCAGTCCATAGGCCTACAGCATGTGGCAAACCGGTGAGCATGTGGCTCTATTAGTATAGGAGATACCTGAAAACATATCACACTTTTCATCATAGTGCTTTTACCAATGCATGAAATGCATGGAGAAGTCATTTCGAATGAATCGTCCTCAGTGTTGTGAGAACGATGACGGGTTAAAATTTTTGGTGGTTTCTTGTTCAGTCCATAGGCCTACAGCATGTGGCAAACCGGTGAGCATGTGGCTCTATTAGTATAGGAGATACCTGAAAACATATCACACTTTTCATCATAGTGCTTTTACCAATGCATAAAATGCATGGAGAAGTCATTTCAAATGAATTGTCCTCAGTGTTGTGAGAACGATGACGGGTTAAAATTTTTGGTGGTTTCTTGTTCAGTCCATAGGCCTACAGCATGTGGCAAACCGGTGAGCATGTGGCTCTATTAGTATAGGAGATACCTGAAAACATATCACACTTTTCATCATAGTGCTTTTACCAATGCATAAAATGCATGGAGAAGTCATTTCGAATGAATCGTCCTCAGTGTTGTGAGAACGATGACGGGTTAAAATTTTTGGTGGTTTCTTGTTCAGTCCATAGGCCTACAACATGTGGCAAACCGGTGAGCATGTGGCTCTATTAGTATAGGAGATACCTGAAAACATTTTCATCATAGTGCTTTTACCAATGCATAAAATGCATGGAGAAGTCATTTTGAATGAATCGTCCTCAGTGTTGTGAGAACGATGACGGGTTAAAATTTTTGGTGGTTTCTTGTTCAGTCCATAGGCCTACAGCATGTGGCAAACCGGTGAGCATGTGGCTCTATTAGTATAGGAGATACCTGAAAACATATCACACTTTTCATCATAGTGCTTTTACCAATGCATAAAATGCATGGAGAAGTCATTTCGAATGAATCGTCCTCAGTGATGTGAGAATGATGACGGGTTAAAATTTTTGGCGGTTTCTTGTTCAGTCCATAGGCCTACCGCATGTGGCAAACCGGTGAGCATGTGGCTCTATTAGTATAGGAGATACCTGAAAACATATCACACTTTTCATCATAGTGCTTTTACCAATGCATAAAATGCATGGAGAAGTCATTTCGAATGAATCGTCCTCAGTTTTGTGAGAATGATGACAAGTTAAAATTTTTGGTGGTTTCTTGTTCAGTCCATAGGCCTACAGCATGTGGCAAACCGGTGAGCATGTGGTTCTATTGGTATAGGAGATACCTGAAAACATATCACACTTTTCATCATAGTGCTTTTACCAATGCATAAAATGCATGGAGAAGTCATTTCGAATGAAACGTCCTTAGTGTTGTGAGAACGATGACAGGTTAAAATGTTTGGTGGTTTCTTGTTCAGTCCATAGGCCTACAGCATGTGGCAACCCGGTGAGCATGTGGCTCTATTAGTATAGGAGATACCTGAAAACATATCACACTTTTCATCATAGTGCTTTTACCAATGCATAAAATGCATGGAGAAGTCATTTTGAATGAATCGTCCTCAGTGTTGTGAGAACGATGACGGGTTAAAATTTTTGGTGGTTTCTTGTTCAGTCCATAGGCCTACAGCATGTGGCAAACCGGTGAGCATGTGGCTCTATTAGTATAGGAGATACCTGAAAACATATCACACTTTTCATCATAGTGCTTTTACCAATGCATAAAATGCATGGAGAAGTCATTTCGAATGAATCGTCCTCAGTGTTGTGAGAATGATGACGGGTTAAAATTTTTGGCGGTTTCTTGTTCAGTCCATAGGCTTACCGCATGTGGCAAACCGGTGAGCATGTGGCTATATTAGTATAGGAGATACCTGAAAACATATCACACTTTTCATCATAGTGCTTTTACCAATGCATAAAATGCATGGAGAAGTCATTTCGAATGAATCGTCCTTAGTTTTGTGAGAATGATGACAAGTTAAAATTTTTGGTGGTTTCTTGTTCAGTCCATAGGCCTACAGCATGTGGCAAACCGGTGAGCATGTGGCTCTATTAGTATAGGAGATACCTGAAAACATTTTCATCATAGTGCTTTTACCAATGCATAAAATGCATGGAGAAGTCATTTTGAATGAATCATCCTCAGTGTTGTGAGAACGATGACGGGTTAAAATTTTTGGTGGTTTCTTGTTCAGTCCATAGGCCTACAGCATGTGGCAAACCGGTGAGCATGTGGCTCTATTAGTATAGGAGATACCTGAAAACATATCACACTTTTCATCATAGTGCTTTTACCAATGCATAAAATGCATGGAGAAGTCATTTCGAATGAATCGTCCTCAGTGTTGTGAGAACGATGACGGGTTAAAATTTTTGGTGGTTTCTTGTTCAGTCCATAGGCCTACAACATGTGGCAAACCGGTGAGCATGTGGCTCTATTAGTATAGGAGATACCTGAAAACATTTTCATCATAGTGCTTTTACCAATGCATAAAATGCATGGAGAAGTCATTTCGAATGAAACGTCCTTAGTGTTGTGAGAACGATGACGGGTTAAAATGTTTGGTGGTTTCTTGTTCAGTCCATAGGCCTACAGCATGTGGCAACCCGGTGAGCATGTGGCTCTATTAGTATAGGAGATACCTGAAAACATATCACACTTTTCATCATAGTGCTTTTACCAATGCATAAAATGCATGGAGAAGTCATTTTGAATGAATCGTCCTCAGTGTTGTGAGAACGATGACGGGTTAAAATTTTTGGTGGTTTCTTGTTCAGTCCATAGGCCTACAGCATGTGGCAAACCGGTGAGCATGTGGCTCTATTAGTATAGGAGATACCTGAAAACATATCACACTTTTCATCATAGTGCTTTTACCAATGCATAAAATGCATGGAGAAGTCATTTCGAATGAATCGTCCTCAGTGTTGTGAGAATGATGACGGGTTAAAATTTTTGGCGGTTTCTTGTTCAGTCCATAGGCCTACCGCATGTGGCAAACCGGTGAGCATGTGGCTCTATTAGTATAGGAGATACCTGAAAACATATCACACTTTTCATCATAGTGCTTTTACCAATGCATAAAATGCATGGAGAAGTCATTTCGAATGAATCGTCCTTAGTTTTGTGAGAATGATGACAAGTTAAAATTTTTGGTGGTTTCTTGTTCAGTCCATAGGCCTACAGCATGTGGCAAACCGGTGAGCATGTGGTTCTATTAGTATAGGAGATACCTGAAAACATATCACACTTTTCATCATAGTGCTTTTACCAATGCATAAAATGCATGGAGAAGTCATTTCGAATGAAACGTCCTTAGTGTTGTGAGAACGATGACGGGTTAAAATGTTTGGTGGTTTCTTGTTCAGTCCATAGGCCTACAGCATGTGGCAAACCGGTGAGCATGTGGCTCTATTAGTATAGGAGATACCTGAAAAAATATCACACTTTTCATCATAGTGCTTTTACCAATGCATAAAATGCATGGAGAAGTCATTTCGAATGAATCGTCCTCAGTGTTGTGAGAACGATGACGGGTTAAAATTTTTGGTGGTTTCTTGTTCAGTCCATAGGCCTACAGCATGTGGCAAACCGGTGAGCATGTGGCTCTATTAGTATAGGAGATACCTGAAAACATTTTCATCATAGTGCTTTTACCAATGCATAAAATGCATAGAGAAGTCATTTCGAATGAATCGTCCTCAGTCTTGTGAGAACGATGACGGGTTAAAATTTTTGGTGGTTTCTTGTTCAGTCCATAGGCCTACAGCATGTGGCAAACCGGTGAGCATGTGGCTCTATTTGTATAGGAGATACCTGAAAACATATCACACTTTTCATCATAGTGCTTTTACCAATGCATAAAATGCATGGAGAAGTCATTTCGAATGAATCGTCCTCAGTTTTGTGAGAATGATGACAAGTTAAAATTTTTGGTGGTTTCTTGTTCAGTCCATAGGCCTACAGCATGTGGCAAACCGGTGAGCATGTGGTTCTATTAGTATAGGAGATACCTGAAAACATATCACACTTTTCATTATAGTGCTTTTACCAATGCATAAAATGCATGGAGAAGTCATTTCGAATGAAACGTCCTTAGTGTTGTGAGAACGATGACGGGTTAAAATGTTTGGTGGTTTCTTGTTCATTCCATAGGCCTACAGCATGTGGCAAACCGGTGAGCATGTGGCTCTATTAGTATAGGAGATACCTGAAAACATATCACACTTTTCATCATAGTGCTTTTACCAATGCATAAAATGCATGGAGAAGTCATTTCGAATGAATCGTCCTCAGTGTTGTGAGAACGATGACGGGTTAAATTTTTTGGTGGTTTCTTGTTCAGTCCATAGGCCTACAGCATGTGGCAAACCGGTGAGCATGTGGCTCTATTAGTATAGGAGATACCTGAAAACATTTTCATCATAGTGCTTTTACCAATGCATAAAATGCATAGAGAAGTCATTTCGAATGAATCGTCCTCAGTGTTGTGAGAACGATGACGGGTTAAAATTTTTGGTGGTTTCTTGTTCAGTCCATAGGCCTACAGCATGTGGCAAACCGGTGAGCATGTGGCTCTATTTGTATAGGAGATACCTGAAAACATATCACACTTTTCATCATAGTGCTTTTACCAATGCATAAAATGCATGGAGAAGTCATTTCGAATGAATCGTCCTCAGTTTTGTGAGAATGATGACAAGTTAAAATTTTTGGTGGTTTCTTGTTCAGTCCATAGGCCTACAGCATGTGGCAAACCGGTGAGCATGTGGTTCTATTAGTATAGGAGATACCTGAAAACATATCACACTTTTCATCATAGTGCTTTTACCAATGGATAAAATGCATGGAGAAGTCATTTCGAATAAAACGTCCTTAGTGTTGTGAGAACGATGACGGGTTAAAATGTTTGGTGGTTTCTTGTTCAGTCCATAGGCCTACAGCATGTGGCAAACCGGTGAGCATGTGGCTCTATTAGTATAGGAGATACCTGAAAACATATCACACTTTTCATCATAGTGCTTTTACCAATGCATAAAATGCATGGAGAAGTCATTTCGAATGAATCGTCCTCAGTGTTGTGAGAATGATGACGGGTTAAAATTTTTGGCGGTTTCTTGTTCAGTCCATAGGCCTACCGCATGTGGCAAACCGGTGAGCATGTGGCTCTATTAGTATAGGAGATACCTGAAAACATATCACACTTTTCATCATAGTGCTTTTACCAATGCATAAAATGCATGGAGAAGTCATTTCAAATGAATCGTCCTCAGTGTTGTGAGAACGATGACGGGTTAAAATTTTTGGTGGTTTCTTGTTCAGTCCATAGGCCTACAGCATGTGGCAAACCGGTGAGCATGTGGCTCTATTAGTATAGGAGATACCTGAAAACATTTTCATCATAGTGCTTTTACCAATGCATAAAATGCATGGAGAAGTCATTTCTAAACCAGGGATTCAAGCTTCAGGAGGCTAATTTGCATATTCCAGGTGCCTTCTGGGAGAAGCGAAGTCTCCCTAAGCTAGAAGATCGTTGGGTACAGCCGGGACCAGCTGCTTCGAAAGCATCACCAAACCAGGGATTCAAGCTTCAGGAGGCTAATTTGCATATTCCAGGTGCCTTCTGGGAGAAGCGAAGTCTCCCTAAGCTAGAAGATCGTTGGGTACAGCCGGGACCAGCTGCTTCGAAAGCATCACCAAACCAGGGATTCAAGCTTCAGGAGGCTAATTTGCATATTCCAGGTGCCTTCTGGGAGCAGCGAAGTCTCCCTAAGCTAGAAGATCGTTGGGTACAGCCGGGACCAGCTGCTTCGAAAGCATCACCAAACTAGGGATTCAAGCTTCAGGAGGCTAATTTGCATATTCCAGGTGCCTTCTGGGAGAAGCGAAGTCTCCCTAAGCTAGAAGATCGTTGGGTACAGCCGGGACCAGCTGCTTCGAAAGCATCACCAAACCAGGGATTCAAGCTTCAGGAGGCTAATTTGCATATTCCAGGTGCCTTCTGGGAGAAGCGAAGTCTCCCTAAGCTAGAAGATCGTTGGGTACAGCCGGGACCAGCTGCTTCGAAAGCATCACCAAACCAGGGATTCAAGCTTCAGGAGGCTAATTTGCATATTCCAGGTGCCTTCTGGGAGCAGCGAAGTCTCCCTAAGCTAGAAGATCGTTGGGTACAGCCGGGACCAGCTGCTTCGAAAGCATCACCAAACCAGGGATTCAAGCTTCAGGAGGCTAATTTGCATATTCCAGGTGCCTTCTGGGAGAAGCGAAGTCTCTCTAAGCTAGAAGATCGTTGGGTACAGCCGGGACCAGCTGCTTCGAAAGCATCACCAAACCAGGGATTCAAGCTTCAGGAGGCTAATTTGCATATTCCAGGTGCCTTCTGGGAAAAGCGAAGTCTCCCTAAGCTAGAAGATCGTTGGGTACACCCGGGACCAGCTGCTTCGAAAGCATCACCAAACCAGGGATTCAAGCTTCAGGAGGCTAATTTGCATATTCCAGGTGCCTTCTGGGAGAAGCGAAGTCTCCCTAAGCTAGAAGATCGTTGGGTACAGCCGGGACCAGCTGCTTCGAAAGCATCACCAAACTGCGCGCCTTACGGCGCGCGAATTTTTGCCTGTAGGACATTATTGCAAGAGAGCTTGGCTGAGTAGATTACACAAGAAGGAAAACACACAGGAAGTCAGCAGGATCTAGGAGCAACATGGCAGATGTGACAACCTACATGGTGAGCTGCAGCATGTGCTACATGTTCACAGATCGACCAGAAGAAGAATCCAATTTCACCTGTCAGAAGTGTAGACTAGTGGCCCTTTTAGAAGAAAAGGTGCGGGGTCTGGAAGAAAGAATAGCAACTTTGAAACTCATCAAAGAGAATGAAGACTTTCTAGACAGAACAGAAGCATCTCTACTGGTCACAGAAGGTGCAAAAAGTGTCAGAGAACCTCCAAAAGCAGATGAGTGGAAGCATGTGACCAAAAGAAGCAAGAAGACCATGGAGAAATCACCAACCACACAACTGAAGAACCGATATCAAATCTTTGTAGAGGATGAAGATGGCACACCTAAGAATGAAGCAATACCAGCAAGCAAAAAAGAAAAGGGCACACAGCAACAAGTGACAGCAAAAAGTACAGCCAAGAAGCAACGAAGAGTGGTGGTGGTGGGAGACTCACTACTGAGAGGCACAGAAGCAGCCATCTGCAGACCGGACATAACTGCAAGAGAAGTATGCTGCCTTCCAGGTGCGATGATCAAGGATGTGACCGATAGGATACCAATGCTCTTCAGCTCCAAGGACGTCCACCCATTTCTTCTGATACATGTTGGCACCAATGACACGGCAAGGAAGGACCTACCGACAATCTGCAAGGACTTTGAAGAGTTGGGGAAGAAAGTAAAGGAACTGGATGCACAGGTAGTTTTTTCTTCTATCCTTCCAGTAGACGGGCATGGCACCAGGAGATGGAACAGGATCCTTGATGCAAACAACTGGCTAAGACGATGGTGCAGACAACAAGGATTTGGATTCCTGGACCACGGTGTGAATTACTGGTATGATGGACTCCTCGCCAGAGACGGACTACACCTCAACAAACCTGGGAAACACACATTCGCCAGAAGACTCGCTACACTCATCAGGAGGGCGTTAAACTAGAAGAAGAGGGGACGGGAAGAAAAACATTAGACTCGAACAAAGACGACCCAGGAAAACATACTCAGAAGGGAGGTAAGAACATTTCTAAAACAATCCACAGTGAGGAGATTGGAACAAAACAAAATCCTCTGAACTGCATGCTCGCAAACGCCAGAAGCCTGACAAACAAGATGGAAGAACTAGAAGCAGAAATATCTACAGGTAACTTTGACATAGTGGGAATAACCGAGACATGGTTAGATGAAAGCTATGACTGGGCAGTTAACTTACAGGGTTACAGTCTGTTTAGAAAGGATCGTAAAAATCGGAGAGGAGGAGGGGTTTGTCTCTATGTAAAGTCTTGTCTAAAGTCCACTTTAAGGGAGGATATTAGCGAAGGGAATGAGGATGTCGAGTCCATATGGGTTGAAATTCATGGAGGGAAAAATGGTAACAAAATTCTCATTGGGGTCTGTTACAAACCCCCAAATATAACAGAAAGCATGGAAAGTCTACTTCTAAAGCAGATAGATGAAGCTGCAACCCATAATGAGGTCCTGGTTATGGGGGACTTTAACTACCCGGATATTAACTGGGAAACAGAAACCTGTGAAACCCATAAAGGCAACAGGTTTCTGCTAATAACCAAGAAAAATTATCTTTCACAATTGGTGCAGAATCCAACCAGAGGAGCAGCACTTTTAGACCTAATTATATTATATTATATTAGATATATATATAGATATTATATATTATATATTAGATATAATAGACCTGACAGAATAACAAATCTGCAGGTGGTTGGGCATTTAGGAAATAGCGACCACAATATTGTGCAGTTTCACCTGTCTTTCACTAGGGGGACTTGTCAGGGAGTCACAAAAACATTGAACTTTAGGAAGGCAAAGTTTGAACAGCTTAGAGATGCCCTTAATCTGGTAGACTGGGACAATATCCTCAGAAATGAGAATACAGATAATAAATGGGAAATGTTTAAGAACATCCTAAATAGGCAGTGTAAGCGGTTTATACCTTGTGGGAATAAAAGGACTAGAAATAGGAAAAACCCAATGTGGCTAAACAAAGAAGTAAGACAGGCAATTAACAGTAAAAAGAAAGCATTTGCACTACTAAAGCAGGATGGCACCATTGAAGCTCTAAAAAACTATAGGGAGAAAAATACTTTATCTAAAAAACTAATTAAAGCTGCCAAAAAGGAAACAGAGAAGCACATTGCTAAGGAGAGTAAAACTAATCCCAAACTGTTCTTCAACTATATCAATAGTAAAAGAATAAAAACTGAAAATGTAGGCCCCTTAAAAAATAGTGAGGAAAGAATGGTTGTAGATGACGAGGAAAAAGCTAACATATTAAACACCTTCTTCTCCACGGTATTCACGGTGGAAAATGAAATGCTAGGTGAAATCCCAAGAAACAATGAAAACCCTATATTAAGGGTCACCAATCTAACCCAAGAAGAGGTGCGAAACCGGCTAAATAAGATTAAAATAGATAAATCTCCGGGTCCGGATGGCATACACCCACGAGTACTAAGAGAACTAAGTAATGTAATAGATAAACCATTATTTCTTATTTTTAGTGACTCTATAGCGACAGGGTCTGTTCCGCAGGACTGGCGCATAGCAAATGTGGTGCCAATATTCAAAAAGGGCTCTAAAAGTGAACCTGGAAATTATAGGCCAGTAAGTCTAACCTCTATTGTTGGTAAAATATTTGAAGGGTTTCTGAGGGATGTTATTCTGGATTATCTCAATGAGAATAACTGTTTAACTCCATATCAGCATGGGTTTATGAGAAATCGCTCCTGTCAAACCAATCTAATCAGTTTTTATGAAGAGGTAAGCTATAGGCTGGACCACGGTGAGTCATTGGACGTGGTATATCTCGATTTTTCCAAAGCGTTTGATACCGTGCCGCACAAGAGGTTGGTACACAAAATGAGAATGCTTGGTCTGGGGGAAAATGTGTGGAAATGGGTTAGTAACTGGCTTAGTGATAGAAAGCAGAGGGTGGTTATAAATGGTATAGTCTCTAACTGGGTCGCTGTGACCAGTGGGGTACCGCAGGGGTCAGTATTGGGACCTGTTCTCTTCAACATATTCATTAATGATCTGGTAGAAGGTTTACACAGTAAAATATCGATATTTGCAGATGATACAAAACTATGTAAAGCAGTTAATACAAGAGAAGATAGTATTCTGCTACAGATGGATCTGGATAAGTTGGAAACTTGGGCTGAAAGGTGGCAGATGAGGTTTAACAATGATAAATGTAAGGTTATACACATGGGAAGAGGGAATCAATATCACCATTACACACTGAACGGGAAACCACTGGGTAAATCTGACAGGGAGAAGGACTTGGGTATCCTAGTTAATGATAAACTTACCTGGAGCAGCCAGTGCCAGGCAGCAGCTGCCAAGGCAAACAGGATCATGGGGTGCATTAAAAGAGGTCTGGATACACATGATGAGAGCATTATACTGCCTCTGTACAAATCCCTAGTTAGACCGCACATGGAGTACTGTGTCCAGTTTTGGGCACCGGTGCTCAGGGAGGATATAATGGAACTAGAGAGAGTACAAAGGAGGGCAACAAAATTAATAAAGGGGATGGGAGAACTACAATACCCAGATAGATTAGCGAAATTAGGATTATTTAGTCTAGAAAAAAGACGACTGAGGGGCGATCTAATAACCATGTATAAGTATATAAGGGGACAATACAAATATCTCGCTGAGGATCTGTTTATACCAAGGAAGGTGACGGGCACAAGAGGGCATTCTTTGCGTCTGGAGGAGAGAAGGTTTTTCCACCAACATAGAAGAGGATTCTTTACTGTTAGGGCAGTGAGAATCTGGAATTGCTTGCCTGAGGAGGTGGTGATGGCGAACTCAGTCGAGGGGTTCAAGAGAGGCCTGGATGTCTTCCTGGAGCAGAACAATATTGTATCATACAATTATTAGGTTCTGTAGAAGGACGTAGATCTGGGTATTTATTATAATGGAATATAGGCTGAACTGGATGGACAAATGTCTTTTTTCGGCCTTACTAACTATGTTACTATGTTACTTTTCATCATAGTGCTAGTATGAAGTGTTTTACTATGGGAACGAAAAAATGCATAAAATGCATGGAGAAGTCATTTCGAATGAAACGTCCTTAGTGTTTTGAGAACGATGACGGGTTAAAATGTTTGGTGGTTTCTTGTTCATTCCATAGGCCTACAGCATGTGGCAAACCGGTGAGCATGTGGCTCTATTAGTATAGGAGATACCTGAAAACATATCACACTTTTCATCATAGTGCTTTTACCAATGCATAAAATGCATGGAGAAGTCATTTCGAATGAATCGTCCTCAGTTTTGTGAGAATGATGACAAGTTAAAATTTTTGGTGGTTTCTTGTTCAGTCCATAGGCCTACAGCATGTGGCAAACCGGTGAGCATGTGGTTCTATTAGTATAGGAGATACCTGAAAACATATCACACTTTTCATCATAGTGCTTTTACCAATGCATAAAATGCATGGAGAAGTCATTTCGAATGAAACATCCTTAGTGTTGTGAGAACGATGACGGGTTAAAATGTTTGGTGGTTTCTTGTTCAGTCCATAGGCCTACAGCATGTGGCAAACCGGTGAGCATGTGGCTCTATTAGTATAGGAGATACCTGAAAACATATCACACTTTTCATCATAGTGCTTTTACCAATGCATAAAATGCATGGAGAAGTCATTTCGAATGAATCGTCCTCAGTGTTGTGAGAACGATGACGGGTTAAAATTTTTGGTGGTTTCTTGTTCAGTCCATAGGCCTACAGCATGTGGCAAACCG
Organism: Ranitomeya imitator; assembly: GCF_032444005.1. Classification (NCBI taxonomy): domain Eukaryota; kingdom Metazoa; phylum Chordata; class Amphibia; order Anura; family Dendrobatidae; genus Ranitomeya; species Ranitomeya imitator. The sequence continues at coordinate 95,688,357 of NC_091290.1, forward strand.
GTGAGCATGTGGCTCTATTAGTATAGGAGATACCTGAAAACATTTTCATCATAGTGCTTTTACCAATGCATAAAATGCATAGAGAAGTCATTTCGAATGAATCGTCCTCAGTGTTGTGAGAACGATGACGGGTTAAAATTTTTGGTGGTTTCTTGTTCAGTCCATAGGCCTACAGCATGTGGCAAACCGGTGAGCATGTGGCTCTATTAGTATAGGAAATACCTGAAAACATATCACACTTTTCATCATAGTGCTTTTACCAATGCATAAAATGCATGGAGAAGTCATTTCGAATGAATCGTCCTCAGTGCTGTGAGAACGATGACAGGTTAAAATTTTTGGTGGTTTCTTGTTCAGTCCATAGGCCTACAGCATGTGGCAAACCGGTGAGCATGTGGCTCTATTAGTATAGGAGATACCTGAAAACATATCACACTTTTCATCATAGTGCTTTTACCAATGCATAAAATGCATGGAGAAGTCATTTCGAATGAATCGTCCTCAGTGTTGTGAGAACGATGACGGGTTAAAATATTTGGAGGTTTCTTGTTCAGTCCATAGGCCTACAGGATGTGGCAAACCGGTGAGCATGTGGCTCTATTAGTATAGGAGATACCTCAAAACATATCACACTTTTCATCATAGTGCTTTTACCAATGCATAAAATGCATGGAGAAGTCATTTCGAATGAATCGTCCTCAGTGTTGTGAGAACGATGACGGGTTAAAATATATGGTGATTTCTTGTTCAGTCCATAGGCCTACAGCATGTGGCAAACCGGTGAGTATGTGGCTCTATTAGTATAGGAGACACCTGAAAACATTTTCATCATAGTGCTTTTACCAATGCATAAAATGCATGGAGAAGTCATTTCGAATGAATCGTCCTCAGTGTTGTGAGAACGATGACGGGTTAAAATTTTTGGTGGTTTCTTGTTCAGTCCATAGGCCTACATCATGTGGCAAACCGGTGAGCATGTGGCTCTATTAGTATAGGAGATACCTGAAAACATATCACACTTTTCATCATAGTGCTTTTACCAATGCATAAAATGTATGGAGAAGTCATTTCGAATGAATCGTCCTCAGTTTTGTGAGAATGATGACAAGTTAAAATTTTTGGTGGTTTCTTGTTCAGTCCATAGGCCTACAGCATGTGGCAAACCGGTGAGCATGTGGTTCTATTAGTATAGGAGATACCTGAAAACATATCACACTTTTCATCATAGTGCTTTTACCAATGCATAAAATGCATGGAGAAGTCATTTCGACTGAATCGTCCTCAGTGTTGTGAGAACGATGACGGGTTAAAATTTTTGGTGGTTTCGTGTTCAGTCCATAGGCCTACAGCATGTGGCAAACCGGTGAGCATGTGGCTCTATTAGTATAGGAGATACCTGAAAACATATCACACTTTTCACCATAGTGCTTTTACCAATGCATAAAATGCATGGAGAAGTCATTTCGAATGAATCGTCCTCAGTGTTGTGAGAACGATGACGGGTTAAAATATATGGTGGTTTCTTGTTCAGTCCATAGGCCTACAGCATGTTGCAAACCGGTGAGCATGTGGCTCTATTAGTATAGGAGACACCTGAAAACATTTTCATCATAATGCTTTTACCAATGCATAAAATGCATGGAGAAGTCATTTCGAATGAATCGTCCTCAGTGTTGTGAGAACGATGACGGGTTAAAATTTTTGGTGGTTTCTTGTTCAGTCCATAGGCCTACATCATGTGGCAAACCGGTGAGCATGTGGCTCTATTAGTATAGGAGATACCTGAAAACATATCACACTTTTCATCATAGTGCTTTTACCAATGCATAAAATGTATGGAGAAGTCATTTCGAATGAATCGTCCTCAGTGTTGTGAGAACGATGACGGGTTAAAATTTTTGGTGGTTTCTTGTTCAGTCCATAGGCCTACAGCATGTGGCAAACCGGTGAGCATGTGGCTCTATTAGTATAGGAGATACCTGAAAACATATCACACTTTTCATCATAGTGCTATTACCAATGCATAAAATGCATGGAGAAGTCATTTCGAATGAATCGTCCTCAGTTTTGTGAGAATGATGACAAGTTAAAATTTTTGGTGGTTTCTTGTTCAGTCCATAGGCCTACAGCATGTGGCAAACCGGTGAGCATGTGGTTCTATTAGTATAGGAGATACCTGAAAACATATTACACTTTTCATCATAGTGCTTTTACCAATGCATAAAATGCATGGAGAAGTCATTTCGAATGAAACGTCCTCAGTGTTGTGAGAACGATGACGGGTTAAAATGTTTGGTGGTTTCTTGTTCAGTCCATAGGCCTACCGCATGTGGCAAACCGGTGAGCATGTGGCTCTATTAGTATAGGAGATACCTGAAAACATATCACACTTTTCATCATAGTGCTTTTACCAATGCATAAAATGCATGGAGAAGTCATTTCGAATGAATCGTCCTCAGTGTTGTGAGAACGATGACGGGTTAAAATATATGGTGGTTTCTTGTTCAGTCCATAGGCCTACAGCATGTTGCAAACCGGTGAGCATGTGGCTCTATTAGTATAGGAGACACCTGAAAACATTTTCATCATAATGCTTTTACCAATGCATAAAATGCATGGAGAAGTCATTTCGAATGAATCGTCCTCAGTGTTGTGAGAACGATGACGGGTTAAAATTTTTGGTGGTTTCTTGTTCAGTCCATAGGCCTACATCATGTGGCAAACCGGTGAGCATGTGGCTCTATTAGTATAGGAGATACCTGAAAACATATCACACTTTTCATCATAGTGCTTTTACCAATGCATAAAATGTATGGAGAAGTCATTTCGAATGAATCGTCCTCAGTGTTGTGAGAACGATGACGGGTTAAAATTTTTGGTGGTTTCTTGTTCAGTCCATAGGCCTACAGCATGTGGCAAACCGGTGAGCATGTGGCTCTATTAGTATAGGAGATACTTGAAAACATATCACACTTTTCATCATAGTGCTATTACCAATGCATAAAATGCATGGAGAAGTCATTTCGAATGAATCGTCCTCAGTTTTGTGAGAATGATGACAAGTTAAAATTTTTGGTGGTTTCTTGTTCAGTCCATAGGCCTACAGCATGTGGCAAACCGGTGAGCATGTGGTTCTATTAGTATAGGAGATACCTGAAAACATATTACACTTTTCATCATAGTGCTTTTACCAATGCATAAAATGCATGGAGAAGTCATTTCGAATGAAACGTCCTCAGTGTTGTGAGAACGATGACGGGTTAAAATGTTTGGTGGTTTCTTGTTCTGTCCATAGGCCTACCGCATGTGGCAAACCGGTGAGCATGTGGCACTATTAGTATAGGAGATACCTGAAAACATATCACACTTTTCATCATAGTGCTTTTACCAATGCATAAAATGCATGGAGAAGTCATTTCGAATGAATCGTCCTCAGTTTTGTGAGAATGATGACAAGTTAAAATTTTTGGTGGTTTCTTGTTCAGTCCATAGGCCTACAGCATGTGGCAAACCGGTGAGCATGTGGTTCTATTGGTATAGGAGATACCTGAAAACATATCACACTTTTCATCATAGTGCTTTTACCAATGCATAAAATGCATGGAGAAGTCATTTCGAATGAAACGTCCTTAGTGTTGTGAGAACGATGACGGGTTAAAATGTTTGGTGGTTTCTTGTTCAGTCCATAGGCCTACAGCATGTGGCAAACCGGTGAGCATGTGGCTCTATTAGTATAGGAGATACCTGAAAACATATCACACTTTTCATCATAGTGCTTTTACCAATGCATAAAATGCATGGAGAAGTCATTTCGAATGAATCGTCCTCAGTGTTGTGAGAACGATGACGGGTTAAAATTTTTGGTGGTTTCTTGTTCAGTCCATAGGCCTACAGCATGTGGCAAACCGGTGAGCATGTGGCTCTATTAGTATAGGAGATACCTGAAAACATTTTCATCATAGTGCTTTTACCAATGCATAAAATGCATGGAGAAGTCATTTTGAATGAATCGTCCTCAGTGTTGTGAGAACGATGACGGGTTAAAATTTTTGGTGGTTTCTTGTTCAGTCCATAGGCCTACAGCATGTGGCAAACCGGTGAGCATGTGGCTCTATTAGTATAGGAGATACTTGAAAACATATCACACTTTTCATCATAGTGCTATTACCAATGCATAAAATGCATGGAGAAGTCATTTCGAATGAATCGTCCTCAGTTTTGTGAGAATGATGACAAGTTAAAATTTTTGGTGGTTTCTTGTTCAGTCCATAGGCCTACAGCATGTGGCAAACCGGTGAGCATGTGGTTCTATTAGTATAGGAGATACCTGAAAACATATTACACTTTTCATCATAGTGCTTTTACCAATGCATAAAATGCATGGAGAAGTCATTTCGAATGAAACGTCCTCAGTGTTGTGAGAACGATGACGGGTCAAAATGTTTGGTTGTTTCTTGTTCAGTCCATAGGCCTACCGCATGTGGCAAACCGGTGAGCATGTGGCTCTATTAGTATAGGAGATACCTGAAAACATATCACACTTTTCATCATAGTGCTTTTACCAATGCATAAAATGCATGGAGAAGTCATTTCGAATGAATCGTCCTCAGTGTTGTGAGAACGATGACGGGTTAAAATTTTTGGTGGTTTCTTGTTCAGTCCATAGGCCTACAGCATGTGGCAAACCGGTGAGCATGTGGCTCTATTAGTATAGGAGATACCTGAAAACATTTTCATCATAGTGCTTTTACCAATGCATAAAATGCATGGAGAAGTCATTTTGAATGAATCGTCCTCAGTGTTGTGAGAACGATGACGGGTTAAAATTTTTGGTGGTTTCTTGTTCAGTCCATAGGCCTACAGCATGTGGCAAACCGGTGAGCATGTGGCTCTATTAGTATAGGAGATACCTGAAAACATATCACACTTTTCATCATAGTGCTTTTACCAATGCATAAAATGCATGGAGAAGTCATTTCGAATGAATCGTCCTCAGTGTTGTGAGAATGATGACGGGTTAAAATTTTTGGCGGTTTCTTTTTCAGTCCATAGGCCTACCGCATGTGGCAAATCGGTGAGCATGTGGCTCTATTAGTATAGGAGATACCTGAAAACATATCACACTTTTCATCATAGTGCTTTTACCAATGCATAAAAAGCATGGAGAAGTCATTTCGAATGAATCGTCCTCAGTTTTGTGAGAATGATGACAAGTTAAAATTTTTGGTGGTTTCTTGTTCAGTCCATAGGCCTACAGCATGTGGCAAACCGGTGAGCATGTGGTTCTATTAGTATAGGAGATACCTGAAAACATATCACACTTTTCATCATAGTGCTTTTACCAATGCATAAAATGCATGGAGAAGTCATTTCGAATGAAACGTCCTTAGTGTTGTGAGAACGATGACGGGTTAAAATGTTTGGTGGTTTCTTGTTCAGTCCATAGGCCTACAGCATGTGGCAAACCGGTGAGCATGTGGCTCTATAAGTATAGGAGATACCTGAAAACATATCACACTTTTCATCATAGTGCTTTTACCAATGCATAAAATGCATGGAGAAGTCATTTCGAATGAATCGTCCTCAGTGTTGTGAGAACGATGACGGGTTAAAATTTTTGGTGGTTTCTTGTTCAGTCCATAGGCCTACAGCATGTGGCAAACCGGTGAGCATGTGGCTCTATTAGTATAGGAGATACTTGAAAACATTTTCATCATAGTGCTTTTTCCAATGCATAAAATGCATAGAGAAGTCATTTCGAATGAATCGTCCTCAGTGTTGTGAGAACGATGACGGGTTAAAATTTTTGGTGGTTTCTTGTTCAGTCCATAGGCCTACAGCATGTGGCAAACCGGTGAGCATGTGGCTCTATTAGTATAGGAGATACCTGAAAACATATCACACTTTTCATCATAGTGCTTTTACCAATGCATAAAATGCATGGAGAAGTCATTTCGAATGAAACGTCCTCAGTGTTGTGAGAACGATGATGGGTTAAAATGTTTGGTGGTTTCTTGTTCAGTCCATAGGCCTACAGCATGTGGCAAACCGGTGAGCATGTGGCTCTATTAGTATAGGAGATACTTGAAAACATTTTCATCATAGTGCTTTTTCCAATGCATAAAATGCATAGAGAAGTCATTTCGAATGAATCGTCCTCAGTGTTGTGAGAACGATGACGGGTTAAAATTTTTGGTGGTTTCTTGTTCAGTCCATAGGCCTACAGCATGTGGCAAACCGGTGAGCATGTGGCTCTATTAGTATAGGAGATACCTGAAAACATATCACACTTTTCATCATAGTGCTTTTACCAATGCATAAAATGCATGGAGAAGTCATTTCGAATGAATCGTCCTCAGTGTTGTGAGAACGATGACGGGTTAAAATATATGGTGGTTTCTTGTTCAGTCCATAGGCCTACAGCATGTTGCAAACCGGTGAGCATGTGGCTCTATTAGTATAGGAGACACCTGAAAACATTTTCATCATAATGCTTTTACCAATGCATAAAATGCATGGAGAAGTCATTTCGAATGAATCGTCCTCAGTGTTGTGAGAACGATGACGGGTTAAAATTTTTGGTGGTTTCTTGTTCAGTCCATAGGCCTACATCATGTGGCAAACCGGTGAGCATGTGGCTCTATTAGTATAGGAGATACCTGAAAATATATCACACTTTTCATCATAGTGCTTTTACCAATGCATAAAATGTATGGAGAAGTCATTTCGAATGAATCGTCCTCAGTGTTGTGAGAACGATGACGGGTTAAAATTTTTGGTGGTTTCTTGTTCAGTCCATAGGCCTACAGCATGTGGCAAACCGGTGAGCATGTGGCTCTATTAGTATAGGAGATACTTGAAAACATATCACACTTTTCATCATAGTGCTATTACCAATGCATAAAATGCATGGAGAAGTCATTTCGAATGAATCGTCCTCAGTTTTGTGAGAATGATGACAAGTTAAAATTTTTGGTGGTTTCTTGTTCAGTCCATAGGCCTACAGCATGTGGCAAACCGGTGAGCATGTGGTTCTATTAGTATAGGAGATACCTGAAAACATATTACACTTTTCATCATAGTGCTTTTACCAATGCATAAAATGCATGGAGAAGTCATTTCGAATGAAACGTCCTCAGTGTTGTGAGAACGATGACGGGTTAAAATGTTTGGTGGTTTCTTGTTCAGTCCATAGGCCTACCGCATGTGGCAAACCGGTGAGCATGTGGCTCTATTAGTATAGGAGATACCTGAAAACATATCACACTTTTCATCATAGTGCTTTTACCAATGCATAAAATGCATGGAGAAGTCATTTCGAATGAATCGTCCTCAGTTTTGTGAGAATGATGACAAGTTAAAATTTTTGGTGGTTTCTTGTTCAGTCCATAGGCCTACAGCATGTGGCAAACCGGTGAGCATGTGGTTCTATTGGTATAGGAGATACCTGAAAACATATCACACTTTTCATCATAGTGCTTTTACCAATGCATAAAATGCATGGAGAAGTCATTTCGAATGAAACGTCCTTAGTGTTGTGAGAACGATGACGGGTTAAAATGTTTGGTGGTTTCTTGTTCAGTCCATAGGCCTACAGCATGTGGCAAACCGGTGAGCATGTGGCTCTATTAGTATAGGAGATACCTGAAAACATATCACACTTTTCATCATAGTGCTTTTACCAATGCATAAAATGCATGGAGAAGTCATTTCGAATGAATCGTCCTCAGTGTTGTGAGAACGATGACGGGTTAAAATTTTTGGTGGTTTCTTGTTCAGTCCATAGGCCTACAGCATGTGGCAAACCGGTGAGCATGTGGCTCTATTAATATAGGAGATACCTGAAAACATTTTCATCATAGTGCTTTTACCAATGCATAAAATGCATGGAGAAGTCATTTTGAATGAATCGTCCTCAGTGTTGTGAGAACGATGACGGGTTAAAATTTTTGGTGGTTTCTTGTTCAGTCCATAGGCCTACAGCATGTGGCAAACCGGTGAGCATGTGGCTCTATTAGTATAGGAGATACTTGAAAACATATCACACTTTTCATCATAGTGCTATTACCAATGCATAAAATGCATGGAGAAGTCATTTCGAATGAATCGTCCTCAGTTTTGTGAGAATGATGACAAGTTAAAATATTTGGTGGTTTCTTGTTCAGTCCATAGGCCTACAGCATGTGGCAAACCGGTGAGCATGTGGTTCTATTAGTATAGGAGATACCTGAAAACATATTACACTTTTCATCATAGTGCTTTTACCAATGCATAAAATGCATGGAGAAGTCATTTCGAATGAAACGTCCTCAGTGTTGTGAGAACGATGACGGGTTAAAATGTTTGGTGGTTTCTTGTTCAGTCCATAGGCCTACCGCATGTGGCAAACCGGTGAGCATGTGGCTCTATTAGTATAGGAGATACCTGAAAACATATCACACTTTTCATCATAGTGCTTTTACCAATGCATAAAATGCATGGAGAAGTCATTTCGAATGAATCGTCCTCAGTTTTGTGAGAATGATGACAAGTTAAAATTTTTGGTGGTTTCTTGTTCAGTCCATAGGCCTACAGCATGTGGCAAACCGGTGAGCATGTGGTTCTATTGGTATAGGAGATACCTGAAAACATATCACACTTTTCATCATAGTGCTTTTACCAATGCATAAAATGCATGGAGAAGTCATTTCGAATGAAACGTCCTTAGTGTTGTGAGAACGATGACGGGTTAAAATGTTTGGTGGTTTCTTGTTCAGTCCATAGGCCTACAGCATGTGGCAAACCGGTGAGCATGTGGCTCTATTAGTATAGGAGATACCTGAAAACATATCACACTTTTCATCATAGTGCTTTTACCAATGCATAAAATGCATGGAGAAGTCATTTCGAATGAATCGTCCTCAGTGTTGTGAGAACGATGACGGGTTAAAATTTTTGGTGGTTTCTTGTTCAGTCCATAGGCCTACAGCATGTGGCAAACCGGTGAGCATGTGGCTCTATTAGTATAGGAGATACCTGAAAACATTTTCATCATAGTGCTTTTACCAATGCATAAAATGCATGGAGAAGTCATTTTGAATGAATCGTCCTCAGTGTTGTGAGAACGATGACGGGTTAAAATTTTTGGTGGTTTCTTGTTCAGTCCATAGGCCTACAGCATGTGGCAAACCGGTGAGCATGTGGCTCTATTAGTATAGGAGATACCTGAAAACATATCACACTTTTCATCATAGTGCTTTTACAATGCATAAAATGCATGGAGAAGTCATTTCGAATGAATCGTCCTCAGTTTTGTGAGAATGATGACAAGTTAAAATTTTTGGTGGTTTCTTGTTCAGTCCATAGGCCTACAGCATGTGGCAAACCGGTGAGCATGTGGTTCTATTAGTATAGGAGATACCTGAAAACATATCACACTTTTCATCATAGTGCTTTTACCAATGCATAAAATGCATGGAGAAGTCATTTCGAATGAAACGTCCTTAGTGTTGTGAGAACGATGACGGGTTAAAATGTTTGGTGGTTTCTTGTTCAGTCCATAGGCCTACAGCATGTGGCAAACCGGTGAGCATGTGGCTCTATAAGTATAGGAGATACCTGAAAACATATCACACTTTTCATCATAGTGCTTTTACCAATGCATAAAATGCATGGAGAAGTCATTTCGAATGAATCGTCCTCAGTGTTGTGAGAACGATGACGGGTTAAAATTTTTGGTGGTTTCTTGTTCAGTCCATAGGCCTACAGCATGTGGCAAACCGGTGAGCATGTGGCTCTATTAGTATAGGAGATACTTGAAAACATTTTCATCATAGTGCTTTTTCCAATGCATAAAATGCATAGAGAAGTCATTTCGAATGAATCGTCCTCAGTGTTGTGAGAACGATGACGGGTTAAAATTTTTGGTGGTTTCTTGTTCAGTCCATAGGCCTACAGCATGTGGCAAACCGGTGAGCATGTGGCTCTATTAGTATAGGAAATACCTGAAAACATATCACACTTTTCATCATAGTGCTTTTACCAATGCATAAAATGCATGGAGAAGTCATTTCGAATGAATCGTCCTCAGTGCTGTGAGAACGATGACAGGTTAAAATTTTTGGTGGTTTCTTGTTCAGTCCATAGGCCTACAGCATGTGGCAACCCGGTGAGCATGTGGCTCTATTAGTATAGGAGATACCTGAAAACATATCACACTTTTCATCATAGTGCTTTTACCAATGCATAAAATGCATGGAGAAGTCATTTCGAATGAATCGTCCTCAGTGTTGTGAGAACGATGACGGGTTAAAATATATGGTGATTTCTTGTTCAGTCCATAGGCCTACAGCATGTGGCAAACCGGTGAGCATGTGGCTCTATTAGTATAGGAGACACCTGAAAACATTTTCACCATAGTGCTTTTACCAATGCATAAAATGCATGGAGAAGTCATTTCGAATGAATCGTCCTCAGTGTTGTGAGAACGATGACGGGTTAAAATTTTTGGTGGTTTCTTTTTCAGTCCATAGGCCTACATCATGTGGCAAACCGGTGAGCATGTGGCTCTATTAGTATAGGAGATACCTGAAAACATATCACACTTTTCATCATAGTGCTTTTACCAATGCCTAAAATGTATGGAGAAGTCATTTCGAATGAATCGTCATCAGTGTTGTGAGAACGATGACGGGTTAAAATTTTTGGTGGTTTCTTGTTCAGTCCATAGGCCTACAGCATGTGGCAAACCGGTGAGCATGTGGCTCTATTAGTATAGGAGATACCTGAAAACATATCACACTTTTCATCATAGTGCTTTTACCAATGTATAAAATGCATGGAGAAGTCATTTCGAATGAATCATCCTCAGTGTTGTGAGAACGATGAAGGGTTAAAATTTTTAGTGGTTTCTTGTTCAGTCCACAGGCCTACAGCATGTGGCAAACCGGTGAGCATGTGGCTCTATTAGTATAGGAGATACCTGAAAACATTTTCATCATAGTGCTTTTACCAATGCATAAAATGCATGGAGAAGTCATTTCGACTGAATCGTCCTCAGTGTTGTGAGAACGATGACGGGTTAAAATTTTTGGTGGTTTCTTGTTCAGTCCATAGGCCTACAGCATGTGGCAAACCGGTGAGCATGTGGCTCTATTAGTATAGGAGATACCTGAAAACATATCACACTTTTCATCATAGTGCTTTTACCAATGCATAAAATGCATGGAGAAGTCATTTCTAATGAATCGTCCTCAGTGCTGTGAGAACGATGACGGGTTAAAATTTTTGGTGGTTTCTTGTTCAGTCCATAGGCCTACAGCATGTGGCAAACCGGTGAGCATGTGGCTCTATTAGTATAGGAGATACCTGAAAACATATCACACTTTTCATCATAGTGCTTTTACCAATGCATAAAATGCATGGAGAAGTCATTTCGAATGAATCGTCCTCAGTGTTGTGAGAACGATGACGGGTTAAAATTTTTGGTGGTTTCTTGTTCAGTCCATAGGCCTACAGCATGTGGCAAACCGGTGAGCATGTGGCTCTATTAGTATAGGAGATACCTGAAAACATATCACACTTTTCATCATAGTGCTGTTACAAATGCATGAAATGCATGGAGAAGTCATTTCGAATGAATCGTCCTCAGTGTTGTGGGAACGATGACGGGTTAAAATTTTTGGTGGTTTCTTTTTCAGTCCATAGGCCTACAGCATGTGGCAAACCGGTGAGCATGTGGCTCTATTAGTATAGGAGATACCTGAAAACATATCACACTTTTCATCATAGTGCTTTTACCAATGCATAAAATGCATGGAGAAGTCATTTCGAATGAATCGTCCTCAGTGTTGTGAGAACGATGACGGGATAAAATCTTTGGTGGTTTCTTGTTCAGTCCATAGGCCTACAGCATGTGGCAAACCGGTGAGCATGTGGCTCTATTAGTATAGGAGATACCTGAAAACATATCACACTTTTCATCATAGTGCTTTTACCAATGCATAAAATGCATGGAGAAGTCATTTCGAATGAATCGTCCTCAGTGTTGTGAGAACGATGACAGGTTAAAATTTTTGGTGGTTTCTTGTTCAGTCCATAGGCCTACAGCATGTGGCAAACCGGTGAGCATGTGGCTCTATTAGTATAGGAGATACCTGAAAACATATCACACTTTTCATCATAGTGCTTTTACCAATGCATGAAATGCATGGAGAAGTCATTTCGAATGAATCGTCCTCAGTGTTGTGAGAACGATGATGGGTTAAAATTTTTGGTGGTTTCTTGTTCAGTCCATAGGCCTACAGCATGTGGCAAACCGGTGAGCATGTGGCTCTATTCTTATAGGAGATACCTGAAAACATATCACACTTTTCATCATAGTGCTTTTACCAATGCATAAAATGCATGGAGAAGTCATTTCGAATGAATCGTCCTCAGTGCTGTGAGAATGATGACGGGTTAAAATTTTTGGTGGTTTCTTGTTCAGTCCATAGGCCTACAGCATGTGGCAAACCGGTGAGCATGTGGCTCTATTAGTATAGGAGATACCTGAAAACATATCACACTTTTCATCATAGTGCTTTTACCAATGCATAAAATGCATGGAGAAGTCATTTCGAATGAATCGTCCTCAGTGTTGTGAGAACGATGACGGGTTAAAATTTTTGGTGGTTTCTTGTTCAGTCCATAGGCCTACAGCATGTGGCAAACCGAGGAGCATGTGGCTCTATTAGTATAGGAGATACCTGAAAACATCACACTTTTCATCATAGTGCTGTTACCAATGCATGAAATGCATGGAGAAGTCATTTCGAATGAATCGTCCTCAGTGTTGTGGGAACGATGACGGGTTAAAATTTTTGGTGGTTTCTTGTTCAGTCCATAGGCCTACAGCATGTGGCAAACCGGTGAGCATGTGGCTCTATTAGTATAGGAGATACCTGAAAACATATCACACTTTTCATCATAGTGCTTTTACCAATGCATAAAATGCATGGAGAAGTCATTTCGAATGAATCGTCCTCAGTGTTGTGAGAACGATGACGGGATAAAATCTTTGGTGGTTTCTTGTTCAGTCCATAGGCCTACAGCATGTGGCAAACCGGTGAGCATGTGGCTCTATTAGTATAGGAGATACCTGAAAACATATCACACTTTTCATCATAGTGCTTTTACCAATGCATGAAATGCATGGAGAAGTCATTTCGAATGAATCGTCCTCAGTGTTGTGAGAACGATGACGGGTTAAAATTTTTGGTGGTTTCTTGTTCAGTCCATAGGCCTACAGCATGTGACAAACCGGTGAGCATGTGGCTCTATTAGTATAGGAGATACCTGAAAACATATCACACTTTTCATCATAGTGCTTTTACCAATGCATAAAATGCATGGAGAAGTCATTTCGAATGAATCGTCCTCAGTGTTGTGAGAACGATGACGGGTTAAAATTTTTGGTGGTTTCTTGTTCAGTCCATAGGCCTACAGCATGTGGCAAACCGGTGAGCATGTGGCTCTATTAGTATAGGAGATACCTGAAAACATTTTCATCATAGTGCTTTTACCAATGCATAAAATGCATGGAGAAGTCATTTTGAATGAATCGTCCTCAGTGTTGTGAGAACGATGACAGGTTAAAACTTTTGGTGGTTTCTTGTTCAGTCCATAGGCCTACAGCATGTGGCAAACCGGTGAGCATGTGGCTCTATTAGTATAGGAGATACCTGAAAACATATCACACTTTTCATCATAGTGCTTTTACCAATGCATAAAATGCATGGAGAAGTCATTTCGAATGAATCGTCCTCAGTGTTTTGAGAACGATGACGGGTTAAAATATTTGGTGGTTTCTTGTTCAGTCCATAGGCCTACAGCATGTGGCAAACCGGTGAGCATGTGGCTCTATTAGTATAGGAGACACCTGAAAACATTTTCATCATAGTGCTTTTACCAATGCATAAAATGCATGGAGAAGTCATTTCGAATGAATCGTCCTCAGTGTTGTGAGAACGATGACGGGTTAAAATTTTTGGTGGTTTCTTGTTCATTCTATAGGCCTAAAGCATGTGGCAAACCGGTGAGCATGTGGCTCTATTAGTATAGGAGATACCTGAAAACATCACACTTTTCATCATAGTGCTTTTACCAAGGCATAAAATGTATGGAGAAGTCATTTCGAATGAATCGTCCTCAGTGTTATGAGAACGATGACGGGTTAAAATTTTTGGTGGTTTCTTGTTCAGTCCATAGGCCTACAGCATGTGGCAAACCGGTGAGCATGTGGCTCTATTAGTATAGGAGATACCTGAAAACATATCACACTTTTCATCATAGTGCTTTTACCAATGCATGAAATGCATGGAGAAGTCATTTCGAATGAATCGTCCTCAGTGTTGTGAGAACGATGACGGGTTAAAATTTTTGGTGGTTTCTTGTTCAGTCCATAGGTTTACAGCATGTGGCAAACCGGTGAGCATGTGGCTCTATTAGTATAGGAGATACCTGAAAACATATCACACTTTTCATCATAGTGCTTTTACCAATGCATAAAATGCATGGAGAAGTCATTTCGAATGAATGGTCCTCAGTGTTGTGAGAACGATGACGGGTTAAAATTTTTGGTGGTTTCTTGTTCAGTCCATAGGCCTACAGCATGTGGCAAACCGGTGAGCATGTGGCTCTATTAGTATAGGAGATACCTGAAAACATATCACACTTTTCATCATAGTGCAATTACCAATGCATAAAATGCATGGAGAAGTCATTTCGAATGAATCGTCCTCAGTGTTGTGAGAACGATGATGGGTTAAAATTTTTGGTGGTTTCTTGTTCAGTCCATAGGCCTACAGCATGTGGCAAACCGGTGAGCATGTGGCTCCATTAGTATAGGAGATACCTGAAAACATATCACACTTTTCATGATAGTGCTTTTACCAATGCATGAAATGCATGGAGAAGTCATTTCGAATGAATCGTCCTCAGTGTTGTGAGAACGATGATGGGTTAAAATTTTTGGTGGTTTCTTGTTCAGTCCATAGGCCTACAGCATGTGGCAAACCGGTGAGCATGTGGCTCTATTAGTATAGGAGATACCTGAAAACATATCACACTTTTCATCATAGTGCTTTTACCAATGCATAAAATGCATGGAGAAGTCATTTCGAATGAATCGTCCTCAGTGTTGTGAGAACGATGACGGGTTAAAATTTTTGGTGGTTTCTTGTTCAGTCCATAGGCCTACAGCATGTGGCAAACCGGTGAGCATGTGGCTCTATTAGTATAGGAGATACCTGAAAACATATCACACTTTTCATCATAGTGCTTTTACCAATGCATAAAATGCATGGAGAAGTCATTTCAAATGAATCGTCCTCAGTGTTGTGAGAACGATGACGGGTTAAAATTTTTGGTGGTTTCTTGTTCAGTCCATAGGCCTACAGCATGTGGCAAACCGGTGAGCATGTGGCTCTATTAGTATAGGAGATACCTGAAAACATATCACACTTTTCATCATAGTGCTTTTACCAATGCATAAAATGCATAGAGAAGTCATTTCGAATGAATCGTCCTCAGTGTTGTGAGAACGATGACGGGTTAAAATTTTTGGTGGTTTCTTGTTCAGTCCATAGGCCTACAGCATGTGGCAAACCGGTGAGCATGTGGCTCTGTTAGTATAGGAGATACCTGAAAACATATCACACTTTTCATCATAGTGCTTTTACCAATGCATAAAATGCATGGAGAAGTCATTTCGAATGAATCGTCCTCAGTGTTGTGAGAACGATGACGGGTTAAAATTTTTGGTGGTTTCTTGTTCAGTCCATAGGCCTACAGCATGTGGCAAACCGGTGAGCATGTGGCTCTATTAGTATAGGAGATACCTGAAAACATATCACACTTTTCATTATAGTGCTTTTACGAATGCATAAAATGCATGGAGAAGTCATTTCGAATGAATTGTCCTCAGTGTTGTGAGAACGATGACGGGTTAAAATTTTTGGTGGTTTCTTGTTCAGTCCATAGGCCTACAGCATGTGGCAAACCGGTGAGCATGTGGCTCTATTAGTATAGGAGATACCTGAAAACATATCACACTTTTCATCATAGTGCTTTTACCAATGCATAAAATGCATGGAGAAGTCATTTCGAATGAATCGTCCTCAGTGTTGTGAGAATGATGACGGGTTAAAATTTTTGGTGGTTTCTTTTTCAGTCCATAGGCCTACAGCATGTGGCAAACCGGTGAGCATGTGGCTCTATTAGTATAGGAGAAACCTGAAAACATATCACACTTTTCATCATAGTGTTTATACCAATGCATAAAAAGCATGGAGAAGTCATTTCGAATGAATCGTCCTCAGTGTTGTGAGAACGATGACGAGTTAAAATTTTTGGTGGTTTCT
Organism: Ranitomeya imitator; assembly: GCF_032444005.1. Classification (NCBI taxonomy): domain Eukaryota; kingdom Metazoa; phylum Chordata; class Amphibia; order Anura; family Dendrobatidae; genus Ranitomeya; species Ranitomeya imitator. The sequence continues at coordinate 95,704,736 of NC_091290.1, forward strand.
TGTTCAGTCCATAGGCCTACAGCATGTGGCAAACCGGTGAGCATGTGGCTCTATTAGTATAGGAGATACCTGAAAACATATCACACTTTTCATCATAGTGCTTTTACCAATGCATAAAAAGCATGGAGAAGTCATTTCGAATGAATCGTCCTCAGTGTTGTGAGAACAATGATGGGTTAAAATTTTTGGTGGTTTCTTGTTCAGTCCATAGGCCTACAGCATGTGGCAAACCGGTGAGCATGTATAGGAGATACCTGAAAACATTTTCATCATAGTGCTTTTACCAATGCATAAAATGCATGGAGAACTCATTTCGAATGAATCGTCCTCAGTGTTGTGAGAACGATGACGGGTTAAAATTTTTGGTGGTTTCTTGTTCAGTCCATAGGCCTACAGCATGTGGCAAACCGGTGAGCATGTGGCTCTATTAGTATAGGAGATACCTGAAAACATATCACACTTCATCATAGTGCTTTTACCAATGCATAAAATGCATGGAGAAGTCATTTCAAATGAATCGTCCTCAGTGTTGTGAGAACGATGACGGGTTAAAATTTTTAGTGGTTTCTTCTTCAGTCCACAGGCCTACAGCATGTGGCAAACCGGTGAGCATGTGGCTCTATTAGTATAGGAGATACCTGAAAACATTTTCATCATAGTGCTTTTACCAATGCATAAAATGCATGGAGAAGTCATTTCGACTGAATCGTCCTCAGTGTTGTGAGAACGATGACGGGTTAAAATTTTTGGTGGTTTCTTGTTCAGTCCATAGGCCTACAGCATGTGGCAAACCGGTGAGCATGTGGCTCTATTAGTATAGGAGATACCTGAAAACATATCACACTTTTCATCATAGTGCTTTTACCAATGCATAAAATGCATGGAGAAGTCATTTCTAATGAATCGTCCTCAGTGCTGTGAGAACGATGACGGGTTAAAATTTTTGGTGGTTTCTTGTTCAGTCCATAGGCCTACAGCATGTGGCAAACCGGTGAGCATGTGGCTCTATTAGTATAGGAGATACCTGAAAACATATCACACTTTTCATCATAGTGCTTTTACCAATGCATAAAATGCATGGAGAAGTCATTTCGAATGAATCGTCCTCAGTGTTGTGAGAACGATGACGGGTTAAAATTTTTGGTGGTTTCTTGTTCAGTCCATAGGCCTACAGCATGTGGCAAACCGGTGAGCATGTGGCTCTATTAGTATAGGAGATACCTGAAAACATATCACACTTTTCATCATAGTGCTGTTACAAATGCATGAAATGCATGGAGAAGTCATTTCGAATGAATCGTCCTCAGTGTTGTGGGAACGATGACGGGTTAAAATTTTTGGTGGTTTCTTTTTCAGTCCATAGGCCTACAGCATGTGGCAAACCGGTGAGCATGTGGCTCTATTAGTATAGGAGATACCTGAAAACATATCACACTTTTCATCATAGTGCTTTTACCAATGCATAAAATGCATGGAGAAGTCATTTCGAATGAATCGTCCTCAGTGTTGTGAGAACGATGACGGGATAAAATCTTTGGTGGTTTCTTGTTCAGTCCATAGGCCTACAGCATGTGGCAAACCGGTGAGCATGTGGCTCTATTAGTATAGGAGATACCTGAAAACATATCACACTTTTCATCATAGTGCTTTTACCAATGCATAAAATGCATGGAGAAGTCATTTCGAATGAATCGTCCTCAGTGCTGTGAGAATGATGACGGGTTAAAATTTTTGGTGGTTTCTTGTTCAGTCCATAGGCCTACAGCATGTGGCAAACCGGTGAGCATGTGGCTCTATTAGTATAGGAGATACCTGAAAACATATCACACTTTTCATCATAGTGCTTTTACCAATGCATAAAATGCATGGAGAAGTCATTTCGAATGAATCGTCCTCAGTGTTGTGAGAACGATGACGGGTTAAAATTTTTGGTGGTTTCTTGTTCAGTCCATAGGCCTACAGCATGTGGCAAACCGGTGAGCATGTGGCTCTATTAGTATAGGAGATACCTGAAAACATCACACTTTTCATCATAGTGCTGTTACCAATGCATGAAATGCATGGAGAAGTCATTTCGAATGAATCGTCCTCAGTGTTGTGGGAACGATGACGGGTTAAAATTTTTGGTGGTTTCTTGTTCAGTCCATAGGCCTACAGCATGTGGCAAACCGGTGAGCATGTGGCTCTATTAGTATAGGAGATACCTGAAAACATATCACACTTTTCATCATAGTGCTTTTACCAATGCATAAAATGCATGGAGAAGTCATTTCGAATGAATCGTCCTCAGTGTTGTGAGAACGATGACGGGTTAAAATTTTTGGTGGTTTCTTGTTCAGTCCATAGGCCTACAGCATGTGGCAAACCGGTGAGCATGTGGCTCTATTAGTATAGGAGATACCTGAAAACATCACACTTTTCATCATAGTGCTGTTACCAATGCATGAAATGCATGGAGAAGTCATTTCGAATGAATCGTCCTCAGTGTTGTGGGAACGATGACGGGTTAAAATTTTTGGTGGTTTCTTGTTCAGTCCATAGGCCTACAGCATGTGGCAAACCGGTGAGCATGTGGCTCTATTAGTATAGGAGATACCTGAAAACATATCACACTTTTCATCATAGTGCTTTTACCAATGCATAAAATGCATGGAGAAGTCATTTCGAATGAATCGTCCTCAGTGTTGTGAGAACGATGACGGGATAAAATCTTTGGTGGTTTCTTGTTCAGTCCATAGGCCTACAGCATGTGGCAAACCGGTGAGCATGTGGCTCTATTAGTATAGGAGATACCTGAAAACATATCACACTTTTCATCATAGTGCTTTTACCAATGCATGAAATGCATGGAGAAGTCATTTCGAATGAATCGTCCTCAGTGTTGTGAGAACGATGACGGGTTAAAATTTTGGGTGGTTTCTTGTTCAGTCCATAGGCCTACAGCATGTGGCAAACCGGTGAGCATGTGGCTCTATTAGTATAGGAGATACCTGAAAACATATCACACTTTTCATCATAGTGCTTTTACCAATGCATAAAATGCATGGAGAAGTCATTTCGAATGAATCGTCCTCAGTGTTGTGAGAACGATGACGGGTTAAAATTTTTGGTGGTTTCTTGTTCAGTCCATAGGCCTACAGCATGTGGCAAACCGGTGAGCATGTGGCTCTATTAGTATAGGAGATACCTGAAAACATATCACACTTTTCATCATAGTGCTTTTACCAAGGCATAAAATGCATGGAGAAGTCATTTCGAATGAATCGTCCTCAGTGTTGTGAGAACGATGACGGGTTAAAATTTTTGGTGGTTTCTTGTTCAGTCCATAGGCCTACAGCATGTGGCAAACCGGTGAGCATGTGGCTCTATTAGTTTAGGAGATACCTGAAAACATTTTCATCATAGTGCTTTTACCAATGCATAAAATGCATGGAGAAGTCATTTTGAATGAATCGTCCTCAGTGTTGTGAGAACGATGACAGGTTAAAACTTTTGGTGGTTTCTTGTTCAGTCCATAGGCCTACAGCATGTGGCAAACCGGTGAGCATGTGGCTCTATTAGTATAGGAGATACCTGAAAACATATCACACTTTTCATCATAGTGCTTTTACCAATGCATAAAATGCATGGAGAAGTCATTTCGAATGAATCGTCCTCAGTGTTTTGAGAACGATGACGGGTTAAAATATTTGGTGGTTTCTTGTTCAGTCCATAGGCCTACAGCATGTGGCAAACCGGTGAGCATGTGGCTCTATTAGTATAGGAGACACCTGAAAACATTTTCATCATAGTGCTTTTACCAATGCATAAAATGCATGGAGAAGTCATTTCGAATGAAACGTCCTCAGTGTTGTGAGAACGATGACGGGTTAAAATTTTTGGTGGTTTCTTGTTCATTCTATAGGCCTAAAGCATGTGGCAAACCGGTGAGCATGTGGCTCTATTAGTATAGGAGATACCTGAAAACATCACACTTTTCATCATAGTGCTTTTACCAAGGCATAAAATGTATGGAGAAGTCATTTCGAATGAATCGTCCTCAGTGTTGTGAGAACGATGACGGGTTAAAATTTTTGGTGGTTTCTTGTTCAGTCCATAGGCCTACAGCATGTGGCAAACCGGTGAGCATGTGGCTCTATTAGTATAGGAGATACCTGAAAACATATCACACTTTTCATCATAGTGCTTTTACCAATGCATGAAATGCATGGAGAAGTCATTTCGAATGAATCGTCCTCAGTGTTGTGAGAACGATGACGGGTTAAAATTTTTGGTGGTTTCTTGTTCAGTCCATAGGTTTACAGCATGTGGCAAACCGGTGAGCATGTGGCTCTATTAGTATAGGAGATACCTGAAAACATATCACACTTTTCATCATAGTGCTTTTACCAATGCATAAAATGCATGGAGAAGTCATTTCGAATGAATGGTCCTCAGTGTTGTGAGAACGATGACGGGTTAAAATTTTTGGTGGTTTCTTGTTCAGTCCATAGGCCTACAGCATGTGGCAAACCGGTGAGCATGTGGCTCTATTAGTATAGGAGATACCTGAAAACATATCACACTTTTCATCATAGTGCAATTACCAATGCATAAAATGCATGGAGAAGTCATTTCGAATGAATCGTCCTCAGTGTTGTGAGAACGATGATGGGTTAAAATTTTTGGTGGTTTCTTGTTCAGTCCATAGGCCTACAGCATGTGGCAAACCGGTGAGCATGTGGCTCCATTAGTATAGGAGATACCTGAAAACATATCACACTTTTCATGATAGTGCTTTTACCAATGCATGAAATGCATGGAGAAGTCATTTCGAATGAATCGTCCTCAGTGTTGTGAGAACGATGATGGGTTAAAATTTTTGGTGGTTTCTTGTTCAGTCCATGAGCCTACAGCATGTGGCAAACCGGTGAGCATGTGGCTCTATTAGTATAGGAGATACCTGAAAACATATCACACTTTTCATCATAGTGCTTTTACCAATGCATAAAATGCATGGAGAAGTCATTTCGAATGAATCGTCCTCAGTGTTGTGAGAACGATGACGGGTTAAAATTTTTGGTGGTTTCTTGTTCAGTCCATAGGCCTACAGCATGTGGCAAACCGGTGAGCATGTGGCTCTATTAGTATAGGAGATACCTGAAAACATATCACACTTTTCATCATAGTGCTTTTACCAATGCATAAAATGCATGGAGAAGTCATTTCAAATGAATCGTCCTCAGTGTTGTGAGAACGATGACGGGTTAAAATTTTTGGTGGTTTCTTGTTCAGTCCATAGGCCTACAGCATGTGGCAAACCGGTGAGCATGTGGCTCTATTAGTATAGGAGATACCTGAAAACATATCACACTTTTCATCATAGTGCTTTTACCAATGCATAAAATGCATAGAGAAGTCATTTCGAATGAATCGTCCTCAGTGTTGTGAGAACGATGACGGGTTAAAATTTTTGGTGGTTTCTTGTTCAGTCCATAGGCCTACAGCATGTGGCAAACCGGTGAGCATGTGGCTCTGTTAGTATAGGAGATACCTGAAAACATATCACACTTTTCATCATAGTGCTTTTACCAATGCATAAAATGCATGGAGAAGTCATTTCGAATGAATCGTCCTCAGTGTTGTGAGAACGATGACGGGTTAAAATTTTTGGTGGTTTCTTGTTCAGTCCATAGGCCTACAGCATGTGGCAAACCGGTGAGCATGTGGCTCTATTAGTATAGGAGATACCTGAAAACATATCACACTTTTCATTATAGTGCTTTTACGAATGCATAAAATGCATGGAGAAGTCATTTCGAATGAATTGTCCTCAGTGTTGTGAGAACGATGACGGGTTAAAATTTTTGGTGGTTTCTTGTTCAGTCCATAGGCCTACAGCATGTGGCAAACCGGTGAGCATGTGGCTCTATTAGTATAGGAGATACCTGAAAACATATCACACTTTTCATCATAGTGCTTTTACCAATGCATAAAATGCATGGAGAAGTCATTTCGAATGAATCGTCCTCAGTGTTGTGAGAATGATGACGGGTTAAAATTTTTGGTGGTTTCTTGTTCAGTCCATAGGCCTACAGCATGTGGCAAACCGGTGAGCATGTGGCTCTATTAGTATAGGAGAAACCTGAAAACATATCACACTTTTCATCATAGTGTTTATACCAATGCATAAAAAGCATGGAGAAGTCATTTCGAATGAATCGTCCTCAGTGTTGTGAGAACGATGACGAGTTAAAATTTTTGGTGGTTTCTTGTTCAGTCCATAGGCCTACAGCATGTGGCAAACCGGTGAGCATGTGGCTCTATTAGTATAGGAGATACCTGAAAACATATCACACTTTTCATCATAGTGCTTTTACCAATGCATAAAAAGCATGGAGAAGTCATTTCGAATGAATCGTCCTCAGTGTTGTGAGAACAATGATGGGTTAAAATTTTTGGTGGTTTCTTGTTCAGTCCATAGGCCTACAGCATGTGGCAAACCGGTGAGCATGTATAGGAGATACCTGAAAACATTTTCATCATAGTGCTTTTACCAATGCATAAAATGCATGGAGAACTCATTTCGAATGAATCGTCCTCAGTGTTGTGAGAACGATGACGGGTTAAAATTTTTGGTGGTTTCTTGTTCAGTCCATAGGCCTACAGCATGTGGCAAACCGGTGAGCATGTGGCTCTATTAGTATAGGAGATACCTGAAAACATATCACACTTCATCATAGTGCTTTTACCAATGCATAAAATGCATGGAGAAGTCATTTCAAATGAATCGTCCTCAGTGTTGTGAGAACGATGACGGGTTAAAATTTTTGGTGGTTTCTTGTTCAGTCCATAGGCCTACAGCATGTGGCAAACCGGTGAACATGTGGCTCAATTAGTATAGGAGATACCTGAAAACATATCACACTTTTCATTATAGTGCTTTTACCAATGCATAATATGCATGGAGAAGTCATTTCTAATGAATCGTCCTCAGTGTTGTGAGAACGATGATGGGTTAAAATTTTTGGTGGTTTCTTGTTCAGTCCATATGCCTACAGCATGTGGCAAACCGGTGAGCATGTGGCTCTATTAGTATAGGAGATACCTGAAAACATATCACACTTTTCATCATAGTGCTGTTACCAATGCATGAAATGCATGGAGAAGTCATTTCGAATGAATCGTCCTCAGTGTTGTGGGAACGATGACGGGTTAAAATTTTTGGTGGTTTCTTGTTCAGTCCATAGGCCTACAGCATGTGGCAAACCGGTGAGCATGTGGCTCTGTTAGGATAGGAGATACCTGAAAACATATCACACTTTTCATCATAGTGCTTTTACCAATGCATAAAATGCATTTAGAAGTCATTTCGAATGAATCGTCCTCAGTGTTGTGAGAACGATGACGGGTTAAAATTTTTGGTGGTTTCTTGTTCAGTCCATAGGCCTACAGCATGTGGCAAACCGGTGAGCATGTGGCTCTATTAGTATAGGAGATACCTGAAAACATATCACACTTTTCATCATAGTGCTTTTACCAATGCATAAAATGCATGGAGAAGTCATTTCGAATGAATCGTCCTCAGTGTTGTGAGAACGATGACGGGTTAAAATTTTTGGTGGTTTCTTGTTCAGTCCATAGGCCTACAGCATGTGGCAAACCGGTGAGCATGTGGCTCTATTAGTATAGGAGATGCCTGAAAACATATCACACTTTTCATCATAGTGCTTTTACCAATGCATGAAATGCATGGAGAAGTCATTTCGAATGAATCGTCCTCAGTGTTGTGAGAACGATGACGGGTTAAAATTTTTGGTGGTTTCTTGTTCAGTCCATAGGCCTACAGCATGTGGCAAACCGGTGAGCATGTGGCTCTATTAGTATAGGAGATACCTGAAAACATATCACACTTCATCATAGTGCTTTTACCAATGCATAAAATGCATGGAGAAGTCATTTCAAATGAATCGTCCTCAGTGTTGTGAGAACGATGACGGGTTAAAATTTTTGGTGGTTTCTTGTTCAGTCCATAGGCCTACAGCATGTGGCAAACCGGTGAACATGTGGCTCAATTAGTATAGGAGATACCTGAAAACATATCACACTTTTCATTATAGTGCTTTTACCAATGCATAAAATGCATGGAGAAGTCATTTCTAATGAATCGTCCTCAGTGTTGTGAGAACGATGACGGGTTAAAATTTTTGGTGGTTTCTTGTTCAGTCCATATGCCTACAGCATGTGGCAAACCGGTGAGCATGTGGCTCTATTAGTATAGGAGATACCTGAAAACATATCACACTTTTCATCATAGTGCTGTTACCAATGCATGAAATGCATGGAGAAGTCATTTCGAATGAATCGTCCTCAGTGTTGTGGGAACGATGACGGGTTAAAATTTTTGGTGGTTTCTTGTTCAGTCCATAGGCCTACAGCATGTGGCAAACCGGTGAGCATGTGGCTCTGTTAGGATAGGAGATACCTGAAAACATATCACACTTTTCATCATAGTGCTTTTACCAATGCATAAAATGCATTTAGAAGTCATTTCGAATGAATCGTCCTCAGTGTTGTGAGAACGATGACGGGTTAAAATTTTTGGTGGTTTCTTGTTCAGTCCATAGGCCTACAGCATGTGGCAAACCGGTGAGCATGTGGCTCTATTAGTATAGGAGATACCTGAAAACATATCACACTTTTCATCATAGTGCTTTTACCAATGCATAAAATGCATGGAGAAGTCATTTCGAATGAATCGTCCTCAGTGTTGTGAGAACGATGACGGGTTAAAATTTTTGGTGGTTTCTTGTTCAGTCCATAGGCCTACAGCATGTGGCAAACCGGTGAGCATGTGGCTCTATTAGTATAGGAGATACCTGAAAACATATCACACTTTTCATCATAGTGCTTTTACCAATGCATGAAATGCATGGAGAAGTCATTTCGAATGAATCGTCCTCAGTGTTGTGAGAACGATGACGGGTTAAAATTTTTGGTGGTTTCTTGTTCAGTCCATAGGCCTACAGCATGTGGCAAACCAGTGAGCATGTGGCTCTATTAGTATAGGAGATACCTGAAAACATATCACAATTTTCATCATAGTGCTTTTACCAATGCATAAAATCCATGGAGAAGTCATTTCGAATGAATCGTCCTCAGTGTTGTGAGAACGATGACGGGTTAAAATTTTTGGTGGTTTCTTGTTCAGTCCATAGGCCTACAACATGTGGCAAACCGGTGAGCATGTGGCTCTATTAGTATAGGAGATACCTGAAAACATATCACACTTTTCATCATAGTGCTTTTACCAATGCATAAAATGCATGGAGAAGTCATTTCAAATGAATCGTCCTCAGTGTTGTGAGAACGATGACGGGTTAAAATTTTTGGTGGTTTCTTGTTCAGTCCATAGGCCTACAGCATGTGGCAAACCGGTGAGCATGTGGCTCTATTAGTATAGGAGATACCTGAAAACATTTTCATCATAGTGCTTTTACCAATGCATAAAATGCATGGAGAAGTCATTTTGAATGAATCATCCTCAGTGTTGTGAGAACGATGACGGGTTAAAATTTTTGGTGGTTTCTTGTTCAGTCCATAGGCCTACAACATGTGGCAAACCGGTGAGCATGTGGCTCTATTAGTATAGGAGATACCTGAAAACATATCACACTTTTCATCATAGTGCTTTTACCAATGCATAAAATGCATGGAGAAGTCATTTCAAATGAATCGTCCTCAGTGTTGTGAGAACGATGACGGGTTAAAATTTTTGGTGGTTTCTTGTTCAGTCCATAGGCCTACAGCATGTGGCAAACCGGTGAGCATGTGGCTCTATTAGTATAGGAGATACCTGAAAACATATCACACTTTTCATCATAGTGCTTTTACCAATGCATGAAATGCATGGAGAAGTCATTTCGAATGAATCGTCCTCAGTGTTGTGAGAACGATGACGGGTTAAAATTTTTGGTGGTTTCTTGTTCAGTCCATAGGCCTACAGCATGTGGCAAACCAGTGAGCATGTGGCTCTATTAGTATAGGAGATACCTGAAAACATATCACACTTTTCATCATAGTGCTTTTACCAATGCATAAAATCCATGGAGAAGTCATTTCGAATGAATCGTCCTCAGTGTTGTGAGAACGATGACGGGTTAAAATTTTTGGTGGTTTCTTGTTCAGTCCATAGGCCTACAACATGTGGCAAACCGGTGAGCATGTGGCTCTATTAGTATAGGAGATACCTGAAAACATATCACACTTTTCATCATAGTGCTTTTACCAATGCATAAAATGCATGGAGAAGTCATTTCAAATGAATCGTCCTCAGTGTTGTGAGAACGATGACGGGTTAAAATTTTTGGTGGTTTCTTGTTCAGTCCATAGGCCTACAGCATGTGGCAAACCGGTGAGCATGTGGCTCTATTAGTATAGGAGATACCTGAAAACATTTTCATCATAGTGCTTTTACCAATGCATAAAATGCATGGAGAAGTCATTTTGAATGAATCATCCTCAGTGTTGTGAGAACGATGACGGGTTAAAATTTTTGGTGGTTTCTTGTTCAGTCCATAGGCCTACAACATGTGGCAAACCGGTGAGCATGTGGCTCTATTAGTATAGGAGATACCTGAAAACATATCACACTTTTCATCATAGTGCTTTTACCAATGCATAAAATGCATGGAGAAGTCATTTCAAATGAATCGTCCTCAGTGTTGTGAGAACGATGACGGGTTAAAATTTTTGGTGGTTTCTTGTTCAGTCCATAGGCCTACAGCATGTGGCAAACCGGTGAGCATGTGGCTCTATTAGTATAGGAGATACCTGAAAACATATCACACTTTTCATTATAGTGCTTTTACGAATGCATAAAATGCATGGAGAAGTCATTTCGAATGAATTGTCCTCAGTGTTGTGAGAACGATGACGGGTTAAAATTTTTGGTGGTTTCTTGTTCAGTCCATAGGCCTACAGCATGTGGCAAACCGGTGAGCATGTGGCTCTATTAGTATAGGAGATACCTGAAAACATATCACACTTTTCATCATAGTGCTTTTACCAATGCATAAAATGCATGGAGAAGTCATTTCGAATGAATCGTCCTCAGTGTTGTGAGAATGATGACGGGTTAAAATTTTTGGTGGTTTCTTGTTCAGTCCATAGGCCTACAGCATGTGGCAAACCGGTGAGCATGTGGCTCTATTAGTATAGGAGAAACCTGAAAACATATCACACTTTTCATCATAGTGTTTATACCAATGCATAAAAAGCATGGAGAAGTCATTTCGAATGAATCGTCCTCAGTGTTGTGAGAACGATGACGAGTTAAAATTTTTGGTGGTTTCTTGTTCAGTCCATAGGCCTACAGCATGTGGCAAACCGGTGAGCATGTGGCTCTATTAGTATAGGAGATACCTGAAAACATATCACACTTTTCATCATAGTGCTTTTACCAATGCATAAAAAGCATGGAGAAGTCATTTCGAATGAATCGTCCTCAGTGTTGTGAGAACAATGATGGGTTAAAATTTTTGGTGGTTTCTTGTTCAGTCCATAGGCCTACAGCATGTGGCAAACCGGTGAGCATGTGGCTCTATTAGTATAGGAGAAACCTGAAAACATATCACACTTTTCATCATAGTGTTTATACCAATGCATAAAAAGCATGGAGAAGTCATTTCGAATGAATCGTCCTCAGTGTTGTGAGAACGATGACGAGTTAAAATTTTTGGTGGTTTCTTGTTCAGTCCATAGGCCTACAGCATGTGGCAAACCGGTGAGCATGTGGCTCTATTAGTATAGGAGATACCTGAAAACATATCACACTTTTCATCATAGTGCTTTTACCAATGCATAAAAAGCATGGAGAAGTCATTTCGAATGAATCGTCCTCAGTGTTGTGAGAACAATGATGGGTTAAAATTTTTGGTGGTTTCTTGTTCAGTCCATAGGCCTACAGCATGTGGCAAACCGGTGAGCATGTATAGGAGATACCTGAAAACATTTTCATCATAGTGCTTTTACCAATGCATAAAATGCATGGAGAACTCATTTCGAATGAATCGTCCTCAGTGTTGTGAGAACGATGACGGGTTAAAATTTTTGGTGGTTTCTTGTTCAGTCCATAGGCCTACAGCATGTGGCAAACCGGTGAGCATGTGGCTCTATTAGTATAGGAGATACCTGAAAACATATCACACTTCATCATAGTGCTTTTACCAATGCATAAAATGCATGGAGAAGTCATTTCAAATGAATCGTCCTCAGTGTTGTGAGAACGATGACGGGTTAAAATTTTTGGTGGTTTCTTGTTCAGTCCATAGGCCTACAGCATGTGGCAAACCGGTGAACATGTGGCTCAATTAGTATAGGAGATACCTGAAAACATATCACACTTTTCATTATAGTGCTTTTACCAATGCATAAAATGCATGGAGAAGTCATTTCTAATGAATCGTCCTCAGTGTTGTGAGAACGATGACGGGTTAAAATTTTTGGTGGTTTCTTGTTCAGTCCATATGCCTACAGCATGTGGCAAACCGGTGAGCATGTGGCTCTATTAGTATAGGAGATACCTGAAAACATATCACACTTTTCATCATAGTGCTTTTACCAATGCATGAAATGCATGGAGAAGTCATTTCGAATGAATCGTCCTCAGTGTTGTGAGAACGATGACGGGTTAAAATTTTTGGTGGTTTCTTGTTCAGTCCATAGGCCTACAGCATGTGGCAAACCAGTGAGCATGTGGCTCTATTAGTATAGGAGATACCTGAAAACATATCACACTTTTCATCATAGTGCTTTTACCAATGCATAAAATCCATGGAGAAGTCATTTCGAATGAATCGTCCTCAGTGTTGTGAGAACGATGACGGGTTAAAATTTTTGGTGGTTTCTTGTTCAGTCCATAGGCCTACAACATGTGGCAAACCGGTGAGCATGTGGCTCTATTAGTATAGGAGATACCTGAAAACATATCACACTTTTCATCATAGTGCTTTTACCAATGCATAAAATGCATGGAGAAGTCATTTCAAATGAATCGTCCTCAGTGTTGTGAGAACGATGACGGGTTAAAATTTTTGGTGGTTTCTTGTTCAGTCCATAGGCCTACAGCATGTGGCAAACCGGTGAGCATGTGGCTCTATTAGTATAGGAGATACCTGAAAACATTTTCATCATAGTGCTTTTACCAATGCATAAAATGCATGGAGAAGTCATTTTGAATGAATCATCCTCAGTGTTGTGAGAACGATGACGGGTTAAAATTTTTGGTGGTTTCTTGTTCAGTCCATAGGCCTACAACATGTGGCAAACCGGTGAGCATGTGGCTCTATTAGTATAGGAGATACCTGAAAACATATCACACTTTTCATCATAGTGCTTTTACCAATGCATAAAATGCATGGAGAAGTCATTTCAAATGAATCGTCCTCAGTGTTGTGAGAACGATGACGGGTTAAAATTTTTGGTGGTTTCTTGTTCAGTCCATAGGCCTACAGCATGTGGCAAACCGGTGAGCATGTGGCTCTATTAGTATAGGAGATACCTGAAAACATTTTCATCATAGTGCTTTTACCAATGCATAAAATGCATGGAGAAGTCATTTTGAATGAATCATCCTCAGTGTTGTGAGAACGATGACGGGTTAAAATTTTTGGTGGTTTCTTGTTCAGTCCATAGGCCTACAACATGTGGCAAACCGGTGAGCATGTGGCTCTATTAGTATAGGAGATACCTGAAAACATATCACACTTTTCATCATAGTGCTTTTACCAATGCATAAAATGCATGGAGAAGTCATTTCAAATGAATCGTCCTCAGTGTTGTGAGAACGATGACGGGTTAAAATTTTTGGTGGTTTCTTGTTCAGTCCATAGGCCTACAGCATGTGGCAAACCGGTGAGCATGTGGCTCTATTAGTATAGGAGATACCTGAAAACATATCACACTTTTCATTATAGTGCTTTTACGAATGCATAAAATGCATGGAGAAGTCATTTCGAATGAATTGTCCTCAGTGTTGTGAGAACGATGACGGGTTAAAATTTTTGGTGGTTTCTTGTTCAGTCCATAGGCCTACAGCATGTGGCAAACCGGTGAGCATGTGGCTCTATTAGTATAGGAGATACCTGAAAACATATCACACTTTTCATCATAGTGCTTTTACCAATGCATAAAATGCATGGAGAAGTCATTTCGAATGAATCGTCCTCAGTGTTGTGAGAATGATGACGGGTTAAAATTTTTGGTGGTTTCTTGTTCAGTCCATAGGCCTACAGCATGTGGCAAACCGGTGAGCATGTGGCTCTATTAGTATAGGAGAAACCTGAAAACATATCACACTTTTCATCATAGTGTTTATACCAATGCATAAAAAGCATGGAGAAGTCATTTCGAATGAATCGTCCTCAGTGTTGTGAGAACGATGACGAGTTAAAATTTTTGGTGGTTTCTTGTTCAGTCCATAGGCCTACAGCATGTGGCAAACCGGTGAGCATGTGGCTCTATTAGTATAGGAGATACCTGAAAACATATCACACTTTTCATCATAGTGCTTTTACCAATGCATAAAAAGCATGGAGAAGTCATTTCGAATGAATCGTCCTCAGTGTTGTGAGAACAATGATGGGTTAAAATTTTTGGTGGTTTCTTGTTCAGTCCATAGGCCTACAGCATGTGGCAAACCGGTGAGCATGTGGCTCTATTAGTATAGGAGAAACCTGAAAACATATCACACTTTTCATCATAGTGTTTATACCAATGCATAAAAAGCATGGAGAAGTCATTTCGAATGAATCGTCCTCAGTGTTGTGAGAACGATGACGAGTTAAAATTTTTGGTGGTTTCTTGTTCAGTCCATAGGCCTACAGCATGTGGCAAACCGGTGAGCATGTGGCTCTATTAGTATAGGAGATACCTGAAAACATATCACACTTTTCATCATAGTGCTTTTACCAATGCATAAAAAGCATGGAGAAGTCATTTCGAATGAATCGTCCTCAGTGTTGTGAGAACAATGATGGGTTAAAATTTTTGGTGGTTTCTTGTTCAGTCCATAGGCCTACAGCATGTGGCAAACCGGTGAGCATGTATAGGAGATACCTGAAAACATTTTCATCATAGTGCTTTTACCAATGCATAAAATGCATGGAGAACTCATTTCGAATGAATCGTCCTCAGTGTTGTGAGAACGATGACGGGTTAAAATTTTTGGTGGTTTCTTGTTCAGTCCATAGGCCTACAGCATGTGGCAAACCGGTGAGCATGTGGCTCTATTAGTATAGGAGATACCTGAAAACATATCACACTTCATCATAGTGCTTTTACCAATGCATAAAATGCATGGAGAAGTCATTTCAAATGAATCGTCCTCAGTGTTGTGAGAACGATGACGGGTTAAAATTTTTGGTGGTTTCTTGTTCAGTCCATAGGCCTACAGCATGTGGCAAACCGGTGAACATGTGGCTCAATTAGTATAGGAGATACCTGAAAACATATCACACTTTTCATTATAGTGCTTTTACCAATGCATAAAATGCATGGAGAAGTCATTTCTAATGAATCGTCCTCAGTGTTGTGAGAACGATGACGGGTTAAAATTTTTGGTGGTTTCTTGTTCAGTCCATATGCCTACAGCATGTGGCAAACCGGTGAGCATGTGGCTCTATTAGTATAGGAGATACCTGAAAACATATCACACTTTTCATCATAGTGCTGTTACCAATGCATGAAATGCATGGAGAAGTCATTTCGAATGAATCGTCCTCAGTGTTGTGGGAACGATGACGGGTTAAAATTTTTGGTGGTTTCTTGTTCAGTCCATAGGCCTACAGCATGTGGCAAACCGGTGAGCATGTGGCTCTGTTAGGATAGGAGATACCTGAAAACATATCACACTTTTCATCATAGTGCTTTTACCAATGCATAAAATGCATTTAGAAGTCATTTCGAATGAATCGTCCTCAGTGTTGTGAGAACGATGACGGGTTAAAATTTTTGGTGGTTTCTTGTTCAGTCCATAGGCCTACAGCATGTGGCAAACCGGTGAGCATGTGGCTCTATTAGTATAGGAGATACCTGAAAACATATCACACTTTTCATCATAGTGCTTTTACCAATGCATAAAATGCATGGAGAAGTCATTTCGAATGAATCGTCCTCAGTGTTGTGAGAACGATGACGGGTTAAAATTTTTGGTGGTTTCTTGTTCAGTCCATAGGCCTACAGCATGTGGCAAACCGGTGAGCATGTGGCTCTATTAGTATAGGAGATACCTGAAAACATATCACACTTTTCATCATAGTGCTTTTACCAATGCATGAAATGCATGGAGAAGTCATTTCGAATGAATCGTCCTCAGTGTTGTGAGAACGATGACGGGTTAAAATTTTTGGTGGTTTCTTGTTCAGTCCATAGGCCTACAGCATGTGGCAAACCGGTGAGCATGTGGCTCTATTAGTATAGGAGATACCTGAAAACATATCACACTTCATCATAGTGCTTTTACCAATGCATAAAATGCATGGAGAAGTCATTTCTAATGAATCGTCCTCAGTGTTGTGAGAACGATGACGGGTTAAAATTTTTGGTGGTTTCTTGTTCAGTCCATATGCCTACAGCATGTGGCAAACCGGTGAGCATGTGGCTCTATTAGTATAGGAGATACCTGAAAACATATCACACTTTTCATCATAGTGCTGTTACCAATGCATGAAATGCATGGAGAAGTCATTTCGAATGAATCGTCCTCAGTGTTGTGGGAACGATGACGGGTTAAAATTTTTGGTGGTTTCTTGTTCAGTCCATAGGCCTACAGCATGTGGCAAACCGGTGAGCATGTGGCTCTGTTAGGATAGGAGATACCTGAAAACATATCACACTTTTCATCATAGTGCTTTTACCAATGCATAAAATGCATTTAGAAGTCATTTCGAATGAATCGTCCTCAGTGTTGTGAGAACGATGACGGGTTAAAATTTTTGGTGGTTTCTTGTTCAGTCCATAGGCCTACAGCATGTGGCAAACCGGTGAGCATGTGGCTCTATTAGTATAGGAGATACCTGAAAACATATCACACTTTTCATCATAGTGCTTTTACCAATGCATAAAATGCATGGAGAAGTCATTTCGAATGAATCGTCCTCAGTGTTGTGAGAACGATGACGGGTTAAAATTTTTGGTGGTTTCTTGTTCAGTCCATAGGCCTACAGCATGTGGCAAACCGGTGAGCATGTGGCTCTATTAGTATAGGAGATACCTGAAAACATATCACACTTTTCATCATAGTGCTTTTACCAATGCATGAAATGCATGGAGAAGTCATTTCGAATGAATCGTCCTCAGTGTTGTGAGAACGATGACGGGTTAAAATTTTTGGTGGTTTCTTGTTCAGTCCATAGGCCTACAGCATGTGGCAAACCGGTGAGCATGTGGCTCTATTAGTATAGGAGATACCTGAAAACATATCACACTTTTCATCATAGTGCTTTTACCAATGCATAAAATGCATGGAGAAGTCATTTCAAATGAATCGTCCTCAGTGTTGTGAGAACGATGACGGGTTAAAATTTTTGGTGGTTTCTTGTTCAGTCCATAGGCCTACAGCATGTGGCAAACCAGTGAGCATGTGGCTCTATTAGTATAGGAGATACCTGAAAACATATCACACTTTTCATCATAGTGCTTTTACCAATGCATAAAATCCATGGAGAAGTCATTTCGAATGAATCGTCCTCAGTGTTGTGAGAACGATGACGGGTTAAAATTTTTGGTGGTTTCTTGTTCAGTCCATAGGCCTACAACATGTGGCAAACCGGTGAGCATGTGGCTCTATTAGTATAGGAGATACCTGAAAACATATCACACTTTTCATCATAGTGCTTTTACCAATGCATAAAATGCATGGAGAAGTCATTTCAAATGAATCGTCCTCAGTGTTGTGAGAACGATGACGGGTTAAAATTTTTGGTGGTTTCTTGTTCAGTCCATAGGCCTACAGCATGTGGCAAACCGGTGAGCATGTGGCTCTATTAGTATAGGAGATACCTGAAAACATTTTCATCATAGTGCTTTTACCAATGCATAAAATGCATGGAGAAGTCATTTTGAATGAATCATCCTCAGTGTTGTGAGAACGATGACGGGTTAAAATTTTTGGTGGTTTCTTGTTCAGTCCATAGGCCTACAGCATGTGGCAAACCGGTGAGCATGTGGCTCTATTAGTATAGGAGATACCTGAAAACATATCACACTTTTCATCATAGTGCTTTTACCAATGCATAAAATGCATGGAGAAGTCATTTCGAATGAATCGTCCTCAGTGATGTGAGAATGATGACGGGTTAAAATTTTTGGCGGTTTCTTGTTCAGTCCATAGGCCTACCGCATGTGGCAAACCGGTGAGCATGTGGCTCTATTAGTATAGGAGATACCTGAAAACATATCACACTTTTCATCATAGTGCTTTTACCAATGCATAAAATGCATGGAGAAGTCATTTCGAATGAATCGTCCTCAGTTTTGTGAGAATGATGACAAGTTAAAATTTTTGGTGGTTTCTTGTTCAGTCCATAGGCCTACAGCATGTGGCAAACCGGTGAGCATGTGGTTCTATTGGTATAGGAGATACCTGAAAACATATCACACTTTTCATTATAGTGCTTTTACCAATGCATAAAATGCATGGAGAAGTCATTTCGAATGAAACGTCCTTAGTGTTGTGAGAACGATGACGGGTTAAAATGTTTGGTGGTTTCTTGTTCAGTCCATAGGCCTACAGCATGTGGCAACCCGGTGAGCATGTGGCTCTATTAGTATAGGAGATACCTGAAAACATATCACACTTTTCATCATAGTGCTTTTACCAATGCATAAAATGCATGGAGAAGTCATTTTGAATGAATCGTCCTCAGTGTTGTGAGAACGATGACGGGTTAAAATTTTTGGTGGTTTCTTGTTCAGTCCATAGGCCTACAGCATGTGGCAAACCGGTGAGCATGTGGCTCTATTAGTATAGGAGATACCTGAAAACATATCACACTTTTCATCATAGTGCTTTTACCAATGCATAAAATGCATGGAGAAGTCATTTCGAATGAATCGTCCTCAGTTTTGTGAGAATGATTACAAGTTAAAATTTTTGGTGGTTTCTTGTTCAGTCCATAGGCCTACAGCATGTGGCAAACCGGTGAGCATGTGGTTCTATTAGTATAGGAGATACCTGAAAACATATCACACTTTTCATCATAGTGCTTTTACCAATGCATAAAATGCATGGAGAAGTCATTTCAAATGAAACGTCCTTAGTGTTGTGAGAACGATGACGGGTTAAAATGTTTGGTGGTTTCTTGTTCAGTCCATAGGCCTACAGCATGTGGCAAACCGGTGAGCATGTGGCTCTATTAGTATAGGAGATACCTGAAAACATATCACACTTTTCATCATAGTGCTTTTACCAATGCATAAAATGCATGGAGAAGTCATTTCGAATGAATCGTCCTCAGTGTTGTGAGAACGATGACGGGTTAAAATTTTTGGTGGTTTCTTGTTCAGTCCATAGGCCTACAGCATGTGGCAAACCGGTGAGCATGTGGCTCTATTAGTATAGGAGATACCTGAAAACATTTTCATCATAGTGCTTTTACCAATGCATAAAATGCATAGAGAAGTCATTGCGAATGAATCGTCCTCAGTGTTGTGAGAACGATGACGGGTTAAAATTTTTGGTGGTTTCTTGTTCAGTCCATAGGCCTACAGCATGTGGCAAACCGGTGAGCATGTGGCTCTATTTGTATAGGAGATACCTGAAAACATATCACACTTTTCATCATAGTGCTTTTACCAATGCATAAAATGCATGGAGAAGTCATTTCGAATGAATCGCCCTCAGTTTTGTGAGAATGATGACAAGTTAAAATTTTTGGTGGTTTCTTGTTCAGTCCATAGGCCTACAGCATGTGGCAAACCGGTGAGCATGTGGTTCTATTAGTATAGGAGATACCTGAAAACATATCACACTTTTCATCATAGTGCTTTTACCAATGCATAAAATGCATGGAGAAGTCATTTCGAATGAAACGTCCTTAGTGTTGTGAGAACGATGACGGGTTAAAATGTTTGGTGGTTTCTTGTTCATTCCATAGGCCTACAGCATGTGGCAAACCGGTGAGCATGTGGCTCTATTAGTATAGGAGATACCTGAAAACATATCACACTTTTCATCACAGTGCTTTTACCAATGCATAAAATGCATGGAGAAGTCATTTCGAATGAATCGTCCTCAGTTTTGTGAGAATGATGACAAGTTAAAATTTTTGGTGGTTTCTTGTTCAGTCCATAGGCCTACAGCATGTGGCAAACCGGTGAGCATGTGGTTCTATTAGTATAGGAGATACCTGAAAACATATCACACTTTTCATCATAGTGCTTTTACCAATGCATAAAATGCATGGAGAAGTCATTTCGAATGAAACGTCCTTAGTGTTGTGAGAACGATGACGGGTTAAAATGTTTTGTGGTTTCTTGTTCAGTCCATAGGCCTACAGCATGTGGCAAACCGGTGAGCATGTGGCTCTATGTATAGGAGATACCTGAAAACATATCACACTTTTCATCATAGTGCTTTTACCAATGCATAAAATGCATGGAGAAGTCATTTCGAATGAATCGTCCTCAGTGTTGTGAGAACGATGACGGGTTAAAATTTTTGGTGGTTTCTTGTTCAGTCCATAGGCCTACAGCATGTGGCAAACCGGTGAGCATGTGGCTCTATTAGTATAGGAGATACCTGAAAACATTTTCATCATAGTGCTTTTACCAATGCATAAAATGCATAGAGAAGTCATTTCGAATGAATCGTCCTCAGTGTTGTGAGAACGATGACGGGTTAAAATTTTTGGTGGTTTCTTGTTCAGTCCATAGGCCTACAGCATGTGGCAAACCGGTGAGCATGTGGCTCTATTTGTATAGGAGATACCTGAAAACATATCACACTTTTCATCATAGTGCTTTTACCAATGCATAAAATGCATGGAGAAGTCATTTCGAATGAATCGTCCTCAGTTTTGTGAGAATGATGACAAGTTAAAATTTTTGGTGGTTTCTTGTTCAGTCCATAGGCCTACAGCATGTGGCAAACCGGTGAGCATGTGGTTCTATTAGTATAGGAGATACCTGAAAACATATCACACTTTTCATCATAGTGCTTTTACCAATGCATAAAATGCATGGAGAAGTCATTTCGAATGAAACGTCCTTAGTGTTGTGAGAACGATGACGGGTTAAAATGTTTGGTGGTTTCTTGTTCAGTCCATAGGCCTACAGCATGTGGCAAACCGGTGAGCATGTGGCTCTATTAGTATAGGAGATACCTGAAAACATATCACACTTTTCATCATAGTGCTTTTACCAATGCATAAAATGCATGGAGAAGTCATTTCGAATGAATCGTCCTCAGTGTTGTGAGAATGATGACGGGTTAAAATTTTTGGCGGTTTCTTGTTCAGTCCATAGGCCTACCGCATGTGGCAAACCGGTGAGCATGTGGCTCTATTAGTATAGGAGATACCTGAAAACATATCACACTTTTCATCATAGTGCTTTTACCAATGCATAAAATGCATGGAGAAGTCATTTCGAATGAATCGTCCTCAGTTTTGTGAGAATGATGACAAGTTAAAATTTTTGGTGGTTTCTTGTTCAGTCCATAGGCCTACAGCATGTGGCAAACCGGTGAGCATGTGGTTCTATTAGTATAGGAGATACCTGAAAACATATCACACTTTTCATCATAGTGCTTTTACCAATGCATAAAATGCATGGAGAAGTCATTTCGAATGAAACGTCCTTAGTGTTGTGAGAACGATGACGGGTTAAAATGTTTGGTGGTTTCTTGTTCAGTCCATAGGCCTACAGCATGTGGCAAACCGGTGAGCATGTGGCTCTATTAGTATAGGAGATACCTGAAAACATATCACACTTTTCATCATAGTGCTTTTACCAATGCATAAAATGCATGGAGAAGTCATTTCGAATGAATCGTCCTCAGTGTTGTGAGAACGATGACGGGTTAAAATTTTTGGTGGTTTCTTGTTCAGTCCATAGGCCTACAGCATGTGGCAAACCGGTGAGCATGTGGCTCTATTAGTATAGGAGATACCTGAAAACATTTTCATCATAGTGCTTTTACCAATGCATAAAATGCATAGAGAAGTCATTTCGAATGAATCGTCCTCAGTGTTGTGAGAACGATGACGGGTTAAAATTTTTGGTGGTTTCTTGTTCAGTCCATAGGCCTACAGCATGTGGCAAACCGGTGAGCATGTGGCTCTATTAGTATAGGAGATACCTGAAAACATATCACACTTTTCATCATAGTGCTTTTACCAATGCATAAAATGCATGGAGAAGTCATTTCGAATGAATCGTCCTCAGTTTTGTGAGAATGATGACAAGTTAAAATTTTTGGTGGTTTCTTGTTCAGTCCATAGGCCTACAGCATGTGGCAAACCGGTGAGCATGTGGTTCTATTAGTATAGGAGATACCTGAAAACATATCACACTTTTCATCATAGTGCTTTTACCAATGCATAAAATGCATGGAGAAGTCATTTCGAATGAAACGTCCTTAGTGTTGTGAGAACGATGACGGGTTAAAATGTTTGGTGGTTTCTTGTTCAGTCCATAGGCCTACAGCATGTGGCAAACCGGTGAGCATGTGGCTCTATTAGCATAGGACATACCTGAAAACATATCACACTTTTCATCATAGTGCTTTTACCAATGCATAAAATGCATGGAGAAGTCATTTCGAATGAAACGTCCTCAGTGTTGTGAGAACGATGACGGGTTAAAATGTTTGGTGGTTTCTTGTTCAGTCCATAGGCCTACCGCATGTGGCAAACCGGTGAGCATGTGGCTCCATTAGTATAGGAGATACCTGAAAACATTTTCATCATAGTGCTTTTACCAATGCATAAAATGCATGGAGAAGTAATTTTGAATGAATCGTCCTCAGTGTTGTGAGAACGATGACGGGTTAAAATTTTTGGTGGTTTCTTGTTCAGTCCATAGGCCTACAGCATGTGGCAAACCGGTGAGCATGTGGCTCTATTAGTATAGGAGATACCTGAAAACATATCACACTTTTCATCATAGTGCTTTTACCAATGCATAAAATGCATGGAGAAGTCATTTCGAATGAATCGTCCTCAGTGTTGTGAGAATGATGACGGGTTAAAATTTTTGGCGGTTTCTTGTTCAGTCCATAGGCCTACCGCATGTGGCAAACCGGTGAGCATGTGGCTCTATTAGTATAGGAGATACCTGAAAACATATCACACTTTTCATCATAGTGCTTTTACCAATGCATAAAATGCATGGAGAAGTCATTTCGAATGAATCGTCCTCAGTTTTGTGAGAATGATGACAAGTTAAAATTTTTGGTGGTTTCTTGTTCAGTCCATAGGCCTACAGCATGTGGCAAACCGGTGAGCATGTGGTTCTATTAGTATAGGAGATACCTGAAAACATATCACACTTTTCATCATAGTGCTTTTACCAATGCATAAAATGCATGGAGAAGTCATTTCGAATGAAACGTCCTCAGTTTTGTGAGAATGATGACAAGTTAAAATTTTTGGTGGTTTCTTGTTCAGTCCATAGGCCTACAGCATGTGGCAAACCGGTGAGCATGTGGTTCTATTGGTATAGGAGATACCTGAAAACATATCACACTTTTCATCATAGTGCTTTTACCAATGCATAAAATGCATGGAGAAGTCATTTCGAATGAATCATCCTCAGTGTTGTGAGAACGATGACGGGTTAAAATTTTTGGTGGTTTCTTGTTCAGTCCATAGGCCTACAGCATGTGGCAAACCGGTGAGCATGTGGCTCTATTAGTATAGGAGATACCTGAAAACATTTTCATCATAGTGCTTTTACCAATGCATAAAATGCATGGAGAAGTCATTTCGAATGAATCGTCCTCAGTGTTGTGAGAACGATGACGGGTTAAAATTTTTGGTGGTTTCTTGTTCAGTCCATAGGCCTACAGCATGTGGCAAACCGGTGAGCATGTGGCTCTATTAGTATAGGAGATACCTGAAAACATATCACACTTTTCATCATAGTGCTTTTACCAATGCATAAAATGCATGGAGAAGTCATTTCGAATGAATCGTCCTCAGTGTTGTGAGAACGATGACGGGTTAAAATATATGGTGATTTCTTGTTCAGTCCATAGGCCTACAGCATGTGGCAAACCGGTGAGCATGTGGCTCTATTAGTATAGGAGACACCTGAAAACATTTTCACCATAGTGCTTTTACCAATGCATAAAATGCATGGAGAAGTCATTTCGAATGAATCGTCCTCAGTGTTGTGAGAACGATGACGGGTTAAAATTTTTGGTGGTTTCTTTTTCAGTCCATAGGCCTACATCATGTGGCAAACTGGTGAGCATGTGGCTCTATTAGTATAGGAGATACCTGAAAACATATCACACTTTTCATCATAGTGCTTTTACCAATGCATAAAATGTATGGAGAAGTCATTTCGAATGAAACGTCCTCAGTGTTGTGAGAACGATGACGAGTTAAAATGTTTGGTGGTTTCTTGTTCAGTCCATAGGCCTACAGCATGTGGCATACCGGTGAGCATGTGGCTCTATTAGTATAGGAGATACCTGAAAACATATCACACTTTTCATCATAGTGCTTTTACCAATGCATAAAATGCATGGAGAAGTCATTTCGAATGAATCGTCCTCAGTGTTGTGAGAACGATGACGGGTTAAAATTTTTGGTGGTTTCTTGTTCAGTCCATAGGCCTACAGCATGTGGCAAACCGGTGAGCATGTGGCTCTATTAGTATAGGAGATACCTGAAAACATTTTCATCATAGTGCTTTTACCAATGCATGAAATGCATGGAGAAGTCATTCCGAATGAATCGTCCTCAGTGCTGTGAGAACGATGACAGGTTAAAATTTTTGGTGGTTTCTTGTTCAGTCCATAGGCCTACAGCATGTGGCAAACCGGTGAGCATGTGGCTCTATTAGTATAGGAGATACCTGAAAACATATCACACTTTTCATCATAGTGCTTTTACCAATGCATAAAATGCATGGAGAAGTCATTTCGAATGAATCGTCCTCAGTGTTGTGAGAACGGTGACGGGGTAAAATTTTTGGTGGTTTCTTGTTCAGTCCACAGGCCTACAGCATGTGGCAAACCGGTGAGCATGTGGCTCTAGAAGTATAGGAGATACCTGAAAACATTTTCATCATAGTGCTTTTACCAATGCATAAAATGCATGGAGAAGTCATTTCGAATGAATCGTCCTCAGTGTTGTGAGAACGATGACGGGTTAAAATTTTTGGTGGTTTCTTGTTCAGTCCATAGGCCTACAGCATGTGGCAAACCGGTGAGCATGTGGCTCTATTAGTATAGGAGATACCTGAAAACATATCACACTTTTCATCATAGTGCTTTTACCAATGCATAAAATGCATGGAGAAGTCATTTCGAATGAATCGTCCTCAGTGTTGTGAGAACGATGACGGGTTAAAATATATGGTGATTTCTTGTTCAGTCCATAGGCCTACAGCATGTGGCAAACCGGTGAGCATGTGGCTCTATTAGTATAGGAGACACCTGAGAACATTTTCATCATAGTGCTTTTACCAATGCATAAAATGCATGGAGAAGTCATTTCGAATGAATCGTCCTCAGTGTTGTGAGAACGATGACGGGTTAAAATTTTTGGTGGTTTCTTGTTCAGTCCATAGGCCTACATCATGTGGCAAACCGGTGAGCATGTGGCTCTATTAGTATAGGAGATACCTGAAAACATATCACACTTTTCATCATAGTGCTTTTACCAATGCATAAAATGTATGGAGAAGTCATTTCGAATGAATCGTCATCAGTGTTGTGAGAACGATGACGGGTTAATATTTTTGGTGGTTTCTTGTTCAGTCCATAGGCCTACAGCATGTGGCAAACCGGTGAGCATGTGGCTCTATTAGTATAGGAGATACCTGAAAACATATCACACTTTTCATCATAGTGCTTTTACCAATGCATAAAATGCATGGAGAAGTCATTTCGAATGAATGATCCTCAGTGTTGTGAGAATGATGACGGGTTAAAATTTTTAGTGGTTTCTTGTTCAGTCCACAGGCCTACAGCATGTGGCAAACTGGTGAGCATGTGGCTCTATTAGTATAGGAGATACCTGAAAACATTTTCATCATAGTGCTTTTACCAATGCATAAAATGCATGGAGAAGTCATTTCGACTGAATCGTCCTCAGTGTTGTGAGAACGATGACGGGTTAAAATTTTTGGTGGTTTCTTGTTCAGTCCATAGGCCTACAGCATGTGGCAAACCGGTGAGCATATGGCTCTATTAGTATAGGAGATACCTGAAAACATATCACACTTTTCATCATTGTGCTTTTACCAATGCATAAAATGCATGGAGAAGTCATTTCGAATGAATTGTCCTCAGTGTTGTGAGAACGATGACGGGTTAAAATATATGGTGGTTTCTTGTTCAGTCCATAGGCCTACAGCATGTTGCAAACTGGTGAGCATGTGGCTCTATTAGTATAGGAGACACCTGAAAACATTTTCATCATAATGCTTTTACCAATGCATAAAATGCATGGAGAAGTCATTTCGAATGAATCGTCCTCAGTGTTGTGAGAACGATGACGGGTTAAAATTTTTGGTGGTTTCTTGTTCAGTCCATAGGCCTACATCATGTGGCAAACCGGTGAGCATGTGGCTCTATTAGTATAGGAGATACCTGAAAACATATCACACTTTTCATCATAGTGCTTTTACCAATGCATAAAATGTATGGAGAAGTCATTTCGAATGAATCGTCCTCAGTGTTGTGAGAACGATGACGGGTTAAAATTTTTGGTGGTTTCTTGTTCAGTCCATAGGCCTACAGCATGTGGCAAACCGGTGAGCATGTGGCTCTATTAGTATAGGAGATACCTGAAAACATATCACACTTTTCATCATAGTGCTATTACCAATGCATAAAATGCATGGAGAAGTCATTTCGAATGAATCGTCCTCAGTTTTGTGAGAATGATGACAAGTTAAAATTTTTGGTGGTTTCTTGTTCAGTCCATAGGCCTACAGCATGTGGCAAACCGGTGAGCATGTGGTTCTATTAGTATAGGAGATACCTGAAAACATATCACACTTTTCATCATAGTGCTTTTACCAATGCATACGAATGAAACGTCCTCAGTGTTGTGAGAACGATGACGGGTTAAAATGTTTGGTGGTTTCTTGTTCAGTCCATAGGCCTACAGCATGTGGCATACCGGTGAGCATGTGGCTCTATTAGTATAGGAGATACCTGAAAACATATCACACTTTTCATCATAGTGAATGGAGAAGTCATTTCGAATGAATCGTCCTCAGTGTTGTGAGAACGATGACGGGTTAAAATTTTTGGTGGTTTCTTGTTCAGTCCATAGGCCTACAGCATGTGGCAAACCGGTGAGCATGTGGCTCTATTAGTATAGGAGATACCTGAAAACATTTTCATCATAGTGCTTTTACCAATGCATGAAATGCATAGAGAAGTCATTTCGAATGAATCATCCTCAGTGTTGTGAGAACGATGACGGGTTAAAATTTTTGGTGGTTTATTGTTCAGTCCATAGGCCTACAGCATGTGGCAAACCGGTGAGCATGTGGCTCTATTAGTATAGGAAATACCTGAAAACATATCACACTTTTCATCATAGTGCTTTTACCAATGCATAAAATGCATGGAGAAGTCATTTCGAATGAATCGTCCTCAGTGCTGTGAGAACGATGACAGGTTAAAATTTTTGGTGGTTTCTTGTTCAGTCCATAGGCCTACAGCATGTGGCAAACCGGTGAGCATGTGGCTCTATTAGTATAGGAGATACCTGAAAACATTTTCATCATAGTGCTTTTACCAATGCATAAAATGCATGGAGAAGTCATTTTGAATGAATCGTCCTCAGTGTTGTGAGAACGATGAAGGGTTAAAATTTTTGGTGGTTTCTTGTTCAGTCCATAGGCCTACAGCATGTAGCAACCCGGTGAGCATGTGGCTCTATTAGTATAGGAGATACCTGAAAACATATCACACTTTTCATCATAGTGCTTTTACCAATGCATAAAATGCATGGAGAAGTCATTTCGAATGAATCGTCCTCAGTGTTGTGAGAACGATGACGGGTTAAAATTTTTGGTGGTTTCTTGTTCAGTCCATAGGCCTACAGCATGTGGCAAACCGGTGAGCATGTGGCTCTATTAGTATAGGAGATACCTGAAAACATTTTCATCATAGTGCTTTTACCAATGCATAAAATGCATAGAGAAGTCATTTCGAATGAATCGTCCTCAGTGTTGTGAGAACGATGATGGGTTAAAATTTTTGGTGGTTTCTTGTTCAGTCCATAGGCCTACAGCATGTGGCAAACCGGTGAGCATGTGGCTCTATTAGTATAAGAAATACCTGAAAACATATCACACTTTTCATCATAGTGCTTTTACCAATGCATAAAATGCATGGAGAAGTCATTTCGAATGAATCGTCCTCAGTGCTGTGAGAATGATGACAGGTTAAAATTTTTGGTGGTTTCTTGTTCAGTCCATAGGCCTACAGCATGTGGCAAACCGGTGAGCATGTGGCTCTATTAGTATAGGAGATACCTGAAAACATATCACACTTTTCATCATAGTGCTTTTACCAATGCATAAAATGCATGGAGAAGTCATTTCGAATGAATCGTCCTCAGTGTTGTGAGAACGATGACGGGGTAAAATTTTTGGTGGTTTCTTGTTCAGTCCATAGGCCTACAGCATGTGGCAAACCGGTGAGCATGTGGCTCTATTAGTATAGGAGATACCTGAAAACATTTTCATCATAGTGCTTTTACCAATGCATAAAATGCATGGGGAAGTCATTTCGAATGAATCGTCCTCAGTGTTGTGAGAACGATGACGGGTTAAAATTTTTGGTGGTTTCTTGTTCAGTCCATAGGCCTACAGCATGTGGCAAACCGGTGAGCATGTGGCTCTATTAGTATAGGAGATACCTGAAAACATATCACACTTTTCATCATAGTGCTTTTACCAATGCATAAAATGCATGGAGAAGTCATTTCGAATGAATCGTCCTCAGTGTTGTGAGAACGATGACGGGTTAAAATATATGGTGATTTCTTGTTCAGTCCATAGGCCTACAGCATGTGGCAAACCGGTGAGCATGTGGCTCTATTAGTATAGGAGACACCTGAAAACATTTTCATCATAGTGCTTTTACCAATGCATAAAATGCATGGAGAAGTCATTTCGAATGAATCGTCCTCAGTGTTGTGAGAACGATGACGGGTTAAAATTTTTAGTGATTTCTTGTTCAGTCCATAGGCCTACATCATGTGGCAAACCGGTGAGCATGTGGCTCTATTAGTATAGGAGATACCTGAAAACATATCACACTTTTCATCATAGTGCTTTTACCAATGCATAAAATGTATGGAGAAGTCATTTCGAATGAATCGTCCTCAGTGTTGTGAGAACGATGACGGGTTAAAATTTTTGGTGGTGTCTTGTTCAGTCCATAGGCCTACAGCATGTAGCAACCCGGTGAGCATGTGGCTCTATTAGTATAGGAGATACCTGAAAACATATCACACTTTTCATCATAGTGCTTTTACCAATGCATAAAATGCATGGAGAAGTCATTTCGAATGAATCGTCCTCAGTGTTGTGAGAACGATGACGGGTTAAAATTTTTGGTGGTTTCTTGTTCAGTCCATAGGCCTACAGCATGTGGCAAACCGGTGAGCATGTGGCTCTATTAGTATAGGAGATACCTGAAAACATTTTCATCATAGTGCTTTTACCAATGCATAAAATGCATAGAGAAGTCATTTCGAATGAATCGTCCTCAGTGTTGTGAGAACGATGATGGGTTAAAATTTTTGGTGGTTTCTTGTTCAGTCCATAGGCCTACAGCATGTGGCAAACCGGTGAGCATGTGGCTCTATTAGTATAAGAAATACCTGAAAACATATCACACTTTTCATCATAGTGCTTTTACCAATGCATAAAATGCATGGAGAAGTCATTTCGAATGAATCGTCCTCAGTGCTGTGAGAATGATGACAGGTTAAAATTTTTGGTGGTTTCTTGTTCAGTCCATAGGCCTACAGCATGTGGCAAACCGGTGAGCATGTGGCTCTATTAGTATAGGAGATACCTGAAAACATATCACACTTTTCATCATAGTGCTTTTACCAATGCATAAAATGCATGGAGAAGTCATTTCGAATGAATCGTCCTCAGTGTTGTGAGAACGATGACGGGGTAAAATTTTTGGTGGTTTCTTGTTCAGTCCATAGGCCTACAGCATGTGGCAAACCGGTGAGCATGTGGCTCTATTAGTATAGGAGATACCTGAAAACATTTTCATCATAGTGCTTTTACCAATGCATAAAATGCATGGGGAAGTCATTTCGAATGAATCGTCCTCAGTGTTGTGAGAACGATGACGGGTTAAAATTTTTGGTGGTTTCTTGTTCAGTCCATAGGCCTACAGCATGTGGCAAACCGGTGAGCATGTGGCTCTATTAGTATAGGAGATACCTGAAAACATATCACACTTTTCATCATAGTGCTTTTACCAATGCATAAAATGCATGGAGAAGTCATTTCGAATGAATCGTCCTCAGTGTTGTGAGAACGATGACGGGTTAAAATATATGGTGATTTCTTGTTCAGTCCATAGGCCTACAGCATGTGGCAAACCGGTGAGCATGTGGCTCTATTAGTATAGGAGATACCTGAAAACATATCACACTTTTCATCATAGTGCTTTTACCAATGCATAAAATGTATGGAGAAGTCATTTCGAATGAATCGTCCTCAGTGTTGTGAGAACGATGACGGGTTAAAATTTTTGGTGGTGTCTTGTTCAGTCCATAGGCCTACAGCATGTGGCAAACCGGTGAGCATGTGGCTCTATTAGTATAGGAGATACCTGAAAACATATCACACTTTTCATCGTAGTGCTTTTACCAATGCATAAAATGCATGGAGAAGTCATTTCGAATGAATCGTCCTCAGTGTTGTGAGAACGATGACGGGTTAAAATTTTTGGTGGTTTCTTGTTCAGTCCATAGGCCTACAGCATGTGGCAAACCGGTGAGCATGTGGCTCTATTAGTATAGGAGATACCTGAAAACATATCACACTTTTCATCATAGTGCTTTTACCAATGCATAAAATGCATGGAGAAGTCATTTCGAATGAATCGTCCTCAGTTTTGTGAGAATGATGACAAGTTAAAATTTTTGGTGGTTTCTTGTTCAGTCCATAGGCCTACAGCATGTGGCAAACCGGTGAGCATGTGGCTCTATTAGTATAGGAGACACCTGAAAACATTTTCATCATAGTGCTTTTACCAATGCATAAAATGCATGGAGAAGTCATTTCGAATGAATCGTCCTCAGTGTTGTGAGAATGATGACGGGTTAAAATTTTTGGTGGTTTCTTGTTCAGTCCATAGGCCTACATCATGTGGCAAACCGGTGAGCATGTGGCTCTATTAGTATAGGAGATACCTGAAAACATATCACACTTTTCATCATAGTGCTTTTACCAATGCATAAAATGTATGGAGAAGTCATTTCGAATGAATCGTCCTCAGTGTTGTGAGAACGATGACGGGTTAAAATTTTTGGTGGTGTCTTGTTCAGTCCATAGGCCTACAGCATGTGGCAAACCGGTGAGCATGTGGCTCTATTAGTATAGGAGATACCTGAAAACATATCACACTTTTCATCATAGTGCTTTTACCAATGCATAAAATGCATGGAGAAGTCATTTCGAATGAATCATCCTCAGTGTTGTGAGAACGATGACGGGTTAAAATTTTTGGTGGTTTCTTGTTCAGTCCACAGGCCTACAGCATGTAGCAAACCGGTGAGCATGTGGCTCTATTAGTATAGGAGATACCTGAAAACATTTTCATCATAGTGCTTTTACCAATGCATAAAATGCATGGAGAAGTCATTTCGACTGAATCGTCCTCAGTGTTGTGAGAACGATGACGGGTTAAAATTTTTGGTGGTTTCTTGTTCAGTCCATAGGCCTACAGCATGTGGCAAACCGGTGAGCATGTGGCTCTATTAGTATAGGAGATACCTGAAAACATATCACACTTTTCATCATAGTGCTTTTACCAATGCATAAAATGCATGGAGAAGTCATTTCGAATGAATCGTCCTCAGTTTTGTGAGAATGATGACAAGTTAAAATTTTTGGTGGTTTCTTGTTCAGTCCATAGGCCTACAGCATGTGGCAAACCGGTGAGCATGTGGCTCCATTAGTATAGGAGACACCTGAAAACATTTTCATCATAGTGCTTTTACCAATGCATAAAATGCATGGAGAAGTCATTTCGAATGAATCGTCCTCAGTGTTGTGAGAACGATGACGGGTTAAAATTTTTGGTGGTTTCTTGTTCAGTCCATAGGCCTACATCATGTGGCAAACCGGTGAGCATGTGGCTCTATTAGTATAGGAGATACCTGAAAACATATCACACTTTTCATCATAGTGCTTTTACCAATGCATAAAATGTATGGAGAAGTCATTTCGAATGAATCGTCCTCAGTGTTGTGAGAACGATGACGGGTTAAAATTTTTGGTGGTGTCTTGTTCAGTCCATAGGCCTACAGCATGTGGCAAACTGGTGAGCATGTGGCTCTATTAGTATAGGAGACACCTGAAAACATATCACACTTTTCATCATAGTGCTTTTACCAATGCATAAAATGCATGGAGAAGTCATTTCGAATGAATCATCCTCAGTGTTGTGAGAACGATGACGGGTTAAAATTTTTGGTGGTTTCTTGTTCAGTCCACAGGCCTACAGCATGTAGCAAACCGGTGAGCATGTGGCTCTATTAGTATAGGAGATACCTGAAAACATTTTCATCATAGTGCTTTTACCAATGCATAAAATGCATGGAGAAGTCATTTCGACTGAATCGTCCTCAGTGTTGTGAGAACGATGACGGGTTAAAATATATGGTGATTTCTTGTTCAGTCCATAGGCCTACATCATGTGGCAAACCGGTGAGCATGTGGCTCTATTAGTATAGGAGACACCTGAGAACATTTTCATCATAGTGCTTTTACCAATGCATAAAATGCATGGAGAAGTCATTTCGAATGAATCGTCCTCAGTGTTGTGAGAACGATGACGGGTTAAAATCTTTGGTGGTTTCTTGTTCAGTCCATAGGCCTACATCATGTGGCAAACCGGTGAGCATGTGGCTCTATTAGTATAGGAGATACCTGAAAACATATCACACTTTTCATCATAGTGCTTTTACCAATGCATAAAATGTATGGAGAAGTCATTTCGAATGAATCGTCATCAGTGTTGTGAGAACGATGACGGGTTAAAATTTTTGGTGGTTTATTGTTCAGTCCATAGGCCTACAGCATGTGGCAAACCGGTGAGCATGTGGCTCTATTAGTATAGGAGATACCTGAAAACATATCACACTTTTCATCATAGTGCTTTTACCAATGCATAAAATGCATGGAGAAGTCATTTCGAATGAATCATCCTCAGTGTTGTGAGAACGATGACGGGTTAAAATTTTTAGTGGTTTCTTGTTCAGTCCACAGGCCTACAGCATGTGGCAAACCGGTGAGCATGTGGCTCTATTAGTATAGGAGATACCTGAAAACATTTTCATCATAGTGCTTTTACCAATGCATAAAATGCATGGAGAAGTCATTTCGACTGAATCGTCCTCAGTGTTGTGAGAACGATGACGGGTTAAAATTTTTGGTGGTTTCTTGTTCAGTCCATAGGCCTACAGCATGTGGCAAACCGGTGAGCATATGGCTCTATTAGTATAGGAGATACCTGAAAACATATCACACTTTTCATCATAGTGCTTTTACCAATGCATAAAATGCATGGAGAAGTCATTTCGAATGAATTGTCCTCAGTGTTGTGAGAACGATGACGGGTTAAAATATATGGTGGTTTCTTGTTCAGTCCATAGGCCTACAGCATGTTGCAAACTGGTGAGCATGTGGCTCTATTAGTATAGGAGACACCTGAAAACATTTTCATCATAATGCTTTTACCAATGCATAAAATGCATGGAGAAGTCATTTCGAATGAATCGTCCTCAGTGTTGTGAGAACGATGACGGGTTAAAATTTTTGGTGGTTTCTTGTTCAGTCCATAGGCCTACATCATGTGGCAAACCGGTGAGCATGTGGCTCTATTAGTATAGGAGATACCTGAAAACATATCACACTTTTCATCATAGTGCTTTTACCAATGCATAAAATGCATGGAGAAGTCATTTCGAATGAATCGTCCTCAGTGTTGTGAGAACGATGACGGGTTAAAATTTTTGGTGGTTTCTTGTTCAGTCCATAGGCCTACAGCATGTGGCAAACCGGTGAGCATGTGGCTCTATTAGTATAGGAGATACCTGAAAACATTTTCATCATAGTGCTTTTACCAATGCATAAAATGCATAGAGAAGTCATTTCGAATGAATCGTCCTCAGTGTTGTGAGAACGATGATGGGTTAAAATTTTTGGTGGTTTCTTGTTCAGTCCATAGGCCTACAGCATGTGGCAAACCGGTGAGCATGTGGCTCTATTAGTATAAGAAATACCTGAAAACATATCACACTTTTCATCATAGTGCTTTTACCAATGCATAAAATGCATGGAGAAGTCATTTCGAATGAATCGTCCTCAGTGCTGTGAGAACGATGACAGGTTAAAATTTTTGGTGGTTTCTTGTTCAGTCCATAGGCCTACAGCATGTGGCAAACCGGTGAGCATGTGGCTCTATTAGTATAGGAGATACCTGAAAACATATCACACTTTTCATCATAGTGCTTTTACCAATGCATAAAATGCATGGAGAAGTCATTTCGAATGAATCGTCCTCAGTGTTGTGAGAACGATGACGGGGTAAAATTTTTGGTGGTTTCTTGTTCAGTCCATAGGCCTACAGCATGTGGCAAACCGGTGAGCATGTGGCTCTATTAGTATAGGAGATACCTGAAAACATTTTCATCATAGTGCTTTTACCAATGCATAAAATGCATGGGGAAGTCATTTCGAATGAATCGTCCTCAGTGTTGTGAGAACGATGACGGGTTAAAATTTTTGGTGGTTTCTTGTTCAGTCCATAGGCCTACAGCATGTGGCAAACCGGTGAGCATGTGGCTCTATTAGTATAGGAGATACCTGAAAACATATCACACTTTTCATCATAGTGCTTTTACCAATGCATAAAATGCATGGAGAAGTCATTTCGAATGAATCGTCCTCAGTGTTGTGAGAACGATGACGGGTTAAAATATATGGTGATTTCTTGTTCAGTCCATAGGCCTACAGCATGTGGCAAACCGGTGAGCATGTGGCTCTATTAGTATAGGAGACACCTGAAAACATTTTCATCATAGTGCTTTTACCAATGCATAAAATGCATGGAGAAGTCATTTCGAATGAATCGTCCTCAGTGTTGTGAGAACAATGACGGGTTAAAATTTTTGGTGATTTCTTGTTCAGTCCATAGGCCTACATCATGTGGCAAACCGGTGAGCATGTGGCTCTATTAGTATAGGAGATACCTGAAAACATATCACACTTTTCATCATAGTGCTTTTACCAATGCATAAAATGTATGGAGAAGTCATTTCGAATGAATCGTCCTCAGTGTTGTGAGAACGATGACGGGTTAAAATTTTTGGTGGTGTCTTGTTCAGTCCATAGGCCTACAGCATGTGGCAAACCGGTGAGCATGTGGCTCTATTAGTATAGGAGATACCTGAAAACATATCACACTTTTCATCGTAGTGCTTTTACCAATGCATAAAATGCATGGAGAAGTCATTTCGAATGAATCGTCCTCAGTGTTGTGAGAACGATGACGGGTTAAAATTTTTGGTGGTTTCTTGTTCAGTCCATAGGCCTACAGCATGTGGCAAACCGGTGAGCATGTGGCTCTATTAGTATAGGAGATACCTGAAAACATATCACACTTTTCATCATAGTGCTTTTACCAATGCATAAAATGCATGGAGAAGTCATTTCGAATGAATCGTCCTCAGTTTTGTGAGAATGATGACAAGTTAAAATTTTTGGTGGTTTCTTGTTCAGTCCATAGGCCTACAGCATGTGGCAAACCGGTGAGCATGTGGCTCTATTAGTATAGGAGACACCTGAAAACATTTTCATCATAGTGCTTTTACCAATGCATAAAATGCATGGAGAAGTCATTTCGAATGAATCGTCCTCAGTGTTGTGAGAATGATGACGGGTTAAAATTTTTGGTGGTTTCTTGTTCAGTCCATAGGCCTACATCATGTGGCAAACCGGTGAGCATGTGGCTCTATTAGTATAGGAGATACCTGAAAACATATCACACTTTTCATCATAGTGCTTTTACCAATGCATAAAATGTATGGAGAAGTCATTTCGAATGAATCGTCCTCAGTGTTGTGAGAACGATGACGGGTTAAAATTTTTGGTGGTGTCTTGTTCAGTCCATAGGCCTACAGCATGTGGCAAACCGGTGAGCATGTGGCTCTATTAGTATAGGAGATACCTGAAAACATATCACACTTTTCATCATAGTGCTTTTACCAATGCATAAAATGCATGGAGAAGTCATTTCGAATGAATCATCCTCAGTGTTGTGAGAACGATGACGGGTTAAAATTTTTGGTGGTTTCTTGTTCAGTCCACAGGCCTACAGCATGTAGCAAACCGGTGAGCATGTGGCTCTATTAGTATAGGAGATACCTGAAAACATTTTCATCATAGTGCTTTTACCAATGCATAAAATGCATGGAGAAGTCATTTCGACTGAATCGTCCTCAGTGTTGTGAGAACGATGACGGGTTAAAATTTTTGGTGGTTTCTTGTTCAGTCCATAGGCCTACAGCATGTGGCAAACCGGTGAGCATGTGGCTCTATTAGTATAGGAGATACCTGAAAACATATCACACTTTTCATCATAGTGCTTTTACCAATGCATAAAATGCATGGAGAAGTCATTTCGAATGAATCGTCCTCAGTTTTGTGAGAATGATGACAAGTTAAAATTTTTGGTGGTTTCTTGTTCAGTCCATAGGCCTACAGCATGTGGCAAACCGGTGAGCATGTGGCTCCATTAGTATAGGAGACACCTGAAAACATTTTCATCATAGTGCTTTTACCAATGCATAAAATGCATGGAGAAGTCATTTCGAATGAATCGTCCTCAGTGTTGTGAGAACGATGACGGGTTAAAATTTTTGGTGGTTTCTTGTTCAGTCCATAGGCCTACATCATGTGGCAAACCGGTGAGCATGTGGCTCTATTAGTATAGGAGATACCTGAAAACATATCACACTTTTCATCATAGTGCTTTTACCAATGCATAAAATGTATGGAGAAGTCATTTCGAATGAATCGTCCTCAGTGTTGTGAGAACGATGACGGGTTAAAATTTTTGGTGGTGTCTTGTTCAGTCCATAGGCCTACAGCATGTGGCAAACTGGTGAGCATGTGGCTCTATTAGTATAGGAGACACCTGAAAACATATCACACTTTTCATCATAGTGCTTTTACCAATGCATAAAATGCATGGAGAAGTCATTTCGAATGAATCATCCTCAGTGTTGTGAGAACGATGATGGGTTAAAATTTTTGGTGGTTTCTTGTTCAGTCCACAGGCCTACAGCATGTAGCAAACCGGTGAGCATGTGGCTCTATTAGTATAGGAGATACCTGAAAACATTTTCATCATAGTGCTTTTACCAATGCATAAAATGCATGGAGAAGTCATTTCGACTGAATCGTCCTCAGTGTTGTGAGAACGATGACGGGTTAAAATATATGGTGATTTCTTGTTCAGTCCATAGGCCTACATCATGTGGCAAACCGGTGAGCATGTGGCTCTATTAGTATAGGAGACACCTGAGAACATTTTCATCATAGTGCTTTTACCAATGCATAAAATGCATGGAGAAGTCATTTCGAATGAATCGTCCTCAGTGTTGTGAGAACGATGACGGGTTAAAATCTTTGGTGGTTTCTTGTTCAGTCCATAGGCCTACATCATGTGGCAAACCGGTGAGCATGTGGCTCTATTAGTATAGGAGATACCTGAAAACATATCACACTTTTCATCATAGTGCTTTTACCAATGCATAAAATGTATGGAGAAGTCATTTCGAATGAATCGTCATCAGTGTTGTGAGAACGATGACGGGTTAAAATTTTTGGTGGTTTATTGTTCAGTCCATAGGCCTACAGCATGTGGCAAACCGGTGAGCATGTGGCTCTATTAGTATAGGAGATACCTGAAAACATATCACACTTTTCATCATAGTGCTTTTACCAATGCATAAAATGCATGGAGAAGTCATTTCGAATGAATCATCCTCAGTGTTGTGAGAACGATGACGGGTTAAAATTTTTAGTGGTTTCTTGTTCAGTCCACAGGCCTACAGCATGTGGCAAACCGGTGAGCATGTGGCTCTATTAGTATAGGAGATACCTGAAAACATTTTCATCATAGTGCTTTTACCAATGCATAAAATGCATGGAGAAGTCATTTCGACTGAATCGTCCTCAGTGTTGTGAGAACGATGACGGGTTAAAATTTTTGGTGGTTTCTTGTTCAGTCCATAGGCCTACAGCATGTGGCAAACCGGTGAGCATATGGCTCTATTAGTATAGGAGATACCTGAAAACATATCACACTTTTCATCATAGTGCTTTTACCAATGCATAAAATGCATGGAGAAGTCATTTCGAATGAATTGTCCTCAGTGTTGTGAGAACGATGACGGGTTAAAATATATGGTGGTTTCTTGTTCAGTCCATAGGCCTACAGCATGTTGCAAACTGGTGAGCATGTGGCTCTATTAGTATAGGAGACACCTGAAAACATTTTCATCATAATGCTTTTACCAATGCATAAAATGCATGGAGAAGTCATTTCGAATGAATCGTCCTCAGTGTTGTGAGAACGATGACGGGTTAAAATTTTTGGTGGTTTCTTGTTCAGTCCATAGGCCTACATCATGTGGCAAACCGGTGAGCATGTGGCTCTATTAGTATAGGAGATACCTGAAAACATATCACACTTTTCATCATAGTGCTATTACCAATGCATAAAATGCATGGAGAAGTCATTTCGAATGAATCGTCCTCAGTTTTGTGAGAATGATGACAAGTTAAAATTTTTGGTGGTTTCTTGTTCAGTCCATAGGCCTACAGCATGTGGCAAACCGGTGAGCATGTGGTTCTATTG
This sequence comes from Ranitomeya imitator, assembly GCF_032444005.1. NCBI lineage: Eukaryota > Metazoa > Chordata > Amphibia > Anura > Dendrobatidae > Ranitomeya > Ranitomeya imitator. The sequence continues at coordinate 95,744,100 of NC_091290.1, forward strand.
GTATAGGAGATACCTGAAAACATATCACACTTTTCATCATAGTGCTTTTACCAATGCATAAAATGCATGGAGAAGTCATTTCGAATGAAACGTCCTCAGTGTTGTGAGAACGATGACGGGTTAAAATGTTTGGTGGTTTCTTGTTCAGTCCATAGGCCTACAGCATGTGGCATACCGGTGAGCATGTGGCTCTATTAGTATAGGAGATACCTGAAAACATATCACACTTTTCATCATAGTGCTTTTACCAATGCATAAAATGCATGGAGAAGTCATTTCGAATGAATCGTCCTCAGTGTTGTGAGAACGATGACGGGTTAAAATTTTTGGTGGTTTCTTGTTCAGTCCATAGGCCTACAGCATGTGGCAAACCGGTGAGCATGTGGCTCTATTAGTATAGGAGATACCTGAAAACATTTTCATCATAGTGCTTTTACCAATGCATGAAATGCATAGAGAAGTCATTTCGAATGAATCGTCCTCAGTGTTGTGAGAACGATGACGGGTTAAAATTTTTGGTGGTTTCTTGTTCAGTCCATAGGCCTACAGCATGTGGCAAACCGGTGAGCATGTGGCTCTATTAGTATAGGAAATACCTGAAAACATATCACACTTTTCATCATAGTGCTTTTACCAATGCATAAAATGCATGGAGAAGTCATTTCGAATGAATCGTCCTCAGTGCTGTGAGAACGATGACAGGTTAAAATTTTTGGTGGTTTCTTGTTCAGTCCATAGGCCTACAGCATGTGGCAAACCGGTGAGCATGTGGCTCTATTAGTATAGGATATACCTGAAAACATTTTCATCATAGTGCTTTTACCAATGCATAAAATGCATGGAGAAGTCATTTTGAATGAATCGTCCTCCGTGTTGTGAGAACGATGAAGGGTTAAAATTTTTGGTGGTTTCTTGTTCAGTCCATAGGCCTACAGCATGTAGCAACCCGGTGAGCATGTGGCTCTATTAGTATAGGAGATACCTGAAAACATATCACACTTTTCATCATAGTGCTTTTACCAATGCATAAAATGCATGGAGAAGTCATTTCGAATGAATCGTCCTCAGTGTTGTGAGAACGATGACGGGTTAAAATTTTTGGTGGTTTCTTGTTCAGTCCATAGGCCTACAGCATGTGGCAAACCGGTGAGCATGTGGCTCTATTAGTATAGGAGATACCTGAAAACATTTTCATCATAGTGCTTTTACCAATGCATAAAATGCATAGAGAAGTCATTTCGAATGAATCGTCCTCAGTGTTGTGAGAACGATGATGGGTTAAAATTTTTGGTGGTTTCTTGTTCAGTCCATAGGCCTACAGCATGTGGCAAACCGGTGAGCATGTGGCTCTATTAGTATAAGAAATACCTGAAAACATATCACACTTTTCATCATAGTGCTTTTACCAATGCATAAAATGCATGGAGAAGTCATTTCGAATGAATCGTCCTCAGTGCTGTGAGAACGATGACAGGTTAAAATTTTTGGTGGTTTCTTGTTCAGTCCATAGGCCTACAGCATGTGGCAAACCGGTGAGCATGTGGCTCTATTAGTATAGGAGATACCTGAAAACATATCACACTTTTCATCATAGTGCTTTTACCAATGCATAAAATGCATGGAGAAGTCATTTCGAATGAATCGTCCTCAGTGTTGTGAGAACGATGACGGGGTAAAATTTTTGGTGGTTTCTTGTTCAGTCCATAGGCCTACAGCATGTGGCAAACCGGTGAGCATGTGGCTCTATTAGTATAGGAGATACCTGAAAACATTTTCATCATAGTGCTTTTACCAATGCATAAAATGCATGGGGAAGTCATTTCGAATGAATCGTCCTCAGTGTTGTGAGAACGATGACGGGTTAAAATTTTTGGTGGTTTCTTGTTCAGTCCATATGCCTACAGCATGTGGCAAACCGGTGAGCATGTGGCTCTATTAGTATAGGAGATACCTGAAAACATATCACACTTTTCATCATAGTGCTTTTACCAATGCATAAAATGCATGGAGAAGTCATTTCGAATGAATCGTCCTCAGTGTTGTGAGAACGATGACGGGTTAAAATTTTTGGTGGTTTCTTGTTCAGTCCATAGGCCTACATCATGTGGCAAACCGGTGAGCATGTGGCTCTATTAGTATAGGAGATACCTGAAAACATATCACACTTTTCATCATAGTGCTTTTACCAATGCATAAAATGTATGGAGAAGTCATTTCGAATGAATCGTCCTCAGTGTTGTGAGAACGATGACGGGTTAAAATTTTTGGTGGTGTCTTGTTCAGTCCATAGGCCTACAGCATGTGGCAAACCGGTGAGCATGTGGCTCTATTAGTATAGGAGATACCTGAAAACATATCACACTTTTCATCATAGTGCTTTTACCAATGCATAAAATGCATGGAGAAGTCATTTCGAATGAATCATCCTCAGTGTTGTGAGAACGATGACGGGTTAAAATTTTTGGTGGTTTCTTGTTCAGTCCACAGGCCTACAGCATGTAGCAAACCGGTGAGCATGTGGCTCTATTAGTATAGGAGATACCTGAAAACATTTTCATCATAGTGCTTTTACCAATGCATAAAATGCATGGAGAAGTCATTTCGACTGAATCGTCCTCAGTGTTGTGAGAACGATGACGGGTTAAAATTTTTGGTGGTTTCTTGTTCAGTCCATAGGCCTACAGCATGTGGCAAACCGGTGAGCATGTGGCTCTATTAGTATAGGAGATACCTGAAAACATATCACACTTTTCATCATAGTGCTTTTACCAATGCATAAAATGCATGGAGAAGTCATTTCGAATGAATCGTCCTCAGTTTTGTGAGAATGATGACAAGTTAAAATTTTTGGTGGTTTCTTGTTCAGTCCATAGGCCTACAGCATGTGGCAAACCGGTGAGCATGTGGCTCTATTAGTATAGGAGACACCTGAAAACATTTTCATCATAGTGCTTTTACCAATGCATAAAATGCATGGAGAAGTCATTTCGAATGAATCGTCCTCAGTGTTGTGAGAACGATGACGGTTTAAAATTTTTGGTGGTTTCTTGTTCAGTCCATAGGCCTACATCATGTGGCAAACCGGTGAGCATGTGGCTCTATTAGTATAGGAGATACCTGAAAACATATCACACTTTTCATCATAGTGCTTTTACCAATGCATAAAATGTATGGAGAAGTCATTTCGAATGAATCGTCCTCAGTGTTGTGAGAACGATGACGGGTTAAAATTTTTGGTGGTGTCTTGTTCAGTCCATAGGCCTACAGCATGTGGCAAACCGGTGAGCATGTGGCTCTATTAGTATAGGAGACACCTGAAAACATATCACACTTTTCATCATAGTGCTTTTACCAATGCATAAAATGCATGGAGAAGTCATTTCGAATGAATCATCCTCAGTGTTGTGAGAACGATGACGGGTTAAAATTTTTGGTGGTTTCTTGTTCAGTCCACAGGCCTACAGCATGTAGCAAACCGGTGAACATGTGGCTCTATTAGTATAGGAGATACCTGAAAACATTTTCATCATAGTGCTTTTACCAATGCATAAAATGCATGGAGAAGTCATTTCGACTGAATCGTCCTCAGTGTTGTGAGAACGATGACGGGTTAAAATTTTTGGTGGTTTCTTGTTCAGTCCATAGGCCTACAGCATGTGGCAAACCGGTGAGCATGTGGCTCTATTAGTATAGGAGATACCTGAAAACATATCACACTTTTCATCATAGTGCTTTTACCAATGCATAAAATGCAAGGAGAAGTCATTTCGAATGAAACGTCCTTAGTGTTGTGAGAACGATGACGGGTTAAAATGTTTGGTGGTTTCTTGCTCAGTCCATAGGCCTACAGCATGTGGTAAACCGGTGAGCATGTGGCTCTATTAGTATAGGAGATACCTGAAAACATTTTCATCATAGTGCTTTTACCAATGCATAAAATGCATAGAGAAGTCATTTCGAATGAATCATCCTCAGTGTTGTGAGAACGATGACGGGTTAAAATTTTTGGTGGTTTCTTGTTCAGTCCATAGGCCTACAGCATGTGGCAAACCGGTGAGCATGTGGCTCTATTAGTATAAGAAATACCTGAAAACATATCACACTTTTCATCATAGTGCTTTTACCAATGCATAAAATGCATGGAGAAGTCATTTCGAATGAATCGTCCTCAGTGCTGTGAGAACGATGACAGGTTAAAATTTTTGGTGGTTTCTTGTTCAGTCCATAGGCCTACAGCATGTGGCAAACCGGTGAGCATGTGGCTCTATTAGTATAGGAGATACCTGAAAACATATCACACTTTTCATCATAGTGCTTTTACCAATGCATAAAATGCATGGAGAAGTCATTTCGAATGAATCGTCCTCAGTGTTGTGAGAACGATGACGGGGTAAAATTTTTGGTGGTTTCTTGTTCAGTCCATAGGCCTACAGCATGTGGCAAACCGGTGAGCATGTGGCTCTATTAGTATAGGAGATACCTGAAAACATTTTCATCATAGTGCTTTTACCAATGCATAAAATGCATGGAGAAGTCATTTCGAATGAATCGTCCTCAGTGTTGTGAGAACGATGACGGGTTAAAATTTTTGGTGGTTTCTTGTTCAGTCCATAGGCCTACAGCATGTGGCAAACCGGTGAGCATGTGGCTCTATTAGTATAGGAGATACCTGAAAACATATCACACTTTTCATCATAGTGCTTTTACCAATGCATAAAATGCATGGAGAAGTCATTTCGAATGAATCATCCTCAGTGTTGTGAGAACGATGACGGGTTAAAATTTTTGGTGGTTTCTTGTTCAGTCCACAGGCCTACAGCATGTAGCAAACCGGTGAGCATGTGGCTCTATTAGTATAGGAGATACCTGAAAACATTTTCATCATAGTGCTTTTACCAATGCATAAAATGCATGGAGAAGTCATTTCGACTGAATCGTCCTCAGTGTTGTGAGAACGATGACGGGTTAAAATTTTTGGTGGTTTCTTGTTCAGTCCATAGGCCTACAGCATGTGGCAAACCTGTGAGCATGTGGCTCTATTAGTATAGGAGATACCTGAAAACATATCACACTTTTCATCATAGTGCTTTTACCAATGCATAAAATGCATGGAGAAGTCATTTCGAATGAATCGTCCTCAGTGTTGTGAGAACGATGACGGGTTAAAATTTTTGGTGGTTTCTTGTTCAGTCCATAGGCCTACAGCATGTGGCAAACCGGTGAGCATGTGGCTCTATTAGTATAGGAGATACCTGAAAACATTTTCATCATAGTGCTTTTACCAATGCATAAAATGCATGGAGAAGTCATTTCGACTGAATCGTCCTCAGTGTTGTGAGAACGATGACGGGTTAAAATATATGGTGGTTTCTTGTTCAGTCCATAGGCCTACAGCATGTTGCAAACCGGTGAGCATGTGGCTCTATTAGTATAGGAGACACCTGAAAACATTTTCATCATAATGCTTTTACCAATGCATAAAATGCATGGAGAAGTCATTTCGAATGAATCGTCCTCAGTGTTGTGAGAACGATGACGGGTTAAAATTTTTGGTGGTTTCTTGTTCAGTCCATAGGCCTACAGCATGTGGCAAACCGGTGAGCATGTGGCTCTATTAGTATAGGAGATACCTGAAAACATATCACACTTTTCATCATAGTGCTTTTACCAATGCATAAAATGCATGGAGAAGTCATTTCGAATGAATCGTCCTCAGTGTTGTGAGAACGATGACGGGTTAAAATATATGGTGATTTCTTGTTCAGTCCATAGGCCTACAGCATGTGGCAAACCGGTGAGCATGTGGCTCTATTAGTATAGGAGACACCTGAAAACATTTTCATCATAGTGCTTTTACCAATGCATAAAATGCATGGAGAAGTCATTTCGAATGAATCGTCCTCAGTGTTGTGAGAACGATGACGGGTTAAAATTTTTGGTGGTTTCTTGTTCAGTCCATAGGCCTACATCATGTGGCAAACCGGTGAGCATGTGGCTCTATTAGTATAGGAGATACCTGAAAACATATCACACTTTTCATCATAGTGCTTTTACCAATGCATAAAATGTATGGAGAAGTCATTTCGAATGAATCGTCCTCAGTGTTGTGAGAACGATGACGGGTTAAAATTTTTGGTGGTGTCTTGTTCAGTCAATAGGCCTACAGCATGTGGCAAACCGGTGAGCATGTGGCTCTATTAGTATAGGAGATACCTGAAAACATATCACACTTTTCATCATAGTGCTTTTACCAATGCATAAAATGCATGGAGAAGTCATTTCGAATGAATCATCCTCAGTGTTGTGAGAACGATGACGGGTTAAAATTTTTGGTGGTTTCTTGTTCAGTCCACAGGCCTACAGCATGTAGCAAACCGGTGAGCATGTGGCTCTATTAGTATAGGAGATACCTGAAAACATTTTCATCATAGTGCTTTTACCAATGCATAAAATGCATGGAGAAGTCATTTCGACTGAATCGTCCTCAGTGTTGTGAGAACGATGACGGGTTAAAATTTTTGGTGGTTTCTTGTTCAGTCCATAGGCCTACAGCATGTGGCAAACCGGTGAGCATGTGGCTCTATTAGTATAGGAGATACCTGAAAACATATCACACTTTTCATCATAGTGCTTTTACCAATGCATAAAATGCATGGAGAAGTCATTTCGAATGAATCGTCCTCAGTTTTGTGAGAATGATGACAAGTTAAAATTTTTGGTGGTTTCTTGTTCAGTCCATAGGCCTACAGCATGTGGCAAACCGGTGAGCATGTGGCTCTATTAGTATAGGAGACACCTGAAAACATTTTCATCATAGTGTTTTTACCAATGCATAAAATGCATGGAGAAGTCATTTCGAATGAATCGTCCTCAGTGTTGTGAGAACGATGACGGGTTAAAATTTTTGGTGGTTTCTTGTTCAGTCCATAGGCCTACATCATGTGGCAAACCGGTGAGCATGTGGCTCTATTAGTATAGGAGATACCTGAAAACATATCACACTTTTCATCATAGTGCTTTTACCAATGCATAAAATGCATGGAGAAGTCATTTCGAATGAATCGTCCTCAGTGCTGTGAGAACGATGACAGGTTAAAATTTTTGGTGGTTTCTTGTTCAGTCCATAGGCCTACAGCATGTGGCAAACCGGTGAGCATGTGGCTCTATTAGTATAGGAGATACCTGAAAACATATCACACTTTTCATCATAGTGCTTTTACCAATGCATAAAATGCATGGAGAAGTCATTTCGAATGAATCGTCCTCAGTGTTGTGAGAACGATGACGGGGTAAAATTTTTGGTGGTTTCTTGTTCAGTCCATAGGCCTACAGCATGTGGCAAACCGGTGAGCATGTGGCTCTATTAGTATAGGAGATACCTGAAAACATTTTCATCATAGTGCTTTTACCAATGCATAAAATGCATGGAGAAGTCATTTCGAATGAATCGTCCTCAGTGTTGTGAGAACGATGACGGGTTAAAATTTTTGGTGGTTTCTTGTTCAGTCCATAGGCCTACAGCATGTGGCAAACCGGTGAGCATGTGGCTCTATTAGTATAGGAGATACCTGAAAACATATCACACTTTTCATCATAGTGCTTTTACCAATGCATAAAATGCATGGAGAAGTCATTTCGAATGAATCATCCTCAGTGTTGTGAGAACGATGACGGGTTAAAATTTTTGGTGGTTTCTTGTTCAGTCCACAGGCCTACAGCATGTAGCAAACCGGTGAGCATGTGGCTCTATTAGTATAGGAGATACCTGAAAACATTTTCATCATAGTGCTTTTACCAATGCATAAAATGCATGGAGAAGTCATTTCGACTGAATCGTCCTCAGTGTTGTGAGAACGATGACGGGTTAAAATTTTTGGTGGTTTCTTGTTCAGTCCATAGGCCTACAGCATGTGGCAAACCTGTGAGCATGTGGCTCTATTAGTATAGGAGATACCTGAAAACATATCACACTTTTCATCATAGTGCTTTTACCAATGCATAAAATGTATGGAGAAGTCATTTCGAATGAATCGTCCTCAGTGTTGTGAGAACGATGACGGGTTAAAATTTTTGGTGGTGTCTTGTTCAGTCCATAGGCCTACAGCATGTGGCAAACCGGTGAGCATGTGGCTCTATTAGTATAGGAGATACCTGAAAACATATCACACTTTTCATCATAGTGCTTTTACCAATGCATAAAATGCATGGAGAAGTCATTTCGAATGAATCATCCTCAGTGTTGTGAGAACGATGACGGGTTAAAATTTTTGGTGGTTTCTTGTTCAGTCCACAGGCCTACAGCATGTAGCAAACCGGTGAGCATGTGGCTCTATTAGTATAGGAGATACCTGAAAACATTTTCATCATAGTGCTTTTACCAATGCATAAAATGCATGGAGAAGTCATTTCGACTGAATCGTCCTCAGTGTTGTGAGAACGATGACGGGTTAAAATTTTTGGTGGTTTCTTGTTCAGTCCATAGGCCTACAGCATGTGGCAAACCGGTGAGCATGTGGCTCTATTAGTATAGGAGATACCTGAAAACATATCACACTTTTCATCATAGTGCTTTTACCAATGCATAAAATGCATGGAGAAGTCATTTCGAATGAATCGTCCTCAGTTTTGTGAGAATGATGACAAGTTAAAATTTTTGGTGGTTTCTTGTTCAGTCCATAGGCCTACAGCATGTGGCAAACCGGTGAGCATGTGGTTCTATTAGTATAGGAGATACCTGAAAACATATCACACTTTTCATTATAGTGCTTTTACCAATGCATAAAATGCAAGGAGAAGTCATTTCGAATGAAACGTCCTTAGTGTTGTGAGAACGATGACGGGTTAAAATGTTTGGTGGTTTCTTGCTCAGTCCATAGGCCTACAGCATGTGGCAAACCGGTGAGCATGTGGCTCTATTAGTATAGGAGATACCTGAAAACATTTTCATCATAGTGCTTTTACCAATGCATAAAATGCATAGAGAAGTCATTTCGAATGAATCGTCCTCAGTGTTGTGAGAACGATGACGGGTTAAAATTTTTGGTGGTTTCTTGTTCAGTCCATAGGCCTACAGCATGTGGCAAACCGGTGAGCATGTGGCTCTATTAGTATAAGAAATACCTGAAAACATATCACACTTTTCATCATAGTGCTTTTACCAATGCATAAAATGCATGGAGAAGTCATTTCGAATGAATCGTCCTCAGTGCTGTGAGAACGATGACAGGTTAAAATTTTTGGTGGTTTCTTGTTCAGTCCATAGGCCTACAGCATGTGGCAAACCGGTGAGCATGTGGCTCTATTAGTATAGGAGATACCTGAAAACATATCACACTTTTCATCATAGTGCTTTTACCAATGCATAAAATGCATGGAGAAGTCATTTCGAATGAATCGTCCTCAGTGTTGTGAGAACGATGACGGGGTAAAATTTTTGGTGGTTTCTTGTTCAGTCCATAGGCCTACAGCATGTGGCAAACCGGTGAGCATGTGGCTCTATTAGTATAGGAGATACCTGAAAACATTTTCATCATAGTGCTTTTACCAATGCATAAAATGCATGGAGAAGTCATTTCGAATGAATCGTCCTCAGTGTTGTGAGAACGATGATGGGTTAAAATTTTTGGTGGTTTCTTGTTCAGTCCATAGGCCTACAGCATGTGGCAAACCGGTGAGCATGTGGCTCTATTAGTATAGGAGATACCTGAAAACATATCACACTTTTCATCATAGTGCTTTTACCAATGCATAAAATGCATGGAGAAGTCATTTCGAATGAATCATCCTCAGTGTTGTGAGAACGATGACGGGTTAAAATTTTTGGTGGTTTCTTGTTCAGTCCACAGGCCTACAGCATGTAGCAAACCGGTGAGCATGTGGCTCTATTAGTATAGGAGATACCTGAAAACATTTTCATCATAGTGCTTTTACCAATGCATAAAATGCATGGAGAAGTCATTTCGACTGAATCGTCCTCAGTGTTGTGAGAACGATGACGGGTTAAAATTTTTGGTGGTTTCTTGTTCAGTTCATAGGCCTACAGCATGTGGCAAACCTGTGAGCATGTGGCTCTATTAGTATAGGAGATACCTGAAAACATATCACACTTTTCATCATAGTGCTTTTACCAATGCATAAAATGTATGGAGAAGTCATTTCGAATGAATCGTCCTCAGTGTTGTGAGAACGATGACGGGTTAAAATTTTTGGTGGTGTCTTGTTCAGTCCATAGGCCTACAGCATGTGGCAAACCGGTGAGCATGTGGCTCTATTAGTATAGGAGATACCTGAAAACATATCACACTTTTCATCATAGTGCTTTTACCAATGCATAAAATGCATGGAGAAGTCATTTCGAATGAATCATCCTCAGTGTTGTGAGAACGATGACGGGTTAAAATTTTTGGTGGTTTCTTGTTCAGTCCACAGGCCTACAGCATGTAGCAAACCGGTGAGCATGTGGCTCTATTAGTATAGGAGATACCTGAAAACATTTTCATCATAGTGCTTTTACCAATGCATAAAATGCATGGAGAAGTCATTTCGACTGAATCGTCCTCAGTGTTGTGAGAACGATGACGGGTTAAAATTTTTGGTGGTTTCTTGTTCAGTCCATAGGCCTACAGCATGTGGCAAACCGGTGAGCATGTGGCTCTATTAGTATAGGAGATACCTGAAAACATATCACACTTTTCATCATAGTGCTTTTACCAATGCATAAAATGCATGGAGAAGTCATTTCGAATGAATCGTCCTCAGTTTTGTGAGAATGATGACAAGTTAAAATTTTTGGTGGTTTCTTGTTCAGTCCATAGGCCTACAGCATGTGGCAAACCGGTGAGCATGTGGTTCTATTAGTATAGGAGATACCTGAAAACATATCACACTTTTCATTATAGTGCTTTTACCAATGCATAAAATGCAAGGAGAAGTCATTTCGAATGAAACGTCCTTAGTGTTGTGAGAACGATGACGGGTTAAAATGTTTGGTGGTTTCTTGCTCAGTCCATAGGCCTACAGCATGTGGCAAACCGGTGAGCATGTGGCTCTATTAGTATAGGAGATACCTGAAAACATTTTCATCATAGTGCTTTTACCAATGCATAAAATGCATAGAGAAGTCATTTCGAATGAATCGTCCTCAGTGTTGTGAGAACGATGACGGGTTAAAATTTTTGGTGGTTTCTTGTTCAGTCCATAGGCCTACAGCATGTGGCAAACCGGTGAGCATGTGGCTCTATTAGTATAAGAAATACCTGAAAACATATCACACTTTTCATCATAGTGCTTTTACCAATGCATAAAATGCATGGAGAAGTCATTTCGAATGAATCGTCCTCAGTGCTGTGAGAACGATGACAGGTTAAAATTTTTGGTGGTTTCTTGTTCAGTCCATAGGCCTACAGCATGTGGCAAACCGGTGAGCATGTGGCTCTATTAGTATAGGAGATACCTGAAAACATATCACACTTTTCATCATAGTGCTTTTACCAATGCATAAAATGCATGGAGAAGTCATTTCGAATGAATCGTCCTCAGTGTTGTGAGAACGATGACGGGGTAAAATTTTTGGTGGTTTCTTGTTCAGTCCATAGGCCTACAGCATGTGGCAAACCGGTGAGCATGTGGCTCTATTAGTATAGGAGATACCTGAAAACATTTTCATCATAGTGCTTTTACCAATGCATAAAATGCATGGAGAAGTCATTTCGAATGAATCGTCCTCAGTGTTGTGAGAACGATGATGGGTTAAAATTTTTGGTGGTTTCTTGTTCAGTCCATAGGCCTACAGCATGTGGCAAACCGGTGAGCATGTGGCTCTATTAGTATAGGAGATACCTGAAAACATATCACACTTTTCATCATAGTGCTTTTACCAATGCATAAAATGCATGGAGAAGTCATTTCGAATGAATCATCCTCAGTGTTGTGAGAACGATGACGGGTTAAAATTTTTGGTGGTTTCTTGTTCAGTCCACAGGCCTACAGCATGTAGCAAACCGGTGAGCATGTGGCTCTATTAGTATAGGAGATACCTGAAAACATTTTCATCATAGTGCTTTTACCAATGCATAAAATGCATGGAGAAGTCATTTCGACTGAATCGTCCTCAGTGTTGTGAGAACGATGACGGGTTAAAATTTTTGGTGGTTTCTTGTTCAGTCCATAGGCCTACAGCATGTGGCAAACCTGTGAGCATGTGTCTATTAGTATAGGAGATACCTGAAAACATATCACACTTTTCATCATAGTGCTTTTACCAATGCATAAAATGTATGGAGAAGTCATTTCGAATGAATCGTCCTCAGTGTTGTGAGAACGATGACGGGTTAAAATTTTTGGTGGTGTCTTGTTCAGTCCATAGGCCTACAGCATGTGGCAAACCGGTGAGCATGTGGCTCTATTAGTATAGGAGATACCTGAAAACATATCACACTTTTCATCATAGTGCTTTTACCAATGCATAAAATGCATGGAGAAGTCATTTCGAATGAATCATCCTCAGTGTTGTGAGAACGATGACGGGTTAAAATTTTTGGTGGTTTCTTGTTCAGTCCACAGGCCTACAGCATGTAGCAAACCGGTGAGCATGTGGCTCTATTAGTATAGGAGATACCTGAAAACATTTTCATCATAGTGCTTTTACCAATGCATAAAATGCATGGAGAAGTCATTTCGACTGAATCGTCCTCAGTGTTGTGAGAACGATGACGGGTTAAAATTTTTGGTGGTTTCTTGTTCAGTCCATAGGCCTACAGCATGTGGCAAACCGGTGAGCATGTGGCTCTATTAGTATAGGAGATACCTGAAAACATATCACACTTTTCATCATAGTGCTTTTACCAATGCATAAAATGCATGGAGAAGTCATTTCGAATGAATCGTCCTCAGTTTTGTGAGAATGATGACAAGTTAAAATTTTTGGTGGTTTCTTGTTCAGTCCATAGGCCTACAGCATGTGGCAAACCGGTGAGCATGTGGTTCTATTAGTATAGGAGATACCTGAAAACATATCACACTTTTCATTATAGTGCTTTTACCAATGCATAAAATGCAAGGAGAAGTCATTTCGAATGAAACGTCCTTAGTGTTGTGAGAACGATGACGGGTTAAAATGTTTGGTGGTTTCTTGCTCAGTCCATAGGCCTACAGCATGTGGCAAACCGGTGAGCATGTGGCTCTATTAGTATAGGAGATACCTGAAAACATTTTCATCATAGTGCTTTTACCAATGCATAAAATGCATAGAGAAGTCATTTCGAATGAATCGTCCTCAGTGTTGTGAGAACGATGACGGGTTAAAATTTTTGGTGGTTTCTTGTTCAGTCCATAGGCCTACAGCATGTGGCAAACCGGTGAGCATGTGGCTCTATTAGTATAAGAAATACCTGAAAACATATCACACTTTTCATCATAGTGCTTTTACCAATGCATAAAATGCATGGAGAAGTCATTTCGAATGAATCGTCCTCAGTGCTGTGAGAACGATGACAGGTTAAAATTTTTGGTGGTTTCTTGTTCAGTCCATAGGCCTACAGCATGTGGCAAACCGGTGAGCATGTGGCTCTATTAGTATAGGAGATACCTGAAAACATATCACACTTTTCATCATAGTGCTTTTACCAATGCATAAAATGCATGGAGAAGTCATTTCGAATGAATCGTCCTCAGTGTTGTGAGAACGATGACGGGGTAAAATTTTTGGTGGTTTCTTGTTCAGTCCATAGGCCTACAGCATGTGGCAAACCGGTGAGCATGTGGCTCTATTAGTATAGGAGATACCTGAAAACATTTTCATCATAGTGCTTTTACCAATGCATAAAATGCATGGAGAAGTCATTTCGAATGAATCGTCCTCAGTGTTGTGAGAACGATGATGGGTTAAAATTTTTGGTGGTTTCTTGTTCAGTCCATAGGCCTACAGCATGTGGCAAACCGGTGAGCATGTGGCTCTATTAGTATAGGAGATACCTGAAAACATATCACACTTTTCATCATAGTGCTTTTACCAATGCATAAAATGCATGGAGAAGTCATTTCGAATGAATCATCCTCAGTGTTGTGAGAACGATGACGGGTTAAAATTTTTGGTGGTTTCTTGTTCAGTCCACAGGCCTACAGCATGTAGCAAACCGGTGAGCATGTGGCTCTATTAGTATAGGAGATACCTGAAAACATTTTCATCATAGTGCTTTTACCAATGCATAAAATGCATGGAGAAGTCATTTCGACTGAATCGTCCTCAGTGTTGTGAGAACGATGACGGGTTAAAATTTTTGGTGGTTTCTTGTTCAGTCCATAGGCCTACAGCATGTGGCAAACCTGTGAGCATGTGGCTCTATTAGTATAGGAGATACCTGAAAACATATCACACTTTTCATCATAGTGCTTTTACCAATGCATAAGATGCATGGAGAAGTCATTTCGAATGAATCGTCCTCAGTGTTGTGAGAACGATGACGGGTTAAAATTTTTGGTGGTTTCTTGTTCAGTCCATAGGCCTACAGCATGTGGCAAACCGGTGAGCATGTGGCTCTATTAGTATAGGAGATACCTGAAAACATATCACACTTTTCATCATAGTGCTTTTACCAATGCATAAAATGCATGGAGAAGTCATTTCGAATGAATCATCCTCAGTGTTGTGAGAACGATGACGGGTTAAAATTTTTGGTGGGTTCTTGTTCAGTCCACAGGCCTACAGCATGTAGCAAACCGGTGAGCATGTGGCTCTATTAGTATAGGAGATACCTGAAAACATTTTCATCATAGTGCTTTTACCAATGCATAAAATGCATGGAGAAGTCATTTCGACTGAATCGTCCTCAGTGTTGTGAGAACGATGACGGGTTAAAATTTTTGGTGGTTTCTTGTTCAGTCCATAGGCCTACAGCATGTGGCAAACCTGTGAGCATGTGGCTCTATTAGTATAGGAGATACCTGAAAACATATCACACTTTTCATCATAGTGCTTTTACCAATGCATAAGATGCATGGAGAAGTCATTTCGAATGAATCGTCCTCAGTGTTGTGAGAACGATGACGGGTTAAAATTTTTGGTGGTTTCTTGTTCAGTCCATAGGCCTACAGCATGTGGCAAACCGGTGAGCATGTGGCTCTATTAGTATAGGAGATACCTGAAAACATATCACACTTTTCATCATAGTGCTTTTACCAATGCATAAAATGCATGGAGAAGTCATTTCGAATGAAACGTCCTCAGTGTTGTGAGAACGATGACAGGTTAAAATTTTTGGTGGTTTCTTGTTCAGTCCACAGGCCTACAGCATGTGGCAAACCGGTGAGCATGTGGCTCTATTAGTATAGGAGATACCTGAAAACATTTTCATCATAGTGCTTTTACCAATGCATAAAATGCATGGAGAAGTCATTTCGACTGAATCGTCCTCAGTGTTGTGAGAACGATGACGGGTTAAAATATATGGTGGTTTCTTGTTCAGTCCATAGGCCTACAGCATGTTGCAAACCGGTGAGCATGTGGCTCTATTAGTATAGGAGACACCTGAAAACATTTTCATCATAATGCTTTTACCAATGCATAAAATGCATGGAGAAGTCATTTCGAATGAATCGTCCTCAGTGTTGTGAGAACGATGACGGGTTAAAATTTTTGGTGGTTTCTTGTTCAGTCCATAGGCCTACAGCATGTGGCAAACCGGTGAGCATGTGGCTCTATTAGTATAGGAGATACCTGAAAACATATCACACTTTTCATCATAGTGCTTTTACCAATGCATAAAATGCATGGAGAAGTCATTTCGAATGAATCGTCCTCAGTGTTGTGAGAACGATGACGGGTTAAAATATATGGTGATTTCTTGTTCAGTCCATAGGCCTACAGCATGTGGCAAACCGGTGAGCATGTGGCTCTATTAGTATAGGAGACACCTGAAAACATTTTCATCATAGTGCTTTTACCAATGCATAAAATGCATGGAGAAGTCATTTCGAATGAATCGTCCTCAGTGTTGTGAGAACGATGACGGGTTAAAATTTTTGGTGGTTTCTTGTTCAGTCCATAGGCCTACAGCATGTGGCAAACCGGTGAGCATGTGGCTCTATTAGTATAGGAGATACCTGAAAACATATCACACTTTTCATCATAGTGCTTTTACCAATGCATAAAATGCATGGAGAAGTCATTTCGAATGAATCGTCCTCAGTTTTGTGAGAATGATGACAAGTTAAAATTTTTGGTGGTTTCTTGTTCAGTCCATAGGCCTACAGCATGTGGCAAACCGGTGAGCATGTGGCTCTATTAGTATAGGAGACACCTGAAAACATTTTCATCATAGTGTTTTTACCAATGCATAAAATGCATGGAGAAGTCATTTCGAATGAATCGTCCTCAGTGTTGTGAGAACGATGACGGGTTAAAATTTTTGGTGGTTTCTTGTTCAGTCCATAGGCCTACATCATGTGGCAAACCGGTGAGCATGTGGCTCTATTAGTATAGGAGATACCTGAAAACATATCACACTTTTCATCATAGTGCTTTTACCAATGCATAAAATGCATGGAGAAGTCATTTCGAATGAATCGTCCTCAGTGCTGTGAGAACGATGACAGGTTAAAATTTTTGGTGGTTTCTTGTTCAGTCCATAGGCCTACAGCATGTGGCAAACCGGTGAGCATGTGGCTCTATTAGTATAGGAGATACCTGAAAACATATCACACTTTTCATCATAGTGCTTTTACCAATGCATAAAATGCATGGAGAAGTCATTTCGAATGAATCGTCCTCAGTGTTGTGAGAACGATGACGGGGTAAAATTTTTGGTGGTTTCTTGTTCAGTCCATAGGCCTACAGCATGTGGCAAACCGGTGAGCATGTGGCTCTATTAGTATAGGAGACACCTGAAAACATTTTCATCATAGTGTTTTTACCAATGCATAAAATGCATGGAGAAGTCATTTCGAATGAATCGTCCTCAGTGTTGTGAGAACGATGACGGGTTAAAATTTTTGGTGGTTTCTTGTTCAGTCCATAGGCCTACATCATGTGGCAAACCGGTGAGCATGTGGCTCTATTAGTATAGGAGATACCTGAAAACATATCACACTTTTCATCATAGTGCTTTTACCAATGCATAAAATGCATGGAGAAGTCATTTCGAATGAATCGTCCTCAGTGCTGTGAGAACGATGACAGGTTAAAATTTTTGGTGGTTTCTTGTTCAGTCCATAGGCCTACAGCATGTGGCAAACCGGTGAGCATGTGGCTCTATTAGTATAGGAGATACCTGAAAACATATCACACTTTTCATCATAGTGCTTTTACCAATGCATAAAATGTATGGAGAAGTCATTTCGAATGAATCGTCCTCAGTGTTGTGAGAACGATGACGGGGTAAAATTTTTGGTGGTTTCTTGTTCAGTCCATAGGCCTACAGCATGTGGCAAACCGGTGAGCATGTGGCTCTATTAGTATAGGAGATACCTGAAAACATTTTCATCATAGTGCTTTTACCAATGCATAAAATGCATGGAGAAGTCATTTCGAATGAATCGTCCTCAGTGTTGTGAGAACGATGACGGGTTAAAATTTTTGGTGGTTTCTTGTTCAGTCCATAGGCCTACAGCATGTGGCAAACCGGTGAGCA
Organism: Ranitomeya imitator; assembly: GCF_032444005.1. Classification (NCBI taxonomy): domain Eukaryota; kingdom Metazoa; phylum Chordata; class Amphibia; order Anura; family Dendrobatidae; genus Ranitomeya; species Ranitomeya imitator. Next base: position 95,761,724 of record NC_091290.1, read on the forward strand.
TGTGGCTCTATTAGTATAGGAGATACCTGAAAACATATCACACTTTTCATCATAGTGCTTTTACCAATGCATAAAATGCATGGAGAAGTCATTTCGAATGAATCATCCTCAGTGTTGTGAGAACGATGACGGGTTAAAATTTTTGGTGGTTTCTTGTTCAGTCCACAGGCCTACAGCATGTAGCAAACCGGTGAGCATGTGGCTCTATTAGTATAGGAGATACCTGAAAACATTTTCATCATAGTGCTTTTACCAATGCATAAAATGCATGGAGAAGTCATTTCGACTGAATCGTCCTCAGTGTTGTGAGAACGATGACGGGTTAAAATTTTTGGTGGTTTCTTGTTCAGTCCATAGGCCTACAGCATGTGGCAAACCTGTGAGCATGTGGCTCTATTAGTATAGGAGATACCTGAAAACATATCACACTTTTCATCATAGTGCTTTTACCAATGCATAAAATGTATGGAGAAGTCATTTCGAATGAATCGTCCTCAGTGTTGTGAGAACGATGACGGGTTAAAATTTTTGGTGGTGTCTTGTTCAGTCCATAGGCCTACAGCATGTGGCAAACCGGTGAGCATGTGGCTCTATTAGTATAGGAGATACCTGAAAACATATCACACTTTTCATCATAGTGCTTTTACCAATGCATAAAATGCATGGAGAAGTCATTTCGAATGAATCATCCTCAGTGTTGTGAGAACGATGACGGGTTAAAATTTTTGGTGGTTTCTTGTTCAGTCCACAGGCCTACAGCATGTAGCAAACCGGTGAGCATGTGGCTCTATTAGTATAGGAGATACCTGAAAACATTTTCATCATAGTGCTTTTACCAATGCATAAAATGCATGGAGAAGTCATTTCGACTGAATCGTCCTCAGTGTTGTGAGAACGATGACGGGTTAAAATTTTTGGTGGTTTCTTGTTCAGTCCATAGGCCTACAGCATGTGGCAAACCGGTGAGCATGTGGCTCTATTAGTGTAGGAGATACCTGAAAACATATCACACTTTTCATCATAGTGCTTTTACCAATGCATAAAATGCATGGAGAAGTCATTTCGAATGAATCGTCCTCAGTTTTGTGAGAATGATGACAAGTTAAAATTTTTGGTGGTTTCTTGTTCAGTCCATAGGCCTACAGCATGTGGCAAACCGGTGAGCATATGGTTCTATTAGTATAGGAGATACCTGAAAACATATCACACTTTTCATTATAGTGCTTTTACCAATGCATAAAATGCAAGGAGAAGTCATTTCGAATGAAACGTCCTTAGTGTTGTGAGAACGATGACGGGTTAAAATGTTTGGTGGTTTCTTGCTCAGTCCATAGGCCTACAGCATGTGGCAAACCGGTGAGCATGTGGCTCTATTAGTATAGGAGATACCTGAAAACATTTTCATCATAGTGCTTTTACCAATGCATAAAATGCATAGAGAAGTCATTTCGAATGAATCGTCCTCAGTGTTGTGAGAACGATGACGGGTTAAAATTTTTGGTGGTTTCTTGTTCAGTCCATAGGCCTACAGCATGTGGCAAACCGGTGAGCATGTGGCTCTATTAGTATAAGAAATACCTGAAAACATATCACACTTTTCATCATAGTGCTTTTACCAATGCATAAAATGCATGGAGAAGTCATTTCGAATGAATCGTCCTCAGTGCTGTGAGAACGATGACAGGTTAAAATTTTTGGTGGTTTCTTGTTCAGTCCATAGGCCTACAGCATGTGGCAAACCGGTGAGCATGTGGCTCTATTAGTATAGGAGATACCTGAAAACATATCACACTTTTCATCATAGTGCTTTTACCAATGCATAAAATGCATGGAGAAGTCATTTCGAATGAATCGTCCTCAGTGTTGTGAGAACGATGACGGGGTAAAATTTTTGGTGGTTTCTTGTTCAGTCCATAGGCCTACAGCATGTGGCAAACCGGTGAGCATGTGGCTCTATTAGTATAGGAGATACCTGAAAACATTTTCATCATAGTGCTTTTACCAATGCATAAAATGCATGGAGAAGTCATTTCGAATGAATCGTCCTCAGTGTTGTGAGAACGATGATGGGTTAAAATTTTTGGTGGTTTCTTGTTCAGTCCATAGGCCTACAGCATGTGGCAAACCGGTGAGCATGTGGCTCTATTAGTATAGGAGATACCTGAAAACATATCACACTTTTCATCATAGTGCTTTTACCAATGCATAAAATGCATGGAGAAGTCATTTCGAATGAATCATCCTCAGTGTTGTGAGAACGATGACGGGTTAAAATTTTTGGTGGTTTCTTGTTCAGTCCACAGGCCTACAGCATGTAGCAAACCGGTGAGCATGTGGCTCTATTAGTATAGGAGATACCTGAAAACATTTTCATCATAGTGCTTTTACCAATGCATAAAATGCATGGAGAAGTCATTTCGACTGAATCGTCCTCAGTGTTGTGAGAACGATGACGGGTTAAAATTTTTGGTGGTTTCTTGTTCAGTCCATAGGCCTACAGCATGTGGCAAACCTGTGAGCATGTGGCTCTATTAGTATAGGAGATACCTGAAAACATATCACACTTTTCATCATAGTGCTTTTACCAATGCATAAGATGCATGGAGAAGTCATTTCGAATGAATCGTCCTCAGTGTTGTGAGAACGATGACGGGTTAAAATTTTTGGTGGTTTCTTGTTCAGTCCATAGGCCTACAGCATGTGGCAAACCGGTGAGCATGTGGCTCTATTAGTATAGGAGATACCTGAAAACATATCACACTTTTCATCATAGTGCTTTTACCAATGCATAAAATGCATGGAGAAGTCATTTCGAATGAATCATCCTCAGTGTTGTGAGAACGATGACGGGTTAAAATTTTTGGTGGGTTCTTGTTCAGTCCACAGGCCTACAGCATGTAGCAAACCGGTGAGCATGTGGCTCTATTAGTATAGGAGATACCTGAAAACATTTTCATCATAGTGCTTTTACCAATGCATAAAATGCATGGAGAAGTCATTTCGACTGAATCGTCCTCAGTGTTGTGAGAACGATGACGGGTTAAAATTTTTGGTGGTTTCTTGTTCAGTCCATAGGCCTACAGCATGTGGCAAACCTGTGAGCATGTGGCTCTATTAGTATAGGAGATACCTGAAAACATATCACACTTTTCATCATAGTGCTTTTACCAATGCATAAGATGCATGGAGAAGTCATTTCGAATGAATCGTCCTCAGTGTTGTGAGAACGATGACGGGTTAAAATTTTTGGTGGTTTCTTGTTCAGTCCATAGGCCTACAGCATGTGGCAAACCGGTGAGCATGTGGCTCTATTAGTATAGGAGATACCTGAAAACATATCACACTTTTCATCATAGTGCTTTTACCAATGCATAAAATGCATGGAGAAGTCATTTCGAATGAAACGTCCTCAGTGTTGTGAGAACGATGACAGGTTAAAATTTTTGGTGGTTTCTTGTTCAGTCCACAGGCCTACAGCATGTGGCAAACCGGTGAGCATGTGGCTCTATTAGTATAGGAGATACCTGAAAACATTTTCATCATAGTGCTTTTACCAATGCATAAAATGCATGGAGAAGTCATTTCGACTGAATCGTCCTCAGTGTTGTGAGAACGATGACGGGTTAAAATATATGGTGGTTTCTTGTTCAGTCCATAGGCCTACAGCATGTTGCAAACCGGTGAGCATGTGGCTCTATTAGTATAGGAGACACCTGAAAACATTTTCATCATAATGCTTTTACCAATGCATAAAATGCATGGAGAAGTCATTTCGAATGAATCGTCCTCAGTGTTGTGAGAACGATGACGGGTTAAAATTTTTGGTGGTTTCTTGTTCAGTCCATAGGCCTACAGCATGTGGCAAACCGGTGAGCATGTGGCTCTATTAGTATAGGAGATACCTGAAAACATATCACACTTTTCATCATAGTGCTTTTACCAATGCATAAAATGCATGGAGAAGTCATTTCGAATGAATCGTCCTCAGTGTTGTGAGAACGATGACGGGTTAAAATATATGGTGATTTCTTGTTCAGTCCATAGGCCTACAGCATGTGGCAAACCGGTGAGCATGTGGCTCTATTAGTATAGGAGACACCTGAAAACATTTTCATCATAGTGCTTTTACCAATGCATAAAATGCATGGAGAAGTCATTTCGAATGAATCGTCCTCAGTGTTGTGAGAACAATGACGGGTTAAAATTTTTGGTGGTTTCTTGTTCAGTCCATAGGCCTACAGCATGTGGCAAACCGGTGAGCATGTGGCTCTATTAGTATAGGAGATACCTGAAAACATATCACACTTTTCATCATAGTGCTTTTACCAATGCATAAAATGCATGGAGAAGTCATTTCGAATGAATCATCCTCAGTGTTGTGAGAACGATGACGGGTTAAAATTTTTGGTGGTTTCTTGTTCAGTCCACAGGCCTACAGCATGTGGCAAACCGGTGAGCATGTGGCTCTATTAGTATAGGAGATACCTGAAAACATTTTCATCATAGTGCTTTTACCAATGCATAAAATGCATGGAGAAGTCATTTCGAATGAATCGTCCTCAGTGTTGTGAGAACGATGACGGGTTAAAATATATGGTGGTTTCTTGTTCAGTCCATAGGCCTACAGCATGTTGCAAACCGGTGAGCATGTGGCTCTATTAGTATAGGAGACACCTGAAAACATTTTCATCATAATGCTTTTACCAATGCATAAAATGCATGGAGAAGTCATTTCGAATGAATCGTCCTCAGTGTTGTGAGAACGATGACGGGTTAAAATTTTTGGTGGTTTCTTGTTCAGTCCATAGGCTTACATCATGTGGCAAACCGGTGAGCATGTGGCTCTATTAGTATAGGAGATACCTGAAAACATATCACACTTTTCATCATAGTGCTTTTACCAATGCATAAAATGTATGGAGAAGTCATTTCGAATGAATCGTCCTCAGTGTTGTGAGAACGATGACGGGTTAAAATGTTTGGTGGTTTCTTGTTCAGTCCATAGGCCTACAGCATGTGGCAAACCGGTGAGCATGTGGCTCTATTAGTATAGGAGATACCTGAAAACATATCACACTTTTCATCATAGTGCTTTTACCAATGCATAAAATGCATGGAGAAGTCATTTCGAATGAATCATCCTCAGTGTTGTGAGAACGATGACGGGTTAAAATTTTTGGTGGTTTCTTGTTCAGTCCACAGGCCTACAGCATGTAGCAAACCGGTGAGCATGTGGCTCTATTAGTATAGGAGATACCTGAAAACATTTTCATAGTAACATAGTAACATAGTAACATAGTAACATAGTTAGTAAGGCCGAAAAAAGACATTTGTCCATCCAGTTCAGCCTATATTCCATTATAATAAATACCCAGATCTACGTCCTTCTACAGAACCTAATAATTGTATGATACAATATTGTTCTGCTCCAGGAAGACATCCAGGCCTCTCTTGAACCCCTCGACTGAGTTCGCCATCACCACCTCCTCAGGCAAGCAATTCCAGATTCTCACTGCCCTAACAGTAAAGAATCCTCTTCTATGTTGGTGGAAAAACCTTCTCTCCTCCAGACGCAAAGAATGCCCTCTTGTGCCCGTCACCTTCCTTGGTATAAACAGATCCTCAGCGAGATATTTGTATTGTCCCCTTATATACTTATACATGGTTATTAGATCGCCCCTCAGTCGTCTTTTTTCTAGACTAAATAATCCTAATTTCGCTAATCTATCTGGGTATTGTAGTTCTCCCATCCCCTTTATTAATTTTGTTGCCCTCCTTTGTACTCTCTCTAGTTCCATTATATCCTTCCTGAGCACCGGTGCCCAAAACTGGACACAGTACTCCATGTGCGGTCTAACTAGGGATTTGTACAGAGGCAGTATAATGCTCTCATCATGTGTATCCAGACCTCTTTTAATGCACCCCATGATCCTGTTTGCCTTGGCAGCTGCTGCCTGGCACTGGCTGCTCCAGGTAAGTTTATCATTAACTAGGATCCCCAAGTCCTTCTCCCTGTCAGATTTACCCAGTGGTTTCCCGTTCAGTGTGTAATGGTGATATTGATTCCCTCTTCCCATGTGTATAACCTTACATTTATCATTGTTAAACCTCATCTGCCACCTTTCAGCCCAAGTTTCCAACTTATCCAGATCCATCTGTAGCAGAATACTATCTTCTCTTGTATTAACTGCTTTACATAGTTTTGTATCATCTGCAAATATCGATATTTTACTGTGTAAACCTTCTACCAGATCATTAATGAATATGTTGAAGAGAACAGGTCCCAATACTGACCCCTGCGGTACCCCACTGGTCACAGCGACCCAGTTAGAGACTATACCATTTATAACCACCCTCTGCTTTCTATCACTAAGCCAGTTACTAACCCATTTACACACATTTTCCCCCAGACCAAGCATTCTCATTTTGTGTACCAACCTCTTGTGCGGCACGGTATCAAACGCTTTGGAAAAATCGAGATATACCACGTCCAATGACTCACCGTGGTCCAGCCTATAGCTTACCTCTTCATAAAAACTGATTAGATTGGTTTGACAGGAGCGATTTCTCATAAACCCATGCTGATATGGAGTTAAACAGTTATTCTCATTGAGATAATCCAGAATAACATCCCTCAGAAACCCTTCAAATATTTTACCAACAATAGAGGTTAGACTTACTGGCCTATAATTTCCAGGTTCACTTTTAGAGCCCTTTTTGAATATTGGCACCACATTTGCTATGCGCCAGTCCTGCGGAACAGACCCTGTCGCTATAGAGTCACTAAAAATAAGAAATAATGGTTTATCTATTACATTACTTAGTTCTCTTAGTACTCGTGGGTGTATGCCATCCGGACCCGGAGATTTATCTATTTTAATCTTATTTAGCCGGTTTCGCACCTCTTCTTGGGTTAGATTGGTGACCCTTAATATAGGGTTTTCATTGTTTCTTGGGATTTCACCTAGCATTTCATTTTCCACCGTGAATACCGTGGAGAAGAAGGTGTTTAATATGCTAGCTTTTTCCTCGTCATCTACAACCATTCTTTCCTCACTATTTTTTAAGGGGCCTACATTTTCAGTTTTTATTCTTTTACTATTGATATAGTTGAAGAACAGTTTGGGATTAGTTTTACTCTCCTTAGCAATGTGCTTCTCTGTTTCCTTTTTGGCAGCTTTAATTAGTTTTTTAGATAAAGTATTTTTCTCCCTATAGTTTTTTAGAGCTTCAATGGTGCCATCCTGCTTTAGTAGTGCAAATGCTTTCTTTTTACTGTTAATTGCCTGTCTTACTTCTTTGTTTAGCCACATTGGGTTTTTCCTATTTCTAGTCCTTTTATTCCCACAAGGTATAAACCGCTTACACTGCCTATTTAGGATGTTCTTAAACATTTCCCATTTATTATCTGCATTCTCATTTCTGAGGATATTGTCCCAGTCTACCAGATTAAGGGCATCTCTAAGCTGTTCAAACTTTGCCTTCCTAAAGTTCAATGTTTTTGTGACTCCCTGACAAGTCCCCCTAGTGAAAGACAGGTGAAACTGCACAATATTGTGGTCGCTATTTCCTAAATGCCCAACCACCTGCAGATTTGTTATTCTGTCAGGTCTATTAGATAGTATTAGGTCTAAAAGTGCTGCTCCTCTGGTTGGATTCTGCACCAATTGTGAAAGATAATTTTTCTTGGTTATTAGCAGAAACCTGTTGCCTTTATGGGTTTCACAGGTTTCTGTTTCCCAGTTAATATCCGGGTAGTTAAAGTCCCCCATAACCAGGACCTCATTATGGGTTGCAGCTTCATCTATCTGCTTTAGAAGTAGACTTTCCATGCTTTCTGTTATATTTGGGGGTTTGTAACAGACCCCAATGAGAATTTTGTTACCATTTTTCCCTCCATGAATTTCAACCCATATGGACTCGACATCCTCATTCCCTTCGCTAATATCCTCCCTTAAAGTGGACTTTAGACAAGACTTTACATAGAGACAAACCCCTCCTCCTCTCCGATTTTTACGATCCTTTCTAAACAGACTGTAACCCTGTAAGTTAACTGCCCAGTCATAGCTTTCATCTAACCATGTCTCGGTTATTCCCACTATGTCAAAGTTACCTGTAGATATTTCTGCTTCTAGTTCTTCCATCTTGTTTGTCAGGCTTCTGGCGTTTGCGAGCATGCAGTTCAGAGGATTTTGTTTTGTTCCAATCTCCTCACTGTGGATTGTTTTAGAAATGTTCTTACCTCCCTTCTGAGTATGTTTTCCTGGATCTTCTTTGTTCAAGTCTAATGTTTTTCTTCCCGTCCCCTCTTCTTCTAGTTTAACGCCCTCCTGATGAGTGTAGCGAGTCTTCTGGCGAATGTGTGTTTCCCAGGTTTGTTGAGGTGTAGTCCGTCTCTGGCGAGGAGTCCATCATACCAGTAATTCACACCGTGGTCCAGGAATCCAAATCCTTGTTGTCTGCACCATCGTCTTAGCCAGTTGTTTGCATCAAGGATCCTGTTCCATCTCCTGGTGCCATGCCCGTCTACTGGAAGGATAGAAGAAAAAACTACCTGTGCATCCAGTTCCTTTACTTTCTTCCCCAACTCTTCAAAGTCCTTGCAGATTGTCGGTAGGTCCTTCCTTGCCGTGTCATTGGTGCCAACATGTATCAGAAGAAATGGGTGGACGTCCTTGGAGCTGAAGAGCTTTGGTATCCTATCGGTCACATCCTTGATCATCGCACCTGGAAGGCAGCATACTTCTCTTGCAGTTATGTCCGGTCTGCAGATGGCTGCTTCTGTGCCTCTCAGTAGTGAGTCTCCCACCACCACCACTCTTCGTTGCTTCTTGGCTGTACTTTTTGCTGTCACTTGTTGCTGTGTGCCCTTTTCTTTTTTGCTTGCTGGTATTGCTTCATTCTTAGGTGTGCCATCTTCATCCTCTACAAAGATTTGATATCGGTTCTTCAGTTGTGTGGTTGGTGATTTCTCCATGGTCTTCTTGCTTCTTTTGGTCACATGCTTCCACTCATCTGCTTTTGGAGGTTCTCTGACACTTTTTGCACCTTCTGTGACCAGTAGAGATGCTTCTGTTCTGTCTAGAAAGTCTTCATTCTCTTTGATGAGTTTCAAAGTTGCTATTCTTTCTTCCAGACCCCGCACCTTTTCTTCTAAAAGGGCCACTAGTCTACACTTCTGACAGGTGAAATTGGATTCTTCTTCTGGTCGATCTGTGAACATGTAGCACATGCTGCAGCTCACCATGTAGGTTGTCACATCTGCCATGTTGCTCCTAGATCCTGCTGACTTGCTGTGTGTTTTCCTTCTTGTGTAATCTACTCAGCCAAGCTCTCTTGCAATAATGTCCTACAGGCAAAAATTTATGCAAATTAGCCTCCTGAAGCTTGAATCCCTGGTTTGGTGATGCTTTCGAAGCAGCTGGTCCCGGCTGTACCCAACGATCTTCTAGCTTAGGGAGACTTCGCTTCTCCCAGAAGGCACCTGGAATATGCAAATTAGCCTCCTGAAGCTTGAATCCCTGGTTTGGTGATGCTTTCGAAGCAGCTGGTCCCGGCTGTACCCAACGATCTTCTAGCTTAGGGAGACTTCGCTTCTCCCAGAAGGCACCTGGAATATGCAAATTAGCCTCCTGAAGCTTGAATCCCTGGTTTGGTGATGCTTTCGAAGCAGCTGGTCCCGGCTGTACCCAACGATCTTCTAGCTTAGGGAGACTTCGCTTCTCCCAGAAGGCACCTGGAATATGCAAATTAGCCTCCGGAAGCTTGAATCCCTGGTTTGGTGATGCTTTCGAAGCAGCTGGTCCCGGCTGTACCCAACGATCTTCTAGCTTAGGGAGACTTCGCTTCTCCCAGAAGGCACCTGGAATATGCAAATTAGCCTCCTGAAGCTTGAATCCCTGGTTTGGTGATGCTTTCGAAGCAGCTGGTCCCGGCTGTACCCAACGATCTTCTAGCTTAGGGAGACTTCGCTTCTCCCAGAAGGCACCTGGAATATGCAAATTAGCCTCCGGAAGCTAATTTCCGGAGTGCTTTTACCAATGCATAAAATGCATGGAGAAGTCATTTCGACTGAATCGTCCTCAGTGTTGTGAGAACGATGACGGGTTAAAATTTTTGGTGGTTTCTTGTTCAGTCCATAGGCCTACAGCATGTGGCAAACCTGTGAGCATGTGGCTCTATTAGTATAGGAGATACCTGAAAACATATCACACTTTTCATCATAGTGCTTTTACCAATGCATAAAATGCATGGAGAAGTCATTTCGAATGAATCGTCCTCAGTGTTGTGAGAACGATGACGGGTTAAAATTTTTGGTGGTTTCTTGTTCAGTCCATAGGCCTACAGCATGTGGCAAACCGGTGAGCATGTGGCTCTATTAGTATAGGAGATACCTGAAAACATATCACACTTTTCATCATAGTGCTTTTACCAATGCATAAAATGCATGGAGAAGTCATTTCGAATGAAACGTCCTCAGTGTTGTGAGAACGATGACGGGTTAAAATTTTTGGTGGTTTCTTGTTCAGTCCACAGGCCTACAGCATGTGGCAAACCGGTGAGCATGTGGCTCTATTAGTATAGGAGATACCTGAAAACATTTTCATCATAGTGCTTTTACCAATGCATAAAATGCATGGAGAAGTCATTTCGACTGAATCGTCCTCAGTGTTGTGAGAACGATGACGGGTTAAAATATATGGTGGTTTCTTGTTCAGTCCATAGGCCTACAGCATGTTGCAAACCGGTGAGCATGTGGCTCTATTAGTATAGGAGACACCTGAAAACATTTTCATCATAATGCTTTTACCAATGCATAAAATGCATGGAGAAGTCATTTCGAATGAATCGTCCTCAGTGTTGTGAGAACGATGACGGGTTAAAATTTTTGGTGGTTTCTTGTTCAGTCCATAGGCCTACAGCATGTGGCAAACCGGTGAGCATGTGGCTCTATTAGTATAGGAGATACCTGAAAACATATCACACTTTTCATCATAGTGCTTTTACCAATGCATAAAATGCATGGAGAAGTCATTTCGAATGAATCGTCCTCAGTGTTGTGAGAACGATGACGGGTTAAAATATATGGTGATTTCTTGTTCAGTCCATAGGCCTACAGCATGTGGCAAACCGGTGAGCATGTGGCTCTATTAGTATAGGAGACACCTGAAAACATTTTCATCATAGTGCTTTTACCAATGCATAAAATGCATGGAGAAGTCATTTCGAATGAATCGTCCTCAGTGTTGTGAGAACGATGACGGGTTAAAATTTTTGGTGGTTTCTTGTTCAGTCCATAGGCCTACAGCATGTGGCAAACCGGTGAGCATGTGGCTCTATTAGTATAGGAGATACCTGAAAACATATCACACTTTTCATCATAGTGCTTTTACCAATGCATAAAATGCATGGAGAAGTCATTTCGAATGAATCATCCTCAGTGTTGTGAGAACGATGACGGGTTAAAATTTTTGGTGGTTTCTTGTTCAGTCCACAGGCCTACAGCATGTGGCAAACCGGTGAGCATGTGGCTCTATTAGTATAGGAGATACCTGAAAACATTTTCATCATAGTGCTTTTACCAATGCATAAAATGCATGGAGAAGTCATTTCGACTGAATCGTCCTCAGTGTTGTGAGAACGATGACGGGTTAAAATATATGGTGGTTTCTTGTTCAGTCCATAGGCCTACAGCATGTTGCAAACCGGTGAGCATGTGGCTCTATTAGTATAGGAGACACCTGAAAACATTTTCATCATAATGCTTTTACCAATGCATAAAATGCATGGAGAAGTCATTTCGAATGAATCGTCCTCAGTGTTGTGAGAACGATGACGGGTTAAAATTTTTGGTGGTTTCTTGTTCAGTCCATAGGCCTACATCATGTGGCAAACCGGTGAGCATGTGGCTCTATTAGTATAGGAGATACCTGAAAACATATCACACTTTTCATCATAGTGCTTTTACCAATGCATAAAATGTATGGAGAAGTCATTTCGAATGAATCGTCCTCAGTGTTGTGAGAACGATGACGGGTTAAAATGTTTGGTGGTTTCTTGTTCAGTCCATAGGCCTACAGCATGTGGCAAACCGGTGAGCATGTGGCTCTATTAGTATAGGAGATACCTGAAAACATATCACACTTTGCATCATAGTGCTTTTACCAATGCATAACATGCATGGAGAAGTCATTTCGAATGAATCGTCCTCAGTTTTGTGAGAATGATGACAAGTTAAAATTTTTGGTGGTTTCTTGTTCAGTCCATAGGCCTACAGCATGTGGCAAACCGGTGAGCATGTGGTTCTATTAGTATAGGAGATACCTGAAAACATATCACACTTTTCATCATAGTGCTTTTACCAATGCATAAAATGCATGGAGAAGTCATTTCGAATGAAACGTCCTCAGTGTTGTGAGAACGATGACGGGTTAAAATGTTTGGTGGTTTCTTGTTCAGTCCATAGGCCTACAGCATGTGGCAAACCGGTGAGCATGTGGCTCTATTAGTATAGGAGATACCTGAAATCATTTTCATCATAGTGCTTTTACCAATGCATGAAATGCATAGAGAAGTCATTTCGCATGAATCGTCCTCAGTGTTGTGAGAACGATGACGGGTTAAAATTTTTGGTGGTTTCTTGTTCAGTCCATAGGCCTACAGCATGTGGCAAACCGGTGAGCATGTGGCTCTATTAGTATTGGAAGTACCTGAAAACATATCACACTTTTCATCATAGTGCTTTTACCAATGCATAAAATGCATGGAGAAGTCATTTCGAATGAATCGTCCTCAGTGCTGTGAGAACGATGACAGGTTAAAATTTTTGGTGGTTTCTTGTTCAGTCCATAGGCCTACAGCATGTGGCAAACCGGTGAGCATGTGGCTCTATTAGTATAGGAGATACCTGAAAACATATCACACTTTTCATCATAGTGCTTTTACCAATGCATAAAATGCATGGAGAAGTCATTTCGAATGAATCGTCCTCAGTGTTGTGAGAACGATGATGGGTTAAAATATATGGTGGTTTCTTGTTCAGTCCATAGGCCTACAGCATGTGGCAAACCGGTGAGCATGTGGCTCTATTAGTATAGGAGACACCTGAAAACATTTTCATCATAGTGCTTTTACCAATGCATAAAATGCATGGAGAAGTCATTTCGAATGAATCGTCCTCAGTGTTGTGAGAACGATGACGGGTTAAAATTTTTGGTGGTTTCTTGTTCAGTCCATAGGCCTACAGCATGTGGCAAACCGGTGAGCATGTGGCTCTATTAGTATAGGAGATACCTGAAAACATATCACACTTTTCATCATAGTGCTTTTACCAATGCATAAAATGTATGGAGAAGTCATTTCGAATGAATCGTCCTCAGTGTTGTGAGAACGATGACGGGTTAAAATTTTTGGTGGTTTCTTGTTCAGTCCATAGGCCTACAGCATGTGGCAAACCGGTGAGCATGTGGCTCTATTAGTATAGGAGATACCTGAAAACATATCACACTTTTCATCATAGTGCTATTACCAATGCATAAAATGCATGGAGAAGTCATTTCGAATGAATCGTCATCAGTTTTGTGAGAATGATAACAAGTTAAAATTTTTGGTGGTTTCTTGTTCAGTCCATAGGCCTACAGCATGTGGCAAACCGGTGAGCATGTGGTTCTATTAGTATAGGAGATACCTGAAAACATATCACACTTTTCATCATAGTGCTTTTACCAATGCATAAAATGCATGGAGAAGTCATTTCGAATGAAACGTCCTCAGTGTTGTGAGAACGATGACGGGTTAATATGTTTGGTGGTTTCTTGTTCAGTCCATAGGCCTACAGCATGTGGCAAACCGGTGAGCATGTGGCTCTATTAGTATAGGAGATACCTGAAATCATTTTCATCATAGTGCTTTTACCAATGCATGAAATGCATAGAGAAGTCATTTCGCATGAATCGTCCTCAGTGTTGTGATAACGATGACGGGTTAAAATTTTTGGTGGTTTCTTGTTCAGTCCATAGGCCTACAGCATGTGGCAAACCGGTGAGCATGTGGCTCTATTAGTATAGGAAATACCTGAAAACATATCACACTTTTCATCATAGTGCTTTTACCAATGCATAAAATGCATGGAGAAGTCATTTCGAATGAATCGTCCTCAGTGCTGTGAGAACGATGACAGGTTAAAATTTTTGGTGGTTTCTTGTTCAGTCCATAGGCCTACAGCATGTGGCAAACCGGTGAGCATGTGGCTCTATTAGTATAGGAGATACCTGAAAACATATCACACTTTTCATCATAGTGCTTTTACCAATGCATAAAATGCATGGAGAAGTCATTTCGAATGAGTCGTCCTCAGTGTTGTGAGAACGATGACGGGTTAAAATTTTTGGTGGTTTCTTGTTCAGTCCACAGGCCTACAGCATGTGGCAAACCGGTGAGCATGTGGCTCTATTAGTATAGGAGATACCTGAAAACGTTTTCATCATAGTGCTTTTACCAATGCATAAAATGCATGGAGAAGTCATTTCGAATGAATCGTCCTCAGTGTTGTGAGAACGATGACGGGTTAAAATTTTTGGTGGTTTCTTGTTCAGTCCATAGGCCTACAGCATGTGGCAAACCGGTGAGCATGTGGCTCTATTAGTATAGGAGATACCTGAAAACATATCACACTTTTCATCATAGTGCTTTTACCAATGCATAAAATGCATGGAAAAGTCATTTCGAATGAATCGTCCTCAGTGTTGTGAGAACGATGACGGGTTAAAATATATGGTGGTTTCTTGTTCAGTCCATAGGCCTACAGCATGTGGCAAACCGGTTAGCATGTGGCTCTATTAGTATAGGAGACACCTGAAAACATTTTCATCATAGTGCTTTTACCAATGCATAAAATGCATGGAGAAGTCATTTCGAATGAATCGTCCTCAGTGTTGTGAGAACGATGACGGGTTAAAATTTTTGGTGGTTTCTTGTTCAGTCCATAGGCCTACATCATGTGGCAAACCGGTGAGCATGTGGCTCTATTAGGATAGGAGATACCTGAAAACATATCACACCTTTCATCATAGTGCTTTTACCAATGCATAAAATGTATGGAGAAGTCATTTCGAATGAATCGTCCTTAGTGTTGTGAGAACGATGACGGGTTAAAATTTTTGGTGGTTTCTTGTTCAGTCCATAGGCCTACAGCATGTGGCAAACCGGTGAGCATGTGGCTCTATTAGTATAGGAAATACCTGAAAACATATCACACTTTTCATCATAGTGCTTTTACCAATGCATAAAATGCATGGAGAAGTCATTTCGAATGAATCGTCCTCAGTGCTGTGAGAACGATGACAGGTTAAAATTTTTGGTGGTTTCTTGTTCAGTCCATAGGCCTACAGCATGTGGCAAACCGGTGAGCATGTGGCTCTATTAGTATAGGAGATACCTGAAAACATATCACACTTTTCATCATAGTGCTTTTACCAATGCATAAAATGCATGGAGAAGTCATTTCGAATGAGTCGTCCTGAGTGTTGTGAGAATGATGATGGGTTAAAATTTTTGGTGGTTTCTTGTTCAGTCCACAGGCCTACAGCATGTGGCAAACCGGTGAGCATGTGGCTCTATTAGTATAGGAGATACCTGAAAACGTTTTCATCATAGTGCTTTTACCAATGCATAAAATGCATGGAGAAGTCATTTCGAATGAATCGTCCTCAGTGTTGTGAGAACGATGACGGGTTAAAATTTTTGGTGGTTTCTTGTTCAGTCCATAGGCCTACAGCATGTGGCAAACCAGTGAGCATGTGGCTCTATTAGTATAGGAGATACCTGAAAACATATCACACTTTTCATCATAGTGCTTTTACCAATGCATAAAATGCATGGAGAAGTCATTTCGAATGAATCGTCCTCAGTGTTGTGAGAACGATGACGGGTTAAAATATATGGTGGTTTCTTGTTCAGTCCATAGGCCTACAGCATGTGGCAAACCGGTGAGCATGTGGCTCTATTAGTATAGGAGACACCTGAAAACATTTTCATCATAGTGCTTTTACCAATGCATAAAATGCATGGAGAAGTCATTTCGAATGAATCGTCCTCAGTGTTGTGAGAACGATGACGGGTTAAAATTTTTGGTGGTTTCTTGTTCAGTCCATAGGCCTACATCATGTGGCAAACCGGTGAGCATGTGGCTCTATTAGGATAGGAGATACCTGAAAACATATCACACTTTTCATCATAGTGCTTTTACCAATGCATAAAATGTATGGAGAAGTCAATTCGAATGAATCGTCCTCAGTGTTGTGAGAACGATGACGGGTTAAAATTTTTGGTGGTTTCTTGTTCAGTCCATAGGCCTACAGCATGTGGCAAACCGGTGAGCATGTGGCTCTATTAGTATAGGAGATACCTGAAAACATATCACACTTTTCATCATAGTGCTATTACCAATGCATAAAATGCATGGAGAAGTCATTTCGAATGAATCGTCATCAGTTTTGTGAGAATGATAACAAGTTAAAATTTTTGGTGGTTTCTTGTTCAGTCCATAGGCCTACAGCATGTGGCAAACCGGTGAGCATGTGGTTCTATTAGTATAGGAGATACCTGAAAACATATCACACTTTTCATCATAGTGCTTTTACCAATGCATAAAATGCATGGAGAAGTCATTTCGAATGAAACGTCCTCAGTGTTGTGAGAACGATGACGGGTTAAAATGTTTGGTGGTTTCTTGTTCAGTCCATAGGCCTACAGCATGTGGCATACCGGTGAGCATGTGGCTCTATTAGTATAGGAGATACCTGAAAACATATCACACTTTTCATCATAGTGCTTTTACCAATGCATAAAATGCATGGAGAAGTCATATCGAATGAATCGTCCTCAGTGTTGTGAGAACGATGACGGGTTAAAATTTTTGGTGGTTTCTTGTTCAGTCCATAGGCCTACAGCATGTGGCAAACCGGTGAGCATGTGGCTCTATTAGTATAGGAGATACCTGAAAACATTTTCATCATAGTGCTTTTACCAATGCATGAAATGCATGGAGAAGTCATTTCGAATGAATCGTCCTCAGTGCTGTGAGAACGATGACAGGTTAAAATTTTTGGTGGTTTCTTGTTCAGTCCATAGGCCTGCAGCATGTGGCAAACCGGTGAGCATGTGGCTCTATTAGTATAGGAGATACCTGAAAACATATCACACTTTTCATCATAGTGCTTTTACCAATGCATAAAATGCATGGAGAAGTCATTTCGAATGAATCGTCCTCAGTGTTGTGAGAACGATGACGGGGTAAAATTTTTGGTGGTTTCTTGTTCAGTCCACAGGCCTACAGCATGTGGCAAACCGGTGAGCATGTGGCTCTATTAGTATAGGAGATACCTGAAAACATTTTCATCATAGTGCTTTTACCAATGCATGAAATGCATGGAGAAGTCATTTCGAATGAATCGTCCTCAGTGTTGTGAGAACGATGACGGGTTAAAATTTTTGGTGGTTTCTTGTTCAGTCCATAGGCCTACAGCATGTGGCAAACCGGTGAGCATGTGGCTCTATTAGTATAGGAGATACCTGAAAACATATCACACTTTTCATCATAGTGCTTTTACCAATGCATAAAATGCATGGAGAAGTCATTTCGAATGAATTGTCCTCAGTGTTGTGAGAACGATGACGGGTTAAAATATATGGTGATTTCTTGTTCAGTCCATAGGCCTACAGCATGTGGCAAACCGGTGAGCATGTGGCTCTATTAGTATAGGAGACACCTGAAAACATTTTCATCATAGTGCTTTTACCAATGCATAAAATGCATGGAGAAGTCATTTCGAATGAATCATCCTCAGTGTTGTGAGAACGATGACGGGTTAAAATTTTTGGTGGTTTCTTGTTCAGTCCATAGGCCTACATCATGTGGCAAACCGGTGAGCATGTGGCTCTATTAGTATAGGAGATACCTGAAAACATATCACACTTTTCATCATAGTGCTTTTACCAATGCATAAAATGTATGGAGAAGTCATTTCGAATGAATCGTCATCAGTGTTGTGATTACGATGACGGGTTAAAATTTTTGGTGGTTTCTTGTTCAGTCCATAGGCCTACAGCATGTGGCAAACCGGTGAGCATGTGGCTCTATTAGTATAGGAGATACCTGAAAACATATCATACTTTTCATCATAGTGCTTTTACCAATGCATAAAATGCATGGAGAAGTCATTTCGAATGAATCATCCTCAGTTTTGTGAGAACGATGACGGGTTAAAATTTTTAGTGGTTTCTTGTTCAGTCCACAGGCCTACAGCATGTGGCAAACCGGTGAGCATGTGGCTCTATTAGTATAGGAGATACCTGAAAACATTTTCATCATAGTGCTTTTACCAATGCATAAAATGCATGGAGAAGTAATTTCGACTGAATCGTCCTCAGTGTTGTGAGAACGATGATGGGTTAAAATTTTTGATGGTTTCTTGTTCAGTCCATAGGCCTACAGCATGTGGCAAACCGGTGAGCATATGGCTCTATTAGTATAGGAGATACCTGAAAACATATCACACTTTTCATCATAGTGCTTTTACCAATGCATAAAATGCATGGAGAAGTCATTTCGAATGAATCGTCCTCAGTGTTGTGAGAACGATGACGGGTTAAAATATATGGTGGTTTCTTGTTCAGTCCATAGGCCTACAGCATGTTGCAAACCGGTGAGCATGTGGCTCTATTAGTATAGGAGACACCTGAAAACATTTTCATCATAATGCTTTTACCAATGCATAAAATGCATGGAGAAGTCATTTCGAATGAATCGTCCTCAGTGTTGTGAGAACGATGACGGGTTAAAATTTTTGGTGGTTTCTTGTTCAGTCCATAGGCCTTCATCATGTGGCAAACCGGTGAGCATGTGGCTCTATTAGTATAGGAGATACCTGAAAACATATCACACTTTTCATCATAGTGCTTTTACCAATGCATAAAATGTATGGAGAAGTCATTTCGAATGAATCGTCCTCAGTGTTGTGAGAACGATGACGGGTTAAAATTTTTGGTGGTTTCTTGTTCAGTAAATAAGCCTACAGCATGTGGCAAACCGGTGAGCATGTGGCTCTATTAGTATAGGAGATACCTGAAAACATATCACACTTTTCATCATAGTGCTATTACCAATGCATAAAATGCATGGAGAAGTCATTTCGAATGAATCGTCCTCAGTTTTGTGAGAATGATGACAAGTTAAAATTTTTGGTGGTTTCTTGTTCAGTCCATAGGCCTACAGCATGTGGCAAACCGGTGAGCATGTGGCTCTATTAGTATAGGAGATACCTGAAAACATTTTCATCATAGTGCTTTTACCAATGCATGAAATGCATAGAGAAGTCATATCGAATGAATAGTCCTCAGTGTTGTGAGAACGATGACGGGTTAAAATTTTTGGTGGTTTCTTGTTCAGTCCATAGGCCTACAGCATGTGGCAAACCGGTGAGCATGTGGCTCTATTAGTATAGGAAATACCTGAAAGCATATCACACTTTTCATCATAGTGCTTTTACCAATGCATAAAATGCATGGAGAAGTCATTTCGAATGAATCGTCCTCAGTGCTGTGAGAACGATGACAGGTTAAAATTTTTGGTGGTTTCTTGTTCAGTCCATAGGCCTACAGCATGTGGCAAACCGGTGAGCATGTGGCTCTATTAGTATAGGAGATACCTGAAAACATTTTCATCATAGTGCTTTTACCAATGCATAAAATGCATGGAGAAGTCATTTTGAATGAATCGTCCTCAGTGTTGTGAGAACGATGAAGGGTTAAAATTTTTGGTGGTTTCTTGTTCAGTCCATAGGCCTACAGCATGTGGCAAACCGGTGAGCATGTGGCTCTATTAGTATAGGAGATACCTGAAAACATATTACACTTTTCATCATAGTGCTTTTACCAATGCATAAAATGCATGGAGAAGTCATTTCGAATGAATCGTCCTCAGTGTTGTGAGTATGATGACGGGTTAAAATTTTTGGCGGTTTCTTGTTCAGTCCATAGGCCTACCGCATGTGGCAAACCGGTGAGCATGTGGCTCTATTAGTATAGGAGATACCTGAAAACATATCACACTTTTCATCATAGTGCTTTTACCAATGCATAAAATGCATGGAGAAGTCATTTCGAATGAATCGTCCTCAGTTTTGTGAGAATGATGACAAGTTAAAATTTTTGGTGGTTTCTTGTTCAGTCCATAGGCCTACAGCATGTGGCAAACCGGTGAGCATGTGGTTCTATTAGTATAGGAGATACCTGAAAACATATCACACTTTTCATTATAGTGCTTTTACCAATGCATAAAATGCAAGGAGAAGTCATTTCGAATGAAACGTCCTTAGTGTTGTGAGAACAATGACGGGTTAAAATGATTGGTGGTTTCTTGTTCAGTCCATAGGCCTACAGCATGTGGCAAACCGGTAAGCATGTGGCTCTATTAGTATAGGAGATACCTGAAAACATATCACACTTTTCATCATAGTGCTTTTACCAATGCATAAAATGCATGGAGAAGTCATTTCGAATGAAACGTCCTCAGTGTTGTGAGAACGATGACGGGTTAAAATTTTTGGTGGTTTCTTGTTCAGTCCATAGGCCTACAGCATGTGGCATACCGGTGAGCATGTGGCTCTATTAGTATAGGAGATACCTGAAAACATATCACACTTTTCATCATAGTGCTTTTACCAATGCATAAAATGCATGGAGAAGTCATTTCGAATGAATCGTCCTCAGTGTTGTGAGAACGATGACGGGTTAAAATTTTTGGTGGTTTCTTGTTCAGTCCATAGGCCTACAGCATGTGGCAAACCGGTGAGCATGTGGCTCTATTAGTATAGGAGATACCTGAAAACATTTTCATCATAGTGCTTTTACCAATGCATGAAATGCATAGAGAAGTCATATCGAATGAATCGTCCTCAGTGTTGTGAGAACGATGACGGGTTAAAATTTTTGGTGGTTTCTTGTTCAGTCCATAGGCCTGCAGCATGTGGCAAACCGGTGAGCATGTGGCTCTATTAGTATAGGAGATACCTGAAAACATATCACACTTTTCATCATAGTGCTATTACCAATGCATAAAATGCATGGAGAAGTCATTTCGAATGAATCGTCCTCAGTGTTGTGAGAACGATGACGGGTTAAAATTTTTGGTGGTTTCTTGTTCAGTCCATAGGCCTACAGCATGTGGCAAACCGGTGAGCATGTGGCTCTATTAGTATAGGAGATACCTGAAAACATTTTCATCATAGTGCTTTTACCAATGCATGAAATGCATAGAGAAGTCATATCGAATGAATCGTCCTCAGTGTTGTGAGAACGATGACGGGTTAAAATTTTTGGTGGTTTCTTGTTCAGTCCATAGGCCTGCAGCATGTGGCAAACCGGTGAGCATGTGGCTCTATTAGTATAGGAGATACCTGAAAACATATCACACTTTTCATCATAGTGCTATTACCAATGCATAAAATGCATGGAGAAGTCATTTCGAATGAATCGTCCTCAGTGTTGTGAGAACGATGACGGGTTAAAATTTTTGGTGGTTTCTTGTTCAGTCCATAGGCCTACAGCATGTGGCAAACCGGTGAGCATGTGGCTCTATTAGTATAGGAGATACCTGAAAACATATCACACTTTTCATCATAGTGCTTTTACCAATGCATAAAATGCATGGAGAAGTCATTTCGAATGAATTGTCCTCAGTGTTGTGAGAACGATGACAGGTTAAAATATATGGTGATTTCTTGTTCAGTCCATAGGCCTACAGCATGTGGCAAACCGGTGAGCATGTGGCTCTATTAGTATAGGAGACACCTGAAAACATTTTCATCATAGTGCTTTTACCAATGCATAAAATGCATGGAGAAGTCATTTCGAATGAATCATCCTCAGTGTTGTGAGAACGATGACGGGTTAAAATTTTTGGTGGTTTCTTGTTCAGTCCATAGGCCTACATCATGTGGCAAACCGGTTAGCATGTGGCTCTATTAGTATAGGAGATACCTGAAAACATATCACACTTTTCATCATAGTGCTTTTACCAATGCATAAAATGTATGGAGAAGTCATTTCGAATGAATCGTCATCAGTGTTGTGATTACGATGACGGGTTAAAATTTTTGGTGGTTTCTTGTTCAGTCCATAGGCCTACAGCATGTGGCAAACCGGTGAGCATGTGGCTCTATTAGTATAGGAGATACCTGAAAACATATCATACTTTTCATCATAGTGCTTTTACCAATGCATAAAATGCATGGAGAAGTCATTTCGAATGAATCATCCTCAGTTTTGTGAGAACGATGACGGGTTAAAATTTTTAGTGGTTTCTTGTTCAGTCCACAGGCCTACAGCATGTGGCAAACCGGTGAGCATGTGGCTCTATTAGTATAGGAGATACCTGAAAACATTTTCATCATAGTGCTTTTACCAATGCATAAAATGCATGGAGAAGTAATTTCGACTGAATCGTCCTCAGTGTTGTGAGAACGATGATGGGTTAAAATTTTTGATGGTTTCTTGTTCAGTCCATAGGCCTACAGCATGTGGCAAACCGGTGAGCATATGGCTCTATTAGTATAGGAGATACCTGAAAACATATCACACTTTTCATCATAGTGCTTTTACCAATGCATAAAATGCATGGAGAAGTCATTTCGAATGAATCGTCCTCAGTGTTGTGAGAACGATGACGGGTTAAAATATATGGTGGTTTCTTGTTCAGTCCATAGGCCTACAGCATGTTGCAAACCGGTGAGCATGTGGCTCTATTAGTATAGGAGACACCTGAAAACATTTTCATCATAATGCTTTTACCAATGCATAAAATGCATGGAGAAGTCATTTCGAATGAATCGTCCTCAGTGTTGTGAGAACGATGACGGGTTAAAATTTTTGGTGGTTTCTTGTTCAGTCCATAGGCCTTCATCATGTGGCAAACCGGTGAGCATGTGGCTCTATTAGTATAGGAGATACCTGAAAACATATCACACTTTTCATCATAGTGCTTTTACCAATGCATAAAATGTATGGAGAAGTCATTTCGAATGAATCGTCCTCAGTGTTGTGAGAACGATGACGGGTTAAAATTTTTGGTGGTTTCTTGTTCAGTAAATAGGCCTACAGCATGTGGCAAACCGGTGAGCATGTGGCTCTATTAGTATAGGAGATACCTGAAAACATATCACACTTTTCATCATAGTGCTATTACCAATGCATAAAATGCATGGAGAAGTCATTTCGAATGAATCGTCCTCAGTTTTGTGAGAATGATGACAAGTTAAAATTTTTGGTGGTTTCTTGTTCAGTCCATAGGCCTACAGCATGTGGCAAACCGGTGAGCATGTGGCTCTATTAGTATAGGAGATACCTGAAAACATTTTCATCATAGTGCTTTTACCAATGCATGAAATGCATAGAGAAGTCATATCGAATGAATAGTCCTCAGTGTTGTGAGAACGATGACGGGTTAAAATTTTTGGTGGTTTCTTGTTCAGTCCATAGGCCTACAGCATGTGGCAAACCGGTGAGCATGTGGCTCTATTAGTATAGGAAATACCTGAAAGCATATCACACTTTTCATCATAGTGCTTTTACCAATGCATAAAATGCATGGAGAAGTCATTTCGAATGAATCGTCCTCAGTGCTGTGAGAACGATGACAGGTTAAAATTTTTGGTGGTTTCTTGTTCAGTCCATAGGCCTACAGCATGTGGCAAACCGGTGAGCATGTGGCTCTATTAGTATAGGAGATACCTGAAAACATTTTCATCATAGTGCTTTTACCAATGCATAAAATGCATGGAGAAGTCATTTTGAATGAATCGTCCTCAGTGTTGTGAGAACGATGAAGGGTTAAAATTTTTGGTGGTTTCTTGTTCAGTCCATAGGCCTACAGCATGTGGCAAACCGGTGAGCATGTGGCTCTATTAGTATAGGAGATACCTGAAAACATATCACACTTTTCATCATAGTGCTTTTACCAATGCATAAAATGCATGGAGAAGTCATTTCGAATGAATCGTCCTCAGTGTTGTGAGTATGATGACGGGTTAAAATTTTTGGCGGTTTCTTGTTCAGTCCATAGGCCTACCGCATGTGGCAAACCGGTGAGCATGTGGCTCTATTAGTATAGGAGATACCTGAAAACATATCACACTTTTCATCATAGTGCTTTTACCAATGCATAAAATGCATGGAGAAGTCATTTCGAATGAATCGTCCTCAGTTTTGTGAGAATGATGACAAGTTAAAATTTTTGGTGGTTTCTTGTTCAGTCCATAGGCCTACAGCATGTGGCAAACCGGTGAGCATGTGGTTCTATTAGTATAGGAGATACCTGAAAACATATCACACTTTTCATTATAGTGCTTTTACCAATGCATAAAATGCAAGGAGAAGTCATTTCGAATGAAACGTCCTTAGTGTTGTGAGAACAATGACGGGTTAAAATGTTTGGTGGTTTCTTGTTCAGTCCATAGGCCTACAGCATGTGGCAAACCGGTAAGCATGTGGCTCTATTAGTATAGGAGATACCTGAAAACATATCACACTTTTCATCATAGTGCTTTTACCAATGCATAAAATGCATGGAGAAGTCATTTCGAATGAAACGTCCTCAGTGTTGTGA
This sequence comes from Ranitomeya imitator, assembly GCF_032444005.1. NCBI lineage: Eukaryota > Metazoa > Chordata > Amphibia > Anura > Dendrobatidae > Ranitomeya > Ranitomeya imitator. Next base: position 95,786,385 of record NC_091290.1, read on the forward strand.
GAACGATGACGGGTTAAAATTTTTGGTGGTTTCTTGTTCAGTCCATAGGCCTACAGCATGTGGCATACCGGTGAGCATGTGGCTCTATTAGTATAGGAGATACCTGAAAACATATCACACTTTTCATCATAGTGCTTTTACCAATGCATAAAATGCATGGAGAAGTCATTTCGAATGAATCGTCCTCAGTGTTGTGAGAACGATGACGGGTTAAAATTTTTGGTGGTTTCTTGTTCAGTCCATAGGCCTACAGCATGTGGCAAACCGGTGAGCATGTGGCTCTATTAGTATAGGAGATACCTGAAAACATTTTCATCATAGTGCTTTTACCAATGCATGAAATGCATAGAGAAGTCATATCGAATGAATCGTCCTCAGTGTTGTGAGAACGATGACGGGTTAAAATTTTTGGTGGTTTCTTGTTCAGTCCATAGGCCTACAGCATGTGGCAAACCGGTGAGCATGTGGCTCTATTAGTATAGGAAATACCTGAAAACATATCACACTTTTCATCATAGTGCTTTTACCAATGCATAAAATGCATGGAGAAGTCATTTCGAATGAATGGTCCTCAGTGCTGTGAGAACGATGACAGGTTAAAATTTTTGGTGGTTTCTTGTTCAGTCCATAGGCCTACAGCATGTGGCAAACCGGTGAGCATGTGGCTCTATTAGTATAGGAGATACCTGAAAACATTTTCATCATAGTGCTTTTACCAATGCATAAAATGCATGGAGAAGTCATTTTGAATGAATCGTCCTCAGTGTTGTGAGAACGATGAAGGGTTAAAATTTTTGGTGGTTTCTTGTTCAGTCCATAGGCCTGCAGCATGTGGCAAACCGGTGAGCATGTGGCTCTATTAGTATAGGAGATACCTGAAAACATATCACACTTTTCATCATAGTGCTTTTACCAATGCATAAAATGCATGGAGAAGTCATTTCGAATGAATCGTCCTCAGTGTTGTGAGAACGATGACGGGGTAAAATTTTTGGTGGTTTCTTGTTCAGTCCACAGGCCTACAGCATGTGGCAAACCGGTGAGCATGTGGCTCTATTAGTATAGGAGATACCTGAAAACATTTTCATCATAGTGCTTTTACCAATGCATAAAATGCATGGAGAAGTCATTTCGAATGAATCGTCCTCAGTGTTGTGAGAACGATGACGGGTTAAAATTTTTGGTGGTTTCTTGTTCAGTCCATAGGCCTACAGCATGTGGCAAACCGGTGAGCATGTGGCTCTATTAGTATAGGAGATACCTGAAAACATATCACACTTTTCATCATAGTGCTTTTACCAATGCATAAAATGCATGGAGAAGTCATTTCAAATGAATCGTCCTCAGTGTTGTGAGAACGATGACGGGTTAAAATATATGGTGATTTCTTGTTCAGTCCATAGGCCTACAGCATGTGGCAAACCGGTGAGCATGTGGCTCTATTAGTATAGGAGACACCTGAAAACATTTTCATCATAGTGCTTTTACCAATGCATAAAATGCATGGAGAAGTCATTTCGAATGAATCATCCTCAGTGTTGTGAGAACGATGACGGGTTAAAATTTTTGGTGGTTTCTTGTTCAGTCCATAGGCCTACATCATGTGGCAAACCGGTGAGCATGTGGCTCTATTAGTATAGGAGATACCTGAAAACATATCACACTTTTCATCATAGTGCTTTTACCAATGCATAAAATGTATGGAGAAGTCAGTTCGAATGAATCGTCATCAGTGTTGTGATTACGATGACGGGTTAAAATTTTTGGTGGTTTCTTGTTCAGTCCATAGGCCTACAGCATGTGGCAAACCGGTGAGCATGTGGCTCTATTAGTATAGGAGATACCTGAAAACATATCATACTTTTCATCATAGTGCTTTTACCAATGCATAAAATGCATGGAGAAGTCATTTCGAATGAATCATCCTCAGTTTTGTGAGAACGATGACGGGTTAAAATTTTTAGTGGTTTCTTGTTCAGTCCACAGGCCTACAGCATGTGGCAAACCGGTGAGCATGTGGCTCTATTAGTATAGGAGATACCTGAAAACATTTTCATCATAGTGCTTTTACCAATGCATAAAATGCATGGAGAAGTAATTTCGACTGAATCGTCCTCAGTGTTGTGAGAACGATGATGGGTTAAAATTTTTGGTGGTTTCTTGTTCAGTCCATAGGCCTACAGCATGTGGCAAACCGGTGAGCATATGGCTCTATTAGTATAGGAGATACCTGAAAACATATCACACTTTTCATCATAGTGCTTTTACCAATGCATAAAATGCATGGAGAAGTCATTTCGAATGAATCGTCCTCAGTGTTGTGAGAACGATGACGGGTTAAAATTTTTGGTGGTTTCTTGTTCAGTCCATAGGCCTTCATCATGTGGCAAACCGGTGAGCATGTGGCTCTATTAGTATAGGAGATACCTGAAAACATATCACACTTTTCATCATAGTGCTTTTACCAATGCATAAAATGTATGGAGAAGTCATTTCGAATGAATCGTCCTCAGTGTTGTGAGAACGATGACGGGTTAAAATTTTTGGTGGTTTCTTGTTCAGTAAATAGGCCTACAGCATGTGGCAAACCGGTGAGCATGTGGCTCTATTAGTATAGGAGATACCTGAAAACATATCACACTTTTCATCATAGTGCTATTACCAATGCATAAAATGCATGGAGAAGTCATTTCGAATGAATCGTCCTCAGTTTTGTGAGAATGATGACAAGTTAAAATTTTTGGTGGTTTCTTGTTCAGTCCATAGGCCTACAGCATGTGGCAAACCGGTGAGCATGTGGCTCTATTAGTATAGGAGATACCTGAAAACATTTTCATCATAGTGCTTTTACCAATGCATGAAATGCATAGAGAAGTCATATCGAATGAATAGTCCTCAGTGTTGTGAGAACGATGACGGGTTAAAATTTTTGGTGGTTTCTTGTTCAGTCCATAGGCCTACAGCATGTGGCAAACCGGTGAGCATGTGGCTCTATTAGTATAGGAAATACCTGAAAGCATATCACACTTTTCATCATAGTGCTTTTACAAATGCATAAAATGCATGGAGAAGTCATTTCGAATGAATCGTCCTCAGTGTTGTGAGTATGATGACGGGTTAAAATTTTTGGCGGTTTCTTGTTCAGTCCATAGGCCTACCGCATGTGGCAAACCGGTGAGCATGTGGCTCTATTAGTATAGGAGATACCTGAAAACATATCACACTTTTCATCATAGTGCTTTTACCAATGCATAAAATGCATGGAGAAGTCATTTCGAATGAATCGTCCTCAGTTTTGTGAGAATGATGACAAGTTAAAATTTTTGGTGGTTTCTTGTTCAGTCCATAGGCCTACAGCATGTGGCAAACCGGTGAGCATGTGGTTCTATTAGTATAGGAGATACCTGAAAACATATCACACTTTTCATTATAGTGCTTTTACCAATGCATAAAATGCAAGGAGAAGTCATTTCGAATGAAACGTCCTTAGTGTTGTGAGAACAATGACGGGTTAAAATGTTTGGTGGTTTCTTGTTCAGTCCATAGGCCTACAGCATGTGGCAAACCGGTAAGCATGTGGCTCTATTAGTATAGGAGATACCTGAAAACATATCACACTTTTCATCATAGTGCTTTTACCAATGCATAAAATGCATGGAGAAGTCATTTAGAATGAAACGTCCTCAGTGTTGTGAGAACGATGACGGGTTAAAATTTTTGGTGGTTTCTTGTTCAGTCCATAGGCCTACAGCATGTGGCATACCGGTGAGCATGTGGCTCTATTAGTATAGGAGATACCTGAAAACATATCACACTTTTCATCATAGTGCTTTTACCAATGCATAAAATGCATGGAGAAGTCATTTCGAATGAATCGTCCTCAGTGTTGTGAGAACGATGACGGGTTAAAATTTTTGGTGGTTTCTTGTTCAGTCCATAGGCCTACAGCATGTGGCAAACCGGTGAGCATGTGGCTCTATTAGTATAGGAGATACCTGAAAACATTTTCATCATAGTGCTTTTACCAATGCATGAAATGCATAGAGAAGTCATATCGAATGAATCGTCCTCAGTGTTGTGAGAACGATGACGGGTTAAAATTTTTGGTGGTTTCTTGTTCAGTCCATAGGCCTGCAGCATGTGGCAAACCGGTGAGCATGTGGCTCTATTAGTATAGGAGATACCTGAAAACATATCACACTTTTCATCATAGTGCTTTTACCAATGCATAAAATGCATGGAGAAGTCATTTCGAATGAATCGTCCTCAGTGTTGTGAGAACGATGACGGGGTAAAATTTTTGGTGGTTTCTTGTTCAGTCCACAGGCCTACAGCATGTGGCAAACCGGTGAGCATGTGGCTCTATTAGTATAGGAGATACCTGAAAACATTTTCATCATAGTGCTTTTACCAATGCATAAAATGCATGGAGAAGTCATTTCGAATGAATCGTCCTCAGTGTTGTGAGAACGATGACGGGTTAAAATTTTTGGTGGTTTCTTGTTCAGTCCATAGGCCTACAGCATGTGGCAAACCGGTGAGCATGTGGCTCTATTAGTATAGGAGATACCTGAAAACATATCACACTTTTCATCATAGTGCTTTTACCAATGCATAAAATGCATGGAGAAGTCATTTCGAATGAATCGTCCTCAGTGTTGTGAGAACGATGACGGGTTAAAATATATGGTGATTTCTTGTTCAGTCCATAGGCCTACAGCATGTGGCAAACCGGTGAGCATGTGGCTCTATTAGTATAGGAGACACCTGAAAACATTTTCATCATAGTGCTTTTACCAATGCATAAAATGCATGGAGAAGTCATTTCGAATGAATCATCCTCAGTGTTGTGAGAACGATGACGGGTTAAAATTTTTGGTGGTTTCTTGTTCAGTCCATAGGCCTACATCATGTGGCAAACCGGTGAGCATGTGGCTCTATTAGTATAGGAGATACCTGAAAACATATCACACTTTTCATCATAGTGCTTTTACCAATGCATAAAATGTATGGAGAAGTCATTTCGAATGAATCGTCATCAGTGTTGTGATTACGATGACGGGTTAAAATTTTTGGTGGTTTCTTGTTCAGTCCATAGGCCTACAGCATGTGGCAAACCGGTGAGCATGTGGCTCTATTAGTATAGGAGATACCTGAAAACATATCATACTTTTCATCATAGTGCTTTTACCAATGCATAAAATGCATGGAGAAGTCATTTCGAATGAATCATCCTCAGTTTTGTGAGAACGATGACGGGTTAAAATTTTTAGTGGTTTCTTGTTCAGTCCACAGGCCTACAGCATGTGGCAAACCGGTGAGCATGTGGCTCTATTAGTATAGGAGATACCTGAAAACATTTTCATCATAGTGCTTTTACCAATGCATAAAATGCATGGAGAAGTAATTTCGACTGAATCGTCCTCAGTGTTGTGAGAACGATGATGGGTTAAAATTTTTGGTGGTTTCTTGTTCAGTCCATAGGCCTACAGCATGTGGCAAACCGGTGAGCATATGGCTCTATTAGTATAGGAGATACCTGAAAACATATCACACTTTTCATCATAGTGCTTTTACCAATGCATAAAATGCATGGAGAAGTCATTTCGAATGAATCGTCCTCAGTGTTGTGAGAACGATGACGGGTTAAAATATATGGTGGTTTCTTGTTCAGTCCATAGGCCTACAGCATGTTGCAAACCGGTGAGCATGTGGCTCTATTAGTATAGGAGACACCTGAAAACATTTTCATCATAATGCTTTTACCAATGCATAAAATGCATGGAGAAGTCATTTCGAATGAATCGTCCTCAGTGTTGTGAGAACGATGACGGGTTAAAATTTTTGGTGGTTTCTTGTTCAGTCCATAGGCCTTCATCATGTGGCAAACCGGTGAGCATGTGGCTCTATTAGTATAGGAGATACCTGAAAACATATCACACTTTTCATCATAGTGCTTTTACCAATGCATAAAATGTATGGAGAAGTCATTTCGAATGAATCGTCCTCAGTGTTGTGAGAACGATGACGGGTTAAAATTTTTGGTGGTTTCTTGTTCAGTAAATAGGCCTACAGCATGTGGCAAACCGGTGAGCATGTGGCTCTATTAGTATAGGAGATACCTGAAAACATATCACACTTTTCATCATAGTGCTATTACCAATGCATAAAATGCATGGAGAAGTCATTTCGAATGAATCGTCCTCAGTTTTGTGAGAATGATGACAAGTTAAAATTTTTGGTGGTTTCTTGTTCAGTCCATAGGCCTACAGCATGTGGCAAACCGGTGAGCATGTGGCTCTATTAGTATAGGAGATACCTGAAAACATTTTCATCATAGTGCTTTTACCAATGCATGAAATGCATAGAGAAGTCATATCGAATGAATAGTCCTCAGTGTTGTGAGAACGATGACGGGTTAAAATTTTTGGTGGTTTCTTGTTCAGTCCATAGGCCTACAGCATGTGGCAAACCGGTGAGCATGTGGCTCTATTAGTATAGGAAATACCTGAAAGCATATCACACTTTTCATCATAGTGCTTTTACCAATGCATAAAATGCATGGAGAAGTCATTTCGAATGAATCGTCCTCAGTGCTGTGAGAACGATGACAGGTTAAAATTTTTGGTGGTTTCTTGTTCAGTCCATAGGCCTACAGCATGTGGCAAACCGGTGAGCATGTGGCTCTATTAGTATAGGAGATACCTGAAAACATTTTCATCATAGTGCTTTTACCAATGCATAAAATGCATGGAGAAGTCATTTCGAATGAATCGTCCTCAGTGCTGTGAGAACGATGACAGGTTAAAATTTTTGGTGGTTTCTTGTTCAGTCCATAGGCCTACAGCATGTGGCAAACCGGTGAGCATGTGGCTCTATTAGTATAGGAGATACCTGAAAACATATCACACTTTTCATCATAGTGCTTTTACCAATGCATAAAATGCATGGAGAAGTCATTTCGAATGAATCGTCCTCAGTGTTGTGAGAACGATGACGGGTTAAAATATATGGTGATTTCTTGTTCAGTCCATAGGCCTACAGCATGTGGCAAACCGGTGAGCATGTGGCTCTATTAGTATAGGAGACACCTGAAAACATTTTCATCATAGTGCTTTTACCAATGCATAAAATGCATGGAGAAGTCATTTCGAATGAATCATCCTCAGTGTTGTGAGAACGATGACGGGTTAAAATTTTTGGTGGTTTCTTGTTCAGTCCATAGGCCTACATCATGTGGCAAACCGGTGAGCATGTGGCTCTATTAGTATAGGAGATACCTGAAAACATATCACACTTTTCATCATAGTGCTTTTACCAATGCATAAAATGTATGGAGAAGTCATTTCGAATGAATCGTCATCAGTGTTGTGATTACGATGACGGGTTAAAATTTTTGGTGGTTTCTTGTTCAGTCCATAGGCCTACAGCATGTGGCAAACCGGTGAGCATGTGGCTCTATTAGTATAGGAGATACCTGAAAACATATCATACTTTTCATCATAGTGCTTTTACCAATGCATAAAATGCATGGAGAAGTCATTTCGAATGAATCATCCTCAGTTTTGTGAGAACGATGACGGGTTAAAATTTTTAGTGGTTTCTTGTTCAGTCCACAGGCCTACAGCATGTGGCAAACCGGTGAGCATGTGGCTCTATTAGTATAGGAGATACCTGAAAACATTTTCATCATAGTGCTTTTACCAATGCATAAAATGCATGGAGAAGTAATTTCGACTGAATCGTCCTCAGTGTTGTGAGAACGATGATGGGTTAAAATTTTTGGTGGTTTCTTGTTCAGTCCATAGGCCTACAGCATGTGGCAAACCGGTGAGCATATGGCTCTATTAGTATAGGAGATACCTGAAAACATATCACACTTTTCATCATAGTGCTTTTACCAATGCATAAAATGCATGGAGAAGTCATTTCGAATGAATCGTCCTCAGTGTTGTGAGAACGATGACGGGTTAAAATATATGGTGGTTTCTTGTTCAGTCCATAGGCCTACAGCATGTTGCAAACCGGTGAGCATGTGGCTCTATTAGTATAGGAGACAACTGAAAACATTTTCATCATAATGCTTTTACCAATGCATAAAATGCATGGAGAAGTCATTTCGAATGAATCGTCCTCAGTGTTGTGAGAACGATGACGGGTTAAAATTTTTGGTGGTTTCTTGTTCAGTCCATAGGCCTTCATCATGTGGCAAACCGGTGAGCATGTGGCTCTATTAGTATAGGAGATACCTGAAAACATATCACACTTTTCATCATAGTGCTTTTACCAATGCATAAAATGTATGGAGAAGTCATTTCGAATGAATCGTCCTCAGTGTTGTGAGAACGATGACGGGTTAAAATTTTTGGTGGTTTCTTGTTCAGTAAATAGGCCTACAGCATGTGGCAAACCGGTGAGCATGTGGCTCTATTAGTATAGGAGATACCTGAAAACATATCACACTTTTCATCATAGTGCTATTACCAATGCATAAAATGCATGGAGAAGTCATTTCGAATGAATCGTCCTCAGTTTTGTGAGAATGATGACAAGTTAAAATTTTTGGTGGTTTCTTGTTCAGTCCATAGGCCTACAGCATGTGGCAAACCGGTGAGCATGTGGCTCTATTAGTATAGGAGATACCTGAAAACATTTTCATCATAGTGCTTTTACCAATGCATGAAATGCATAGAGAAGTCATATCGAATGAATAGTCCTCAGTGTTGTGAGAACGATGACGGGTTAAAATTTTTGGTGGTTTCTTGTTCAGTCCATAGGCCTACAGCATGTGGCAAACCGGTGAGCATGTGGCTCTATTAGTATAGGAGATACCTGAAAACATTTTCATCATAGTGCTTTTACCAATGCATAAAATGCATGGAGAAGTCATTTTGAATGAATCGTCCTCAGTGTTGTGAGAACGATGAAGGGTTAAAATTTTTGGTGGTTTCTTGTTCAGTCCATAGGCCTACAGCATGTGGCAAACCGGTGAGCATGTGGCTCTATTAGTATAGGAGATACCTGAAAACATATCACACTTTTCATCATAGTGCTTTTACCAATGCATAAAATGCATGGAGAAGTCATTTCGAATGAATCGTCCTCAGTGTTGTGAGTATGATGACGGGTTAAAATTTTTGGCGGTTTCTTGTTCAGTCCATAGGCCTACCGCATGTGGCAAACCAGTGAGCATGTGGCTCTATTAGTATAGGAGATACCTGAAAACATATCACACTTTTCATCATAGTGCTTTTACCAATGCATAAAATGCATGGAGAAGTCATTTCGAATGAATCGTCCTCAGTTTTGTGAGAATGATGACAAGTTAAAATTTTTGGTGGTTTCTTGTTCAGTCCATAGGCCTACAGCATGTGGCAAACCGGTGAGCATGTGGTTCTATTAGTATAGGAGATACCTGAAAACATATCACACTTTTCATTATAGTGCTTTTACCAATGCATAAAATGCAAGGAGAAGTCATTTCGAATGAAACGTCCTTAGTGTTGTGAGAACAATGACGGGTTAAAATGTTTGGTGGTTTCTTGTTCAGTCCATAGGCCTACAGCATGTGGCAAACCGGTAAGCATGTGGCTCTATTAGTATAGGAGATACCTGAAAACATATCACACTTTTCATCATAGTGCTTTTACCAATGCATAAAATGCATGGAGAAGTCATTTCGAATGAAACGTCCTCAGTGTTGTGAGAACGATGACGGGTTAAAATTTTTGGTGGTTTCTTGTTCAGTCCATAGGCCTACAGCATGTGGCATACCGGTGAGCATGTGGCTCTATTAGTATAGGAGATACCTGAAAACATATCACACTTTTCATCATAGTGCTTTTACCAATGCATAAAATGCATGGAGAAGTCATTTCGAATGAATCGTCCTCAGTGTTGTGAGAACGATGACGGGTTAAAATTTTTGGTGGTTTCTTGTTCAGTCCATAGGCCTACAGCATGTGGCAAACCGGTGAGCATGTGGCTCTATTAGTATAGGAGATACCTGAAAACATTTTCATCATAGTGCTTTTACCAATGCATGAAATGCATAGAGAAGTCATATCGAATGAATCGTCCTCAGTGTTGTGAGAACGATGACGGGTTAAAATTTTTGGTGGTTTCTTGTTCAGTCCATAGGCCTACAGCATGTGGCAAACCGGTGAGCATGTGGCTCTATTAGTATAGGAAATACCTGAAAACATATCACACTTTTCATCATAGTGCTTTTACCAATGCATAAAATGCATGGAGAAGTCATTTCGAATGAATGGTCCTCAGTGCTGTGAGAACGATGACAGGTTAAAATTTTTGGTGGTTTCTTGTTCAGTCCATAGGCCTACAGCATGTGGCAAACCGGTGAGCATGTGGCTCTATTAGTATAGGAGATACCTGAAAACATTTTCATCATAGTGCTTTTACCAATGCATAAAATGCATGGAGAAGTCATTTTGAATGAATCGTCCTCAGTGTTGTGAGAACGATGAAGGGTTAAAATTTTTGGTGGTTTCTTGTTCAGTCCATAGGCCTACAGCATGTGGCAAACCGGTGAGCATGTGGCTCTATTAGTATAGGAGATACCTGAAAACATATCACACTTTTCATCATAGTGCTTTTACCAATGCATAAAATGCATGGAGAAGTCATTTCGAATGAATCGTCCTCAGTGTTGTGAGTATGATGACGGGTTAAAATTTTTGGCGGTTTCTTGTTCAGTCCATAGGCCTACCGCATGTGGCAAACCGGTGAGCATGTGGCTCTATTAGTATAGGAGATACCTGAAAACATATCACACTTTTCATCATAGTGCTTTTACCAATGCATAAAATGCATGGAGAAGTCATTTCGAATGAATCGTCCTCAGTTTTGTGAGAATGATGACAAGTTAACATTTTTGGTGGTTTCTTGTTCAGTCCATAGGCCTACAGCATGTGGCAAACCGGTGAGCATGTGGTTCTATTAGTATAGGAGATACCTGAAAACATATCACACTTTTCATTATAGTGCTTTTACCAATGCATAAAATGCAAGGAGAAGTCATTTCGAATGAAACGTCCTTAGTGTTGTGAGAACGATGACGGGTTAAAATGTTTGGTGGTTTCTTGTTCAGTCCATAGGCCTACAGCATGTGGCAAACCGGTGAGCATGTGGCTCTATTAGTATAGGAGATACCTGAAAACATATCACACTTTTCATCATAGTGCTTTTACCAATGCATAAAATGCATGGAGAAGTCATTTCGAATGAATCGTCCTCAGTGTTGTGAGAATGATGACGGGTTAAAATTTTGGGGGTTTCTTGTTCAGTCCATAGGCCTACAGCATGTGGCAAACCGGTGAGCATGTGGCTCTATTAGTATAGGAGATACCTGAAAACATTTTCATCATAGTGCTTTTACCAATGCATAAAATGCATAGAGAAGTCATTTCGAATGAATCGTCCTCAGTGTTGTGAGAACGATGACGGGTTAAAATTTTTGGTGGTTTCTTGTTCAGTCCATAGGCCTACAGCATGTGGCAAACCGGTGAGCATGTGGCTCTATTAGTATAAGAAATACCTGAAAACATATCACACTTTTCATCATAGTGCTTTTACCAATGCATAAAATGCATGGAGAAGTCATTTCGAATGAATCGTCCTCAGTGCTGTGAGAACGATGACAGGTTAAAATTTTTGGTGGTTTCTTGTTCAGTCCATAGGCCTACAGCATGTGGCAAACCGGTGAGCATGTGGCTCTATTAGTATAGGAGATACCTGAAAACATATCACACTTTTCATCATAGTGCTTTTACCAATGCATAAAATGCATGGAGAAGTCATTTCGAATGAATCGTCCTCAGTGTTGTGAGAACGATGACGGGGTAAAATTTTTGGTGGTTTCTTGTTCAGTCCACAGGCCTACAGCATGTGGCAAACCGGTGAGCATGTGGCTCTATTAGTATAGGAGATACCTGAAAACATTTTCATCATAGTGCTTTTACCAATGCATAAAATGCATGGAGAAGTCATTTCGAATGAATCGTCCTCAGTGTTGTGAGAACGATGACGGGTTAAAATTTTTGGTGGTTTCTTGTTCAGTCCATAGGCTTACAGCATGTGGCAAACCGGTGAGCATGTGGCTCTATTAGTATAGGAGATACCTGAAAACATATCACACTTTTCATCATAGTGCTTTTACCAATGCATAAAATGCATGGAGAAGTCATTTCGAATGAATTGTCCTCAGTGTTGTGAGAACGATGACGGGTTAAAATTTTTGGTGGTTTCTTGTTCAGTCCACAGGCCTACAGCATGTGGCAAACCGGTGAGCATGTGGCTCTATTAGTATAGGAGATACCTGAAAACATTTTCATCATAGTGCTTTTACCAATGCATAAAATGCATGGAGAAGTCATTTCGACTGAATCGTCCTCAGTGTTGTGAGAACGATGACGGGTTAAAATTTTTGGTGGTTTCTTGTTCAGTCCATAGGCCTACAGCATGTGGCAAACCGGTGAGCATGTGGCTCTATTAGTATAGGAGATACCTGAAAACATATCACACTTTTCATCATAGTGCTTTTACCAATGCATAAAATGCATGGAGAAGTCATTTCGAATGAATCGTCCTCAGTGTTGTGAGAACGATGACGGGTTAAAATTTTTGGTGGTTTCTTGTTCAGTCCATAGGCCTACAGCATGTGGCAAACCGGTGAGCATGTGGCTCTATTAGTATAGGAGATACCTGAAAACATATCACACTTTTCATCATAGTGCTTTTACCAATGCATAAAATGCATGGAGAAGTCATTTCGAATGAATCATCCTCAGTGTTGTGAGAACGATGACGGGTTAAAATTTTTGGTGGTTTCTTGTTCAGTCCACAGGCCTACAGCATGTGGCAAACCGGTGAGCATGTGGCTCTATTAGTATAGGAGATACCTGAAAACATTTTCATCATAGTGCTTTTACCAATGCATAAAATGCATGGAGAAGTCATTTCGACTGAATCGTCCTCAGTGTTCTGAGAACGATGACGGGTTAAAATATATGGTGGTTTCTTGTTCAGTCCATAGGCCTACAGCATGTTGCAAACCGGTGAGCATGTGGCTCTATTAGTATAGGAGACACCTGAAAACATTTTCATCATAATGCTTTTACCAATGCATAAAATGCATGGAGAAGTCATTTCGAATGAATCGTCCTCAGTGTTGTGAGAACGATGACGGGTTAAAATGTTTGGTGGTTTCTTGTTCAGTCCATAGGCCTACAGCATGTGGCAAACCGGTGAGCATGTGGCTCTATTAGTATAGGAGATACCTGAAAACATATCACACTTTGCATCATAGTGCTTTTACCAATGCATAAAATGCATGGAGAAGTCATTTCGAATGAATCGTCCTCAGTTTTGTGAGAATGATGACAAGTTAAAATTTTTGGTGGTTTCTTGTTCAGTCCATTGGCCTACAGCATGTGGCAAACCGGTGAACATGTGGTTCTATTAGTATAGGAGATACCTGAAAACATATCACACTTTTCATCATAGTGCTTTTACCAATGCATAAAATGCATGGAGAAGTCATTTCGAATGAAACGTTCTCAGTGTTGTGAGAACGATGACGGGTTAAAATGTTTGGTGGTTTCTTGTTCAGTCCATAGGCCTACAGCATGTGGCAAACCGGTGAGCATGTGGCTCTATTAGTATAGGAGATACCTGAAATCATTTTCATCATAGTGCTTTTACCAATGCATGAAATGCATAGAGAAGTCATTTCGCATGAATCGTCCTCAGTGTTGTGAGAACGATGACGGGTTAAAATTTTTGGTGGTTTCTTGTTCAGTCCATAGGCCTACATCATGTGGCTAACCGGTGAGCATGTGGCTCTATTAGTATAGGAGATACCTGAAAACATATCACACTTTTCATCATAGTGCTTTTACCAATGCATAAAATGTATGGAGAAGTCATTTCGAATGAATCGTCCTCAGTGTTGTGAGAACGATGACGAGTTAAAATGTTTGGTGGTTTCTTGTTCAGTCCACAGGCCTACAGCATGTGGCAAACCGGTGAGCATGTGGCTCTATTAGTATAGGAGATACCTGAAAACATATCACACTTTTCATCATAGTGCTTTTACCAATGCATAAAATGCATGGAGAAGTCATTTCGAATGAGTCGTCCTCAGTGTTGTGAGAACGATGACGGGTTAAAATTTTTGGTGGTTTCTTGTTCAGTCCACAGGCCTACAGCATGTGGCAAACCGGTGAGCATGTGGCTCTATTAGTATAGGAGATACCTGAAAACGTTTTCATCATAGTGCTTTTACCAATGCATAAAATGCATGGAGAAGTCATTTCGAATGAATCGTCCTCAGTGTTGTGAGAACGATGACGGGTTAAAATTTTTGGTGGTTTCTTGTTCAGTCCATAGGCCTACAGCATGTGGCAAACCGGTGAGCATGTGGCTCTATTAGTATAGGAGATACCTGAAAACATATCACACTTTTCATCATAGTGCTTTTACCAATGCATAAAATGCATGGAGAAGTCATTTCGAATGAATCGTCCTCAGTGTTGTGATAACGATGACAGGTTAAAATATATGGTGGTTTCTTGTTCAGTCCATAGGCCTACAGCATGTGGCAAACCGGTGAGCATGTGGCTCTATTAGTATAGGAGACACCTGAAAACATTTTCATCATAGTGCTTTTACCAATGCATAAAATGCATGGAGAAGTCATTTCGAATGAATCGTCCTCAGTGTTGTGAGAACGATGACGGGTTAAAATTTTTGGTGGTTTCTTGTTCAGTCCATAGGCCTACATCATGTGGCAAACCGGTGAGCATGTGGCTCTATTAGGATAGGAGATACCTGAAAACATATCACACTTTTCATCATAGTGCTTTTACCAATGCATAAAATGTATGGAGAAGTCATTTCGAATGAATCGTCCTCAGTGTTGTGAGAACGATGACGGGTTAAAGTTTTTGGTGGTTTCTTGTTCAGTCCATAGGCCTACAGCATGTGGCAAACCGGTGAGCATGTGGCTATATTAGTATAGGAGATACCTGAAAACATATCACACTTTTCATCATAGTGCTTTTACCAATGCATAAAATGCATGGAGAAGTCATTTCGAATGAATCGTCCTCAGTGTTGTGAGAACGATGACGGGTTTAAATTTTTGGTGGTTTCTTGTTCAGTCCATAGGCCTACAGCATGTGGCAAACCGGTGAGCATGTGGCTCTATTAGTATAGGAGATACCTGAAAACATATCACACTTTTCATCATAGTGCTTTTACCAATGCATGAAATGCATGGAGAAGTCATATCGAATGAATCGTCCTCAGTGTTGTGAGAACGATGACGGGTTAAAATTTTTGGTGGTTTCTTGTTCAGTCCATAGGTTTACAGCATGTGGCAAACCTGTGAGTATGTGGCTCTATTAGTATAGGAGATACCTGAAAACATATCACACTTTTCATCATAGTGCTTTTACCAATGCATAAAATGCATGGAGAAGTCATTTCGAATGAATCGTCCTCAGTGTTGTGAGAACGATGACGGGTTAAAATTTTTGGTGGTTTCTTGTTCAGTCCATAGGCCTACAGCATGTGGCAAACCGGTGAGCATATGGCTCTATTAGTATAGGAGATACCTGAAAACATATCACACTTTTCATCATAGTGCTTTTACCAATGCATGAAATGCATGGAAAAGTCATTTCGAATGAATCGTCCTCAGTGTTGTGAGAACGATGATGGGTTAAAATTTTTGGTGGTTTCTTGTTCAGTCCATAGGCCTACAGCATGTGGCAAACCGGTGAGCATGTGGCTCTATTAGTATAGGAGATACCTGAAAACATATCACACTTTCATCATAGTGCTTTTACCAATGCATAAAATGCATGGAGAAGTCATTTCGAATGAATTGTCCTTAGTGTTGTGAGAACGATGACGGCTTAAAATTTTTGGTGGTTTCTTGTTCAGTCCATAGGCCTACAGCATGTGGCAAACCGGTGAGCATGTGACACTATTAGTATAGGAGATACCTGAAAACATTTTCATCATAGTGCTTTTACCAATGCATAAAATGCATAGAGAAGTCATTTCGAATGAATCGTCCTCAGTGTTGTGAGAACGATGACGGGTTAAAATTTTTGGTGGTTTCTTGTTCAGTCCATAGGCCTACAGCATGTGGTAAACCGGTGAGCATGTGGCTCTATTAGTATAGGAGATACCTGAAAACATATCACACTTTTCATCATAGTGCTTTTACCAATGCATGAAATGCATGGAGAAGTCATATCGAATGAATCGTCCTCAGTGT
The DNA here is from genome assembly GCF_032444005.1 of Ranitomeya imitator. Taxonomy (NCBI): domain Eukaryota; kingdom Metazoa; phylum Chordata; class Amphibia; order Anura; family Dendrobatidae; genus Ranitomeya; species Ranitomeya imitator. The sequence goes on from NC_091290.1 coordinate 95,802,694, forward strand.
TGTGAGAACGATGACGGGTTAAAATTTTTGGTGGTTTCTTGTTCAGTCCATAGGTTTACAGCATGTGGCAAACCTGTGAGTATGTGGCTCTATTAGTATAGGAGATACCTGAAAACATATCACACTTTTCATCATAGTGCTTTTACCAATGCATAAAATGCATGGAGAAGTCATTTCGAATGAATCGTCCTCAGTTTTGTGAGAACGATGACGGGTTAAAAATTTTGGTGGTTTCTTGTTCAGTCCATAGGCCTACAGCATGTGGCAAACCGGTGAGCATGTGGCTCTATTAGTATAGGAGATACCTGAAAACATATCACAGTTTTCATCATAGTGCTTTTACCAATGCATAAAATGCATGGAGAAGTCATTTCGAATGAATCGTCCTCAGTGTTGTGAGAACGATGACGGGTTAAAATTTTTGGTGGTTTCTTGTTCAGTCCATAGGCCTACAGCATGTGGCAAAACGGTGAGCATATGGCTCTATTAGTATAGGAGATACCTGAAAACATATCACACTTTTCATCATAGTGCTTTTACCAATGCATGAAATGCATTGAAAAGTCATTTCGAATGAATCGTCCTCAGTGTTGTGAGAACGATGATGGGTTAAAATTTTTGGTGGTTTCTTGTTCAGTCCATAGGCCTACAGCATGTGGCAAACCGGTGAGCATGTGGCTCTATTAGTATAGGAGATACCTGAAAACATATCACACTTTTCATCATAGTGCTTTTACCAATGCATAAAATGCATGAAGAAGTCATTTCGAATGAATTGTCCTTAGTGTTGTGAGAACGATGACGGGTTAAAATTTTTGGTGGTTTCTTGTTCAGTCCATAGGCCTACAGCATGTGGCAAACCGGTGAGCATGTGACTCTATTAGTATAGGAGATACCTGAAAACATTTTCATCATAGTGCTTTTACCAATGCATAAAATGCATAGAGAAGTCATTTCGAATGAATCGTCCTCAGTGTTGTGAGAACGATGACGGGTTAAAATTTTTGGTGGTTTCTTGTTCAGTCCATAGGCCTACAGCATGTGGTAAACCGGTGAGCATGTGGCTCTATTAGTATAGGAGATACCTGAAAACATATCACACTTTTCATCATAGTGCTTTTACCAATGCATAAAATGCATGGAGAAGTCATTTCGAATGAATCGTCCTCAGTGCTGTGAGAACGATGACAGGTTAAAATTTTTGGTGGTTTCTTGTTCAGTCCATAGGCCTACAGCATGTGGCAAACCGGTGAGCATGTTGCTCTATTAGTATAGGAGATACCTGAAAACATATCACACTTTTCATCATAGTGCTTTTACCAATGCATAAAATGCATGGAGAAGTCATTTCGAATGAATCATCCTCAGTGTTGTGAGAACGATGACGGGTTAAAATTTTTGGTGGTTTCTTGTTCAGTCCATAGGCCTACAGCATGTGGCAAACCGGTGAGCATGTGGCTCTATTAGTATAGGAGATACCTGAAAACATATCACACTTTTCATCATAGTGCTTTTACCAATGCATAAAATGCATGGAGAAGTCATTTTGAATGAATCGTCCTCAGTATTGTGAGAACGATGACGGGTTAAAATGTTTGGTGGTTTCTTGTTCAGTCCATAGGCCTACAGCATGTGGCAAACCGGTGAGCATGTGGCTCTATTAGTATAGGAGATACCTGAAAACATATCACACTTTTCATCATAGTGCTTTTACCAATGCATAAAATGCATAGAGAAGTCATTTCGAATGAATCGTCCTCAGTGTTGTGAGAACGATGACGGGTTAAAATTTTTGGTGGTTTCTTGTTCAGTCCATAGGCCTACAGCATGTGGTAAACCGGTGAGCATGTGGCTCTATTAGTATAGGAGATACCTGAAAACATATCACACTTTTCATCATAGTGCTTTTACCAATGCATGAAATGCATGGAGAAGTCATATCGAATGAATCGTTCTCAGTGTTGTGAGAACGATGACGGGTTAAAATTTTTGGTGGTTTCTTGTACAGTCCATAGGTTTACAGCATGTGGCAAACCTGTGAGTATGTGGCTCTATTAGTATAGGAGATACCTGAAAACATATCACACTTTTCATCATAGTGCTTTTACCAATGCATAAAATGCATGGAGAAGTCATTTCGAATGAATCGTCCTCAGTGTTGTGAGAACGATGACGGGTTAAAAATTTTGGTGGTTTCTTGTTCAGTCCATAGGCCTACAGCATGTGGCAAACCGGTGAGCATGTGGCTCTATTAGTATAGGAGATACCTGAAAACATATCACAGTTTTCATCATAGTGCTTTTACCAATGCATAAAATGCATGGAGAAGTCATTTCGAATGAATCGTCCTCAGTGTTGTGAGAACGATGACGGGTTAAAATTTTTGGTGGTTTCTTGTTCAGTCCATAGGCCTACAGCATGTGGCAAACCGGTGAGCATATGGCTCTATTAGTATAGGAGATACCTGAAAACATATCACACTTTTCATCATAGTGCTTTTACCAATGCATGAAATGCATGGAATAGTCATTTCGAATGAATCGTCCTCAGTGTTGTGAGAACGATGATGGGTTAAAATTTTTGGTGGTTTCTTGTTCAGTCCATAGGCCTACAGCATGTGGCAAACCGGTGAGCATGTGGCTCTATTAGTATAGGAGATACCTGAAAACATATCACACTTTTCATCATAGTGCTTTTACCAATGCATAAAATGCATGGAGAAGTCATTTCGAATGAATTGTCCTTAGTGTTGTGAGAACGATGACGGGTTAAAATTTTTGGTGGTTTCTTGTTCAGTCCATAGGCCTACAGCATGTGGCAAACCGGTGAGCATGTGACTCTATTAGTATAGGAGATACCTGAAAACATTTTCATCATAGTGCTTTTACCAATGCATAAAATGCATGGAGAAGTCATTTCGAATGAATCGTCCTCAGTGTTGTGAGAACGATGACGGGTTAAAATTTTTGGTGGTTTCTTGTTCAGTCCATAGGCCTACAGCATGTGGTAAACCGGTGAGCATGTGGCTCTATTAGTATAGGAGATACCTGAAAACATATCACACTTTTCATCATAGTGCTTTTACCAATGCATAAAATGCATGGAGAAGTCATTTCGAATGAATCGTCCTCAGTGCTGTGAGAACGATGACAGGTTAAAATTTTTGGTGGTTTCTTGTTCAGTCCATAGGCCTACAGCATGTGGCAAACCGGTGAGCATGTGGCTCTATTAGTATAGGAGATACCTGAAAACATATCACACTTTTCATCATAGTGCTTTTACCAATGCATGAAATGCATGGAGAAGTCATATCGAATGAATCGTCCTCAGTGTTGTGAGAACGATGACGGGTTAAAATTTTTGGTGGTTTCTTGTTCAGTCCATAGGTTTACAGCATGTGGCAAACCTGTGAGTATGTGGCTCTATTAGTATAGGAGATACCTGAAAACATATCACACTTTTCATCATAGTGCTTTTACCAATGCATAAAATGCATGGAGAAGTCATTTCGAATGAATCGTCCTCAGTGTTGTGAGAACGATGACGGGTTAAAAATTTTGGTGGTTTCTTGTTCAGTCCATAGGCCTACAGCATGTGGCAAACCGGTGAGCATGTGGCTCTATTAGTATAGGAAATACCTGAAAACATATCACAGTTTTCATCATAGTGCTTTTACCAATGCATAAAATGCATGGAGAAGTCATTTCGAATGAATCGTCCTCAGTGTTGTGAGAACGATGACGGGTTAAAATTTTTGGTGGTTTCTTGTTCAGTCCATAGGCCTACAGCATGTGGCAAACCGGTGAGCATATGGCTCTATTAGTATAGGAGATACCTGAAAACATATCACACTTTTCATCATAGTGCTTTTACCAATGCATGAAATGCATGGAAAAGTCATTTCGAATGAATCGTCCTCAGTGTTGTGAGAACGATGATGGGTTAAAATTTTTGGTGGTTTCTTGTTCAGTCCATAGGCCTACAGCATGTGGCAAACCGGTGAGCATGTGGCTCTATTAGTATAGGAGATACCTGAAAACATATCACACTTTTCATCATAGTGCTTTTACCAATGCATAAAATGCATGGAGAAGTCATTTCGAATGAATTGTCCTTAGTGTTGTGAGAACGATGACGGCTTAAAATTTTTGGTGGTTTCTTGTTCAGTCCATAGGCCTACAGCATGTGGCAAACCGGTGAGCATGTGACTCTATTAGTATAGGAGATACCTGAAAACATTTTCATCATAGTGCTTTTACCAATGCATAAAATGCATAGAGAAGTCATTTCGAATGAATCGTCCTCAGTGTTGTGAGAACGATGACGGGTTAAAATTTTTGGTGGTTTCTTGTTCAGTCCATAGGCCTACAGCATGTGGTAAACCGGTGAGCATGTGGCTCTATTAGTATAGGAGATACCTGAAAACATATCACACTTTTCATCATAGTGCTTTTACCAATGCATGAAATGCATGGAGAAGTCATATCGAATGAATCGTCCTCAGTGTTGTGAGAACGATGACGGGTTAAAATTTTTGGTGGTTTCTTGTTCAGTCCATAGGTTTACAGCATGTGGCAAACCTGTGAGTATGTGGCTCTATTAGTATAGGAGATACCTGAAAACATATCACACTTTTCATCATAGTGCTTTTACCAATGCATAAAATGCATGGAGAAGTCATTTCGAATGAATCGTCCTCAGTGTTGTGAGAACGATGACGGGTTAAAAATTTTGGTGGTTTCTTGTTCAGTCCATAGGCCTACAGCATGTGGCAAACCGGTGAGCATGTGGCTCTATTAGTATAGGAGATACCTGAAAACATATCACAGTTTTCATCATAGTGCTTTTACCAATGCATAAAATGCATGGAGAAGTCATTTCGAATGAATCGTCCTCAGTGTTGTGAGAACGATGACGGGTTAAAATTTTTGGTGGTTTCTTGTTCAGTCCATAGGCCTACAGCATGTGGCAAACCGGTGAGCATATGGCTCTATTAGTATAGGAGATACCTGAAAACATATCACACTTTTTCATCATAGTGCTTTTACCAATGCATGAAATGCATGGAAAAGTCATTTCGAATGAATCGTCCTCAGTGTTGTGAGAACGATGATGGGTTAAAATTTTTGGTGGTTTCTTGTTCAGTCCATAGGCCTACAGCATGTGGCAAATTGGTGAGCATGTGGCTCTATTAGTATAGGAGATACCTGAAAACATATCACACTTTTCATCATAGTGCTTTTACCAATGCATAAAATGCATGAAGAAGTCATTTCGAATGAATCGTCCTTAGTGTTGTGAGAACGATGACGGGTTAAAATTTTTGGTGGTTTCTTGTTCAGTCCATAGGCCTACAGCATGTGGCAAACCGGTGAGCATGTGACTCTATTAGTATAGGAGATACCTGAAAACATTTTCATCATAGTGCTTTTACCAATGCATAAAATGCATAGAGAAGTCATTTCGAATGAATCGTCCTCAGTGTTGTGAGAACGATGACGGGTTAAAATTTTTGGTGGTTTCTTGTTCAGTCCATAGGCCTACAGCATGTGGTAAACCGGTGAGCATGTGGCTCTATTAGTATAGGAGATACCTGAAAACATATCACACTTTTCATCATAGTGCTTTTACCAATGCATAAAATGCATGGAGAAGTCATTTCGAATGAATCGTCCTCAGTGCTGTGAGAACGATGACAGGTTAAAATTTTTGGTGGTTTCTTGTTCAGTCCATAGGCCTACAGCATGTGGCAAACCGGTGAGCATGTTGCTCTATTAGTATAGGAGATACCTGAAAACATATCACACTTTTCATCATAGTGCTTTTACCAATGCATAAAATGCATGGAGAAGTCATTTCGAATGAATCATCCTCAGTGTTGTGAGAACGATGACGGGTTAAAATTTTTGGTGGTTTCTTGTTCAGTCCATAGGCCTACAGCATGTGGCAAACCGGTGAGCATGTGGCTCTATTAGTATAGGAGATACCTGAAAACATATCACACTTTTCATCATAGTGCTTTTACCAATGCATAAAATGCATGGAGAAGTCATTTCGAATGAATCGTCCTCAGTATTGTGAGAACGATGACGGGTTAAAATGTTTGGTGGTTTCTTGTTCAGTCCATAGGCCTACAGCATGTGGCAAACCGGTGAGCATGTGGCTCTATTAGTATAGGAGATACCTGAAAACATATCACACTTTTCATCATAGTGCTTTTACCAATGCATAAAATGCATAGAGAAGTCATTTCGAATGAATCGTTCTCAGTGTTGTGAGAACGATGACGGGTTAAAATTTTTGGTGGTTTCTTGTTCAGTCCATAGGCCTACAGCATGTGGTAAACCTGTGAGTATGTGGCTCTATTAGTATAGGAGATACCTGAAAACATATCACACTTTTCATCATAGTGCTTTTACCAATGCATAAAATGCATGGAGAAGTCATTTCGAATGAATCGTCCTCAGTGTTGTGAGAACGATGACGGGTTAAAAATTTTGGTGGTTTCTTGTTCAGTCCATAGGCCTACAGCATGTGGCAAACCGGTGAGCATGTGGCTCTATTAGTATAGGAGATACCTGAAAACATATCACAGTTTTCATCATAGTGCTTTTACCAATGCATAAAATGCATGGAGAAGTCATTTCGAATGAATCGTCCTCAGTGTTGTGAGAACGATGACGGGTTAAAATTTTTGGTGGTTTCTTGTTCAGTCCATAGGCCTACAGCATGTGGCAAACCGGTGAGCATATGGCTCTATTAGTATAGGAGATACCTGAAAACATATCACACTTTTCATCATAGTGCTTTTACCAATGCATGAAATGCATGGAATAGTCATTTCGAATGAATCGTCCTCAGTGTTGTGAGAACGATGATGGGTTAAAATTTTTGGTGGTTTCTTGTTCAGTCCATAGGCCTACAGCATGTGGCAAACCGGTGAGCATGTGGCTCTATTAGTATAGGAGATACCTGAAAACATATCACACTTTTCATCATAGTGCTTTTACCAATGCATAAAATGCATGGAGAAGTCATTTCGAATGAATTGTCCTTAGTGTTGTGAGAACGATGACGGGTTAAAATTTTTGGTGGTTTCTTGTTCAGTCCATAGGCCTACAGCATGTGGCAAACCGGTGAGCATGTGACTCTATTAGTATAGGAGATACCTGAAAACATTTTCATCATAGTGCTTTTACCAATGCATAAAATGCATAGAGAAGTCATTTCGAATGAATCGTCCTCAGTGTTGTGAGAACGATGACGGGTTAAAATTTTTGGTGGTTTCTTGTTCAGTCCATAGGCCTACAGCATGTGGTAAACCGGTGAGCATGTGGCTCTATTAGTATAGGAGATACCTGAAAACATATCACACTTTTCATCATAGTGCTTTTACCAATGCATAAAATGCATGGAGAAGTCATTTCGAATGAATCGTCCTCAGTGCTGTGAGAACGATGACAGGTTAAAATTTTTGGTGGTTTCTTGTTCAGTCCATAGGCCTACAGCATGTGGCAAACCGGTGAGCATGTTGCTCTATTAGTATAGGAGATACCTGAAAACATATCACACTTTTCATCATAGTGCTTTTACCAATGCATAAAATGCATGGAGAAGTCATTTCGAATGAACCATCCTCAGTGTTGTGAGAACGATGACGGGTTAAAATTTTTGGTGGTTTCTTGTTCAGTCCATAGGCCTACAGCATGTGGCAAACCGGTGAGCATGTGGCTCTATTAGTATAGGAGATACCTGAAAACATATCACACTTTTCATCATAGTGCTTTTACCAATGCATAAAATGCATGGAGAAGTCATTTTGAATGAATCGTCCTCAGTATTGTGAGAACGATGACGGGTTAAAATGTTTGGTGGTTTCTTGTTCAGTCCATAGGCCTACAGCATGTGGCAAACCGGTGAGCATGTGGCTCTATTAGTATAGGAGATACCTGAAAACATCACACTTTTCATCATAGTGCTTTTTCCAATGCATAAAATGCATGGAGAAGTCATTTCGAATGAATCGTCCTCAGTGTTGTGAGAACGATGATGGGTTAAAATTTTTGGTGGTTTCTTGTTCAGTCCATAGGCCTACAGCATGTGGCAAACCGGTGAGCATGTGGCTCTATTAGTATAGGAGATACCTGAAAACATATCACACTTTTCATCATAGTGCTTTTACCAATGCATAAAATGCATGGAGAAGTCATTTCAAATGAATCGTCCTCAGTGTTGTGAGAACGATGACGGGTTAAAATTTTTGGTGGTTTCTGGTTCAGTCCATAGGCCTACAGCATGTGGCAAACCGGTGAGCATGTGGCTCTATTAGTATAGGAGATACCTGAAAACATATCACACTTTTCATCATAGTGCTTTTACCAATGCATAAAATGCATGGAGAAGTCATTTCGAATGACTGGTCCTCAGTGTTGTGAGAACGATGACGGGTTAAAATTTTTGGTGGTTTCTTGTTCAGTCCATAGGCCTACAGCATGTGGCAAACCGGTGAGCATGTGGCTCTATTAGTATAGGAGATACCTGAAAACATATCACACTTTTCATCATAGTGCTTTTACCAATGCATAAAATGCATGGAGAAGTCATTTCGAATGACTGGTCCTCAGTGTTGTGAGAACGATGACGGGTTAAAATTTTTGGTGGTTTCTTGTTCAGTCCATAGGCCTACAGCATGTGGCAAACCGGTGAGCATGTGACTCTATTAGTATAGGAGATACCTGAAAACATTTTCATCATAGTGCTTTTAACAATGCATAAAATGCATAGAGAAGTCATTTCGAATGAATCGTCCTCAGTGTTGTGAGAACGATGACGGGTTAAAATTTTTGGTGGTTTCTTGTTCAGTCCATAGGCCTACAGCATGTGGTAAACCGGTGAGCATGTGGCTCTATTAGTATAGGAGATACCTGAAAACATATCACACTTTTCATCATAGTGCTTTTACCAATGCATAAAATGCATGGAGAAGTCATTTCGAATGAATCGTCCTCAGTGCTGTGAGAACGATGACAGGTTAAAATTTTTGGTGGTTTCTTGTTCAGTCCATAGGCCTACAGCATGTGGCAAACCGGTGAGCATGTTGCTCTATTAGTATAGGAGATACCTGAAAACATATCACACTTTTCATCATAGTGCTTTTACCAATGCATAAAATGCATGGAGAAGTCATTTCGAATGAATCATCCTCAGTGTTGTGAGAACGATGACGGGTTAAAATTTTTGGTGGTTTCTTGTTCAGTCCATAGGCCTACAGCATGTGGCAAACCGGTGAGCATGTGGCTCTATTAGTATAGGAGATACCTGAAAACATATCACACTTTTCATCATAGTGCTTTTACCAATGCATAAAATGCATGGAGAAGTCATTTTGAATGAATCGTCCTCAGTATTGTGAGAACGATGACGGGTTAAAATGTTTGGTGGTTTCTTGTTCAGTCCATAGGCCTACAGCATGTGGCAAACCGGTGAGCATGTGGCTCTATTAGTATAGGAGATACCTGAAAACATATCACACTTTTCATCATAGTGCTTTTACCAATGCATAAAATGCATGGAGAAGTCATTTCGAATGAATCGTCCTCAGTGTTGTGAGAACGATGACGGGTTAAAATTTTTGGTGGTTTCTTGTTCAGTCCATTGGCCTACAGCATGTGGCAAACCGGTGAGCATGTGGCTCTATTAGTATAGGAGATACCTGAAAACATCACACTTTTCATCATAGTGCTTTTTCCAATGCATAAAATGCATGGAGAAGTCATTTCGAATGAATCGTCCTCAGTGTTGTGAGAACGATGATGGGTTAAAATTTTTGGTGGTTTCTTGTTCAGTCCATAGGCCTACAGCATGTGGCAAACCGGTGAGCATGTGGCTCTATTAGTATAGGAGATACCTGAAAACATATCACACTTTTCATCATAGTGCTTTTACCAATGCATAAAATGCATGGAGAAGTTATTTCGAATGAATCGTCCTCAGTGTTGTGAGAACGATGACGGGTTAAAATTTTTGGTGGTTTCTTGTTCAGTCCATAGGCCTACAGCATGTGGCAAACCGGTGAGCATGTGGCTCTATTAGTATAGGAGATACCTGAAAACATATCACACTTTTCATCATAGTGCTTTTACCAATGCATGAAATGCATGGAGAAGTCATTTCGAATGAATCGTCCTCAGTGTTGTGAGAACGATGACGGGTTAAAATTTTTGGTGGTTTCTTGTTCAGTCCATAGGCCTACAGCATGTGGCAAACCGGTGAGCATGTGGCTCTATTAGTATAGGAGATACCTGAAAACATATCACACTTTTCATCATAGTGCTTTTACCAATGCATAAAATGCATGGAGAAGTCATTTCGAATGACTGGTCCTCAGTGTTGTGAGAACGATGACTGGTTAAAATTTTTGGTGGTTTCTTGTTCAGTCCATAGGCCTACAGCATGTGGCAAACCGGTGAGCATGTGACTCTATTAGTATAGGAGATACCTGAAAACATTTTCATTATAGTGCTTTTACCAATGCATAAAATGCATGGAGAAGTTATTTCGAATGAATCGTCCTCAGTGTTGTGAGAACGATGACGGGTTAAAATTTTTGGTGGTTTCTTGTTCAGTCCATAGGCCTACAGCATGTGGTAAACCGGTGAGCATGTGGCTCTATTAGTATAGGAGATACCTGAAAACATATCACACTTTTCATCATAGTGCTTTTACCAATGCATAAAATGCATGGAGAAGTCATTTCGAATGAATCGTCCTCAGTGCTGTGAGAACGATGACAGGTTAAAATTTTTGGTGGTTTCTTGTTCAGTCCATAGGCCTACAGCATGTGGCATACCGGTGAGCATGTTGCTCTATTAGTATAGGAGATACCTGAAAACATATCACACTTTTCATCATAGTGCTTTTACCAATGCATAAAATGCATGGAGAAGTCATTTCGAATGAATCATCCTCAGTGTTGTGAGAACGATGACGGGTTAAAATTTTTGGTGGTTTCTTGTTCAGTCCATAGGCCTACAGCATGTGGCAAACCGGTGAGCATGTGGCTCTATTAGTATAGGAGATACCTGAAAACATATCACACTTTTCATCATAGTGCTTTTACCAATGCATAAAATGCATGGAGAAGTCATTTTGAATGAATCGTCCTCAGTATTGTGAGAACGATGACGGGTTAAAATGTTTGGTGGTTTCTTGTTCAGTCCATAGGCCTACAGCATGTGGCAAACCGGTGAGCATGTGGCTCTATTAGTATAGGAGATACCTGAAAACATATCACACTTTTCATCATAGTGCTTTTACCAATGCATAAAATGCATGGAGAAGTCATTTCGAATGAATCGTCCTCAGTGTTGTGAGAACGATGACGGGTTAAAATTTTTGGTGGTTTCTTGTTCAGTCCATTGGCCTACAGCATGTGGCAAACCGGTGAGCATGTGGCTCTATTAGTATAGGAGATACCTGAAAACATCACACTTTTCATCATAGTGCTTTTTCCAATGCATAAAATGCATGGAGAAGTCATTTCGAATGAATCGTCCTCAGTGTTGTGAGAACGATGATGGGTTAAAATTTTTGGTGGTTTCTTGTTCAGTCCATAGGCCTACAGCATGTGGCAAACCGGTGAGCATGTGGCTCTATTAGTATAGGAGATACCTGAAAACATATCACACTTTTCATCATAGTGCTTTTACCAATGCATAAAATGCATGGAGAAGTCATTTCAAATGAATCGTCCTCAGTGTTGTGAGAACGATGATGGGTTAAAATTTTTGGTGGTTTCTGGTTCAGTCCATAGGCCTACAGCATGTGGCAAACCGGTGAGCATGTGGCTCTATTAGTATAGGAGATACCTGAAAACATATCACACTTTTCATCATAGTGCTTTTACCAATGCATAAAATGCATGGAGAAGTCATTTCGAATGAATCGTCCTCAGTGTTGTGAGAACGATGACGGGTTAAAATTTTTGGTGGTTTCTTGTTCAGTCCATAGGCCTACAGCATGTGGCAAACCGGTGAGCATGTGGCTCTATTAGTATAGGAGATACCTGAAAACATATCACACTTTTCATCATAGTGCTTTTACCAATGCATAAAATGCATGGAGAAGTCATTTCGAATGAATTGTCCTTAGTGTTGTGAGAACGATGACGGGTTAAAATTTTTGGTGGTTTCTTGTTCAGTCCATAGGCCTACAGCATGTGGCAAACCGGTGAGCATGTGACTCTATTAGTATAGGAGATACCTGAAAACATTTTCATCATAGTGCTTTTACCAATGCATAAAATGCATAGAGAAGTCATTTCGAATGAATCGTCCTCAGTGTTGTGAGAACGATGACGGGTTAAAATTTTTGGTGGTTTCTTGTTCAGTCCATAGGCCTACAGCATGTGGTAAACCGGTGAGCATGTGGCTCTATTAGTATAGGAGATACCTGAAAACATATCACACTTTTCATCATAGTGCTTTTACCAATGCATAAAATGCATGGAGAAGTCATTTCGAATGAATCGTCCTCAGTGCTGTGAGAACGATGACAGGTTAAAATTTTTGGTGGTTTCTTGTTCAGTCCATAGGCCTACAGCATGTGGCAAACCGGTGAGCATGTTGCTCTATTAGTATAGGAGATACCTGAAAACATATCACACTTTTCATCATAGTGCTTTTACCAATGCATAAAATGCATGGAGAAGTCATTTCGAATGAATCATCCTCAGTGTTGTGAGAACGATGACGGGTTAAAATTTTTGGTGGTTTCTTGTTCAGTCCATAGGCCTACAGCATGTGGCAAACCGGTGAGCATGTGGCTCTATTAGTATAGGAGATACCTGAAAACATATCACACTTTTCATCATAGTGCTTTTACCAATGCATAAAATGCATGGAGAAGTCATTTTGAATGAATCGTCCTCAGTATTGTGAGAACGATGACGGGTTAAAATGTTTGGTGGTTTCTTGTTCAGTCCATAGGCCTACAGCATGTGGCAAACCGGTGAGCATGTGGCTCTATTAGTATAGGAGATACCTGAAAACATATCACACTTTTCATCATAGTGCTTTTACCAATGCATAAAATGCATGGAGAAGTCATTTCGAATGAATCGTCCTCAGTGTTGTGAGAACGATGACGGGTTAAAATTTTTGGTGGTTTCTTGTTCAGTCCATTGGCCTACAGCATGTGGCAAACCGGTGAGCATGTGGCTCTATTAGTATAGGAGATACCTGAAAACATCACACTTTTCATCATAGTGCTTTTTCCAATGCATAAAATGCATGGAGAAGTCATTTCGAATGAATCGTCCTCAGTGTTGTGAGAACGATGATGGGTTAAAATTTTTGGTGGTTTCTTGTTCAGTCCATAGGCCTACAGCATGTGGCAAACCGGTGAGCATGTGGCTCTATTAGTATAGGAGATACCTGAAAACATATCACACTTTTCATCATAGTGCTTTTACCAATGCATAAAATGCATGGAGAAGTCATTTCAAATGAATCGTCCTCAGTGTTGTGAGAACGATGACGGGTTAAAATTTTTGGTGGTTTCTGGTTCAGTCCATAGGCCTACAGCATGTGGCAAACCGGTGAGCATGTGGCTCTATTAGTATAGGAGATACCTGAAAACATATCACACTTTTCATCATAGTGCTTTTACCAATGCATAAAATGCATGGAGAAGTCATTTCGAATGAATCGTCCTCAGTGTTGTGAGAACGATGACGGGTTAAAATTTTTGGTGGTTTCTTGTTCAGTCCATAGGCCTACAGCATGTGGCAAACCGGTGAGCATATGGCTCTATTAGTATAGGAGATACCTGAAAACATATCACACTTTTCATCATAGTGCTTTTACCAATGCATGAAATGCATGGAAAAGTCATTTCGAATGAATCGTCCTCAGTGTTGTGAGAACGATGATGGGTTAAAATTTTTGGTGGTTTCTTGTTCAGTCCATAGGCCTACAGCATGTGGCAAACCGGTGAGCATGTGGCTCTATTAGTATAGGAGATACCTGAAAACATATCACACTTTTCATCATAGTGCTTTTACCAATGCATAAAATGCATGGAAAAGTCATTTCGAATGAATTGTCCTTAGTGTTGTGAGAACGATGACGGGTTAAAATTTTTGGTGGTTTCTTGTTCAGTCCATAGGCCTACAGCATGTGGCAAACCGGTGAGCATGTGACTCTATTAGTATAGGAGATACCTGAAAACATTTTCATCATAGTGCTTTTACCAATGCATAAAATGCATAGAGAAGTCATTTCGAATGAATCGTCCTCAGTGTTGTGAGAACGATGACGGGTTAAAATTTTTGGTGGTTTCTTGTTCAGTCCATAGGCCTACAGCATGTGGTAAACCGGTGAGCATGTGGCTCTATTAGTATAGGAGATACCTGAAAACATATCACACTTTTCATCATAGTGCTTTTACCAATGCATAAAATGCATGGAGAAGTCATTTCGAATGAATCATCCTCAGTGTTGTGAGAACGATGACGGGTTAAAATTTTTGGTGGTTTCTTGTTCAGTCCATAGGCCTACAGCATGTGGCAAACCGGTGAGCATGTGGCTCTATTAGTATAGGAGATACCTGAAAACATCACACTTTTCATCATAGTGCTTTTTCCAATGCATAAAATGCATGGAGAAGTCATTTCGAATGAATCGTCCTCAGTGTTGTGAGAACGATGATGGGTTAAAATTTTTGGTGGTTTCTTGTTCAGTCCATAGGCCTACAGCATGTGGCAAACCGGTGAGCATGTGGCTCTATTAGTATAGGAGATACCTGAAAACATATCACACTTTTCATCATAGTGCTTTTACCAATGCATAAAATGCATGGAGAAGTCATTTCAAATGAATCGTCCTCAGTGTTGTGAGAACGATGACGGCTTAAAATTTTTGGTGGTTTCTGGTTCAGTCCATAGGCCTACAGCATGTGGCAAACCGGTGAGCATGTGGCTCTATTAGTATAGGAGATACCTGAAAACATATCACACTTTTCATCATAGTGCTTTTACCAATGCATAAAATGCATGGAGAAGTTATTTCGAATGAATCGTCCTCAGTGTTGTGAGAACGATGACGGTTTAAAATTTTTGGTGGTTTCTTGTTCAGTCCATAGGCCTACAGCATGTGGCAAACCGGTGAGCATGTGGCTCTATTAGTATAGGAGATACCTGAAAACATATCACACTTTTCATCATAGTGCTTTTACCAATGCATGAAATGCATGGAGAAGTCATTTCGAATGAATCGTCCTCAGTGTTGTGAGAACGATGACGGGTTAAAATTTTTGGTGGTTTCTTGTTCAGTCCATAGGCCTACAGCATGTGGCAAACCGGTGAGCATGTGGCTCTATTAGTATAGGAGATACCTGAAAACATATCACACTTTTCATCATAGTGCTTTTACCAATGCATAAAATGCATGGAGAAGTCATTTCGAATGAATCGTCCTCAGTGTTGTGAGAACGATGACGGGTTAAAATTTTTGGTGGTTTCTTGTTCAGTCCATTGGCCTACAGCATGTGGCAAACCGGTGAGCATGTGGCTCTATTAGTATAGGAGATACCTGAAAACATCACACTTTTCATCATAGTGCTTTTTCCAATGCATAAAATGCATGGAGAAGTCATTTCGAATGAATCGTCCTCAGTGTTGTGAGAACGATGATGGGTTAAAATTTTTGGTGGTTTCTTGTTCAGTCCATAGGCCTACAGCATGTGGCAAACCGGTGAGCATGTGGCTCTATTAGTATAGGAGATACCTGAAAACATATCACACTTTTCATCATAGTGCTTTTACCAATGCATAAAATGCATGGAGAAGTCATTTCAAATGAATCGTCCTCAGTGTTGTGAGAACGATGACGGGTTAAAATTTTTGGTGGTTTCTGGTTCAGTCCATAGGCCTACAGCATGTGGCAAACCGGTGAGCATGTGGCTCTATTAGTATAGGAGATACCTGAAAACATATCACACTTTTCATCATAGTGCTTTTACCAATGCATAAAATGCATGGAGAAGTCATTTCGAATGAATCGTCCTCAGTGTTGTGAGAACGATGACGGGTTAAAATTTTTGGTGGTTTCTTGTTCAGTCCATAGGCCTACAGCATGTGGCAAACCGGTGAGCATATGGCTCTATTAGTATAGGAGATACCTGAAAACATATCACACTTTTCATCATAGTGCTTTTACCAATGCATGAAATGCATGGAAAAGTCATTTCGAATGAATCGTCCTCAGTGTTGTGAGAACGATGATGGGTTAAAATTTTTGGTGGTTTCTTGTTCAGTCCATAGGCCTACAGCATGTGGCAAACCGGTGAGCATGTGGCTCTATTAGTATAGGAGATACCTGAAAACATATCACACTTTTCATCATAGTGCTTTTACCAATGCATAAAATGCATGGAGAAGTCATTTCGAATGAATTGTCCGTAGTGTTGTGAGAACGATGACGGGTTAAAATTTTTGGTGGTTTCTTGTTCAGTCCATAGGCCTACAGCATGTGGCAAACCGGTGAGCATGTGACTCTATTAGTATAGGAGATACCTGAAAACATTTTCATCATAGTGCTTTTACCAATGCATAAAATGCATGGAGAAGTCATTTCGAATGAATCATCCTCAGTGTTGTGAGAACGATGACGGGTTAAAATTTTTGGTGGTTTCTTGTTCAGTCCATAGGCCTACAGCATGTGGCAAACCGGTGAGCATGTGGCTCTATTAGTATAGGAGATACCTGAAAACATCACACTTTTCATCATAGTGCTTTTTCCAATGCATAAAATGCATGGAGAAGTCATTTCGAATGAATCGTCCTCAGTGTTGTGAGAACGATGATGGGTTAAAATTTTTGGTGGTTTCTTGTTCAGTCCATAGGCCTACAGCATGTGGCAAACCGGTGAGCATGTGGCTCTATTAGTATAGGAGATACCTGAAAACATATCACACTTTTCATCATAGTGCTTTTACCAATGCATAAAATGCATGGAGAAGTCATTTCAAATGAATCGTCCTCAGTGTTGTGAGAACGATGACGGGTTAAAATTTTTGGTGGTTTCTGGTTCAGTCCATAGGCCTACAGCATGTGGCAAACCGGTGAGCATGTGGCTCTATTAGTATAGGAGATACCTGAAAACATATCACACTTTTCATCATAGTGCTTTTACCAATGCATAAAATGCATGGAGAAGTTATTTCGAATGAATCGTCCTCAGTGTTGTGAGAACGATGACGGGTTAAAATTTTTGGTGGTTTCTTGTTCAGTCCATAGGCCTACAGCATGTGGCAAACCGGTGAGCATGTGGCTCTATTAGTATAGGAGATACCTGAAAACATATCACACTTTTCATCATAGTGCTTTTACCAATGCATGAAATGCATGGAGAAGTCATTTCGAATGAATCGTCCTCAGTGTTGTGAGAACGATGACGGCTTAAAATTTTTGGTGGTTTCTTGTTCAGTCCATAGGCCTACAGCATGTGGCAAACCGGTGAGCATGTGGCTCTATTAGTATAGGAGATACCTGAAAACATATCACACTTTTCATCATAGTGCTTTTACCAATGCATAAAATGCATGGAGAAGTCATTTCGAATGACTGGTCCTCAGTGTTGTGAGAACGATGACTGGTTAAAATTTTTGGTGGTTTCTTGTTCAGTCCATAGGCCTACAGCATGTGGCAAACCGGTGAGCATGTGGCTCTATTAGTATAGGAGATACCTGAAAACATATCACACTTTTCATCATAGTGCTTTTACCAATGAATGAAATGCATGGAGAAGTCATTTCGAATGAATCGTCCTCAGTGTTGTGAGAACGATGACGGGTTAAAATTTTTGGTGGTTTCTTGTTCAGTCCATAGGCCTACAGCATGTGGCAAACCGGTGAGCATGTGGCTCTATTAGTATAGGAGATACCTGAAAACATATCACACTTTTCATCATAGTGCTTTTACCAATGCATAAAATGCATGGAGAAGTCATTTCGAATGAATCGTCCTCAGTGTTGTGAGAACGATGACGGGTTAAAATTTTTGGTGGTTTCTTGTTCAGTCCATTGGCCTACAGCATGTGGCAATCCGGTGAGCATGTGGCTCTATTAGTATAGGAGATACCTGAAAACATCACACTTTTCATCATAGTGCTTTTACCAATGCATAAAATGCATGGAGAAGTCATTTCAAATGAATCGTCCTCAGTGTTGTGAGAACGATGACGGGTTAAAATTTTTGGTGGTTTCTGGTTCAGTCCATAGGCCTACAGCATGTGGCAAACCGGTGAGCATGTGGCTCTATTAGTATAGGAGATACCTGAAAACATATCACACTTTTCATCATAGTGCTTTTACCAATGCATAAAATGCATGCAGAAGTTATTTCGAATGAATCGTCCTCAGTGTTGTGAGAACGATGACGGGTTAAAATTTTTGGTGGTTTCTTGTTCAGTCCATAGGCCTACAGCATGTGGCAAACCGGTGAGCATGTGGCTCTATTAGTATAGGAGATACCTGAAAACATATCACACTTTTCATCATAGTGCTTTTACCAATGCATGAAATGCATGGAGAAGTCATTTCGAATGAATCGTCCTCAGTGTTGTGAGAACGATGACGGGTTAAAATTTTTGGTGGTTTCTTGTTCAGTCCATAGGCCTACAGCATGTGGCAAACCGGTGAGCATGTGGCTCTATTAGTATAGGAGATACCTGAAAACATATCACACTTTTCATCATAGTGCTTTTACCAATGCATAAAATGCATGGAGAAGTCATTTCGAATGACTGGTCCTCAGTGTTGTGAGAACGATGACTGGTTAAAATTTTTGGTGGTTTCTTGTTCAGTCCATAGGCCTACAGCATGTGGCAAACCGGTGAGCATGTGGCTCTATTAGTATAGGAGATACCTGAAAACATATCACACTTTTCATCATAGTGCTTTTACCAATGAATGAAATGCATGGAGAAGTCATTTCGAATGAATCGTCCTCAGTGTTGTGAGAACGATGACGGGTTAAAATTTTTGGTGGTTTCTTGTTCAGTCCATAGGCCTACAGCATGTGGCAAACCGGTGAGCATGTTGCTCTATTAGTATAGGAGATACCTGAAAACATATCACACTTTTCATCATAGTGCATTTACCAATGCATAAAATGCATGGAGAAGTCATTTCGAATGAATCATCCTCAGTGTTGTGAGAACGATGACGGGTTAAAATTTTTGGTGGTTTCTTGTTCAGTCCATAGGCCTACAGCATGTGGCAAACCGGTGAGCATGTGGCTCTATTAGTATAGGAGATACCTGAAAACATCACACTTTTCATCATAGTGCTTTTTCCAATGCATAAAATGCATGGAGAAGTCATTTCGAATGAATCGTCCTCAGTGTTGTGAGAACGATGATGGGTTAAAATTTTTGGTGGTTTCTTGTTCAGTCCATAGGCCTACAGCATGTGGCAAACCGGTGAGCATGTGGCTCTATTAGTATAGGAGATACCTGAAAACATATCACACTTTTCATCATAGTGCTTTTACCAATGCATAAAATGCATGGAGAAGTCATTTCAAATGAATCGTCCTCAGTGTTGTGAGAACGATGACGGCTTAAAATTTTTGGTGGTTTCTGGTTCAGTCCATAGGCCTACAGCATGTGGCAAACCGGTGAGCATGTGGCTCTATTAGTATAGGAGATACCTGAAAACATATCACACTTTTCATCATAGTGCTTTTACCAATGCATAAAATGCATGGAGAAGTTATTTCGAATGAATCGTCCTCAGTGTTGTGAGAACGATGACGGTTTAAAATTTTTGGTGGTTTCTTGTTCAGTCCATAGGCCTACAGCATGTGGCAAACCGGTGAGCATGTGGCTCTATTAGTATAGGAGATACCTGAAAACATATCACACTTTTCATCATAGTGCTTTTACCAATGCATGAAATGCATGGAGAAGTCATTTCGAATGAATCGTCCTCAGTGTTGTGAGAACGATGACGGGTTAAAATTTTTGGTGGTTTCTTGTTCAGTCCATAGGCCTACAGCATGTGGCAAACCGGTGAGCATGTGGCTCTATTAGTATAGGAGATACCTGAAAACATATCACACTTTTCATCATAGTGCTTTTACTAATGCATAAAATGCATGGAGAAGTCATTTCGAATGAATCGTCCTCAGTGTTGTGAGAACGATGACGGGTTAAAATTTTTGGTGGTTTCTTGTTCAGTCCATTGGCCTACAGCATGTGGCAAACCGGTGAGCATGTGGCTCTATTAGTATAGGAGATACCTGAAAACATCACACTTTTCATCATAGTGCTTTTTCCAATGCATAAAATGCATGGAGAAGTCATTTCGAATGAATCGTCCTCAGTGTTGTGAGAACGATGATGGGTTAAAATTTTTGGTGGTTTCTTGTTCAGTCCATAGGCCTACAGCATGTGGCAAACCGGTGAGCATGTGGCTCTATTAGTATAGGAGATACCTGAAAACATATCACACTTTTCATCATAGTGCTTTTACCAATGCATAAAATGCATGGAGAAGTCATTTCAAATGAATCGTCCTCAGTGTTGTGAGAACGATGACGGGTTAAAATTTTTGGTGGTTTCTGGTTCAGTCCATAGGCCTACAGCATGTGGCAAACCGGTGAGCATGTGGCTCTATTAGTATAGGAGATACCTGAAAACATATCACACTTTTCATCATAGTGCTTTTACCAATGCATAAAATGCATGGAGAAGTCATTTCGAATGAATCGTCCTCAGTGTTGTGAGAACGATGACGGGTTAAAATTTTTGGTGGTTTCTTGTTCAGTCCATAGGCCTACAGCATGTGGCAAACCGGTGAGCATATGGCTCTATTAGTATAGGAGATACCTGAAAACATATCACACTTTTCATCATAGTGCTTTTACCAATGCATGAAATGCATGGAAAAGTCATTTCGAATGAATCGTCCTCAGTGTTGTGAGAACGATGATGGGTTAAAATTTTTGGTGGTTTCTTGTTCAGTCCATAGGCCTACAGCATGTGGCAAACCGGTGAGCATGTGGCTCTATTAGTATAGGAGATACCTGAAAACATATCACACTTTTCATCATAGTGCTTTTACCAATGCATAAAATGCATGGAGAAGTCATTTCGAATGAATTGTCCGTAGTGTTGTGAGAACGATGACGGGTTAAAATTTTTGGTGGTTTCTTGTTCAGTCCATAGGCCTACAGCATGTGGCAAACCGGTGAGCATGTGACTCTATTAGTATAGGAGATACCTGAAAACATTTTCATCATAGTGCTTTTACCAATGCATAAAATGCATGGAGAAGTCATTTCGAATGAATCATCCTCAGTGTTGTGAGAACGATGACGGGTTAAAATTTTTGGTGGTTTCTTGTTCAGTCCATAGGCCTACAGCATGTGGCAAACCGGTGAGCATGTGGCTCTATTAGTATAGGAGATACCTGAAAACATCACACTTTTCATCATAGTGCTTTTTCCAATGCATAAAATGCATGGAGAAGTCATTTCGAATGAATCGTCCTCAGTGTTGTGAGAACGATGATGGGTTAAAATTTTTGGTGGTTTCTTGTTCAGTCCATAGGCCTACAGCATGTGGCAAACCGGTGAGCATGTGGCTCTATTAGTATAGGAGATACCTGAAAACATATCACACTTTTCATCATAGTGCTTTTACCAATGCATAAAATGCATGGAGAAGTCATTTCAAATGAATCGTCCTCAGTGTTGTGAGAACGATGACGGGTTAAAATTTTTGGTGGTTTCTGGTTCAGTCCATAGGCCTACAGCATGTGGCAAACCGGTGAGCATGTGGCTCTATTAGTATAGGAGATACCTGAAAACATATCACACTTTTCATCATAGTGCTTTTACCAATGCATAAAATGCATGGAGAAGTTATTTCGAATGAATCGTCCTCAGTGTTGTGAGAACGATGACGGGTTAAAATTTTTGGTGGTTTCTTGTTCAGTCCATAGGCCTACAGCATGTGGCAAACCGGTGAGCATGTGGCTCTATTAGTATAGGAGATACCTGAAAACATATCACACTTTTCATCATAGTGCTTTTACCAATGCATGAAATGCATGGAGAAGTCATTTCGAATGAATCGTCCTCAGTGTTGTGAGAACGATGACGGCTTAAAATTTTTGGTGGTTTCTTGTTCAGTCCATAGGCCTACAGCATGTGGCAAACCGGTGAGAATGTGGCTCTATTAGTATAGGAGATACCTGAAAACATATCACACTTTTCATCATAGTGCTTTTACCAATGCATAAAATGCATGGAGAAGTCATTTCGAATGACTGGTCCTCAGTGTTGTGAGAACGATGACTGGTTAAAATTTTTGGTGGTTTCTTGTTCAGTCCATAGGCCTACAGCATGTGGCAAACCGGTGAGCATGTGGCTCTATTAGTATAGGAGATACCTGAAAACATATCACACTTTTCATCATAGTGCTTTTACCAATGAATGAAATGCATGGAGAAGTCATTTCGAATGAATCGTCCTCAGTGTTGTGAGAACGATGACGGGTTAAAATTTTTGGTGGTTTCTTGTTCAGTCCATAGGCCTACAGCATGTGGCAAACCGGTGAGCATGTGGCTCTATTAGTATAGGAGATACCTGAAAACATATCACACTTTTCATCATAGTGCTTTTACCAATGCATAAAATGCATGGAGAAGTCATTTCGAATGAATCGTCCTCAGTGTTGTGAGAACGATGACGGGTTAAAATTTTTGGTGGTTTCTTGTTCAGTCCATTGGCCTACAGCATGTGGCAATCCGGTGAGCATGTGGCTCTATTAGTATAGGAGATACCTGAAAACATCACACTTTTCATCATAGTGCTTTTTCCAATGCATAAAATGCATGGAGAAGTCATTTCGAATGAATCGTCCTCAGTGTTGTGAGAACGATGACGGGTTAAAATTTTTGGTGGTTTCTTGTTCAGTCCATAGGCCTACAGCATGTGGCAAACCGGTGAGCATGTGGCTCTATTAGTATAGGAGATACCTGAAAACATATCACACTTTTCATCATAGTGCTTTTACCAATGCATAAAATGCATGGAGAAGTCATTTCGAATGAATCGTCCTCAGTGTTGTGAGAACGATGACGGGTTAAAATTTTTGGTGGTTTCTTGTTCAGTCCATTGGCCTACAGCATGTGGCAAACCGGTGAGCATGTGGCTCTATTAGTATAGGAGATACCTGAAAACATCACACTTTTCATCATAGTGCTTTTTCCAATGCATAAAATGCATGGAGAAGTCATTTCGAATGAATCGTCCTCAGTGTTGTGAGAACGATGATGGGTTAAAATTTTTGGTGGTTTCTTGTTCAGTCCATAGGCCTACAGCATGTGGCAAACCGGTGAGCATGTGGCTCTATTAGTATAGGAGATACCTGAAAACATATCACACTTTTCATCATAGTGCTTTTACCAATGCATAAAATGCATGGAGAAGTCATTTCAAATGAATCGTCCTCAGTGTTGTGAGAACGATGACGGGTTAAAATTTTTGGTGGTTTCTGGTTCAGTCCATAGGCCTACAGCATGTGGCAAACCGGTGAGCATGTGGCTCTATTAGTATAGGAGATACCTGAAAACATATCACACTTTTCATCATAGTGCTTTTACCAATGCATAAAATGCATGGAGAAGTCATTTCGAATGAATCGTCCTCAGTGTTGTGAGAACGATGACGGGTTAAAATTTTTGGTGGTTTCTTGTTCAGTCCATAGGCCTACAGCATGTGGCAAACCGGTGAGCATATGGCTCTATTAGTATAGGAGATACCTGAAAACATATCACACTTTTCATCATAGTGCTTTTACCAATGCATGAAATGCATGGAAAAGTCATTTCGAATGAATCGTCCTCAGTGTTGTGAGAACGATGATGGGTTAAAATTTTTGGTGGTTTCTTGTTCAGTCCATAGGCCTACAGCATGTGGCAAACCGGTGAGCATGTGGCTCTATTAGTATAGGAGATACCTGAAAACATATCACACTTTTCATCATAGTGCTTTTACCAATGCATAAAATGCATGGAGAAGTCATTTCGAATGAATTGTCCGTAGTGTTGTGAGAACGATGACGGGTTAAAATTTTTGGTGGTTTCTTGTTCAGTCCATAGGCCTACAGCATGTGGCAAACCGGTGAGCATGTGACTCTATTAGTATAGGAGATACCTGAAAACATTTTCATCATAGTGCTTTTACCAATGCATAAAATGCATGGAGAAGTCATTTCGAATGAATCATCCTCAGTGTTGTGAGAACGATGACGGGTTAAAATTTTTGGTGGTTTCTTGTTCAGTCCATAGGCCTACAGCATGTGGCAAACCGGTGAGCATGTGGCTCTATTAGTATAGGAGATACCTGAAAACATCACACTTTTCATCATAGTGCTTTTTCCAATGCATAAAATGCATGGAGAAGTCATTTCGAATGAATCGTCCTCAGTGTTGTGAGAACGATGATGGGTTAAAATTTTTGGTGGTTTCTTGTTCAGTCCATAGGCCTACAGCATGTGGCAAACCGGTGAGCATGTGGCTCTATTAGTATAGGAGATACCTGAAAACATATCACACTTTTCATCATAGTGCTTTTACCAATGCATAAAATGCATGGAGAAGTCATTTCAAATGAATCGTCCTCAGTGTTGTGAGAACGATGACGGGTTAAAATTTTTGGTGGTTTCTGGTTCAGTCCATAGGCCTACAGCATGTGGCAAACCGGTGAGCATGTGGCTCTATTAGTATAGGAGATACCTGAAAACATATCACACTTTTCATCATAGTGCTTTTACCAATGCATAAAATGCATGGAGAAGTTATTTCGAATGAATCGTCCTCAGTGTTGTGAGAACGATGACGGGTTAAAATTTTTGGTGGTTTCTTGTTCAGTCCATAGGCCTACAGCATGTGGCAAACCGGTGAGCATGTGGCTCTATTAGTATAGGAGATACCTGAAAACATATCACACTTTTCATCATAGTGCTTTTACCAATGCATGAAATGCATGGAGAAGTCATTTCGAATGAATCGTCCTCAGTGTTGTGAGAACGATGACGGCTTAAAATTTTTGGTGGTTTCTTGTTCAGTCCATAGGCCTACAGCATGTGGCAAACCGGTGAGAATGTGGCTCTATTAGTATAGGAGATACCTGAAAACATATCACACTTTTCATCATAGTGCTTTTACCAATGCATAAAATGCATGGAGAAGTCATTTCGAATGACTGGTCCTCAGTGTTGTGAGAACGATGACTGGTTAAAATTTTTGGTGGTTTCTTGTTCAGTCCATAGGCCTACAGCATGTGGCAAACCGGTGAGCATGTGGCTCTATTAGTATAGGAGATACCTGAAAACATATCACACTTTTCATCATAGTGCTTTTACCAATGAATGAAATGCATGGAGAAGTCATTTCGAATGAATCGTCCTCAGTGTTGTGAGAACGATGACGGGTTAAAATTTTTGGTGGTTTCTTGTTCAGTCCATAGGCCTACAGCATGTGGCAAACCGGTGAGCATGTGGCTCTATTAGTATAGGAGATACCTGAAAACATATCACACTTTTCATCATAGTGCTTTTACCAATGCATAAAATGCATGGAGAAGTCATTTCGAATGAATCGTCCTCAGTGTTGTGAGAACGATGACGGGTTAAAATTTTTGGTGGTTTCTTGTTCAGTCCATTGGCCTACAGCATGTGGCAATCCGGTGAGCATGTGGCTCTATTAGTATAGGAGATACCTGAAAACATCACACTTTTCATCATAGTGCTTTTTCCAATGCATAAAATGCATGGAGAAGTCATTTCGAATGAATCGTCCTCAGTGTTGTGAGAACGATGATGGGTTAAAATTTTTGGTGGTTTCTTGTTCAGTCCATAGGCCTACAGCATGTGGCAAACCGGTGAGCATGTGGCTCTATTAGTATAGGAGATACCTGAAAACATATCACACTTTTCATCATAGTGCTTTTACCAATGCATAAAATGCATGGAGAAGTCATTTCAAATGAATCGTCCTCAGTGTTGTGAGAACGATGACGGGTTAAAATTTTTGGTGGTTTCTGGTTCAGTCCATAGGCCTACAGCATGTGGCAAACCGGTGAGCATGTGGCTCTATTAGTATAGGAGATACCTGAAAACATATCACACTTTTCATCATAGTGCTTTTACCAATGCATAAAATGCATGCAGAAGTTATTTCGAATGAATCGTCCTCAGTGTTGTGAGAACGATGACGGGTTAAAATTTTTGGTGGTTTCTTGTTCAGTCCATAGGCCTACAGCATGTGGCAAACCGGTGAGCATGTGGCTCTATTAGTATAGGAGATACCTGAAAACATATCACACTTTTCATCATAGTGCTTTTACCAATGCATGAAATGCATGGAGAAGTCATTTCGAATGAATCGTCCTCAGTGTTGTGAGAACGATGACGGGTTAAAATTTTTGGTGGTTTCTTGTTCAGTCCATAGGTTTACAGCATGTGGCAAACCGATGAGTTTGTGGCTCTATTAGTATAGGACTTACCTGAAAACATATCACACTTTTCATCATAGTGCTTTTACCAATGCATAAAATGCATGGAGAAGTCATTTCGAATGACTGGTCCTCAGTGTTGTGAGAACGATGACTGGTTAAAATTTTTGGTGGTTTCTTGTTCAGTCCATAGGCCTACAGCATGTGGCAAACCGGTGAGCATGTGGCTCTATTAGTATAGGAGATACCTGAAAACATATCACACTTTTCATCATAGTGCTTTTACCAATGCATGAAATGCATGGAGAAGTCATTTCGAATGAATCGTCCTCAGTGTTGTGAGAACGATGACGGGTTAAAATTTTTGGTGGTTTCTTGTTCAGTCCATAGGCCTACAGCATGTGGCAAACCGGTGAGCATATGGCTCTATTAGTATAGGAGATACCTGAAAACATATCACACTTTTCATCATAGTGCTTTTACCAATGCATGAAATGCATGGAGAAGTCATTTCGAATGAATCGTCCTCAGTGTTGTGAGAAAGATGATGGGTTAAAATTTTTGGTGGTTTCTTGTTCAGTCCATAGGCCTACAGCATGTGGCAAACCGGTGAGCATGTGGCTCTATTAGTATAGGAGATACCTGAAAACATATCACACTTTTCATCATAGTGCTTTTACCAATGCATAAAATGCATGGAGAAGTCATTTCGAATGAATTGTCCTTAGTGTTGTGAGAACGATGACGGGTTAAAATTTTTGGTGGTTTCTTGTTCAGTCCATAGGCCTACAGCATGTGGCAAACCGGTGAGCATGTGACTCTATTAGTATAGGAGATACCTGAAAACATTTTCATCATCGTGCTTTTACCAATGCATAAAATGCATAGAGAAGTCATTTCGAATGAATCGTCCTCAGTGTTGTGAGAACGATGACGGGTTAAAATTTTTGGTGGTTTCTTGTTCAGTCCATAGGCCTACAGCATGTGGCAAACCGGTGAGCATGTGGCTCTATTAGTATAGGAGATACCTGAAAACATATCACACTTTTCATCATAGTGCTTTTACCAATGCATAAAATGCATGGAGAAGTCATTTCGAATGAATCGTCCTCAGTGCTGTGAGAACGATGACAGGTTAAAATTTTTGGTGGTTTCTTGTTCATTCCATAGGCCTACAGCATGTGGCAAACCGGTGAGCATGTGGCTCTATTAGTATAGGAGATACCTGAAAACATATCACACTTTTCATCATAGTGCTTTTACCAATGCATAAAATGCATGGAGAAGTCATTTCGAATGAATCGTCCTCAGTGTTGTGAGAACGATGACGGGTTAAAATTTTTGGTGGTTTCTTGTTCAGTCCATAGGCCTACAGCATGTGGCAAACCGGTGAGCATGTGGCTCTATTAGTATAGGAGATACCTGAAAACATATCACACTTTTCATCATAGTGCTTTTACCAATGCATAAAATGCATGGAGAAGTCATTTCGAATTAATCGTCCTCAGTGTTGTGAGAACGATGACGGGTTAAAATGTATGGTGGTTTCTTGTTCAGTTCATAGGCCTACAGCATGTGGCAAACCGGTGAGCATGTGGCTCTTTTAGTATAGGAGATACCTGAAAACATATCACACTTTTCATCATAGTGCTTTTACCAATACATAAAATGCATGGAGAAGTCATTTCGAATGAATCGTCCTCAGTGTTGTGAGAACGATGACGGGTTAAAATTTTTGGTGGTTTCTTGTTCAGTCCATAGGCCTACAGCATGTGGCAAACCGGTGAGCATGTGGCTCTATTAGTATAGGAGATACCTGAAAACATCACACTTTTCATCATAGTGCTTTTACCAATGCATAAAATGCATGGAGAAGTCATTTCGAATGAATCGTCCTCAGTGTTGTGAGAACGATGATGGGTTAAAATTTTTGGTGGTTTCTTGTTCAGTCCATAGGCCTACAGCATGTGGCAAACCGGTGAGCACGTGGCTCTATTAGTATAGGAGATACCTGAAAACATATCACACTTTTCATCATAGTGCTTTTACCAATGCATAAAATGCATGGAGAAGTTATTTCGAATGAATCGTCCTCAGTATTGAGAGAACGATGACGGGTTAAAATTTTTGGTGGTTTCTTGTTCAGTCCATAGGCCTACAGCATGTGGCAAATCGGTGAGTATGTGGCTCTATTAGTATAGGAGATACCTGAAAACATATCACACTTTTCATCATAGTGCTTTTACCAATGCATGAAATGCATGGAGAAGTCATTTCGAATGAATCGTCCTCAGTGTTGTGAGAATGATGACGGGTTAAAATTTTTGGTGGTTTCGTGTTCAGTCCATAGGCCTACAGCATGTGGCAAACTGGTGAGCATGTGGCTCTATTAGTATAGGAGATACCTGAAAGCATATCACACTTTTCATCATAGTGCTTTTACCAATGCATAAAATGCATGGAGAAGTCATTTCGAATGAATCGTCCTCAGTGTTGTGAGAACGATGACGGGTTAAAATTTTTGGTGGTTTCTTGTTCAGTCCATAGGCCTACAGCATGTGGCAAACCGGTGAGCATGTGGCTCTATTAGTATAGGAGATACCTGAAAACATATCACAATTTTCATCATAGTGCTTTTACCAATGCATGAAATGCATGGAAAAGTCATTTCGAATGAATCGTCCTCAGTGTTGTGAGAACGATGATGGGTTAAAATTTTTGGTGGTTTCTTGTTCAGTCCATAGGCCTACAGCATGTGGCAAACCGGTGAGCATGTGGCTCTATTAGTATAGGAGATACCTGAAAACATATCACACTTTTCATCATAGTGCTTTTACCAATGCATAAAATGCATGGAGAAGTCATTTCGAATGAATTGTCCTTAGTGTTGTGAGAACGATGACGGGTTAAAATTTTTGGTGGTTTCTTGTTCAGTCCATAGGCCTACAGCATGTGGCAAACCGGTGAGCATGTGACTCTATTAGTATAGGAGATAACTGAAAACATTTTCATCATAGTGCTTTTACCAATGCATAAAATGCATAGAGAAGTCATTTCGAATGAATCGTCCTCAGTGTTGTGAGAACGATGACGGGTTAAAATTTTTGGTGGTTTCTTGTTCAGTCCATAGGCCTACAGCATGTGGTAAACCGGTGAGCATGTGGCTCTATTAGTATAGGAGATACCTGAAAACATATCACACTTTTCATCATAGTGCTTTTACCAATGCATAAAATGCATGGAGAAGTCATTTCGAATGAATCGTCCTCAGTGCTGTGAGAACGATGACAGGTTAAAATTTTTGGTGGTTTCTTGTTCAGTCCATAGGCCTACAGCATGTGGCAAACCGGTGAGCATGTTGCTCTATTAGTATAGGAGATACCTGAAAACATATCACACTTTTCATCATAGTGCTTTTACCAATGCATAAAATGCATGGAGAAGTCATTTCGAATGAATCATCCTCAGTGTTGTGAGAACGATGACGGGTTAAAATTTTTGGTGGTTTCTTGTTCAGTCCATAGGCCTACAGCATGTGGCAAACCGGTGAGCATGTGGCTCTATTAGTATAGGAGATACCTGAAAACATATCACACTTTTCATCATAGTGCTTTTACCAATGCATGAAATGCATGGAGAAGTCATTTCGAATGAATCGTCCTCAGTGTTGTGAGAACGATGACGGGTTAAAATTTTTGGTGGTTTCTTGTTCAGTCCATAGGCCTACAGCATGTGGCAAACCGGTGAGCATATGGCTCTATTAGTATAGGAGATACCTGAAAACATATCACACTTTTCATCATAGTGCTTTTACCAATGCATGAAATGCATGGAGAAGTCATTTCGAATGAATCGTCCTCAGTGTTGTGAGAAAGATGATGGGTTAAAATTTTTGGTGGTTTCTTGTTCAGTCCATAGGCCTACAGCATGTGGCAAACCGGTGAGCATGTGACTCTATTAGTATAGGAGATACCTGAAAACATTTTCATCATCGTGCTTTTACCAATGCATAAAATGCATAGAGAAGTCATTTCGAATGAATCGTCCTCAGTGTTGTGAGAACGATGACGGGTTAAAATTTTTGGTGGTTTCTTGTTCAGTCCATAGGCCTACAGCATGTGGCAAACCGGTGAGCATGTGGCTCTATTAGTATAGGAGATACCTGAAAACATATCACACTTTTCATCATAGTGCTTTTACCAACGCATAAAATGCATGGAGAAGTCATTTCGAATGAATCGTCCTCAGTGCTGTGAGAACGATGACAGGTTAAAATTTTTGGTGGTTTCTTGTTCATTCCATAGGCCTACAGCATGTGGCAAACCGGTGAGCATGTGGCTCTATTAGTATAGGAGATACCTGAAAACATATCACACTTTTCATCATAGTGCTTTTACCAATGCATAAAATGAATGGAGAAGTCATTTCGAATGAATCGTCCTCAGTGTTGTGAGAACGATGACGGGTTAAAATTTTTGGTGGTTTCTTGTTCAGTCCATAGGCCTACAGCATGTGGCAAACCGGTGAGCATGTGGCTCTATTAGTATAGGAGATACCTGAAAACATATCACACTTTTCATCATAGTGCTTTTACCAATGCATAAAATGCATGGAGAAGTCATTTCGAATTAATCGTCCTCAGTGTTGTGAGAACGATGACGGGTTAAAATGTATGGTGGTTTCTTGTTCAGTTCATAGGCCTACAGCATGTGGCAAACCGGTGAGCATGTGGCTCTTTTAGTATAGGAGATACCTGAAAACACATCACACTTTTCATCATAGTGCTTTTACCAATACATAAAATGCATGGAGAAGTCATTTCGAATGAATCGTCCTCAGTGTTGTGAGAACGATGACGGGTTAAAATTTTTGGTGGTTTCTTGTTCAGTCCATAGGCCTACAGCATGTGGCAAACCGGTGAGCATGTGGCTCTATTAGTATAGGAGATACCTGAAAACATCACACTTTTCATCATAGTGCTTTTACCAATGCATAAAATGCATGGAGAAGTCATTTCGAATGAATCGTCCTCAGTGTTGTGAGAACGATGATGGGTTAAAATTTTTGGTGGTTTCTTGTTCAGTCCATAGGCCTACAGCATGTGGCAAACCGGTGAGCACGTGGCTCTATTAGTATAGGAGATACCTGAAAACATATCACACTTTTCATCATAGTGCTTTTACCAATGCATAAAATGCATGGAGAAGTCATTTCGAATGAATTGTCCTTAGTGTTGTGAGAACGATGACGGCTTAAAATTTTTGGTGGTTTCTTGTTCAGTCCATAGGCCTACAGCATGTGGCAAACCGGTGAGCATGTGACTCTATTAGTATAGGAGATACCTGAAAACATTTTCATCATAGTGCTTTTACCAATGCATAAAATGCATAGAGAAGTCATTTCGAATGAATCGTCCTCAGTGTTGTGAGAACGATGACGGGTTAAAATTTTTGGTGGTTTCTTGTTCAGTCCATAGGCCTACAGCATGTGGTAAACCGGTGAGCATGTGGCTCTATTAGTATAGGAGATACCTGAAAACATATCACACTTTTCATCATAGTGCTTTTACCAATGCATGAAATGCATGGAGAAGTCATATCGAATGAATCGTCCTCAGTGTTGTGAGAACGATGACGGGTTAAATTTTTTGGTGGTTTCTTGTTCAGTCCATAGGTTTACAGCATGTGGCAAACCTGTGAGTATGTGGCTCTATTAGTATAGGAGATACCTGAAAACATATCACACTTTTCATCATAGTGCTTTTACCAATGCATAAAATGCATGGAGAAGTCATTTCGAATGAATCGTCCTCAGTGTTGTGAGAACGATGACGGGTTAAAAATTTTGGTGGTTTCTTGTTCAGTCCATAGGCCTACAGCATGTGGCAAACCGGTGAGCATGTGGCTCTATTAGTATAGGAGATACCTGAAAACATATCACAGTTTTCATCATAGTGCTTTTACCAATGCATAAAATGCATGGAGAAGTCATTTCGAATGAATCGTCCTCAGTGTTGTGAGAACGATGACGGGTTAAAATTTTTGGTGGTTTCTTGTTCAGTCCATAGGCCTACAGCATGTGGCAAACCGGTGAGCATATGGCTCTATTAGTATAGGAGATACCTGAAAACATATCACACTTTTTCATCATAGTGCTTTTACCAATGCATGAAATGCATGGAAAAGTCATTTCGAATGAATCGTCCTCAGTGTTGTGAGAACGATGATGGGTTAAAATTTTTGGTGGTTTCTTGTTCAGTCCATAGGCCTACAGCATGTGGCAAATTGGTGAGCATGTGGCTCTATTAGTATAGGAGATACCTGAAAACATATCACACTTTTCATCATAGTGCTTTTACCAATGCATAAAATGCATGAAGAAGTCATTTCGAATGAATCGTCCTTAGTGTTGTGAGAACGATGACGGGTTAAAATTTTTGGTGGTTTCTTGTTCAGTCCATAGGCCTACAGCATGTGGCAAACCGGTGAGCATGTGACTCTATTAGTATAGGAGATACCTGAAAACATTTTCATCATAGTGCTTTTACCAATGCATAAAATGCATAGAGAAGTCATTTCGAATGAATCGTCCTCAGTGTTGTGAGAACGATGACGGGTTAAAATTTTTGGTGGTTTCTTGTTCAGTCCATAGGCCTACAGCATGTGGTAAACCGGTGAGCATGTGGCTCTATTAGTATAGGAGATACCTGAAAACATATCACACTTTTCATCATAGTGCTTTTACCAATGCATAAAATGCATGGAGAAGTCATTTCGAATGAATCGTCCTCAGTGCTGTGAGAACGATGACAGGTTAAAATTTTTGGTGGTTTCTTGTTCAGTCCATAGGCCTACAGCATGTGGCAAACCGGTGAGCATGTTGCTCTATTAGTATAGGAGATACCTGAAAACATATCACACTTTTCATCATAGTGCTTTTACCAATGCATAAAATGCATGGAGAAGTCATTTCGAATGAATCATCCTCAGTGTTGTGAGAACGATGACGGGTTAAAATTTTTGGTGGTTTCTTGTTCAGTCCATAGGCCTACAGCATGTGGCAAACCGGTGAGCATGTGGCTCTATTAGTATAGGAGATACCTGAAAACATATCACACTTTTCATCATAGTGCTTTTACCAATGCATAAAATGCATGGAGAAGTCATTTCGAATGAATCGTCCTCAGTATTGTGAGAACGATGACGGGTTAAAATGTTTGGTGGTTTCTTGTTCAGTCCATAGGCCTACAGCATGTGGCAAACCGGTGAGCATGTGGCTCTATTAGTATAGGAGATACCTGAAAACATATCACACTTTTCATCATAGTGCTTTTACCAATGCATAAAATGCATAGAGAAGTCATTTCGAATGAATCGTTCTCAGTGTTGTGAGAACGATGACGGGTTAAAATTTTTGGTGGTTTCTTGTTCAGTCCATAGGCCTACAGCATGTGGTAAACCTGTGAGTATGTGGCTCTATTAGTATAGGAGATACCTGAAAACATATCACACTTTTCATCATAGTGCTTTTACCAATGCATAAAATGCATGGAGAAGTCATTTCGAATGAATCGTCCTCAGTGTTGTGAGAACGATGACGGGTTAAAAATTTTGGTGGTTTCTTGTTCAGTCCATAGGCCTACAGCATGTGGCAAACCGGTGAGCATGTGGCTCTATTAGTATAGGAGATACCTGAAAACATATCACAGTTTTCATCATAGTGCTTTTACCAATGCATAAAATGCATGGAGAAGTCATTTCGAATGAATCGTCCTCAGTGTTGTGAGAACGATGACGGGTTAAAATTTTTGGTGGTTTCTTGTTCAGTCCATAGGCCTACAGCATGTGGCAAACCGGTGAGCATATGGCTCTATTAGTATAGGAGATACCTGAAAACATATCACACTTTTCATCATAGTGCTTTTACCAATGCATGAAATGCATGGAATAGTCATTTCGAATGAATCGTCCTCAGTGTTGTGAGAACGATGATGGGTTAAAATTTTTGGTGGTTTCTTGTTCAGTCCATAGGCCTACAGCATGTGGCAAACCGGTGAGCATGTGGCTCTATTAGTATAGGAGATACCTGAAAACATATCACACTTTTCATCATAGTGCTTTTACCAATGCATAAAATGCATGGAGAAGTCATTTCGAATGAATTGTCCTTAGTGTTGTGAGAACGATGACGGGTTAAAATTTTTGGTGGTTTCTTGTTCAGTCCATAGGCCTACAGCATGTGGCAAACCGGTGAGCATGTGACTCTATTAGTATAGGAGATACCTGAAAACATTTTCATCATAGTGCTTTTACCAATGCATAAAATGCATAGAGAAGTCATTTCGAATGAATCGTCCTCAGTGTTGTGAGAACGATGACGGGTTAAAATTTTTGGTGGTTTCTTGTTCAGTCCATAGGCCTACAGCATGTGGTAAACCGGTGAGCATGTGGCTCTATTAGTATAGGAGATACCTGAAAACATATCACACTTTTCATCATAGTGCTTTTACCAATGCATAAAATGCATGGAGAAGTCATTTCGAATGAATCGTCCTCAGTGCTGTGAGAACGATGACAGGTTAAAATTTTTGGTGGTTTCTTGTTCAGTCCATAGGCCTACAGCATGTGGCAAACCGGTGAGCATGTTGCTCTATTAGTATATGAGATACCTGAAAACATATCACACTTTTCATCATAGTGCTTTTACCAATGCATAAAATGCATGGAGAAGTCATTTCGAATGAACCATCCTCAGTGTTGTGAGAACGATGACGGGTTAAAATTTTTGGTGGTTTCTTGTTCAGTCCATAGGCCTACAGCATGTGGCAAACCGGTGAGCATGTGGCTCTATTAGTATAGGAGATACCTGAAAACATATCACACTTTTCATCATAGTGCTTTTACCAATGCATAAAATGCATGGAGAAGTCATTTTGAATGAATCGTCCTCAGTGTTGTGAGAACGATGACGGGTTAAAATGTTTGGTGGTTTCTTGTTCAGTCCATAGGCCTACAGCATGTGGCAAACCGGTGAGCATGTGGCTCTATTAGTATAGGAGATACCTGAAAACATCACACTTTTCATCATAGTGCTTTTTCCAATGCATAAAATGCATGGAGAAGTCATTTCGAATGAATCGTCCTCAGTGTTGTGAGAACGATGATGGGTTAAAATTTTTGGTGGTTTCTTGTTCAGTCCATAGGCCTACAGCATGTGGCAAACCGGTGAGCATGTGGCTCTATTAGTATAGGAGATACCTGAAAACATATCACACTTTTCATCATAGTGCTTTTACCAATGCATAAAATGCATGGAGAAGTCATTTCAAATGAATCGTCCTCAGTGTTGTGAGAACGATGACGGGTTAAAATTTTTGGTGGTTTCTGGTTCAGTCCATAGGCCTACAGCATGTGGCAAACCGGTGAGCATGTGGCTCTATTAGTATAGGAGATACCTGAAAACATATCACACTTTTCATCATAGTGCTTTTACCAATGCATAAAATGCATGGAGAAGTCATTTCGAATGACTGGTCCTCAGTGTTGTGAGAACGATGACGGGTTAAAATTTTTGGTGGTTTCTTGTTCAGTCCATAGGCCTACAGCATGTGGCAAACCGGTGAGCATGTGGCTCTATTAGTATAGGAGATACCTGAAAACATATCACACTTTTCATCATAGTGCTTTTACCAATGCATAAAATGCATGGAGAAGTCATTTCGAATGACTGGTCCTCAGTGTTGTGAGAACGATGACGGGTTAAAATTTTTGGTGGTTTCTTGTTCAGTCCATAGGCCTACAGCATGTGGCAAACCGGTGAGCATGTGACTCTATTAGTATAGGAGATACCTGAAAACATTTTCATCATAGTGCTTTTAACAATGCATAAAATGCATAGAGAAGTCATTTCGAATGAATCGTCCTCAGTGTTGTGAGAACGATGACGGGTTAAAATTTTTGGTGGTTTCTTGTTCAGTCCATAGGCCTACAGCATGTGGTAAACCGGTGAGCATGTGGCTCTATTAGTATAGGAGATACCTGAAAACATATCACACTTTTCATCATAGTGCTTTTACCAATGCATAAAATGCATGGAGAAGTCATTTCGAATGAATCGTCCTCAGTGCTGTGAGAACGATGACAGGTTAAAATTTTTGGTGGTTTCTTGTTCAGTCCATAGGCCTACAGCATGTGGCAAACCGGTGAGCATGTTGCTCTATTAGTATAGGAGATACCTGAAAACATATCACACTTTTCATCATAGTGCTTTTACCAATGCATAAAATGCATGGAGAAGTCATTTCGAATGAATCATCCTCAGTGTTGTGAGAACGATGACGGGTTAAAATTTTTGGTGGTTTCTTGTTCAGTCCATAGGCCTACAGCATGTGGCAAACCGGTGAGCATGTGGCTCTATTAGTATAGGAGATACCTGAAAACATATCACACTTTTCATCATAGTGCTTTTACCAATGCATAAAATGCATGGAGAAGTCATTTTGAATGAATCGTCCTCAGTATTGTGAGAACGATGACGGGTTAAAATGTTTGGTGGTTTCTTGTTCAGTCCATAGGCCTACAGCATGTGGCAAACCGGTGAGCATGTGGCTCTATTAGTATAGGAGATACCTGAAAACATATCACACTTTTCATCATAGTGCTTTTACCAATGCATAAAATGCATGGAGAAGTCATTTCGAATGAATCGTCCTCAGTGTTGTGAGAACGATGACGGGTTAAAATTTTTGGTGGTTTCTTGTTCAGTCCATTGGCCTACAGCATGTGGCAAACCGGTGAGCATGTGGCTCTATTAGTATAGGAGATACCTGAAAACATCACACTTTTCATCATAGTGCTTTTTCCAATGCATAAAATGCATGGAGAAGTCATTTCGAATGAATCGTCCTCAGTGTTGTGAGAACGATGATGGGTTAAAATTTTTGGTGGTTTCTTGTTCAGTCCATAGGCCTACAGCATGTGGCAAACCGGTGAGCATGTGGCTCTATTAGTATAGGAGATACCTGAAAACATATCACACTTTTCATCATAGTGCTTTTACCAATGCATAAAATGCATGGAGAAGTTATTTCGAATGAATCGTCCTCAGTGTTGTGAGAACGATGACGGGTTAAAATTTTTGGTGGTTTCTTGTTCAGTCCATAGGCCTACAGCATGTGGCAAACCGGTGAGCATGTGGCTCTATTAGTATAGGAGATACCTGAAAACATATCACACTTTTCATCATAGTGCTTTTACCAATGCATGAAATGCATGGAGAAGTCATTTCGAATGAATCGTCCTCAGTGTTGTGAGAACGATGACGGGTTAAAATTTTTGGTGGTTTCTTGTTCAGTCCATAGGCCTACAGCATGTGGCAAACCGGTGAGCATGTGGCTCTATTAGTATAGGAGATACCTGAAAACATATCACACTTTTCATCATAGTGCTTTTACCAATGCATAAAATGCATGGAGAAGTCATTTCGAATGACTGGTCCTCAGTGTTGTGAGAACGATGACTGGTTAAAATTTTTGGTGGTTTCTTGTTCAGTCCATAGGCCTACAGCATGTGGCAAACCGGTGAGCATGTGACTCTATTAGTATAGGAGATACCTGAAAACATTTTCATCATAGTGCTTTTACCAATGCATAAAATGCATGGAGAAGTTATTTCGAATGAATCGTCCTCAGTGTTGTGAGAACGATGACGGGTTAAAATTTTTGGTGGTTTCTTGTTCAGTCCATAGGCCTACAGCATGTGGTAAACCGGTGAGCATGTGGCTCTATTAGTATAGGAGATACCTGAAAACATATCACACTTTTCATCATAGTGCTTTTACCAATGCATAAAATGCATGGAGAAGTCATTTCGAATGAATCGTCCTCAGTGCTGTGAGAACGATGACAGGTTAAAATTTTTGGTGGTTTCTTGTTCAGTCCATAGGCCTACAGCATGTGGCATACCGGTGAGCATGTTGCTCTATTAGTATAGGAGATACCTGAAAACATATCACACTTTTCATCATAGTGCTTTTACCAATGCATAAAATGCATGGAGAAGTCATTTCGAATGAATCATCCTCAGTGTTGTGAGAACGATGACGGGTTAAAATTTTTGGTGGTTTCTTGTTCAGTCCATAGGCCTACAGCATGTGGCAAACCGGTGAGCATGTGGCTCTATTAGTATAGGAGATACCTGAAAACATATCACACTTTTCATCATAGTGCTTTTACCAATGCATAAAATGCATGGAGAAGTCATTTTGAATGAATCGTCCTCAGTATTGTGAGAACGATGACGGGTTAAAATGTTTGGTGGTTTCTTGTTCAGTCCATAGGCCTACAGCATGTGGCAAACCGGTGAGCATGTGGCTCTATTAGTATAGGAGATACCTGAAAACATATCACACTTTTCATCATAGTGCTTTTACCAATGCATAAAATGCATGGAGAAGTCATTTCGAATGAATCGTCCTCAGTGTTGTGAGAACGATGACGGGTTAAAATTTTTGGTGGTTTCTTGTTCAGTCCATTGGCCTACAGCATGTGGCAAACCGGTGAGCATGTGGCTCTATTAGTATAGGAGATACCTGAAAACATCACACTTTTCATCATAGTGCTTTTTCCAATGCATAAAATGCATGGAGAAGTCATTTCGAATGAATCGTCCTCAGTGTTGTGAGAACGATGATGGGTTAAAATTTTTGGTGGTTTCTTGTTCAGTCCATAGGCCTACAGCATGTGGCAAACCGGTGAGCATGTGGCTCTATTAGTATAGGAGATACCTGAAAACATATCACACTTTTCATCATAGTGCTTTTACCAATGCATAAAATGCATGGAGAAGTCATTTCAAATGAATCGTCCTCAGTGTTGTGAGAACGATGATGGGTTAAAATTTTTGGTGGTTTCTGGTTCAGTCCATAGGCCTACAGCATGTGGCAAACCGGTGAGCATGTGGCTCTATTAGTATAGGAGATACCTGAAAACATATCACACTTTTCATCATAGTGCTTTTACCAATGCATAAAATGCATGGAGAAGTCATTTCGAATGAATCGTCCTCAGTGTTGTGAGAACGATGACGGGTTAAAATTTTTGGTGGTTTCTTGTTCAGTCCATAGGCCTACAGCATGTGGCAAACCGGTGAGCATATGGCTCTATTAGTATAGGAGATACCTGAAAACATATCACACTTTTCATCATAGTGCTTTTACCAATGCATGAAATGCATGGAAAAGTCATTTCGAATGAATCGTCCTCAGTGTTGTGAGAACGATGATGGGTTAAAATTTTTGGTGGTTTCTTTTTCAGTCCATAGGCCTACAGCATGTGGCAAACCGGTGAGCATGTGGCTCTATTAGTATAGGAGATACCTGAAAACATATCACACTTTTCATCATAGTGCTTTTACCAATGCATAAAATGCATGGAGAAGTCATTTCGAATGAATTGTCCTTAGTGTTGTGAGAACGATGACGGGTTAAAATTTTTGGTGGTTTCTTGTTCAGTCCATAGGCCTACAGCATGTGGCAAACCGGTGAGCATGTGACTCTATTAGTATAGGAGATACCTGAAAACATTTTCATCATAGTGCTTTTACCAATGCATAAAATGCATAGAGAAGTCATTTCGAATGAATCGTCCTCAGTGTTGTGAGAACGATGACGGGTTAAAATTTTTGGTGGTTTCTTGTTCAGTCCATAGGCCTACAGCATGTGGTAAACCGGTGAGCATGTGGCTCTATTAGTATAGGAGATACCTGAAAACATATCACACTTTTCATCATAGTGCTTTTACCAATGCATAAAATGCATGGAGAAGTCATTTCGAATGAATCGTCCTCAGTGCTGTGAGAACGATGACAGGTTAAAATTTTTGGTGGTTTCTTGTTCAGTCCATAGGCCTACAGCATGTGGCAAACCGGTGAGCATGTTGCTCTATTAGTATAGGAGATACCTGAAAACATATCACACTTTTCATCATAGTGCTTTTACCAATGCATAAAATGCATGGAGAAGTCATTTCGAATGAATCATCCTCAGTGTTGTGAGAACGATGACGGGTTAAAATTTTTGGTGGTTTCTTGTTCAGTCCATAGGCCTACAGCATGTGGCAAACCGGTGAGCATGTGGCTCTATTAGTATAGGAGATACCTGAAAACATATCACACTTTTCATCATAGTGCTTTTACCAATGCATAAAATGCATGGAGAAGTCATTTTGAATGAATCGTCCTCAGTATTGTGAGAACGATGACGGGTTAAAATGTTTGGTGGTTTCTTGTTCAGTCCATAGGCCTACAGCATGTGGCAAACCGGTGAGCATGTGGCTCTATTAGTATAGGAGATACCTGAAAACATATCACACTTTTCATCATAGTGCTTTTACCAATGCATAAAATGCATGGAGAAGTCATTTCGAATGAATCGTCCTCAGTGTTGTGAGAACGATGACGGGTTAAAATTTTTGGTGGTTTCTTGTTCAGTCCATTGGCCTACAGCATGTGGCAAACCGGTGAGCATGTGGCTCTATTAGTATAGGAGATACCTGAAAACATCACACTTTTCATCATAGTGCTTTTTCCAATGCATAAAATGCATGGAGAAGTCATTTCGAATGAATCGTCCTCAGTGTTGTGAGAACGGTGATGGGTTAAAATTTTTGGTGGTTTCTTGTTCAGTCCATAGGCCTACAGCATGTGGCAAACCGGTGAGCATGTGGCTCTATTAGTATAGGAGATACCTGAAAACATATCACACTTTTCATCATAGTGCTTTTACCAATGCATAAAATGCATGGAGAAGTCATTTCAAATGAATCGTCCTCAGTGTTGTGAGAACGATGACGGGTTAAAATTTTTGGTGGTTTCTGGTTCAGTCCATAGGCCTACAGCATGTGGCAAACCGGTGAGCATGTGGCTCTATTAGTATAGGAGATACCTGAAAACATATCACACTTTTCATCATAGTGCTTTTACCAATGCATAAAATGCATGGAGAAGTCATTTCGAATGAATCGTCCTCAGTGTTGTGAGAACGATGACGGGTTAAAATTTTTGGTGGTTTCTTGTTCAGTCCATAGGCCTACAGCATGTGGCAAACCGGTGAGCATATGGCTCTATTAGTATAGGAGATACCTGAAAACATATCACACTTTTCATCATAGTGCTTTTACCAATGCATGAAATGCATGGAAAAGTCATTTCGAATGAATCGTCCTCAGTGTTGTGAGAACGATGATGGGTTAAAATTTTTGGTGGTTTCTTGTTCAGTCCATAGGCCTACAGCATGTGGCAAACCGGTGAGCATGTGGCTCTATTAGTATAGGAGATACCTGAAAACATATCACACTTTTCATCATAGTGCTTTTACCAATGCATAAAATGCATGGAGAAGTCATTTCGAATGAATTGTCCTTAGTGTTGTGAGAACGATGACGGGTTAAAATTTTTGGTGGTTTCTTGTTCAGTCCATAGGCCTACAGCATGTGGCAAACCGGTGAGCATGTGACTCTATTAGTATAGGAGATACCTGAAAACATTTTCATCATAGTGCTTTTACCAATGCATAAAATGCATAGAGAAGTCATTTCGAATGAATCGTCCTCAGTGTTGTGAGAACGATGACGGGTTAAAATTTTTGGTGGTTTCTTGTTCAGTCCATAGGCCTACAGCATGTGGTAAACCGGTGAGCATGTGGCTCTATTAGTATAGGAGATACCTGAAAACATATCACACTTTTCATCATAGTGCTTTTACCAATGCATAAAATGCATGGAGAAGTCATTTCGAATGAATCGTCCTCAGTGCTGTGAGAACGATGACAGGTTAAAATTTTTGGTGGTTTCTTGTTCAGTCCATAGGCCTACAGCATGTGGCAAACCGGTGAGCATGTTGCTCTATTAGTATAGGAGATACCTGAAAACATATCACACTTTTCATCATAGTGCTTTTACCAATGCATAAAATGCATGGAGAAGT
This sequence comes from Ranitomeya imitator, assembly GCF_032444005.1. NCBI lineage: Eukaryota > Metazoa > Chordata > Amphibia > Anura > Dendrobatidae > Ranitomeya > Ranitomeya imitator. The sequence goes on from NC_091290.1 coordinate 95,845,201, forward strand.
CATTTCGAATGAATCATCCTCAGTGTTGTGAGAACGATGACGGGTTAAAATTTTTGGTGGTTTCTTGTTCAGTCCATAGGCCTACAGCATGTGGCAAACCGGTGAGCATGTGGCTCTATTAGTATAGGAGATACCTGAAAACATCACACTTTTCATCATAGTGCTTTTTCCAATGCATAAAATGCATGGAGAAGTCATTTCGAATGAATCGTCCTCAGTGTTGTGAGAACGATGATGGGTTAAAATTTTTGGTGGTTTCTTGTTCAGTCCATAGGCCTACAGCATGTGGCAAACCGGTGAGCATGTGGCTCTATTAGTATAGGAGATACCTGAAAACATATCACACTTTTCATCATAGTGCTTTTACCAATGCATAAAATGCATGGAGAAGTCATTTCAAATGAATCGTACTCAGTGTTGTGAGAACGATGACGGCTTAAAATTTTTGGTGGTTTCTGGTTCAGTCCATAGGCCTACAGCATGTGGCAAACCGGTGAGCATGTGGCTCTATTAGTATAGGAGATACCTGAAAACATATCACACTTTTCATCATAGTGCTTTTACCAATGCATAAAATGCATGGAGAAGTTATTTCGAATGAATCGTCCTCAGTGTTGTGAGAACGATGACGGTTTAAAATTTTTGGTGGTTTCTTGTTCAGTCCATAGGCCTACAGCATGTGGCAAACCGGTGAGCATGTGGCTCTATTAGTATAGGAGATACCTGAAAACATATCACACTTTTCATCATAGTGCTTTTACCAATGCATGAAATGCATGGAGAAGTCATTTCGAATGAATCGTCCTCAGTGTTGTGAGAACGATGACGGGTTAAAATTTTTGGTGGTTTCTTGTTCAGTCCATAGGCCTACAGCATGTGGCAAACCGGTGAGCATGTGGCTCTATTAGTATAGGAGATACCTGAAAACATATCACACTTTTCATCATAGTGCTTTTACCAATGCATAAAATGCATGGAGAAGTCATTTCGAATGAATCGTCCTCAGTGTTGTGAGAACGATGACGGGTTAAAATTTTTGGTGGTTTCTTGTTCAGTCCATTGGCCTACAGCATGTGGCAAACCGGTGAGCATGTGGCTCTATTAGTATAGGAGATACCTGAAAACATCACACTTTTCATCATAGTGCTTTTTCCAATGCATAAAATGCATGGAGAAGTCATTTCGAATGAATCGTCCTCAGTGTTGTGAGAACGATGATGGGTTAAAATTTTTGGTGGTTTCTTGTTCAGTCCATAGGCCTACAGCATGTGGCAAACCGGTGAGCATGTGGCTCTATTAGTATAGGAGATACCTGAAAACATATCACACTTTTCATCATAGTGCTTTTACCAATGCATAAAATGCATGGAGAAGTCATTTCAAATGAATCGTCCTCAGTGTTGTGAGAACGATGACGGGTTAAAATTTTTGGTGGTTTCTGGTTCAGTCCATAGGCCTACAGCATGTGGCAAACCGGTGAGCATGTGGCTCTATTAGTATAGGAGATACCTGAAAACATATCACACTTTTCATCATAGTGCTTTTACCAATGCATAAAATGCATGGAGAAGTCATTTCGAATGAATCGTCCTCAGTGTTGTGAGAACGATGACGGGTTAAAATTTTTGGTGGTTTCTTGTTCAGTCCATAGGCCTACAGCATGTGGCAAACCGGTGAGCATATGGCTCTATTAGTATAGGAGATACCTGAAAACATATCACACTTTTCATCATAGTGCTTTTACCAATGCATGAAATGCATGGAAAAGTCATTTCGAATGAATCGTCCTCAGTGTTGTGAGAACGATGATGGGTTAAAATTTTTGGTGGTTTCTTGTTCAGTCCATAGGCCTACAGCATGTGGCAAACCGGTGAGCATGTGGCTCTATTAGTATAGGAGATACCTGAAAACATATCACACTTTTCATCATAGTGCTTTTACCAATGCATAAAATGCATGGAGAAGTCATTTCGAATGAATTGTCCGTAGTGTTGTGAGAACGATGACGGGTTAAAATTTTTGGTGGTTTCTTGTTCAGTCCATAGGCCTACAGCATGTGGCAAACCGGTGAGCATGTGACTCTATTAGTATAGGAGATACCTGAAAACATTTTCATCATAGTGCTTTTACCAATGCATAAAATGCATGGAGAAGTCATTTCGAATGAATCATCCTCAGTGTTGTGAGAACGATGACGGGTTAAAATTTTTGGTGGTTTCTTGTTCAGTCCATAGGCCTACAGCATGTGGCAAACCGGTGAGCATGTGGCTCTATTAGTATAGGAGATACCTGAAAACATCACACTTTTCATCATAGTGCTTTTTCCAATGCATAAAATGCATGGAGAAGTCATTTCGAATGAATCGTCCTCAGTGTTGTGAGAACGATGATGGGTTAAAATTTTTGGTGGTTTCTTGTTCAGTCCATAGGCCTACAGCATGTGGCAAACCGGTGAGCATGTGGCTCTATTAGTATAGGAGATACCTGAAAACATATCACACTTTTCATCATAGTGCTTTTACCAATGCATAAAATGCATGGAGAAGTCATTTCAAATGAATCGTCCTCAGTGTTGTGAGAACGATGACGGGTTAAAATTTTTGGTGGTTTCTGGTTCAGTCCATAGGCCTACAGCATGTGGCAAACCGGTGAGCATGTGGCTCTATTAGTATAGGAGATACCTGAAAACATATCACACTTTTCATCATAGTGCTTTTACCAATGCATAAAATGCATGGAGAAGTTATTTCGAATGAATCGTCCTCAGTGTTGTGAGAACGATGACGGGTTAAAATTTTTGGTGGTTTCTTGTTCAGTCCATAGGCCTACAGCATGTGGCAAACCGGTGAGCATGTGGCTCTATTAGTATAGGAGATACCTGAAAACATATCACACTTTTCATCATAGTGCTTTTACCAATGCATGAAATGCATGGAGAAGTCATTTCGAATGAATCGTCCTCAGTGTTGTGAGAACGATGACGGCTTAAAATTTTTGGTGGTTTCTTGTTCAGTCCATAGGCCTACAGCATGTGGCAAACCGGTGAGCATGTGGCTCTATTAGTATAGGAGATACCTGAAAACATATCACACTTTTCATCATAGTGCTTTTACCAATGCATAAAATGCATGGAGAAGTCATTTCGAATGACTGGTCCTCAGTGTTGTGAGAACGATGACTGGTTAAAATTTTTGGTGGTTTCTTGTTCAGTCCATAGGCCTACAGCATGTGGCAAACCGGTGAGCATGTGGCTCTATTAGTATAGGAGATACCTGAAAACATATCACACTTTTCATCATAGTGCTTTTACCAATGAATGAAATGCATGGAGAAGTCATTTCGAATGAATCGTCCTCAGTGTTGTGAGAACGATGACGGGTTAAAATTTTTGGTGGTTTCTTGTTCAGTCCATAGGCCTACAGCATGTGGCAAACCGGTGAGCATGTGGCTCTATTAGTATAGGAGATACCTGAAAACATATCACACTTTTCATCATAGTGCTTTTACCAATGCATAAAATGCATGGAGAAGTCATTTCGAATGAATCGTCCTCAGTGTTGTGAGAACGATGACGGGTTAAAATTTTTGGTGGTTTCTTGTTCAGTCCATTGGCCTACAGCATGTGGCAATCCGGTGAGCATGTGGCTCTATTAGTATAGGAGATACCTGAAAACATCACACTTTTCATCATAGTGCTTTTTCCAATGCATAAAATGCATGGAGAAGTCATTTCGAATGAATCGTCCTCAGTGTTGTGAGAACGATGATGGGTTAAAATTTTTGGTGGTTTCTTGTTCAGTCCATAGGCCTACAGCATGTGGCAAACCGGTGAGCATGTGGCTCTATTAGTATAGGAGATACCTGAAAACATATCACACTTTTCATCATAGTGCTTTTACCAATGCATAAAATGCATGGAGAAGTCATTTCAAATGAATCGTCCTCAGTGTTGTGAGAACGATGACGGGTTAAAATTTTTGGTGGTTTCTGGTTCAGTCCATAGGCCTACAGCATGTGGCAAACCGGTGAGCATGTGGCTCTATTAGTATAGGAGATACCTGAAAACATATCACACTTTTCATCATAGTGCTTTTACCAATGCATAAAATGCATGCAGAAGTTATTTCGAATGAATCGTCCTCAGTGTTGTGAGAACGATGACGGGTTAAAATTTTTGGTGGTTTCTTGTTCAGTCCATAGGCCTACAGCATGTGGCAAACCGGTGAGCATGTGGCTCTATTAGTATAGGAGATACCTGAAAACATATCACACTTTTCATCATAGTGCTTTTACCAATGCATGAAATGCATGGAGAAGTCATTTCGAATGAATCGTCCTCAGTGTTGTGAGAACGATGACGGGTTAAAATTTTTGGTGGTTTCTTGTTCAGTCCATAGGCCTACAGCATGTGGCAAACCGGTGAGCATGTGGCTCTATTAGTATAGGAGATACCTGAAAACATATCACACTTTTCATCATAGTGCTTTTACCAATGCATAAAATGCATGGAGAAGTCATTTCGATTGACTGGTCCTCAGTGTTGTGAGAACGATGACTGGTTAAAATTTTTGGTGGTTTCTTGTTCAGTCCATAGGCCTACAGCATGTGGCAAACCGGTGAGCATGTGGCTCTATTAGTATAGGAGATACCTGAAAACATATCACACTTTTCATCATAGTGCTTTTACCAATGAATGAAATGCATGGAGAAGTCATTTCGAATGAATCGTCCTCAGTGTTGTGAGAACGATGACGGGTTAAAATTTTTGGTGGTTTCTTGTTCAGTCCATAGGCCTACAGCATGTGGCAAACCGGTGAGCATGTTGCTCTATTAGTATAGGAGATACCTGAAAACATATCACACTTTTCATCATAGTGCTTTTACCAATGCATAAAATGCATGGAGAAGTCATTTCGAATGAATCATCCTCAGTGTTGTGAGAACGATGACGGGTTAAAATTTTTGGTGGTTTCTTGTTCAGTCCATAGGCCTACAGCATGTGGCAAACCGGTGAGCATGTGGCTCTATTAGTATAGGAGATACCTGAAAACATCACACTTTTCATCATAGTGCTTTTTCCAATGCATAAAATGCATGGAGAAGTCATTTCGAATGAATCGTCCTCAGTGTTGTGAGAACGATGATGGGTTAAAATTTTTGGTGGTTTCTTGTTCAGTCCATAGGCCTACAGCATGTGGCAAACCGGTGAGCATGTGGCTCTATTAGTATAGGAGATACCTGAAAACATATCACACTTTTCATCATAGTGCTTTTACCAATGCATAAAATGCATGGAGAAGTCATTTCAAATGAATCGTCCTCAGTGTTGTGAGAACGATGACGGCTTAAAATTTTTGGTGGTTTCTGGTTCAGTCCATAGGCCTACAGCATGTGGCAAACCGGTGAGCATGTGGCTCTATTAGTATAGGAGATACCTGAAAACATATCACACTTTTCATCATAGTGCTTTTACCAATGCATAAAATGCATGGAGAAGTTATTTCGAATGAATCGTCCTCAGTGTTGTGAGAACGATGACGGTTTAAAATTTTTGGTGGTTTCTTGTTCAGTCCATAGGCCTACAGCATGTGGCAAACCGGTGAGCATGTGGCTCTATTAGTATAGGAGATACCTGAAAACATATCACACTTTTCATCATAGTGCTTTTACCAATGCATGAAATGCATGGAGAAGTCATTTCGAATGAATCGTCCTCAGTGTTGTGAGAACGATGACGGGTTAAAATTTTTGGTGGTTTCTTGTTCAGTCCATAGGCCTACAGCATGTGGCAAACCGGTGAGCATGTGGCTCTATTAGTATAGGAGATACCTGAAAACATATCACACTTTTCATCATAGTGCTTTTACCAATGCATAAAATGCATGGAGAAGTCATTTCGAATGAATCGTCCTCAGTGTTGTGAGAACGATGACGGGTTAAAATTTTTGGTGGTTTCTTGTTCAGTCCATTGGCCTACAGCATGTGGCAAACCGGTGAGCATGTGGCTCTATTAGTATAGGAGATACCTGAAAACATCACACTTTTCATCATAGTGCTTTTTCCAATGCATAAAATGCATGGAGAAGTCATTTCGAATGAATCGTCCTCAGTGTTGTGAGAACGATGATGGGTTAAAATTTTTGGTGGTTTCTTGTTCAGTCCATAGGCCTACAGCATGTGGCAAACCGGTGAGCATGTGGCTCTATTAGTATAGGAGATACCTGAAAACATATCACACTTTTCATCATAGTGCTTTTACCAATGCATAAAATGCATGGAGAAGTCATTTCAAATGAATCGTCCTCAGTGTTGTGAGAACGATGACGGGTTAAAATTTTTGGTGGTTTCTGGTTCAGTCCATAGGCCTACAGCATGTGGCAAACCGGTGAGCATGTGGCTCTATTAGTATAGGAGATACCTGAAAACATATCACACTTTTCATCATAGTGCTTTTACCAATGCATAAAATGCATGGAGAAGTCATTTCGAATGAATCGTCCTCAGTGTTGTGAGAACGATGACGGGTTAAAATTTTTGGTGGTTTCTTGTTCAGTCCATAGGCCTACAGCATGTGGCAAACCGGTGAGCATATGGCTCTAGTAGTATAGGAGATACCTGAAAACATATCACACTTTTCATCATAGTGCTTTTACCAATGCATGAAATGCATGGAAAAGTCATTTCGAATGAATCGTCCTCAGTGTTGTGAGAACGATGATGGGTTAAAATTTTTGGTGGTTTCTTGTTCAGTCCATAGGCCTACAGCATGTGGCAAACCGGTGAGCATGTGGCTCTATTAGTATAGGAGATACCTGAAAACATATCACACTTTTCATCATAGTGCTTTTACCAATGCATAAAATGCATGGAGAAGTCATTTCGAATGAATTGTCCGTAGTGTTGTGAGAACGATGACGGGTTAAAATTTTTGGTGGTTTCTTGTTCAGTCCATAGGCCTACAGCATGTGGCAAACCGGTGAGCATGTGACTCTATTAGTATAGGAGATACCTGAAAACATTTTCATCATAGTGCTTTTACCAATGCATAAAATGCATGGAGAAGTCATTTCGAATGAATCATCCTCAGTGTTGTGAGAACGATGACGGGTTAAAATTTTTGGTGGTTTCTTGTTCAGTCCATAGGCCTACAGCATGTGGCAAACCGGTGAGCATGTGGCTCTATTAGTATAGGAGATACCTGAAAACATCACACTTTTCATCATAGTGCTTTTTCCAATGCATAAAATGCATGGAGAAGTCATTTCGAATGAATCGTCCTCAGTGTTGTGAGAACGATGATGGGTTAAAATTTTTGGTGGTTTCTTGTTCAGTCCATAGGCCTACAGCATGTGGCAAACCGGTGAGCATGTGGCTCTATTAGTATAGGAGATACCTGAAAACATATCACACTTTTCATCATAGTGCTTTTACCAATGCATAAAATGCATGGAGAAGTCATTTCAAATGAATCGTCCTCAGTGTTGTGAGAACGATGACGGGTTAAAATTTTTGGTGGTTTCTGGTTCAGTCCATAGGCCTACAGCATGTGGCAAACCGGTGAGCATGTGGCTCTATTAGTATAGGAGATACCTGAAAACATATCACACTTTTCATCATAGTGCTTTTACCAATGCATAAAATGCATGGAGAAGTTATTTCGAATGAATCGTCCTCAGTGTTGTGAGAACGATGACGGGTTAAAATTTTTGGTGGTTTCTTGTTCAGTCCATAGGCCTACAGCATGTGGCAAACCGGTGAGCATGTGGCTCTATTAGTATAGGAGATACCTGAAAACATATCACACTTTTCATCATAGTGCTTTTACCAATGCATGAAATGCATGGAGAAGTCATTTCGAATGACTGGTCCTCAGTGTTGTGAGAACGATGATGGGTTAAAATTTTTGGTGGTTTCTTGTTCAGTCCATAGGCCTACAGCATGTGGCAAACCGGTGAGCATGTGGCTCTATTAGTATAGGAGATACCTGAAAACATATCACACTTTTCATCATAGTGCTTTTACCAATGCATAAAATGCATGGAGAAGTCATTTCAAATGAATCGTCCTCAGTGTTGTGAGAACGATGACGGGTTAAAATTTTTGGTGGTTTCTGGTTCAGTCCATAGGCCTACAGCATGTGGCAAACCGGTGAGCATGTGGCTCTATTAGTATAGGAGATACCTGAAAACATATCACACTTTTCATCATAGTGCTTTTACCAATGCATAAAATGCATGGAGAAGTTATTTCGAATGAATCGTCCTCAGTGTTGTGAGAACGATGACGGGTTAAAATTTTTGGTGGTTTCTTGTTCAGTCCATAGGCCTACAGCATGTGGCAAACCGGTGAGCATGTGGCTCTATTAGTATAGGAGATACCTGAAAACATATCACACTTTTCATCATAGTGCTTTTACCAATGCATGAAATGCATGGAGAAGTCATTTCGAATGACTGGTCCTCAGTGTTGTGAGAACGATGACTGGTTAAAATTTTTGGTGGTTTCTTGTTCAGTCCATAGGCCTACAGCATGTGGCAAACCGGTGAGCATGTGGCTCTATTAGTATAGGAGATACCTGAAAACATATCACACTTTTCATCATAGTGCTTTTACCAATGAATGAAATGCATGGAGAAGTCATTTCGAATGAATCGTCCTCAGTGTTGTGAGAACGATGACGGGTTAAAATTTTTGGTGGTTTCTTGTTCAGTCCATAGGCCTACAGCATGTGGCAAACCGGTGAGCATGTGGCTCTATTAGTATAGGAGATACCTGAAAACATATCACACTTTTCATCATAGTGCTTTTACCAATGCATAAAATGCATGGAGAAGTCATTTCGAATGAATCGTCCTCAGTGTTGTGAGAACGATGACGGGTTAAAATTTTTGGTGGTTTCTTGTTCAGTCCATTGGCCTACAGCATGTGGCAATCCGGTGAGCATGTGGCTCTATTAGTATAGGAGATACCTGAAAACATCACACTTTTCATCATAGTGCTTTTTCCAATGCATAAAATGCATGGAGAAGTCATTTCGAATGAATCGTCCTCAGTGTTGTGAGAACGATGATGGGTTAAAATTTTTGGTGGTTTCTTGTTCAGTCCATAGGCCTACAGCATGTGGCAAACCGGTGAGCATGTGGCTCTATTAGTATAGGAGATACCTGAAAACATATCACACTTTTCATCATAGTGCTTTTACCAATGCATAAAATGCATGGAGAAGTCATTTCAAATGAATCGTCCTCAGTGTTGTGAGAACGATGACGGGTTAAAATTTTTGGTGGTTTCTGGTTCAGTCCATAGGCCTACAGCATGTGGCAAACCGGTGAGCATGTGGCTCTATTAGTATAGGAGATACCTGAAAACATATCACACTTTTCATCATAGTGCTTTTACCAATGCATAAAATGCATGCAGAAGTTATTTCGAATGAATCGTCCTCAGTGTTGTGAGAACGATGACGGGTTAAAATTTTTGGTGGTTTCTTGTTCAGTCCATAGGCCTACAGCATGTGGCAAACCGGTGAGCATGTGGCTCTATTAGTATAGGAGATACCTGAAAACATATCACACTTTTCATCATAGTGCTTTTACCAATGCATGAAATGCATGGAGAAGTCATTTCGAATGAATCGTCCTCAGTGTTGTGAGAACGATGACGGGTTAAAATTTTTGGTGGTTTCTTGTTCAGTCCATAGGCCTACAGCATGTGGCAAACCGGTGAGCATGTGGCTCTATTAGTATAGGAGATACCTGAAAACATATCACACTTTTCATCATAGTGCTTTTACCAATGCATAAAATGCATGGAGAAGTCATTTCGAATGACTGGTCCTCAGTGTTGTGAGAACGATGACTGGTTAAAATTTTTGGTGGTTTCTTGTTCAGTCCATAGGCCTACAGCATGTGGCAAACCGGTGAGCATGTGGCTCTATTAGTATAGGAGATACCTGAAAACATATCACACTTTTCATCATAGTGCTTTTACCAATGAATGAAATGCATGGAGAAGTCATTTCGAATGAATCGTCCTCAGTGTTGTGAGAACGATGACGGGTTAAAATTTTTGGTGGTTTCTTGTTCAGTCCATAGGCCTACAGCATGTGGCAAACCGGTGAGCATGTGGCTCTATTAGTATAGGAGATACCTGAAAACATATCACACTTTTCATCATAGTGCTTTTACCAATGCATAAAATGCATGGAGAAGTCATTTCGAATGAATCGTCCTCAGTATTGTGAGAACGATGACGGGTTAAAATGTTTGGTGGTTTCTTGTTCAGTCCATAGGCCTACAGCATGTGGCAAACCGGTGAGCATGTGGCTCTATTAGTATAGGAGATACCTGAAAACATATCACACTTTTCATCATAGTGCTTTTACCAATGCATAAAATGCATGGAGAAGTCATTTCGAATGAATCGTCCTCAGTGTTGTGAGAACGATGACGGGTTAAAATTTTTGGTGGTTTCTTGTTCAGTCCATTGGCCTACAGCATGTGGCAAACCGGTGAGCATGTGGCTCTATTAGTATAGGAGATACCTGAAAACATCACACTTTTCATCATAGTGCTTTTTCCAATGCATAAAATGCATGGAGAAGTCATTTCGAATGAATCGTCCTCAGTGTTGTGAGAACGATGATGGGTTAAAATTTTTGGTGGTTTCTTGTTCAGTCCATAGGCCTACAGCATGTGGCAAACCGGTGAGCATGTGGCTCTATTAGTATAGGAGATACCTGAAAACATATCACACTTTTCATCATAGTGCTTTTACCAATGCATAAAATGCATGGAGAAGTCATTTCAAATGAATCGTCCTCAGTGTTGTGAGAACGATGACGGGTTAAAATTTTTGGTGGTTTCTGGTTCAGTCCATAGGCCTACAGCATGTGGCAAACCGGTGAGCATGTGGCTCTATTAGTATAGGAGATACCTGAAAACATCACACTTTTCATCATAGTGCTTTTACCAATGCATAAAATGCATGGAGAAGTTATTTCGAATGAATCGTCCTCAGTGTTGTGAGAACGATGACGGGTTAAAATTTTTGGTGGTTTCTTGTTCAGTCCATAGGTTTACAGCATGTGGCAAACCGATGAGTTTGTGGCTCTATTAGTATAGGACTTACCTGAAAACATATCACACTTTTCATCATAGTGCTTTTACCAATGCATAAAATGCATGGAGAAGTCATTTCGAATGACTGGTCCTCAGTGTTGTGAGAACGATGACTGGTTAAAATTTTTGGTGGTTTCTTGTTCAGTCCATAGGCCTACAGCATGTGGCAAACCGGTGAGCATGTGGCTCTATTAGTATAGGAGATACCTGAAAACATATCACACTTTTCATCATAGTGCTTTTACCAATGCATGAAATGCATGGAGAAGTCATTTCGAATGAATCGTCCTCAGTGTTGTGAGAACGATGACGGGTTAAAATTTTTGGTGGTTTCTTGTTCAGTCCATAGGCCTACAGCATGTGGCAAACCGGTGAGCATATGGCTCTATTAGTATAGGAGATACCTGAAAACATATCACACTTTTCATCATAGTGCTTTTACCAATGCATGAAATGCATGGAGAAGTCATTTCGAATGAATCGTCCTCAGTGTTGTGAGAAAGATGATGGGTTAAAATTTTTGGTGGTTTCTTGTTCAGTCCATAGGCCTACAGCATGTGGCAAACCGGTGAGCATGTGGCTCTATTAGTATAGGAGATACCTGAAAACATATCACACTTTTCATCATAGTGCTTTTACCAATGCATAAAATGCATGGAGAAGTCATTTCGAATGAATTGTCCTTAGTGTTGTGAGAACGATGACGGGTTAAAATTTTTGGTGGTTTCTTGTTCAGTCCATAGGCCTACAGCATGTGGCAAACCGGTGAGCATGTGACTCTATTAGTATAGGAGATACCTGAAAACATTTTCATCATCGTGCTTTTACCAATGCATAAAATGCATAGAGAAGTCATTTCGAATGAATCGTCCTCAGTGTTGTGAGAACGATGACGGGTTAAAATTTTTGGTGGTTTCTTGTTCAGTCCATAGGCCTACAGCATGTGGCAAACCGGTGAGCATGTGGCTCTATTAGTATAGGAGATACCTGAAAACATATCACACTTTTCATCATAGTGCTTTTACCAATGCATAAAATGCATGGAGAAGTCATTTCGAATGAATCGTCCTCAGTGCTGTGAGAACGATGACAGGTTAAAATTTTTGGTGGTTTCTTGTTCATTCCATAGGCCTACAGCATGTGGCAAACCGGTGAGCATGTGGCTCTATTAGTATAGGAGATACCTGAAAACATATCACACTTTTCATCATAGTGCTTTTACCAATGCATAAAATGCATGGAGAAGTCATTTCGAATGAATCGTCCTCAGTGTTGTGAGAACGATGACGGGTTAAAATTTTTGGTGGTTTCTTGTTCAGTCCATAGGCCTACAGCATGTGGCAAACCGGTGAGCATGTGGCTCTATTAGTATAGGAGATACCTGAAAACATATCACACTTTTCATCATAGTGCTTTTACCAATGCATAAAATGCATGGAGAAGTCATTTCGAATTAATCGTCCTCAGTGTTGTGAGAACGATGACGGGTTAAAATGTATGGTGGTTTCTTGTTCAGTTCATAGGCCTACAGCATGTGGCAAACCGGTGAGCATGTGGCTCTTTTAGTATAGGAGATACCTGAAAACATATCACACTTTTCATCATAGTGCTTTTACCAATACATAAAATGCATGGAGAAGTCATTTCGAATGAATCGTCCTCAGTGTTGTGAGAACGATGACGGGTTAAAATTTTTGGTGGTTTCTTGTTCAGTCCATAGGCCTACAGCATGTGGCAAACCGGTGAGCATGTGGCTCTATTAGTATAGGAGATACCTGAAAACATCACACTTTTCATCATAGTGCTTTTACCAATGCATAAAATGCATGGAGAAGTCATTTCGAATGAATCGTCCTCAGTGTTGTGAGAACGATGATGGGTTAAAATTTTTGGTGGTTTCTTGTTCAGTCCATAGGCCTACAGCATGTGGCAAACCGGTGAGCACGTGGCTCTATTAGTATAGGAGATACCTGAAAACATATCACACTTTTCATCATAGTGCTTTTACCAATGCATAAAATGCATGGAGAAGTTATTTCGAATGAATCGTCCTCAGTATTGAGAGAACGATGACGGGTTAAAATTTTTGGTGGTTTCTTGTTCAGTCCATAGGCCTACAGCATGTGGCAAATCGGTGAGTATGTGGCTCTATTAGTATAGGAGATACCTGAAAACATATCACACTTTTCATCATAGTGCTTTTACCAATGCATGAAATGCATGGAGAAGTCATTTCGAATGAATCGTCCTCAGTGTTGTGAGAATGATGACGGGTTAAAATTTTTGGTGGTTTCGTGTTCAGTCCATAGGCCTACAGCATGTGGCAAACTGGTGAGCATGTGGCTCTATTAGTATAGGAGATACCTGAAAGCATATCACACTTTTCATCATAGTGCTTTTACCAATGCATAAAATGCATGGAGAAGTCATTTCGAATGAATCGTCCTCAGTGTTGTGAGAACGATGACGGGTTAAAATTTTTGGTGGTTTCTTGTTCAGTCCATAGGCCTACAGCATGTGGCAAACCGGTGAGCATGTGGCTCTATTAGTATAGGAGATACCTGAAAACATATCACAATTTTCATCATAGTGCTTTTACCAATGCATGAAATGCATGGAAAAGTCATTTCGAATGAATCGTCCTCAGTGTTGTGAGAACGATGATGGGTTAAAATTTTTGGTGGTTTCTTGTTCAGTCCATAGGCCTACAGCATGTGGCAAACCGGTGAGCATGTGGCTCTATTAGTATAGGAGATACCTGAAAACATATCACACTTTTCATCATAGTGCTTTTACCAATGCATAAAATGCATGGAGAAGTCATTTCGAATGAATTGTCCTTAGTGTTGTGAGAACGATGACGGGTTAAAATTTTTGGTGGTTTCTTGTTCAGTCCATAGGCCTACAGCATGTGGCAAACCGGTGAGCATGTGACTCTATTAGTATAGGAGATAACTGAAAACATTTTCATCATAGTGCTTTTACCAATGCATAACATGCATAGAGAAGTCATTTCGAATGAATCGTCCTCAGTGTTGTGAGAACGATGACGGGTTAAAATTTTTGGTGGTTTCTTGTTCAGTCCATAGGCCTACAGCATGTGGTAAACCGGTGAGCATGTGGCTCTATTAGTATAGGAGATACCTGAAAACATATCACACTTTTCATCATAGTGCTTTTACCAATGCATAAAATGCATGGAGAAGTCATTTCGAATGAATCGTCCTCAGTGCTGTGAGAACGATGACAGGTTAAAATTTTTGGTGGTTTCTTGTTCAGTCCATAGGCCTACAGCATGTGGCAAACCGGTGAGCATGTTGCTCTATTAGTATAGGAGATACCTGAAAACATATCACACTTTTCATCATAGTGCTTTTACCAATGCATAAAATGCATGGAGAAGTCATTTCGAATGAATCATCCTCAGTGTTGTGAGAACGATGACGGGTTAAAATTTTTGGTGGTTTCTTGTTCAGTCCATAGGCCTACAGCATGTGGCAAACCGGTGAGCATGTGGCTCTATTAGTATAGGAGATACCTGAAAACATATCACACTTTTCATCATAGTGCTTTTACCAATGCATGAAATGCATGGAGAAGTCATTTCGAATGAATCGTCCTCAGTGTTGTGAGAACGATGACGGGTTAAAATTTTTGGTGGTTTCTTGTTCAGTCCATAGGCCTACAGCATGTGGCAAACCGGTGAGCATATGGCTCTATTAGTATAGGAGATACCTGAAAACATATCACACTTTTCATCATAGTGCTTTTACCAATGCATGAAATGCATGGAGAAGTCATTTCGAATGAATCGTCCTCAGTGTTGTGAGAAAGATGATGGGTTAAAATTTTTGGTGGTTTCTTGTTCAGTCCATAGGCCTACAGCATGTGGCAAACCGGTGAGCATGTGGCTCTATTAGTATAGGAGATACCTGAAAACATATCACACTTTTCATCATAGTGCTTTTACCAATGCATAAAATGCATGGAGAAGTCATTTCGAATGAATTGTCCTTAGTGTTGTGAGAACGATGACGGGTTAAAATTTTTGGTGGTTTCTTGTTCAGTCCATAGGCCTACAGCATGTGGCAAACCGGTGAGCATGTGACTCTATTAGTATAGGAGATACCTGAAAACATTTTCATCATCGTGCTTTTACCAATGCATAAAATGCATAGAGAAGTCATTTCGAATGAATCGTCCTCAGTGTTGTGAGAACGATGACGGGTTAAAATTTTTGGTGGTTTCTTGTTCAGTCCATAGGCCTACAGCATGTGGCAAACCGGTGAGCATGTGGCTCTATTAGTATAGGAGATACCTGAAAACATATCACACTTTTCATCATAGTGCTTTTACCAATGCATAAAATGCATGGAGAAGTCATTTCGAATGAATCGTCCTCAGTGCTGTGAGAACGATGACAGGTTAAAATTTTTGGTGGTTTCTTGTTCATTCCATAGGCCTACAGCATGTGGCAAACCGGTGAGCATGTGGCTCTATTAGTATAGGAGATACCTGAAAACATATCACACTTTTCATCATAGTGCTTTTACCAATGCATAAAATGAATGGAGAAGTCATTTCGAATGAATCGTCCTCAGTGTTGTGAGAACGATGACGGGTTAAAATTTTTGGTGGTTTCTTGTTCAGTCCATAGGCCTACAGCATGTGGCAAACCGGTGAGCATGTGGCTCTATTAGTATAGGAGATACCTGAAAACATATCACACTTTTCATCATAGTGCTTTTACCAATGCATAAAATGCATGGAGAAGTCATTTCGAATTAATCGTCCTCAGTGTTGTGAGAACGATGACGGGTTAAAATGTATGGTGGTTTCTTGTTCAGTTCATAGGCCTACAGCATGTGGCAAACCGGTGAGCATGTGGCTCTTTTAGTATAGGAGATACCTGAAAACACATCACACTTTTCATCATAGTGCTTTTACCAATACATAAAATGCATGGAGAAGTCATTTCGAATGAATCGTCCTCAGTGTTGTGAGAACGATGACGGGTTAAAATTTTTGGTGGTTTCTTGTTCAGTCCATAGGCCTACAGCATGTGGCAAACCGGTGAGCATGTGGCTCTATTAGTATAGGAGATACCTGAAAACATCACACTTTTCATCATAGTGCTTTTACCAATGCATAAAATGCATGGAGAAGTCATTTCGAATGAATCGTCCTCAGTGTTGTGAGAACGATGATGGGTTAAAATTTTTGGTGGTTTCTTGTTCAGTCCATAGGCCTACAGCATGTGGCAAACCGGTGAGCACGTGGCTCTATTAGTATAGGAGATACCTGAAAACATATCACACTTTTCATCATAGTGCTTTTACCAATGCATAAAATGCATGGAGAAGTTATTTCGAATGAATCGTCCTCAGTATTGAGAGAACGATGACGGGTTAAAATTTTTGGTGGTTTCTTGTTCAGTCCATAGGCCTACAGCATGTGGCAAACCGGTGAGTATGTGGCTCTATTAGTATAGGAGATACCTGAAAACATATCACACTTTTCATCATAGTGC
This sequence comes from Ranitomeya imitator, assembly GCF_032444005.1. Lineage (NCBI taxonomy): Eukaryota > Metazoa > Chordata > Amphibia > Anura > Dendrobatidae > Ranitomeya > Ranitomeya imitator. The sequence goes on from NC_091290.1 coordinate 95,861,851, forward strand.
TTTTACCAATGCATGAAATGCATGGAGAAGTCATTTCGAATGAATCGTCCTCAGTGTTGTGAGAATGATGACGGGTTAAAATTTTTGGTGGTTTCGTGTTCAGTCCATAGGCCTACAGCATGTGGCAAACTGGTGAGCATGTGGCTCTATTAGTATAGGAGATACCTGAAAGCATATCACACTTTTCATCATAGTGCTTTTACCAATGCATAAAATGCATGGAGAAGTCATTTCGAATGAATCGTCCTCAGTGTTGTGAGAACGATGACGGGTTAAAATTTTTGGTGGTTTCTTGTTCAGTCCATAGGCCTACAGCATGTGGCAAACCGGTGAGCATGTGGCTCTATTAGTATAGGAGATACCTGAAAACATATCACAATTTTCATCATAGTGCTTTTACCAATGCATGAAATGCATGGAAAAGTCATTTCGAATGAATCGTCCTCAGTGTTGTGAGAACGATGATGGGTTAAAATTTTTGGTGGTTTCTTGTTCAGTCCATAGGCCTACAGCATGTGGCAAACCGGTGAGCATGTGGCTCTATTAGTATAGGAGATACCTGAAAACATATCACACTTTTCATCATAGTGCTTTTACCAATGCATAAAATGCATGGAGAAGTCATTTCGAATGAATTGTCCTTAGTGTTGTGAGAACGATGACGGGTTAAAATTTTTGGTGGTTTCTTGTTCAGTCCATAGGCCTACAGCATGTGGCAAACCGGTGAGCATGTGACTCTATTAGTATAGGAGATAACTGAAAACATTTTCATCATAGTGCTTTTACCAATGCATAAAATGAATAGAGAAGTCATTTCGAATGAATCGTCCTCAGTGTTGTGAGAACGATGACGGGTTAAAATTTTTGGTGGTTTCTTGTTCAGTCCATAGGCCTACAGCATGTGGTAAACCGGTGAGCATGTGGCTCTATTAGTATAGGAGATACCTGAAAACATATCACACTTTTCATCATAGTGCTTTTACCAATGCATAAAATGCATGGAGAAGTCATTTCGAATGAATCGTCCTCAGTGCTGTGAGAACGATGACAGGTTAAAATTTTTGGTGGTTTCTTGTTCAGTCCATAGGCCTACAGCATGTGGCAAACCGGTGAGCATGTTGCTCTATTAGTATAGGAGATACCTGAAAACATATCACACTTTTCATCATAGTGCTTTTACCAATGCATAAAATGCATGGAGAAGTCATTTCGAATGAATCATCCTCAGTGTTGTGAGAACGATGACGGGTTAAAATTTTTGGTGGTTTCTTGTTCAGTCCATAGGCCTACAGCATGTGGCAAACCGGTGAGCATGTGGCTCTATTAGTATAGGAGATACCTGAAAACATCACACTTTTCATCATAGTGCTTTTTCCAATGCATAAAATGCATGGAGAAGTCATTTCGAATGAATCGTCCTCAGTGTTGTGAGAACGATGATGGGTTAAAATTTTTGGTGGTTTCTTGTTCAGTCCATAGGCCTACAGCATGTGGCAAACCGGTGAGCATGTGGCTCTATTAGTATAGGAGATACCTGAAAACATATCACACTTTTCATCATAGTGCTTTTACCAATGCATAAAATGCATGGAGAAGTCATTTCAAATGAATCGTCCTCAGTGTTGTGAGAACGATGACGGGTTAAAATTTTTGGTGGTTTCTGGTTCAGTCCATAGGTCTACAGCATGTGGCAAACCGGTGAGCATGTGGCTCTATTAGTATAGGAGATACCTGAAAACATATCACACTTTTCATCATAGTGCTTTTACCAATGCATAAAATGCATGGAGAAGTTATTTCGAATGAATCGTCCTCAGTGTTGTGAGAACGATGACGGGTTAAAATTTTTGGTGGTTTCTTGTTCAGTCCATAGGCCTACAGCATGTGGCAAACCGGTGAGCATGTGGCTCTATTAGTATAGGAGATACCTGAAAACATATCACACTTTTCATCATAGTGCTTTTACCAATGCATGAAATGCATGGAGAAGTCATTTCGAATGAATCGTCCTCAGTGTTGTGAGAACGATGACGGCTTAAAATTTTTGGTGGTTTCTTGTTCAGTCCATAGGCCTACAGCATGTGGCAAACTGGTGAGCATGTGGCTCTATTAGTATAGGAGATACCTGAAAACATATCACACTTTTCATCATAGTGCTTTTACCAATGCATAAAATGCATGGAGAAGTCATTTCGAATGACTGGTCCTCAGTGTTGTGAGAACGATGACTGGTTAAAATTTTTGGTGGTTTCTTGTTCAGTCCATAGGCCTACAGCATGTGGCAAACCGGTGAGCATGTGGCTCTATTAGTATAGGAGATACCTGAAAACATATCACACTTTTCATCATAGTGCTTTTACCAATGAATGAAATGCATGGAGAAGTCATTTCGAATGAATCGTCCTCAGTGTTGTGAGAACGATGACGGGTTAAAATTTTTGGTGGTTTCTTGTTCAGTCCATAGGCCTACAGCATGTGGCAAACCGGTGAGCATGTGGCTCTATTAGTATAGGAGATACCTGAAAACATATCACACTTTTCATCATAGTGCTTTTACCAATGCATAAAATGCATGGAGAAGTCATTTCGAATGAATCGTCCTCAGTGTTGCGAGAACGATGACGGGTTAAAATTTTTGGTGGTTTCTTGTTCAGTCCATTGGCCTACAGCATGTGGCAAACCGGTGAGCATGTGGCTCTATTAGTATAGGAGATACCTGAAAACATCACACTTTTCATCATAGTGCTTTTACCAATGCATAAAATGCATGGAGAAGTCATTTCGAATGAATCGTCCTCAGTGTTGTGAGAACGATGATGGGTTAAAATTTTTGGTGGTTTCTTGTTCAGTCCATAGGCCTACAGCATGTGGCAAACCGGTGAGCATGTGGCTCTATTAGTATAGGAGATACCTGAAAACATATCACACTTTTCATCATAGTGCTTTTACCAATGCATAAAATGCATGGAGAAGTCATTTCAAATGAATCGTCCTCAGTGTTGTGAGAACGATGACGGGTTAAAATTTTTGGTGGTTTCTGGTTCAGTCCATAGGCCTACAGCATGTGGCAAACCGGTGAGCATGTGGCTCTATTAGTATAGGAGATACCTGAAAACATATCACACTTTTCATCATAGTGCTTTTACCAATGCATAAAATGCATGCAGAAGTTATTTCGAATGAATCGTCCTCAGTGTTGTGAGAACGATGACGGGTTAAAATTTTTGGTGGTTTCTTGTTCAGTCCATAGGCCTACAGCATGTGGCAAACCGGTGAGCATGTGGCTCTATTAGTATAGGAGATACCTGAAAACATATCACACTTTTCATCATAGTGCTTTTACCAATGCATGAAATGCATGGAGAAGTCATTTCGAATGAATCGTCCTCAGTGTTGTGAGAACGATGACGGGTTAAAATTTTTGGTGGTTTCTTGTTCAGTCCATAGGCCTACAGCATGTGGCAAACCGGTGAGCATGTGGCTCTATTAGTATAGGAGATACCTGAAAACATATCACACTTTTCATCATAGTGCTTTTACCAATGCATAAAATGCATAGAGAAGTCATTTCGAATGACTGGTCCTCAGTGTTGTGAGAACGATGACTGGTTAAAATTTTTGGTGGTTTCTTGTTCAGTCCATAGGCCTGCAGCATGTGGCAAACCGGTGAGCATGTGGCTCTATTAGTATAGGAGATACCTGAAAACATATCACACTTTTCATCATAGTGCTTTTACCAATGAATGAAATGCATGGAGAAGTCATTTCGAATGAATCGTCCTCAGTGTTGTGAGAACGATGACGGGTTAAAATGTTTGGTGGTTTCTTGTTCAGTCCATAGGCCTACAGCATGTGGCAAACCGGTGAGCATGTGGCTCTATTAGTATAGGAGATACCTGAAAACATATCACACTTTTCATCATAGTGCTTTTACCAATGCATAAAATGCATGGAGAAGTCATTTCGAATGAATCGTCCTCAGTGTTGTGAGAACGATGACGGGTTAAAATTTTTGGTGGTTTCTTGTTCAGTCCATTGGCCTACAGCATGTGGCAAACCGGTGAGCATGTGGCTCTATTAGTATAGGAGATACCTGAAAACATCACACTTTTCATCATAGTGCTTTTTCCAATGCATAAAATGCATGGAGAAGTCATTTCGAATGAATCGTCCTCAGTGTTGTGAGAACGATGATGGGTTAAAATTTTTGGTGGTTTCTTGTTCAGTCCATAGGCCTACAGCATGTGGCAAACCGGTGAGCATGTGGCTCTATTAGTATAGGAGATACCTGAAAACATATCACACTTTTCATCATAGTGCTTTTACCAATGAATGAAATGCATGGAGAAGTCATTTCGAATGAATCGTCCTCAGTGTTGTGAGAACGATGACGGGTTAAAATTTTTGGTGGTTTCTTGTTCAGTCCATAGGCCTACAGCATGTGGCAAACCGGTGAGCATGTGGCTCTATTAGTATAGGAGATACCTGAAAACATATCACACTTTTCATCATAGTGCTTTTACCAATGCATAAAATGCATGGAGAAGTCATTTCGAATGAATCGTCCTCAGTGTTGTGAGAACGATGACGGGTTAAAATTTTTGGTGGTTTCTTGTTCAGTCCATTGGCCTACAGCATGTGGCAAACCGGTGAGAATGTGCTCTATTAGTATAGGAGATACCTGAAAACATCACACTTTTCATCATAGTGCTTTTTCCAATGCATAAAATGCATGGAGAAGTCATTTCGAATGAATCGTCCTCAGTGTTGTGAGAACGATGATGGGTTAAAATTTTTGGTGGTTTCTTGTTCAGTCCATAGGCCTACAGCATGTGGCAAACCGGTGAGCATGTGGCTCTATTAGTATAGGAGATACCTGAAAACATATCACACTTTTCATCATAGTGCTTTTACCAATGCATAAAATGCATGGAGAAGTCATTTCAAATGAATCGTCCTCAGTGTTGTGAGAACGATGACGGGTTAAAATTTTTGGTGGTTTCTGGTTCAGTCCATAGGCCTACAGCATGTGGCAAACCGGTGAGCATGTGGCTCTATTAGTATAGGAGATACCTGAAAACATATCACACTTTTCATCATAGTGCTTTTACCAATGCATAAAATGCATGGAGAAGTTATTTCGAATGAATCGTCCTCAGTGTTGTGAGAACGATGACGGGTTAAAATTTTTGGTGGTTTCTTGTTCAGTCCATAGGTTTACAGCATGTGGCAAACCGATGAGTTTGTGGCTCTATTAGTATAGGACTTACCTGAAAACATATCACACTTTTCATCATAGTGCTTTTACCAATGCATAAAATGCATGGAGATTTCATTTCGAATGAATCTAACTCAGTGTTGTGAGAACGATGACGGGTTAAAATTTTTGGTGGTTTCTTGTTAAGTCCATAGGCCTACAGCATGTGGCAAACCGGTGAGCATGTGGCTCTATTAGTATAGGAGATACCTGAAAACATATCACACTTTTCATCATAGTGCTTTTACCAATGCATGAAATGCATGGAGAAGTCATTTCGAATGAATCGTCCTCAGTGTTGTGAGAACGATGACGGGTTAAAATTTTTGGTGGTTTCTTGTTCAGTCCATAGGCCTACAGCATGTGGCAAACCGGTGAGCATATGGCTCTATTAGTATAGGAGATACCTGAAAACATATCACACTTTTCATCATAGTGCTTTTACCAATGCATGAAATGCATGGAGAAGTCATTTCGAATGAATCGTCCTCAGTGTTGTGAGAAAGATGATGGGTTAAAATTTTTGGTGGTTTCTTGTTCAGTCCATAGGCCTACAGCATGTGGCAAACCGGTGAGCATGTGGCTCTATTAGTATAGGAGATACCTGAAAACATATCACACTTTTCATCATAGTGCATTTACCAATGCATAAAATGCATGGAGAAGTCATTTCGAATGAATTGTCCTTAGTGTTGTGAGAACGATGACGGGTTAAAATTTTTGGTGGTTTCTTGTTCAGTCCATAGGCCTACAGCATGTGGCAAACCGGTGAGCATGTGACTCTATTAGTATAGGAGATACCTGAAAACATTTTCATCATCGTGCTTTTACCAATGCATAAAATGCATAGAGAAGTCATTTCGAATGAATCGTCCTCAGTGTTGTGAGAACGATGACGGGTTAAAATTTTTGGTGGTTTCTTGTTCAGTCCATAGGCCTACAGCATGTGGCAAACCGGTGAGCATGTGGCTCTATTAGTATAGGAGATACCTGAAAACATATCACACTTTTCATCATAGTGCTTTTACCAATGCATAAAATGCATGGAGAAGTCATTTCGAATGAATCGTCCTCAGTGCTGTGAGAACGATGACAGGTTAAAATTTTTGGTGGTTTCTTGTTCATTCCATAGGCCTACAGCATGTGGCAAACCGGTGAGCATGTGGCTCTATTAGTATAGGAGATACCTGAAAACATATCACACTTTTCATCATAGTGCTTTTACCAATGCATAAAATGCATGGAGAAGTCATTTCGAATGAATCGTCCTCAGTGTTGTGAGAACGATGACGGGTTAAAATTTTTGGTGGTGTCTTGTTCAGTCCATAGGCCTACAGCATGTGGCAAACCGGTGAGCATGTGGCTCTATTAGTATAGGAGATACCTGAAAACATATCACACTTTTCATCATAGTGCTTTTACCAATGCATAAAATGCATGGAGAAGTCATTTTGAATGAATCGTCCTCAGTGTTGTGAGAACGATGACGGGTTAAAATGTATGGTGGTTTCTTGTTCAGTCCATAGGCCTACAGCATGTGGCAAACCGTTGAGCATGTGGCTCTTTTAGTATAGGAGATACCTGAAAACATATCACACTTTTCATCATAGTGCTTTTACCAATACATAAAATGCATGGAGAAGTCATTTCGAATGAATCTTCCTCAGTGTTGTGAGAACGATGACGGGTTAAAATTTTTGGTGGTTTCTTGTTCAGTCCATAGGCCTACAGCATGTGGCAAACCGGTGAGCATGTGGCTCTATTAGTATAGGAGATACCTGAAAACATCACACTTTTCATCATAGTGCTTTTACCAATGCATAAAATGCATGGAGAAGTCATTTCGAATGAATCGTCCTCAGTGTTGTGAGAACGATGATGGGTTAAAATTTTTGGTGGTTTCTTGTTCAGTCCATAGGCCTACAGCATGTGGCAAACCGGTGAGCACGTGGCTCTATTAGTATAGGAGATACCTGAAAACATATCACACTTTTCATCATAGTGCTTCTACCAATGCATAAAATGCATGGAGAAGTTATTTCGAATGAATCGTCCTCAGTATTGTGAGAACGATGACGGGTTAAAATTTTTGGTGGTTTCTTGTTCAGTCCATAGGCCTACAGCATGTGGCAAACCTGTGAGCATGTGGCTCTATTAGTATAGGAGATACCTGAAAACATATCACACTTTTCATCATAGTGCTTTTACCAATGCATGAAATGCATGGAGAAGTCATTTCGAATGAATCGTCCTCAGTGTTGTGAGAATGATGACGGGTTAAAATTTTTGGTGGTTTCGTGTTCAGTCCATAGGCCTACAGCATGTGGCAAACTGGTGAGCATGTGGCTCTATTAGTATAGGAGATACCTGAAAGCATATCACACTTTTCATCATAGTGCTTTTACCAATGCATAAAATGCATGGAGAAGTCATTTCGAATGAATCGTCCTCAGTGTTGTGAGAACGATGACGGGTTAAAATTTTTGGTGGTTTCTTGTTCAGTCCATAGGCCTACAGCATGTGGCAAACCGGTGAGCATGTGGCTCTATTAGTATAGGAGATACCTGAAAACATATCACACTTTTCATCATAGTGCTTTTACCAATGCATAAAATGCATGGAGAAGTCATTTCGAATGAATCGTCCTCAGTGTTGTGAGAACGATGACGGGTTAAAATTTTTGGTGGTTTCTTGTTCAGTCCATAGGTCTACAGCATGTGGGAAACCGGTGAGCATGTGGCTCTATTAGTATAGGAGATACCTGAAAACATATCACACTTTTCATCATAGTGCTTTTACCAATGCATGAAATGCATGGAGAAGTCATTTCGAATGAATCGTCCTCAGTGTTGTGAGAACGATGACGGGTTAAAATTTTTGGTGGTTTCTTGTTCAGTCCATTGGCCTACAGCATGTGGCAAACCGGTGTGCATGTGGCTCTATTAGTATAGGAGATACCTGAAAACATATCACACTTTTCATCATAGTGCTTTTACCAATGCATTAATTGCATGGAGAAGTCATTTCGAATGATTCGTCCTCAGTGTTGTGAGAACGATGACGGGTTAAAATTTTTGGTGGTTTCTTGTTCATTCCATATGCCTACAGCATGTGGCAAACCGGTGAGCATGTGGCTCTATTAGTATAGGAGACACCTTAAAACATCATACTTTTCATCATAGTGCTTTTACCAATGCATAAAATGCATGGAGAAGTCATTTCGAATGAATCGTCCTCAGTGCTGTGAGAACGATGACAGGTTAAAATTTTTGGTGGTTTCTTGTTCAGTCCATAGGCCTACAGCATGTGGCAAACCGGTGAGCATGTGGCTCTATTAGTATAGGAGATACCTGAAAACATATCACACTTTTCATCATAGTGCTTTTACCAATGCATAAAATGCATGGAGAAGTCATTTCGAATGAATCATCCTCAGTGTTGTGAGAACGATGACGGGTTAAAATTTTTGGTGGTTTCTTGTTCAGTCCATAGGCCTACAGCATGTGGCAAACCGGTGAGCATGTGGCTCTATTAGTATAGGAGATACCTGAAAACATATCACACTTTTCATCATATTGCTTTTACCAATGCATGAAATGCATGGAGAAGTCATTTCGAATGAATCGTCCTCAGTGTTGTGAGAACGATGGGTTAAAATGTATGGTGGTTTCTTGCTCAGTCCATAGGCCTACAGCATGTGGCAAACCGGTGAGCATGTGGCTCTTTTAGTATAGGAGATACCTAAAAACATTTCACACTTTTCATCATAGTGCTTTTACCAATGCATAAAATGCATGGAGAAGTCATTTCGAATGAATCGTTCTCAGTGTTGTGAGAACGATGACGGGTTAAAATTTTTGGTGGTTTCTTTTTCAGTCCATAGGCCTACAGCATGTGGCAAACCGGTGAGCATGTGGCTCTATTAGTATAGGAGATACCTGAAAACATCACACTTTTCATCATAGTGCTTTTACCAATGCATAAAATGCATGGAGAAGTCATTTCGAATGAATCGTCCTCAGTGTTGTGAGAACGATGATGGGTTAAAATTTTTGGTGGTTTCTTGTTCAGTCCATAGGCCTACAGCATGTGGCAAACCTGTGAGCATGTGGCTCTATTAGTATAGGAGATACCTGAAAACATATCACACTTTTCATCATAGTGCTTTTACCAATGCATGAAATGCATGGAGAAGTCATTTCGAATGAATCGTCCTCAGTGTTGTGAGAACGATGACGGGTTAAAATTTTTGGTGGTTTCGTGTTCAGTCCATAGGCCTACAGCATGTGGCAAACTGGTGAGCATGTGGCTCTATTAGTATAGGAGATACCTGAAAACATATCACACTTTTCATCATAGTGCTTTTACCAATGCATAAAATGCATGGAGAAGTCATTTCGAATGAATCGTCCTCAGTGTTGTGAGAACGATGACGGGTTAAAATTTTTGGTGGTTTCTTGTTCAGTCCATAGGCCTACAGCATGTGGCAAACCGGTGAGCATGTGGCTCTATTAGTATAGGAGATACCTGAAAACATATCACACTTTTCATCATAGTGCTTTTACCAATGCAAAAAATGCATGGAGAAGTCATTTCGAATAAATGGTCCTCAGTGTTGTGAGAACGATGACGGGTTAAAATTTTTGGTGGTTTCTTGTTCAGTCCATAGGCCTACAGCATGTGGCAAACCTGTGAGCATGTGGCTCTATTAGTATAAGAGATACCAGAAAACATATCACACTTTTCATCATAGTGCTTTTACCAATGCATAAAATGCATGGAGAAGTCATTTCGAATGATTCGTCCTCAGTGTTGTGAGAACGATGACGGGTTAAAATTTTTGGTGGTTTCTTGTTCATTCCATATGCCTACAGCATGTGGCAAACCGGTGAGCATGTGGCTCTATTAGTATAGGAGACACCTTAAAACATCACACTTTTCATCATAGTGCTTTTTTTAATGCATAAAATGCATGGAGAAGTCATTTCGAATGAATCGTCCTCAGTGCTGTGAGAACGATGACAGGTTAAAATTTTTGGTGGTTTCTTGTTCAGTCCATAGGCCTACAGCATGTGGCAAACCGGTGAGCATGTGGCTCTATTAGTATAGGAGATACCTGAAAACATATCACACTTTTCATCATAGTGCTTTTACCAATGCATAAAATGCATGGAGAAGTCATTTCGAATGCATCATCCTCAGTGTTGTGAGAACGATGACGGGTTAAAATTTTTGGTGGTTTCTTGTTCAGTCCATAGGCCTACAGCATGTGGCAAACCGGTGAGCATGTGGCTCTATTAGTATAGGAGATACCTGAAAACATATCACACTTTTCATCATATTGCTTTTACCAATGCATGAAATGCATGGAGAAGTCATTTCGAATGAATCGTCCTCAGTGTTGTGAGAACGATGGGTTAAAATGTATGGTGGTTTCTTGTTCAGTCCATAGGCCTACAGCATGTGGCAAACCGGTGAGCATGTGGCTCTTTTAGTATAGGAGATACCTGAAAACATATCACACTTTTCATCATAGTGCTTTTACCAATGCATAAAATGCATGGAGAAGTCATTTCGAATGAATCGTCCTCAGTGTTGTGAGAACGATGACGGTTTAAAATTTTTGGTGGTTTCTTGTTCAGTCCATAGGCCTACAGCATGTGGCAAACCGGTGAGCATGTGGCTCTATTAGTATAGGAGATACCTGAAAACATATCACACTTTTCATCATAGTGCTTTTACCAATGCATAAAATGCATGGAGAAGTCATTTCGAATGAATCGTCCTCAGTGTTGTGAGAACGATGACGGGTTAAAATTTTTGGTGGTTTCTTGTTCAGTCCATAGGCCTACAGCATGTGGCAAACCGGTGAGCATGTGGCTCTATTAGTATAGGAGATACCTGAAAACATATCAAACTTTTCATCATATTGCTTTTACCAATGCATGAAATGCATGGAGAAGTCATTTCGAATGAATCGTCCTCAGTGTTGTGAGAACGATGGGTTAAAATGTATGGTGGTTTATTGTTCAGTCCATAGGCCTACAGCATGTGGCAAACCGGTGAGCATGTGGCTCTTTTAGTATAGGAGATACCTAAAAACATATCACACTTTTCATCATAGTGCTTTTACCAATGCATAAAATGCATGGAGAAGTCATTTCGAATGAATCGTCCTCAGTGTTGTGAGAACGATGACGGGTTAAAATTTTTGGTGGTTTCTTGTTCAGTCCATAGGCCTACAGCATGTGGCAAACCGGTGAGCATGTGGCTCTATTAGTATAGGAGATACCTGAAAACATATCACACTTTTCATCATAGTGCTTTTACCAATGCATAAAATGCATGGAGAAGTCATTTCGAATGAATCGTCCTCAGTGTTGTGAGAACGATGACGGGTTAAAATTTTTGGTGGTTTCTTGTTCAGTCCATAGGCCTACAGCATGTGGCAAACCGGTGAGCATGTGGCTCTATTAGTATAGGAGATACCTGAAAACATATCACACTTTTCATCATAGTGCTTTTACCAATGCAAAAAATGCATGGAGAAGTCATTTCGAATAAATGGTCCTCAGTGTTGTGTGAACGATGACGGTTTAAAATTTTTGGTGGTTTCTTGTTCAGTCCATAGGCCTACAGCATGTGGCAAACCGGTGAGCATGTGGCTCTATTAGTATAGGAGATACCTGAAAACATATCACACTTTTCATCATAGTGCTTTTACCAATGCATAAAATGCATGGAGAAGTCATTTCGAATGATTCGTCCTCAGTGTTGTGAGAACGATGACGGGTTAAAATTTTTGGTGGTTTCTTGTTCATTCCATATGCCTACAGCATGTGGCAAACCGGTGAGCATGTGGCTCTATTAGTATAGGAGACACCTTAAAACATCACACTTTTCATCATAGTGCTTTTTTAATGCATAAAATGCATGGAGAAGTCATTTCGAATGAATCGTCCTCAGTGCTGTGAGAACGATGACAGGTTAAAATTTTTGGTGGTTTCTTGTTCAGTCCATAGGCCTACAGCATGTGGCAAACCGGTGAGCATGTGGCTCTATTAGTATAGGAGATACCTGAAAACATATCACACTTTTCATCATAGTGCTTTTACCAATGCATAAAATGCATGGAGAAGTCATTTCGAATGAATCATCCTCAGTGTTGTGAGAACGATGACGGGTTAAAATTTTTGGTGGTTTCTTGTTCAGTCCATAGGCCTACAGCATGTGGCAAACCGGTGAGCATGTGGCTCTATTAGTATAGGAGATACCTGAAAACATATCACACTTTTCATCATATTGCTTTTACCAATGCATGAAATGCATGGAGAAGTCATTTCGAATGAATCGTCCTCAGTGTTGTGAGAACGATGGGTTAAAATGTATGGTGGTTTCTTGTTCAGTCCATAGGCCTACAGCATGTGGCAAACCGGTGAGCATGTGGCTCTTTTAGTATAGGAGATACCTAAAAACATATCACACTTTTCATCATAGTGCTTTTACCAATGCATAAAATGCATGGAGAAGTCATTTCGAATGAATCGTCCTCAGTGTTGTGAGAACAATGACGGGTTAAAATTTTTGGTGGTTTCTTGTTCAGTCCATAGGCCTACAGCATGTGGCAAACCGGTGAGCATGTGGCTCTATTAGTATAGGAGATACCTGAAAACATATCACACTTTTCATCATAGTGCTTTTACCAATGCATAAAATGCATGGAGAAGTCATTTCGAATGAATCGTCCTCAGTGTTGTGAGAACGATGACGGGTTAAAATTTTTGGTGGTTTCTTGTTCAGTCCATAGGCCTACAGCATGTGGCAAACCGGTGAGCATGTGGCTCTATTAGTATAGGAGATACCTGAAAACATATCACACTTTTCATCATAGTGCTTTTACCAATGCATAAAATGCATGGAGAAGTCATTTCGAATAAATGGTCCTCAGTGTTGTGAGAACGATGACGGGTTAAAATTTTTGGTGGTTTCTTGTTCAGTCCATAGGCCTACAGCATGTGGCAAACCGGTGAGCATGTGGCTCTATTAGTATAGGAGATACCTGAAAACATATCACACTTTTCATCATAGTGCTTTTACCAATGCATAAAATGCATGGAGAAGTCATTTCGAATGATTCGTCCTCAGTGTTGTGAGAACGATGACGGGTTAAAATTTTTGGTGGTTTCTTGTTCATTCCATATGCCTACAGCATGTGGCAAACCGGTGAGCATGTGGCTCTATTAGTATAGGAGACACCTTAAAACATCACACTTTTCATCATAGTGCTTTTACCAATGCATAAAATGCATGGAGAAGTCATTTCGAATGAATCGTCCTCAGTGCTGTGAGAACGATGACAGGTTAAAATTTTTGGTGGTTTCTTGTTCAGTCCATAGGCCTACAGCATGTGGCAAACCGGTGAGCATGTGGCTCTATTAGTATAGGAGATACCTGAAAACATATCACACTTTTCATCATAGTGCTTTTACCAATGCATAAAATGCATGGAGAAGTCATTTCGAATGAATCATCCTCAGTGTTGTGAGAACGATGACGGGTTAAAATTTTTGGTGGTTTCTTGTTCAGTCCATAGGCCTACAGCATGTGGCAAACCGGTGAGCATGTGGCTCTATTAGTATAGGAGATACCTGAAAACATATCACACTTTTCATCATATTGCTTTTACCAATGCATGAAATGCATGGAGAAGTCATTTCGAATGAATCGTCCTCAGTGTTGTGAGAACGATGGGTTAAAATGTATGGTGGTTTATTGTTCAGTCCATAGGCCTACAGCATGTGGCAAACCGGTGAGCATGTGGCTCTTTTAGTATAGGAGATACCTAAAAACATATCACACTTTTCATCATAGTGCTTTTACCAATGCATAAAATGCATGGAGAAGTCATTTCGAATGAATCGTCCTCAGTGCTGTGAGAACGATGACAGGTTAAAATTTTTGGTGGTTTCTTGTTCAGTCCATAGGCCTACAGCATGTGGCAAACCGGTGAGCATGTGGCTCTATTAGTATAGGAGATACCTGAAAACATATCACACTTTTCATCATAGTGCTTTTACCAATGCATAAAATGCATGGAGAAGTCATTTCGAATGAATCATCCTCAGTGTTGTGAGAACGATGACGGGTTAAAATTTTTGGTGGTTTCTTGTTCAGTCCATAGGCCTACAGCATGTGGCAAACCGGTGAGCATGTGGCTCTATTAGTATAGGAGATACCTGAAAACATATCACACTTTTCATCATATTGCTTTTACCAATGCATGAAATGCATGGAGAAGTCATTTCGAATGAATCGTCCTCAGTGTTGTGAGAACGATGGGTTAAAATGTATGGTGGTTTATTGTTCAGTCCATAGGCCTACAGCATGTGGCAAACCGGTGAGCATGTGGCTCTTTTAGTATAGGAGATACCTAAAAACATATCACACTTTTCATCATAGTGCTTTTACCAATGCATAAAATGCATGGAGAAGTCATTTCGAATGAATCGTCCTCAGTGTTGTGAGAACGATGACGGGTTAAAATTTTTGGTGGTTTCTTGTTCAGTCCATAGGCCTACAGCATGTGGCAAACCGGTGAGCATGTGGCTCTATTAGTATAGGAGATACCTGAAAACATCACACTTTTCATCATAGTGCTTTTACCAATGCATAAAATGCATGGAGAAGTCATTTCGAATGAATCGTTCTCAGTGTTGTGAGAACGATGACGGGTTAAAATCTTTGGTGGTTTCTTGTTCAGTCCATAGGCCTACAGCATGTGGCAAACCGGTGAGCATGTGGCTCTATTAGTATAGGAGATACCTGAAAACATATCACACTTTTCATCATAGTGCTTTTACCAATGCATAAAATGCATGGAGAAGTTATTTCGAATGAATCGTCCTCAGTGTTGTGAGAACGATGACGGGTTAAAATTTTTGGTGTTTTCTTGTTCAGTCCATAGGCCTACAGCATGTGGCAAACCGGTGAGCATGTGGCTCTATTAGTAAAGGAGATACCTGAAAACATATCACACTTTTCATCATAGTGCTTTTACCAATGCATAAAATGCATGGAGAAGTCATTTCGAATGAATCGTCCTCAGTGTTGTGAGAACGATGACGGGTTAAAATTTTTGGTGGTTTCTTGTTCAGTCCATAGGCCTACAGCATGTGGCAAACCGGTGAGCATGTGGCTCTATTAGTATAGGAGATACCTGAAAACATATCACACTTTTCATCATAGTGCTTTTACCAATGCATAAAATGCATGGAGAAGTCATTTCGAATAAATGGTCCTCAGTGTTGTGAGAACGATGACGGGTTAAAATTTTTGGTGGTTTCTTGTTCAGTCCATAGGCCTACAGCATGTGGCAAACCGGTGAGCATGTGGCTCTATTAGTATAGGAGATACCTGAAAACATATCACACTTTTCATCATAGTGCTTTTACCAATGCATAAAATGCATGGAGAAGTCATTTCGAATGAATCGTCTTCAGTGTTGTGAGAACGATGACGGGTTAAAATTTTTGGTGGTTTCTTGTTCAGTCCATATGCCTACAGCATGTGGCAATCCGTTGAGCATGTGGCTCTATTAGTATAGGAGATACCTGAAAACATATCACACTTTTCATCATAGTGCTTTTACCAATGCATAAAAAGCATGGAGAAGTAATTTCGAATGAATCGTCCTCAGTGTTGTGAGAACGATGACGGGTTAAAATTTTTGGTGGTTTCTTGTTCAGTCCATAGGCCTACAGCATGTGGCAAACCGGTGAGCATGTGGCTCTATTAGTATAGGAGATACCTGAAAACATATCACACTTTTCATCATAGTGCTTTTACCAATGCATAAAATGCATGGAGAAGTCATTTCGAATGAATGGTCCTCAGTGTTGTGAGAACGATGACGGGTTAAAATTTTTGGTGGTTTCTTGTTCAGTCCATAGGCCTACAGCATGTGGCAAACCAGTGAGCATGTGGCTCTATTAGAATAGGAGATACCTGAAAACATATCACACTTTTCTTCATAGTGCTTTTACCAATGCATAAAATGCATGGAGAAGACATTCCAAATGAATGGTCCTCAGTGTTGTGAGAACGATGACGGGTTAAAATTTTTGGTGGTTTCTTGTTCAGTCCATAGGCCTACAGCATGTGGCAAACCGGTGAGCATGTGGCTCTATTAGTATAGGAGATACCTGAAAACATATCACACTTTTCATCATAGTGCTTTTACCAATGCATAAAATGCATGGAGAAGTCATTTCGAATGTATCGTCCTCAGTGTTGTGAGAACAATGACGGGTTAAAATTTTTGGTGGTTTCTTGTTCAGTCCATAGGCCTACAGCATGAGGCAAATCGGTGAGCATGTGGCTCTATTAGTATAGGAGATACCTGAAAACATATCACACTTTTCATCATAGTGCTTTTACCAATGCATAAAATGCATGGAGAAGTCATTTCGAATGAATCGTCCTCAGTGTTGTGAGAATGATGACGGGTTAAAATTTTTGGTGGTTTCTTGTTCAGTCCATAGGCCTACAGCATGTGGCAAACCGGTGAGCATGTGGCTCTATTAGTATAGGAGATACCTGAAAACATATCACACTTTTCATCATAGTGCTTTTACCAATGCATAAAAAGCATGGAGAAGTCATTTCGAATGAATCGTCCTCAGTGTTGTGAGAACGATGACGGGTTAAAATTTTTGGTGGTTTCTTGTTCAGTCCATAGGCCTACAGCATGTGGCAAACCGGTGAGCATGTGGCTCTATTAGTATAGGAGATACCTGAAAACATATCACACTTTTCATCATAGTGCTTTTACCAATGCATAAAATGCATGGAGAAGTCATTTCGAATGAATGGTCCTCAGTGTTGTGAGAACGATGACGGGTTAAAATTTTTGGTGGTTTCTTGTTCAGTCCATAGGCCTACAGCATGTGGCAAACCAGTGAGCATGTGGCTCTATTAGAATAGGAGATACCTGAAAACATATCACACTTTTCTTCATAGTGCTTTTACCAATGCATAAAATGCATGGAGAAGACATTTCGAATGAATGGTCCTCAGTGTTGTGAGAACGATGACGGGTTAAAATTTTTGGTGGTTTCTTGTTCAGTCCATAGGCCTACAGCATGTGGCAAACCGGTGAGCATGTGGCTCTATTAGTATAGGAGATACCTGAAAACATATCACACTTTTCATCATAGTGCTTTTACCAATGCATAAAATGCATGGAGAAGTCATTTCGAATGTATCGTCCTCAGTGTTGTGAGAACAATGACGGGTTAAAATTTTTGGTGGTTTCTTGTTCAGTCCATAGGCCTACAGCATGAGGCAAATCGGTGAGCATGTGGCTCTATTAGTATAGGAGATACCTGAAAACATATCACACTTTTCATCATAGTGCTTTTACCAATGCATAAAATGCATGGAGAAGTCATTTCGAATGAATCGTCCTCAGTGTTGTGAGAACGATGACGGGTTAAAATTTTTGGTGTTTTCTTGTTCAGTCCATAGGCCTACAGCATGTGGCAAACCGGTGAGCATGTGGCTCTATTAGTAAAGGAGATACCTGAAAACATATCACACTTTTCATCATAGTGCTTTTACCAATGCATAAAATGCATGGAGAAGTCATTTCGAATGAATCGTCCTCAGTGTTGTGAGAACGATGACGGGTTAAAATTTTTGGTGGTTTCTTGTTCAGTCCATAGGCCTACAGCATGTGGCAAACCGGTGAGCATGTGGCTCTATTAGTATAGGAGATACCTGAAAACATATCACACTTTTCATCATAGTGCTTTTACCAATGCATAAAATGCATGGAGAAGTCATTTCGAATAAATGGTCCTCAGTGTTGTGAGAACGATGACGGGTTAAAATTTTTGGTGGTTTCTTGTTCAGTCCATAGGCCTACAGCATGTGGCAAACCGGTGAGCATGTGGCTCTATTAGTATAGGAGATACCTGAAAACATATCACACTTTTCATCATAGTGCTTTTACCAATGCATAAAATGCATGGAGAAGTCATTTCGAATGAATCGTCTTCAGTGTTGTGAGAACGATGACGGGTTAAAATTTTTGGTGGTTTCTTGTTCAGTCCATATGCCTACAGCATGTGGCAATCCGTTGAGCATGTGGCTCTATTAGTATAGGAGATACCTGAAAACATATCACACTTTTCATCATAGTGCTTTTACCAATGCATAAAAAGCATGGAGAAGTCATTTCGAATGAATCGTCCTCAGTGTTGTGAGAACGATGACGGGTTAAAATTTTTGGTGGTTTCTTGTTCAGTCCATAGGCCTACAGCATGTGGCAAACCGGTGAGCATGTGGCTCTATTAGTATAGGAGATACCTGAAAACATATCACACTTTTCATCATAGTGCTTTTACCAATGCATAAAATGCATGGAGAAGTCATTTCGAATGAATGGTCCTCAGTGTTGTGAGAACGATGACGGGTTAAAATTTTTGGTGGTTTCTTGTTCAGTCCATAGGCCTACAGCATGTGGCAAACCAGTGAGCATGTGGCTCTATTAGAATAGGAGATACCTGAAAACATATCACACTTTTCTTCATAGTGCTTTTACCAATGCATAAAATGCATGGAGAAGACATTCCGAATGAATGGTCCTCAGTGTTGTGAGAACGATGACGGGTTAAAATTTTTGGTGGTTTCTTGTTCAGTCCATAGGCCTACAGCATGTGGCAAACCGGTGAGCATGTGGCTCTATTAGTATAGGAGATACCTGAAAACATATCACACTTTTCATCATAGTGCTTTTACCAATGCATAAAATGCATGGAGAAGTCATTTCGAATGTATCGTCCTCAGTGTTGTGAGAACAATGACGGGTTAAAATTTTTGGTGGTTTCTTGTTCAGTCCATAGGCCTACAGCATGAGGCAAATCGGTGAGCATGTGGCTCTATTAGTATAGGAGATACCTGAAAACATATCACACTTTTCATCATAGTGCTTTTACCAATGCATAAAATGCATGGAGAAGTCATTTCGAATGAATCGTCCTCAGTGTTGTGAGAACGATGACGGGTTAAAATTTTTGGTGGTTTCTTGTTCAGTCCATAGGCCTACAGCATGTGGCAAACCGGTGAGCATGTGGCTCTATTAGTATAGGAGATACCTGAAAACATATCACACTTTTCATCATAGTGCTTTTACCAATGCATAAAATGCATGGAGAAGTCATTTCGAATGAATGGTCCTCAGTGTTGTGAGAACGATGACGGGTTAAAATTTTTGATGGTTTCTTGTTCAGTCCATAGGCCTACAGCATGTGGCAAACCAGTGAGCATGTGGCTCTATTAGAATAGGAGATACCTGAAAACATATCACACTTTTCTTCATAGTGCTTTTACCAATGCATAAAATGCATGGAGAAGACATTTCGAATGAATGGTCCTCAGTGTTGTGAGAACGATGACGGGTTAAAATTTTTGGTGGTTTCTTGTTCAGTCCATAGGCCTACAGCATGTGGCAAACCGGTGAGCATGTGGCTCTATTAGTATAGGAGATACCTGAAAACATATCACACTTTTCATCATAGTGCTTTTACCAATGCATAAAATGCATGGAGAAGTCATTTCGAATGTATCGTCCTCAGTGTTGTGAGAACAATGACGGGTTAAAATTTTTGGTGGTTTCTTGTTCAGTCCATAGGCCTACAGCATGAGGCAAATCGGTGAGCATGTGGCTCTATTAGTATAGGAGATACCTGAAAACATATCACACTTTTCATCATAGTGCTTTTACCAATGCATAAAATGCATGGAGAAGTCATTTCGAATGAATCGTCCTCAGTGTTGTGAGAACGATGACGGGTTAAAATTTTTGGTGGTTTCTTGTTCAGTCCATAGGCCTACAGCATGTGGCAAACCGGTGAGCATGTGGCTCTATTAGTATAGGAGATACCTGAAAACATATCACACTTTTCATCATAGTGCTTTTACCAATGCATAAAATGCATGGAGAAGTCATTTCGAATGAATCGTCCTCAGTGTTGTGAGAACGATGACGGGTTAAAATTTTTGGTGGTTTCTTGTTCAGTCCATAGGCCTACAGCATGTGGCAAACCGGTGAACATGTGGCTCTATTAGTATAGGAGATACCTGAAAACATATCACACTTTTCATCATAGTGCTTTTACCAATGCATAAAATGCATGGAGAAGTCATTTCGAATGAATCGTCATCAGTGTTATGAGAACGATGACGGGTTAAAATTTTTGGTGGTTTCTTGTTCAGTCCATAGGCCTACAGCATGTGGCAAACCGGTGAGCATGTGGCTCTATTAGTATAGGAGATACCTGAAAACATATCACATTTTTCATCATAGTGCATATACCAATGCATAAAATGAATGGAGAAGTCATTTCGAATGAATCGTCCTCAGTGTTGTGAGAACGATGACGGGTTAAAATTTTTCGTGGTTTCTTGTTCAGTCCATAGGCCTGCAGCATGTGGCAATCCGGTGAGCATGTGGCTCTATTAGTATAGGAGATACCTGAAAACATATCACACTTTTCATCATAATGCTTTTACCAATGCATAAAATGCATGGAGAAGTCATTTCGAATGAATGGTCCTCAGTGTTGTGAGAACGATGACGGGTTAAAATTTTTGGTGGTTTCTTGTTCAGTCCATAGGCCTACAGCATGTGGCAAACCGGTGAGCATGTGGCTCTATTAGTATAGGAGATACCTGAAAACATATCACACTTTTCATCATAGTGCTTTTACCAATGCATAAAATGCATGGAGAAGTCATTTCGAAAGAATCGTCCTCAGTGTTGTGAGAACGATGACGGGTTAAAATTTTTGGTGGTTTCTTGTTCAGTCCATAGGCCTACAGCATGTGGCAAACCGGTGAGCATGTGGCTCTATTAGTATAGGAGATACCTGAAAACATATCACACTTTTCATCATAGTGCTTTTACCAATGCATAAAATGCATGGAGAAGTCATTTCAAATGAATCGTCCTCAGTGTTGTGAGAACGATGACGGGTTAAAATTTTTGGTGGTTTCTTGTTCAGTCCATAGGCCTACAGCATGTGGCAAACCGGTGAGCATGTGGCTCTATTAGTATAGGAGATACCTGAAAACATATCACACTTTTCATCATAGTACTTTTACCAATGCATAAAATGCATGGAGAAATCATTTCGAATGAATCGTCCTCAGTGTTGTGAGAACGATGACGGGTTAAAATTTTTGGTGGTTTCTTGTTCAGTCCATAGGCCTACAGCATGTGGCAAACTAGTGAGCATGTGGCTCTATTAGTATAGGAGATACCTGAAAACATATCACACTTTTCATCATAGTACTTTTACCAATGCATGAAATGCATGGAGAAGTCATTTCTAATGAATCGTCCTCGGTGTTGTGAGAACAATGGGTTAAAATGTATGGTGGTTTCTTGTTCAGTCCATAGGCCTACAGCATGTGGCAAACCGGTGAGCATGTGGCTCTTTTAGTATAGGAGATACCTAAAAACATATCACACTTTTCATCATAGTGCTTTTACCAATGCATAAAATGCATGGAGAAGTCATTTCGAATGAATCGTCCTCAGTGTTGTGAGAACGATGACGGGTTAAAATTTTTGGTGGTTTCTTGCTCAGTCCATAGGCCTACAGCATGTGGCAAACCGGTGAGCATGTGGCTCTATTAGTATAGGAGATACCTGAAAACATCACACTTTTCATCATAGTGCTTTTACCAATGCATAAAATGCATGGAGAAGTCATTTCGAATGAATCGTCCTCAGTGTTGTGAGAACGATGATGGGTTAAAATTTTTGGTGGTTTCTTGTTCAGTCCATAGGCCTACAGCATGTGGCAAACCGGTGAGCATGTGGCTCTATTAGTATAGGAGATACCTGAAAACATATCACACTTTTCATCATAGTGCTTTTAGCAATGCATAAAATGCATGGAGAAGTCATTTCAAATGAATCGTCCTCAGTGTTGTGAGAACGATGACGGGTTAAAATTTTTGGTGGTTTCTTGTTCAGTCCATAGGCCTACAGCATGTGGCAAACCGGTGAGCATGTGGCTCTATTAGTATAGGAGATACCTGAAAACATATCACACTTTTCATCATAGTGCTTTTACCAATGCATAAAATGCATGGAGAAGTTATTTCGAATGAATCGTCCTCAGTGTTGTGAGAACGATGACGGGTTAAAATTTTTGGTGGTTTCTTGTTCAGTCCATAGGCCTACAGCATGTGGCAAACCGGTGAGCATGTGGCTCTATTAGTAAAGGAGATACCTGAAAACATATCACACTTTTCATCATAGTGCTTTTACCAATGCATAAAATGCATGGAGAAGTCATTTCGAATGAATCGTCCTCAGTGTTGTGAGAACGATGATGGGTTAAAATTTTTGGTGGTTTCTTGTTCAGTCCATAGGCCTACAGCATGTGGCAAACCGGTGAGCATGTGGCTCTATTAGTATAGGAGATACCTGAAAACATATCACACTTTTCATCATAGTGCTTTTACCAATGCATAAAATGCATGGAGAAGTCATTTCGAATAAATGGTCCTCAGTGTTGTGAGAACGATGACGGGTTAAAATTTTTGGTGGTTTCTTGTTCAGTCCATAGGCCTACACCATGTGGCAAACCGGTGAGCATGTGGCTCTATTAGTATAGGAGATACCTGAAAACATATCACACTTTTCATCATAGTGTTTTTACCAATGCATAAAATGCATGGAGAAGTCATTTCGAATGAATGGTCCTCAGTGTTGTGAGAACGATGACGGGTTAAAATTTTTGGTGGTTTCTTGTTCAGTCCATAGGCCTACAGCATGTGGCAAACCAGTGAGCATGTGGCTCTATTAGAATAGGAGATACCTGAAAACATATCACACTTTTCTTCGTAGTGCTTTTACCAATGCATAAAATGCATGGAGAAGACATTTCGAATGAATGGTCCTCAGTGTTGTGAGAACGATGACGGGTTAAAATTTTTGGTGGTTTCTTGTTCAGTCCATAGGCCTACAGCATGTGGCAAACCGGTGAGCATGTGGCTCTATTAGTATAGGAGATACCTGAAAACATATCACACTTTTCATCATAGTGCTTTTACCAATGCATAAAATGCATGGAGAAGTCATTTCGAATGTATCGTCCTCAGTGTTGTGAGAACAATGACGGGTTAAAATTTTTGGTGGTTTCTTGTTCAGTCCATAGGCCTACAGCATGAGGCAAATCGGTGAGCATGTGGCTCTATTAGTATAGGAGATACCTGAAAACATATCACACTTTTCATCATAGTGCTTTTACCAATGCATAAAATGCATGGAGAAGTCATTTCGAATGAATCGTCCTCAGTGTTGTGAGAACGATTACGGGTTAAAATCTTTGGTGGTTTCTTGTTCAGTCCATAGGCCTACAGCATGTGGCAAACCGGTGAGCATGTGGCTCTATTAGTATAGGAGATACCTGAAAACATATCACACTTTTCATCATAGTGCTTTTACCAATGCATAAAATGCATGGAGAAGTCATTTCGAATGAATCGTCCTCAGTGTTGTGAGAACGATGACAGGTTAAAATTTTTGGTGGTTTCTTGTTCAGTCCATAGGCCTACAGCATGTGGCAAACCGGTGAGCATGTGGCTCTATTAGTATAGGAGATACCTGAAAACATATCAAACTTTTCATCATAGTGCTTTTACCAATGCATAAAATGCATGGAGAAGTCATTTCGAATGAATCGTCCTCAGTGTTGTGAGAACGATGACGGGTTAAAATTTTTGGTGGTTTCTTGTTCAGTCCATAGGTCTACAGCATGTGGCAAACCGGTGAGCATGTGGCTCTATTATTAGAGGAGATACCTGAAAACATATCACACTTTTCATCATAGTGCTTTTACCAATGCATAAAATGCATGGAGAAGTCATTTTGAATGAATCATCCTCAGTGTTGTGAGAACGATGACGGGTTAAAATTTTTGGTGGTTTCTTGTTCAGTCCATAGGCCTACAGCATGTGGCAAACCGGTGAGCATGTGGCTCTATTAGTATAGGAGATACCTGAAAACATATCACACTTTTCATCATAGTGCTTTTACCAATGCATAAAATGCATGGAGAAGTCATTTCGAATGAATCGTCCTCAGTGTTGTGAGAACGATGACGGGTTAAAATTTTTGGTGGTTTCTTGTTCAGTCCATAGGCCTACAGCATGTGGCAAACCGGTGAACATGTGGCTCTATTAGTATAGGAGATACCTGAAAACATATCACACTTTTCATCATAGTGCTTTTACCAATGCATAAAATGCATGGAGAAGTCATTTCGAATGAATCGTCCTCAGTGTTATGAGAACGATGACGGGTTAAAATTTTTGGTGGTTTCTTGTTCAGTCCATAGGCCTACAGCATGTGGCAAACGGGTGAGCATGTGGCTCTATTAGTATAGGAGATACCTGAAAACATATCACATTTTTCATCATAGTGCCTTTACCAATGCATAAAATGAATGGAGAAGTCATTTCGAATGAATCGTCCTCAGTGTTGTGAGAACGATGACGGGTTAAAATTTTTCGTGGTTTCTTGTTCAGTCCATAGGCCTGCAGCATGTGGCAATCCGGTGAGCATGTGGCTCTATTAGTATAGGAGATACCTGAAAACATATCACACTTTTCATCATAATGCTTTTACCAATGCATAAAATGCATGGAGAAGTCATTTCGAATGAATGGTCCTCAGTGTTGTGAGAACGATGACGGGTTAAAATTTTTGGTGGTTTCTTGTTCAGTCCATAGGCCTACAGCATGTGGCAAACCGGTGAGCATGTGGCTCTATTAGTATAGGAGATACCTGAAAACATATCACACTTTTCATCATAGTGCTTTTACCAATGCATAAAATGCATGGAGAAGTCATTTCGAAAGAATCGTCCTCAGTGTTGTGAGAACGTTGACGGGTTAAAATTTTTGGTGGTTTCTTGTTCAGTCCATAGGCCTACAGCATGTGGCAAACCGGTGAGCATGTGGCTCTATTAGTATAGGAGATACCTGAAAACATATCACACTTTTCATCATAGTGCTTTTACCAATGCATAAAATGCATGGAGAAGTCATTTCAAATGAATCGTCCTCAGTGTTGTGAGAACGATGACGGGTTAAAATTTTTGGTGGTTTCTTGTTCAGTCCATAGGCCTACAGCATATGGCAAACCGGTGAGCATGTGGCTCTATTAGTATAGGAGATACCTAAAAACATATCACACTTTTCATCATAGTGCTTTTACCAATGCATAAAATGCATGGAGAAGTCATTTCAAATGAATCGTCCTCAGTGTTGTGAGAACGATGACGGGTTAAAATTTTTGGTGGTTTCTTGTTCAGTCCATAGGCCTGCAGCATGTGGCAAACCGGTGAGCATGTGGCTCTATTAGTATAGGAGATACCTGAAAACATATCACACTTTTCATCATAGTACTTTTACCAATGCATGAAATGCATGGAGAAGTCATTTCGAATGAATCGTCCTCGGTGTTGTGAGAACGATGGGTTAAAATGTATGGTGGTTTCTTGTTCAGTCCATAGGCCTACAGCATGTGGCAAACCGGTGAGCATGTGGCTCTTTTAGTATAGGAGATACCTAAAAACATATCACACTTTTCATCATAGTGCTTTTACCAATGCATAAAATGCATGGAGAAGTCATTTCGAATGAATCGTCCTCAGTGTTGTGAGAACGATGACGGGTTAAAATTTTTGGTGGTTTCTTGCTCAGTCCATAGGCCTACAGCATGTGGCAAACCGGTGAGCATGTGGCTCTATTAGTATAGGAGATACCTGAAAACATAATAATAATAATAATATAATAATTTTATTTATATAGCGCCAACATATTCCGCAGCGCTTTACAAATTATAGAGGGGACTTGTACAGACAATAAACATTACAGCATAACAGAAATACAGTTCAAAACAGATACCAGGAGGAGTGAGGGCCCTGCTCGCAAGCTTACAAACTATGGGGAAAAGGGGAGACACGAGAGGTGGATGGTAACAATTGCTTTAGTTATTCGGACCAGCTATAGTGTAAGGCTCAGGTGTTCATGTAAAGCTGCATGAACCAGTTACCTGCCTAAGTATGTAGCAGTACAGACACAGAGGGCTAATACTGCATAAAGTGTATGAGAACATGATGCGAGGAACCTTTTTTTTTTTTTTTTTTATTATACATAGGCCACACAGGGATCGTTAGGTTAATGCATTGAGGCGGTAGGCCAGTCTGAACAAATGAGTTTTTAGGGCACGCTTAAAACTGTGGGGATTGGGGATTAATCGTATTAACCTAGGTAGTGCATTCCAAAGAATCGGCGCAGCACGTGTAAAGTCTTGGAGACGGGAGTGGGAGGTTCTGATTATTGAGGATGCTAACCTGAGGTCATTAGCGGAGCGGAGGGCACGGGTAGGGTGGTAGACTGATACCAGGGAGGAGATGTAGGGTGGTGCTGAGCCATGGAGTGCTTTGTGGATGAGGGTAGTAGTTTTGTACTGGATTCTGGAGTGGATGGGTAGCCAGTGTAATGACTGGCACAGGGTAGAGGCATTGGTGTAACGGTTGGTGAGGAATATGATCCTGGCTGCAGCATTCACACTTTTCACACTTTTCATCATAGTGCTTTTACCAATGCATAAAATGCATGGAGAAGTCATTTCGAATGAATCGTCCTCAGTGTTGTGAGAACGATGATGGGTTAAAATTTTTGGTGGTTTCTTGTTCAGTCCATAGGCCTACAGCATGTGGCAAACCGGTGAGCATGTGGCTCTATTAGTATAGGAGATACCTGAAAACATATCACACTTTTCATCATAGTGCTTTTAGCAATGCATAAAATGCATGGAGAAGTCATTTCAAATGAATCGTCCTCAGTGTTGTGAGAACGATGACGGGTTAAAATTTTTGGTGGTTTCTTGTTCAGTCCATAGGCCTACAGCATGTGGCAAACCGGTGAGCATGTGGCTCTATTAGTATAGGAGATACCTGAAAACATATCACACTTTTCATCATAGTGCTTTTACCAATGCATAAAATGCATGGAGAAGTTATTTCGAATGAATCGTCCTCAGTGTTGTGAGAACGATGACGGGTTAAAATTTTTGGTGGTTTCTTGTTCAGTCCATAGGCCTACAGCATGTGGCAAACCGGTGAGCATGTGGCTCTATTAGTAAAGGAGATACCTGAAAACATATCACACTTTTCATCATAGTGCTTTTACCAATGCATAAAATGCATGGAGAAGTCATTTCGAATGAATCGTCCTCAGTGTTGTGAGAACGATGACGGGTTAAAATTTTTGGTGGTTTCTTGTTCAGTCCATAGGCCTACAGCATGTGGCAAACCGGTGAGCATGTGGCTCTATTAGTATAGGAGATACCTGAAAACATATCACACTTTTCATCATAGTGCTTTTACCAATGCATAAAATGCATGGAGAAGTCATTTCGAATAAATGGTCCTCAGTGTTGTGAGAACGATGACGGGTTAAAATTTTTGGTGGTTTCTTGTTCAGTCCATAGGCCTACAGCATGTGGCAAACCGGTGAGCATGTGGCTCTATTAGTATAGGAGATACCTGAAAACATATCACACTTTTCATCATAGTGCTTTTACCAATGCATAAAATGCATGGAGAAGTCATTTCGAATGAATCGTCTTCAGTGTTGTGAGAACGATGACGGGTTAAAATTTTTGGTGGTTTCTTGTTCAGTCCATATGCCTACAGCATGTGGCAATCCGTTGAGCATGTGGCTCTATTAGTATAGGAGATACCTGAAAACATATCACACTTTTCATCATAGTGCTTTTACCAATGCATAAAAAGCATGGAGAAGTCATTTCGAATGAATCGTCCTCAGTGTTGTGAGAACGATGACGGGTTAAAATTTTTGGTGGTTTCTTGTTCAGTCCATAGGCCTACAGCATGTGGCAAACCGGTGAGCATGTGGCTCTATTAGTATAGGAGATACCTGAAAACATATCACACTTTTCATCATAGTGCTTTTACCAATGCATAAAAAGCATGGAGAAGTCATTTCGAATGAATCGTCCTCAGTGTTGTGAGAACGATGACGGGTTAAAATTTTTGGTGGTTTCTTGTTCAGTCCATACGCCTACAGCATGTGGCAAACCGGTGAGCATGTACAGGAGATACCTGAAAACATTTTCATCATAGTGCTTTTACCAATGCATAAAATGCATGGAGAAGTCATTTCGAATGAATCGTTCTCAGTGTTGTGGGAACGATGACGGGTTAACATTTTTGGTGGTTTCTTGTTCAGTCCATAGGCCTGCAGCATGTGGCAAACCGGTGAGCATGTGGCTCTATTAGTATAGGAGATACCTGAAAACATATCACACTTTTCATCATAGTGCCTTTACCAATGCATAAAATGCATGGAGAAGTCATTTCGAATGAATCGTCCTCAGTGTTGTGAGAACGATGACGGGTTAAACTTTTTTGTGGTTTCTTGTTCAGTCCATAGGCCTGCAGCATGTGGCAAACAGGTGAGCATGTGGCTCTATTAGTATAGGAGATAGGTGAAAACATATCACACTTTTCATCATAGTGCTTTTACCAATGCATAAAATGCATGGAGAAGTCATTTTGAATGAATGGTCCTCAGTGTTGTGAGAACGATGACGGGTTAAAATTTTTGGTGGTTTCTTGTTCAGTCCATAGGCCTACAGCATGTGGCAAACCAGTGAGCATGTGGCTCTATTAGAATAGGAGATACCTGAAAACATATCACACTTTTCTTCATAGTGCTTTTACCAATGCATAAAATGCATGGAGAAGACATTTCGAATGAATGGTCCTCAGTGTTGTGAGAACGATGACGGGTTAAAATTTTTGGTGGTTTCTTGTTCAGTCCATAGGCCTACAGCATGTGGCAAACCGGTGAGCATGTGGCTCTATTAGTATAGGAGATACCTGAAAACATATCACACTTTTCATCATAGTGCTTTTACCAATGCATAAAATGCATGGAGAAGTCATTTCGAATGTATCGTCCTCAGTGTTGTGAGAACAATGACGGGTTAAAATTTTTGGTGGTTTCTTGTTCAGTCCATAGGCCTACAGCATGAGGCAAATCGGTGAGCATGTGGCTCTATTAGTATAGGAGATACCTGAAAATATATCACACTTTTCATCATAGTGCTTTTACCAATGCATAAAATGCATGGAGAAGTCATTTCGAATGAATCGTCCTCAGTGTTGTGAGAACGATGACGGGTTAAAATTTTTGGTGGTTTCTTGTTCAGTCCATAGGCCTACAGCATGTGGCAAACCGGTGAGCATGTGGCTCTATTAGTATAGGAGATACCTGAAAACATATCACACTTTTCATCATAGTGCTTTTACCAATGCATAAAATGCATGGAGAAGTCATTTCGAATGAATCGTCCTCAGTGTTGTGAGAACGATGACGGGTTAAAATTTTTGGTGGTTTCTTGTTCAGTCCATAGGCCCACAGCATGTGGCAAACCGGTGAGCATGTGGCTCTATTAGTATAGGAGATACCTGAAAACATATCACACTTTTCATCATAGTGCTTTTACCAATGCATAAAATGCATGGAGAAGTCATTTCGAATGAATCGTCCTCAGTGTTGTGAGAACGATGACGGGTTAAAATTTTTGGTGGTTTCTTGTTCAGTCCATAGGCCTACAGCATGTGGCAAACCGGTGAGCATGTGGCTCTATTAGTAAAGGAGATACCTGAAAACATATCACACTTTTCATCATAGTGCTTTTACCAATGCATAAAATGCATGGAGAAGTCATTTCGAATGAATCGTCCTCAGTGTTGTGAGAACGATGACGGGTTAAAATTTTTGGTGGTTTCTTGTTCAGTCCATAGGCCTACAGCATGTGGCAAACCGGTGAGCATGTGGCTCTATTAGTATAGGAGATACCTGAAAACATATCACACTTTTCATCATAGTGCTTTTACCAATGCATAAAATGCATGGAGAAGTCATTTCGAATAAATGGTCCTCAGTGTTGTGAGAACGATGACGGGTTAAAATTTTTGGTGGTTTCTTGTTCAGTCCATAGGCCTACAGCATGTGGCAAACCGGTGAGCATGTGGCTCTATTAGTATAGGAGATACCTGAAAACATATCACACTTTTCATCATAGTGCTTTTACCAATGCATAAGATGCATGGAGAAGTCATTTCGAATGAATCGTCTTCAGTGTTGTGAGAACGATGACGGGTTAAAATTTTTGGTGGTTTCTTGTTCAGTCCATATGCCTACAGCATGTGGCAATCCGTTGAGCATGTGGCTCTATTAGTATAGGAGATACCTGAAAACATATCACACTTTTCATCATAGTGCTTTTACCAATGCATAAAATGCATGGAGAAGTCATTTCGAATGAATCGTCTTCAGTGTTGTGAGAACGATGACGGGTTAAAATTTTTGGTGGTTTCTTGTTCAGTCCATATGCCTACAGCATGTGGCAATCCGTTGAGCATGTGGCTCTATTAGTATAGGAGATACCTGAAAACATATCACACTTTTCATCATAGTGCTTTTACCAATGCATAAAATGCATGGAGAAGTCATTTCGAATGAATCGTCCTCAGTGTTGTGAGAACGATGACGGGTTAAAATTTTTGGTGGTTTCTTGTTCAGTCCATAGGCCTACAGCATGTGGCAAACCGGTGAGCATGTGGCTCTATTAGTATAGGAGATACCTGAAAACATATCACACTTTTCATCATAGTGCTTTTACCAATGCATAAAATGCATGGAGAAGTCATTTCGAATGAATCGTCCTCAGTGTTGTGAGAACGATGACGGGTTAAAATTTTTGGTGGTTTCTTGTTCAGTCCATAGGCCCACAGCATGTGGCAAACCGGTGAGCATGTGGCTCTATTAGTATAGGAGATACCTGAAAACATATCACACTTTTCATCATAGTGCTTTTACCAATGCATAAAATGCATGGAGAAGTCATTTCGAATGAATCGTCCTCAGTGTTGTGAGAACGATGACAGGTTAAAATTTTTGGTGGTTTCTTGTTCAGTCCATAGGCCTACAGCATGTGGCAAACCGGTGAGCATGTGGCTCTATTAGTATAGGAGATACCTGAAAACATATCAAACTTTTCATCATAGTGCTTTTAACAATGCATAAAATGCATGGAGAAGTCATTTCGAATGAATCGTCCTCAGTGTTGTGAGAACGATGACGGGTTAAAATTTTTGGTGGTTTCTTGTTCAGTCCATAGGCCTACAGCATGTGGCAAACCGGTGAGCATGTGGCTCTATTATCAGAGGAGATACCTGAAAACATATCACACTTTTCATCATAGTGCTTTTACCAATGCATAAAATGCATGGAGAAGTCATTTCGAATGAATCGTCCTCAGTGTTGTGAGAACGATGACGGGTTAAAATTTTTGGTGGTTTCTTGTTCAGTCCATAGGCCTACAGCATGTGGCAAACCGGTGAACATGTGGCTCTATTAGTATAGGAGATACCTGAAAACATATCACACTTTTCATCATAGTGCTTTTACCAATGCATAAAATGCATGGAGAAGTCATTTCGAATGAATCGTCCTCAGTGTTATGAGAACGATGACGGGTTAAAATTTTTGGTGGTTTCTTGTTCAGTCCATAGGCCTACAGCATGTGGCAAACCGGTGAGCATGTGGCTCTATTAGTATAGGAGATACCTTAAAACATTTTCATCATAGTGCTTTTACCAATGCATAAAATGCATGGAGAAGTCATTTCGAATGAATCGTTCTCAGTGTTGTGAGAACGATGACGGGTTAAAATCTTTGGTGGTTTCTTGTTCAGTCCATAGGCCTGCAGCATGTGGCAATCCGGTGAGCATGTGGCTCTATTAGTATAGGAGATACCTGAAAACATATCACACTTTTCATCATAATGCTTTTACCAATGCATAAAATGCATGGAGAAGTCATTTCGAATGAATGGTCCTCAGTGTTGTGAGAACGATGACGGGTTAAAATTTTTGGTGGTTTCTTGTTCAGTCCATAGGCCTACAGCATGTGGCAAACCGGTGAGCATGTGGCTCTATTAGTATAGGAGATACCTGAAAACATATCACACTTTTCATCATAGTGCTTTTACCAATGCATAAAATGCATGGAGAAGTCATTTCGAATGAATCGTCCTCAGTGTTGTGAGAACGATGACGGGTTAAAAATTTTGGTGGTTTCTTGTTCAGTCCATAGGCCTACAGCATGTGGCAAACCGGTGAACATGTGGCTCTATTAGTATAGGAGATACCTGAAAACATATCACACTTTTCATCATAGTGCTTTTACCAATGCATAAAATGCATGGAGAAGTCATTTCGAATGTATCGTCCTCTGTGTTATGAGAACGATGACGGGTTAAAATTTTTGGTGGTTTCTTGTTCAGTCCATAGGCCTACAGCATGTGGCAAACCGGTGAGCATGTGGCTCTATTAGTATAGGAGATACCTGAAAACATTTTCATCATAGTGCTTTTACCAATGCATAAAATGCATGGAGAAGTCATTTCGAATGAATCGTTCTCAGTGTTGTGAGAACGATGACGGGTTAAAATCTTTGGTGGTTTCTTGTTCAGTCCATAGGCCTGCAACATGTGGCAATCCGGTGAGCATGTGGCTCTATTAGTAAAGGAGATACCTGAAAACATATCACACTTTTCATCATAGTGCTTTTACCAATGCATAAAATGCATGGAGAAGTCATTTCAAATGAATCGTCCTCAGTGTTGTGAGAACGATGACGGGTTAAAATTTTTGGTGGTTTCTTGTTCAGTCCATAGGCCTACAGCATGTGGCAAACCGGTGAGCATGTGGCTCTATTAGTATAGGAGATACCTGAAAACATATCACACTTTTCATCATAGTGCTTTTACCAATGCATAAAATGCATGGAGAAGTCATTTCGAATGTATCGTCCTCAGTGTTGTGAGAACAATGATGGGTTAAAATTTTTGGTGGTTTCTTGTTCAGTCCATAGGCCTACAGCATGTGGCAAACCGGTGAGCATGTGGCTCTATTATTAGAGGAGATTCCTGAAAACATATCACACTTTTCATCATAGTGCTTTTACCAATGCATAAAATGCATGGAGAAGTCATTTCGAATGAATCATCCTCAGTGTTGTGAGAACGATGACGGGTTAAAATTTTTGGTGGTTTCTTGTTCAGTCCATAGGCCTACAGCATGTGGCAAACCGGTGAGCATGTCGCTCTATTAGTATAGGAGATACCTGAAAACATATCACACTTTTCATCATAGTGCTTTTACCAATGCATAAAATGCATGGAGAAGTCATTTCGAATGAATCGTCCTCAGTGTTGTGAGAACGATGATGGGTTAAAATTTTTGGTGGTTTCTTGTTCAGTCCATAGGCCTACAGCATGTGGCAAACCGGTGAACATGTGGCTCTATTAGTATAGGAGATACCTGAAAACATATCACACTTTTCATCATAGTGCTTTTACCAATGCATAAAATGCATGGAGAAGTCATTTCGAATTAATCGTCCTCAGTGTTGTGACAACGATGACGGGTTA
The DNA here is from genome assembly GCF_032444005.1 of Ranitomeya imitator. NCBI lineage: Eukaryota > Metazoa > Chordata > Amphibia > Anura > Dendrobatidae > Ranitomeya > Ranitomeya imitator. The sequence goes on from NC_091290.1 coordinate 95,895,726, forward strand.
AAATTTTTGGTGGTTTCTTGTTCAGTCCATAGGCCTACAGCATGTGGCAAACCGTTGAGCATGTGGCTCTATTAGTATAGGAGATGCCTGAAAACATATCACACTTTTCATCATAGTGCTTTTACCAATGCATAAAATGCATGGAGAAGTCATTTCGAATGAATCGTCCTCAGTGTTGTGAGAACGATGACGGGTTAAAATTTTTGGTGGTTTCTTGTTCAGTCCATAGGCCTACAGCATGTGGCAAACCGGTGAGCATGTGGCTCTATTAGTATAAGAGATACATGAAAACATATCACACTTTTCATCATAGTGCTTTTACCAATGCATAAAATGCATGGAGAAGTCATTTCGAATGAATTGTCCTCAGTGTTGTGAGAACGATGACGGGTTAAAATTTTTGGTGGTTTCTTGTTCAGTCCATAGGCCTACAGCATGTGGCAAACCAGTGAGCATGTGGCTCTATTAGTATAGGAGATACCTGACAACATATCAAACTTTTCATCATAGTGCTTTTACCAATGCATAAAAAGCATGGAGAAGTCATTTCGAATGAATTGTCCTCACTGTTGTGAGAACGATGACGGGTTAAAATTTTTGGTGGTTTCTTGTTCAGTCCATTGGCCTACAGCATGTGGCAAACCGGTGAGCATGTATAGGAGATACCTGAAAACATTTTCATCATAGTGCTTTTACCAATGCATAAAATGCATGGAGAAGTCATTTCGAATGAATCGTCCTCAGTGTTATGAGAACGATGACGGGTTAAAATTTTTGGTGGTTTCTTGTTCAGTCCATAGGCCTACAGCATGTGGCAAACCGGTGAGCATGTGGCTCTATTAGTATAGGAGATACCTGAAAACATTTTCATCATAGTGCTTTTACCAATGCATAAAATGCATGGAGAAGTCATTTCGAATGAATCGTTCTCAGTGTTGTGAGAACAATGACGGGTTAAAATCTTTGGTGGTTTCTTGTTCAGTCCATAGGCCTGCAGCATGTGGCAAACCGGTGAGCATGTGGCTCTATTAGTATAGGAAATACCTGAACACATATCACATTTTTCATCATAGTGCCTTTACCAATGCATAAAATGAATGGAGAAGTCATTTCGAATGAATCGTCCTCAGTGTTGTGAGAACGATGACGGGTTAAAATTTTTGGTGGTTTCTTGTTCAGTCCATAGGCCTGCAGCATGTGGCAATCCGGTGAGCATGTGGCTCTATTAGTATAGGAGATACCTGAAAACATATCACACTTTTCATCATAATGCTTTTACCAATGCATAAAATGCATGGAGGAGTCATTTCGAATGAATGGTCCTCAGTGTTGTGAGAACGATGACGGGTTAAAATTTTTGGTGGTTTCTTGTTCAGTCCATAGGCCTGCAGCATGTGGCAAACCGGTGAGCATGTGGCTCTATTAGTATAGGAGATACCTGAAAACATATCACACTTTTCATCATAATGCTTTTACCAATGCATAAAATGCATGGAGAAGTCATTTCGAATGAATGGTCCTCAGTGTTGTGAGAACGATGATGGGTTAAAATTTTTGGTGGTTTCTTGTTCAGTCCATAGGCCTACAGCATGTGGCAAACCGGTGAGCATGTGGCTCTATTAGTATAGGAGATACCTGAAAACATATCACACTTTTCATCATAGTGCTTTTACCAATGCATAAAATGCATGGAGAAGTCATTTCGAATGAATCGTCCTCAGTGTTGTGAGAACGATGACGGGTTAAAATTTTTGGTGGTTTCTTGTTCAGTCCATAGGTCTACAGCATGTGGCAAACCGGTGAGCATGTGGCTCTATTAGTATAGGAGATACCTGAAAACATATCACACTTTTCATCATAGTGCTTTTACCAATGCATGAAATGCATGGAGAAGTCATTTCGAATGAATCGTCCTCAGTGTTGTGAGAACGATGACGGGTTAAAATTTTGGGTGGTTTCTTGTTCAGTCCATAGGCCTACAGCATGTGGCAAACCGGTGAGCATGTGGCTCTATTAGTATAGGAGATACCTGAAAACATTTTCATCATAGTGCTTTTACCAATGCATAAAATGCATGGAGAAGTCATTTCGAATGAATCGTTCTCAGTGTTGTGAGAACGATGACGGGTTAAAATCTTTGGCGGTTTCTTGTTCAGTCCATAGGCCTGCAGCATGTGGCAAACCGGTGAGCATGTGGCTCTATTAGTATAGGAGATACCTGAAAACATATCACATTTTTCATCATAGTGCCTTTACCAATGCATAAAATGAATGGAGAAGTCATTTCGAATGAATCGTCCTCAGTGTTGTGAGAACGATGACGGGTTAAAATTTTTGGTGGTTTCTTGTTCAGTCCATAGGCCTGCAGCATGTGGCAAACCGGTGAGCATGTGGCTCTATTAGTATAGGAGATACCTGAAAACATATCACACTTTTCATCATAGTGCTTTTACCAATGCATAAAATGCATGGAGAAGTCATTTCGAATGAATCGTCCTCAGTGTTGTGAGAACGATGACGGGTTAAAATTTTTGGTGGTTTCTTGTTCAGTCCATAGGCCTACAGCATGTGGCAAACAGGTGAGCATGTGGCTCTATTAGTATAGGAGATACCTGAAAACATATCACAATTTTCATCATAGTGCTTTTACCAATGCATAAAATGCATGGAGAAGTCATTTCGAATAAATGGTCCTCAGTGTTGTGAGAACGATGACGGGTTAAAATTTTTGGTTTCTTGTTCAGTCCATAGGCCTACAGCATGTGGCAAACCGGTGAGCATGTGGCTCTATTAGTATAGGAGATACCTGAAAACATATCACACTTTTCATCATAGTGCTTTTACCAATGCATAAATTGCATGGAGAAGTCATTTCGAATGAATCGTCTTCAGTGTTGTGAGAACGATGACGGGTTAAAATTTTTGGTGGTTTCTTGTTCAGTCCATATGCCTACAGCATGTGGCAATCCGTTGAGCATGTGGCTCTATTAGTATAGGAGATGCCTGAAAACATATCACACTTTTCATCATAGTGCTTTTACCAATGCATAAAATGCATGGAGAAGTCATTTCGAATGAATGGTCCTCAGTGTTGTGAGAACGATGACGGGTTAAAATTTTTGGTGGTTTCTTGTTCAGTCCATAGGCCTGCAGCATGTGGCAAACCGGTGAGCATGTGGCTCTATTAGTATAGGAGATACCTGAAAACATATCACACTTTTCATCATAATGCTTTTACCAATGCATAAAATGCATGGAGAAGTCATTTCGAATGAATGGTCCTCAGTGTTGTGAGAACGATGATGGGTTAAAATTTTTGGTGGTTTCTTGTTCAGTCCATAGGCCTACAGCATGTGGCAAACCGGTGAGCATGTGGCTCTATTAGTATAGGAGATACCTGAAAACATATCACACTTTTCATCATAGTGCTTTTACCAATGCATAAAATGCATGGAGAAGTCATTTCGAATGAATCGTCCTCAGTGTTGTGAGAACGATGACGGGTTAAAATTTTTGGTGGTTTCTTGTTCAGTCCATAGGTCTACAGCATGTGGCAAACCGGTGAGCATGTGGCTCTATTAGTATAGGAGATACCTGAAAACATATCACACTTTTCATCATAGTGCTTTTACCAATGCATGAAATGCATGGAGAAGTCATTTCGAATGAATCGTCCTCAGTGTTGTGAGAACGATGACGGGTTAAAATTTTGGGTGGTTTCTTGTTCAGTCCATAGGCCTACAGCATGTGGCAAACCGGTGAGCATGTGGCTCTATTAGTATAGGAGATACCTGAAAACATTTTCATCATAGTGCTTTTACCAATGCATAAAATGCATGGAGAAGTCATTTCGAATGAATCGTTCTCAGTGTTGTGAGAACGATGACGGGTTAAAATCTTTGGTGGTTTCTTGTTCAGTCCATAGGCCTGCAGCATGTGGCAAACCGGTGAGCATGTGGCTCTATTAGTATAGGAGATACCTGAAAACATATCACATTTTTCATCATAGTGCCTTTACCAATGCATAAAATGAATGGAGAAGTCATTTCGAATGAATCGTCCTCAGTGTTGTGAGAACGATGACGGGTTAAAATTTTTGGTGGTTTCTTGTTCAGTCCATAGGCCTGCAGCATGTGGCAAACCGGTGAGCATGTGGCTCTATTAGTATAGGAGATACCTGAAAACATATCACACTTTTCATCATAGTGCTTTTACCAATGCATAAAATGCATGGAGAAGTCATTTCGAATGAATCGTCCTCAGTGTTGTGAGAACGATGACGGGTTAAAATTTTTGGTGGTTTCTTGTTCAGTCCATAGGCCTACAGCATGTGGCAAACAGGTGAGCATGTGGCTCTATTAGTATAGGAGATACCTGAAAACATATCACAATTTTCATCATAGTGCTTTTACCAATGCATAAAATGCATGGAGAAGTCATTTCGAATAAATGGTCCTCAGTGTTGTGAGAACGATGACGGGTTAAAATTTTTGGTTTCTTGTTCAGTCCATAGGCCTACAGCATGTGGCAAACCGGTGAGCATGTGGCTCTATTAGTATAGGAGATACCTGAAAACATATCACACTTTTCATCATAGTGCTTTTACCAATGCATAAATTGCATGGAGAAGTCATTTCGAATGAATCGTCTTCAGTGTTGTGAGAACGATGACGGGTTAAAATTTTTGGTGGTTTCTTGTTCAGTCCATATGCCTACAGCATGTGGCAATCCGTTGAGCATGTGGCTCTATTAGTATAGGAGATGCCTGAAAACATATCACACTTTTCATCATAGTGCTTTTACCAATGCATAAAATGCATGGAGAAGTCATTTCGAATGAATCGTCCTCAGTGTTGTGAGAACGATGACGGGTTAAAATTTTTGGTGGTGTCTTGTTCAGTCCATAGGCCTACAGCATGTGGCAAACCGGTGAGCATGTGGCTCTATTAGTATAGGACATACCTGAAAACATATCACACTTTTCATCATAGTGCTTTTACCAATGCATAAAAAGCATGGAGAAGTCATTTCGAATGAATAGTCCTCAGTGTTGTGAGAACGATGACGGGTTAAAATTTTTGGTGGTTTCTTGTTCAGTCCATAGGCCTACAGCATGTGGCAAACCGGTGAGCATGTATAGGAGATACCTGAAAACATTTTCATCATAGTGCTTTTACCAATGCATAAAATGCATGGAGAAGTCATTTCGAATGAATCGTTCTCAGTGTTGTGGGAACGATGACGGGTTAACATTTTTGGTGGTTTCTTGTTCAGTCCATAGGCCTGCAGCATGTGGCAAACCGGTGAGCATGTGGCTCTATTAGTATAGGAGATACCTGAAAACATATCACACTTTTCATCATAGTGCCTTTACCAATGCATAAAATGCATGGAGAAGTCATTTCGAATGAATCGTCCTCAGTGTTGTGAGAACGATGACGGGTTAAACTTTTTTGTGGTTTCTTGTTCAGTCGATAGGCCTGCAGCATGTGGCAAACCGGTGAGCATGTGGCTCTATTAGTATAGGAGATACCTGAAAACATATCACACTTTTCATCATAGTGCTTTTACCAATGCATAAAATGCATGGAGAAGTCATTTCGAATGAATGGTCCTCAGTGTTGTGAGAACGATGACGGGTTAAAATTTTTGGTGGTTTCTTGTTCAGTCCATAGGCCTACAGCATGTGGCAAACCAGTGAGCATGTGGCTCTATTAGAATAGGAGATACCTGAAAACATATCACACTTTTCTTCATAGTGCTTTTACCAATGCATAAAATGCATGGAGAAGACATTTCGAATGAATGGTCCTCAGTGTTGTGAGAACGATGACGGGTTAAAATTTTTGGTGGTTTCTTGTTCAGTCCATAGGCCTACAGCATGTGGCAAACCGGTGAGCATGTGGCTCTATTAGTATAGGAAAAACCTGAAAACATATCACACTTTTCATCATAGTGCTTTTACCAATGCATAAAATGCATGGAGAAGTCATTTCGAAAGTATCGTCCTCAGTGTTGTGAGAACAATGACGGGTTAAAATTTTTGGTGGTTTCTTGTTCAGTCCATAGGCCTACAGCATGAGGCAAATCGGTGAGCATGTGGCTCTATTAGTATAGGAGATACCTGAAAACATATCACACTTTTCATCATAGTGCTTTTACCAATGCATAAAATGCATGGAGAAGTCATTTCGAATGAATCGTCCTCAGTGTTGTGAGAACGATGACGGGTTAAAATTTTTGGTGGTTTCTTGTTCAGTCCATAGGCCTACAGCATGTGGCAAACCGGTGAGCATGTGGCTCTATTAGTATAGGAGATACCTGAAAACATATCACACTTTTCATCATAGTGCTTTTACCAATGCATAAAATGCATGGAGAAGTCATTTCGAATGAATCGTCCTCAGTGTTGTGAGAACGATGACGGGTTAAAATTTTTGGTGGTTTCTTGTTCAGTCCATAGGCCTACAGCATGTGGCAAACCGGTGAGCATGTGGCTCTATTAGTATAGGAGATACCTGAAAACATATCACACTTTTCATCATAGTGCTTTTACCAATGCATAAAATGCATGGAGAAGTCATTTCGAATGAATCGTCCTCAGTGTTGTGAGAACGATGACAGGTTAAAATTTTTGGTGGTTTCTTGTTCAGTCCATAGGCCTACAGCATGTGGCAAACCGGTGAGCATGTGGCTCTATTAGTATAGGAGATACCTGAAAACATATCAAACTTTTCATCATAGTGCTTTTACCAATGCATAAAATGCATGGAGAAGTCATTTCGAATGAATCGTCCTCAGTGTTGTGAGAACGATGACGGGTTAAAATTTTTGGTGGTTTCTTGTTCAGTCCATAGGCCTACAGCATGTGGCAAACCGGTGAGCATGTGGCTCTATTATTAGAGGAGATACCTGAAAACATATCACACTTTTCATCATAGTGCTTTTACCAATGCATAAAATGCATGGAGAAGTCATTTCGAATGAATCATCCTCAGTGTTGTGAGAACGATGACGGGTTAAAATTTTTGGTGGTTTCTTGTTCAGTCCATAGGCCTACAGCATGTGGCAAACCGGTGAGCATGTGGATCTATTAGTATAGGAGATACCTGAAAACATAACACACTTTTCATCATAGTGCTTTTACCAATGCATAAAATGCATGGAGAAGTCATTTCGAATGAATCGTCCTCAGTGTTGTGAGAACGATGACGGGTTAAAATCTTTGGTGGTTTCTTGTTCAGTCCATAGGGCTGCAGCATGTGGCAAACCGGTGAGCATGTGGCTCTATTAGTATAGGAGATACCTGAAAACATTATCATCATAGTGCTTTTACCAATGCATAAAATGCATGGAGAAGTCATTTCGAATGAATCGTTCTCAGTGTTGTGAGAACGATGACGGGTTAAAATCTTTGGTGGTTTCTTGTTCAGTCCATAGGGCTGCAGCATGTGGCAAACCGGTGAGCATGTGGCTCTATTAGTATAGGAGATACCTGAAAACATATCACATTTTTCATCATAGTGCCTTTACCAATGCATAAAATGAATGGAGAAGTCATTTCGAATGAATCGTCCTCAGTGTTGTGAGAACGATGATGGGTTAAAATTTTTGGTGGTTTCTTGTTCAGTCCATAGGCCTGCAGCATGTGGCAATCCGGTGAGCATGTGGTTCTATTAGTATAGGAGATACCTGAAAACATATCACACTTTTCATCATAATGCTTTTACCAATGCATAAAATGCATGGAGAAGTCATTTCGAATGAATGGTCCTCAGTGTTGTGAGAACGATGACGGGTTAAAATTTTTGGTGGTTTCTTGTTCAGTCCATAGGCCTACAGCATGTGGCAAACCGGTGAGCATGTGGCTCTATTAGTATAGGAGATACCTGAAAACATATCACACTTTTCATCATAGTGCTTTTACCAATGCATAAAATGCATGGAGAAGTCATTTCGAATGAATCGTCCTCAGTGTTGTGAGAACGATGACGGGTTAAAATTTTTGGTGGTTTCTTGTTCAGTCCATAGGTCTACAGCATGTGGCAAACCGGTGAGCATGTGGCTCTATTAGTATAGGAGATACCTGAAAACATATCACACTTTTCATCATAGTGCTTTTACCAATGCATGAAATGCAAGAAGAAGTCATTTCGAATGAATCGTCCTCAGTGTTGTGAGAACGATGACGGGTTAAAATTTTGGGTGGTTTCTTGTTCAGTCCATAGGCCTACAGCATGTGGCAAACCGGTGAGCATGTGGCTCTATTAGTATAGGAGATACCTGAAAACATTTTCATCATAGTGCTTTTACCAATGCATAAAATGCATGGAGAAGTCATTTCGAATGAATCGTTCTCAGTGTTGTGAGAACGATGACGGGTTAAAATCTTTGGTGGTTTCTTGTTCAGTCCATAGGCCTGCAGCATGTGGCAAACCGGTGAGCATGTGGCTCTATTAGTATAGGAGATACCTGAAAACATATCACATTTTTCATCATAGTGCCTTTACCAATGCATAAAATGAATGGAGAAGTCATTTCGAATGAATCGTCCTCAGTGTTGTGAGAACGATGACGGGTTAAAATTTTTGGTGGTTTCTTGTTCAGTCCATAGGCCTGCAGCATGTGGCAAACCGGTGAGCATGTGGCTCTATTAGTATAGGAGATACCTGAAAACATATCACACTTTTCATCATAGTGCTTTTACCAATGCATAAAATGCATGGAGAAGTCATTTCGAATGAATCGTCCTCAGTGTTGTGAGAACGATGACGGGTTAAAATTTTTGGTGGTTTCTTGTTCAGTCCATAGGCCTACAGCATGTGGCAAACCGGTGAGCATGTATAGGAGATACCTGAAAACATTTTCATCATAGTGCTTTTACCAATGCATAAAATGCATGGAGAAGTCATTTCGAATGAATCGTTCTCAGAGTTGTGGGAACGATGACGGGTTAACATTTTTGGTGGTTTCTTGTTCAGTCCATAGGCCTGCAGCATGTGGCAAACCGGTGAGCATGTGGCTCTATTAGTATAGGAGATACCTGAAAACATATCACACTTTTCATCATAGTGCCTTTACCAATGCATAAAATGCATGGAGAAGTCATTTCGAATGAATCGTCCTCAGTGTTGTGAGAACGATGACGGGTTAAACTTTTTTGTGGTTTCTTGTTCAGTCGATAGGCCTGCAGCATGTGGCAAACCGGTGAGCATGTGGCTCTATTAGTATAGGAGATACCTGAAAACATATCACACTTTTCATCATAGTGCTTTTACCAATGCATAAAATGCATGGAGAAGTCATTTCGAATGAATGGTCCTCAGTGTTGTGAGAACGATGACGGGTTAAAATTTTTGGTGGTTTCTTGTTCAGTCCATAGGCCTACAGCATGTGGCAAACCAGTGAGCATGTGGCTCTATTAGAATAGGAGATACCTGAAAACATATCACACTTTTCTTCATAGTGCTTTTACCAATGCATAAAATGCATGGAGAAGACATTTCGAATGAATGGTCCTCAGTGTTGTGAGAACGATGACGGGTTAAAATTTTTGGTGGTTTCTTGTTCAGTCCATAGGCCTACAGCATGTGGCAAACCGGTGAGCATGTGGCTCTATTAGTATAGGAGATACCTGAAAACATATCACACTTTTCATCATAGTGCTTTTACCAATGCATAAAATGCATGGAGAAGTCATTTCGAAAGTATCGTCCTCAGTGTTGTGAGAACAATGACGGGTTAAAATTTTTGGTGGTTTCTTGTTCAGTCCATAGGCCTACAGCATGAGGCAAATCGGTGAGCATGTGGCTCTATTAGTATAGGAGATACCTGAAAACATATCACACTTTTCATCATAGTGCTTTTACCAATGCATAAAATGCATGGAGAAGTCATTTCGAATGAATCGTCCTCAGTGTTGTGAGAACGATGACGGGTTAAAATTTTTGGTGGTTTCTTGTTCAGTCCATAGGCCTACAGCATGTGGCAAACCGGTGAGCATGTGGCTCTATTAGTATAGGAGATACCTGAAAACATATCACACTTTTCATCATAGTGCTTTTACCAATGCATAAAATGCATGGAGAAGTCATTTCGAATGAATCGTCCTCAGTGTTGTGAGAACGATGACGGGTTAAAATTTTTGGTGGTTTCTTGTTCAGTCCATAGGCCTACAGCATGTGGCAAACCGGTGAGCATGTGGCTCTATTAGTATAGGAGATACCTGAAAACATATCACACTTTTCATCATAGTGCTTTTACCAATGCATAAAATGCATGGAGAAGTCATTTCGAATGAATCGTCCTCAGTGTTGTGAGAACGATGACGGGTTAAAATTTTTGGTGGTTTCTTGTTCAGTCCATAGGCCTACAGCATGTGGCAAACCGGTGAGCATGTGGCTCTATTAGTATAGGAGATACCTGAAAACATATCAAACTTTTCATCATAGTGCTTTTACCAATGCATAAAATGCATGGAGAAGTCATTTCGAATGAATCGTCCTCAGTGTTGTGAGAACGATGACGGGTTAAAATTTTTGGTGGTTTCTTGTTCAGTCCATAGGCCTACAGCATGTGGCAAACCGGTGAGCATGTGGCTCTATTATTAGAGGAGATACCTGAAAACATATCACACTTTTCATCATAGTGCTTTTACCAATGCATAAAATGCATGGAGAAGTCATTTCGAATGAATCATCCTCAGTGTTGTGAGAACGATGACGGGTTAAAATTTTTGGTGGTTTCTTGTTCAGTCCATAGGCCTACAGCATGTGGCAAACCGGTGAGCATGTGGATCTATTAGTATAGGAGATACCTGAAAACATAACACACTTTTCATCATAGTGCTTTTACCAATGCATAAAATGCATGGAGAAGTCATTTCGAATGAATCGTCCTCAGTGTTGTGAGAACGATGACGGGTTAAAATCTTTGGTGGTTTCTTGTTCAGTCCATAGGGCTGCAGCATGTGGCAAACCGGTGAGCATGTGGCTCTATTAGTATAGGAGATACCTGAAAACATTATCATCATAGTGCTTTTACCAATGCATAAAATGCATGGAGAAGTCATTTCGAATGAATCGTTCTCAGTGTTGTGAGAACGATGACGGGTTAAAATCTTTGGTGGTTTCTTGTTCAGTCCATAGGGCTGCAGCATGTGGCAAACCGGTGAGCATGTGGCTCTATTAGTATAGGAGATACCTGAAAACATATCACATTTTTCATCATAGTGCCTTTACCAATGCATAAAATGAATGGAGAAGTCATTTCGAATGAATCGTCCTCAGTGTTGTGAGAACGATGATGGGTTAAAATTTTTGGTGGTTTCTTGTTCAGTCCATAGGCCTGCAGCATGTGGCAATCCGGTGAGCATGTGGTTCTATTAGTATAGGAGATACCTGAAAACATATCACACTTTTCATCATAATGCTTTTACCAATGCATAAAATGCATGGAGAAGTCATTTCGAATGAATGGTCCTCAGTGTTGTGAGAACGATGACGGGTTAAAATTTTTGGTGGTTTCTTGTTCAGTCCATAGGCCTACAGCATGTGGCAAACCGGTGAGCATGTGGCTCTATTAGTATAGGAGATACCTGAAAACATATCACACTTTTCATCATAGTGCTTTTACCAATGCATAAAATGCATGGAGAAGTCATTTCGAATGAATCGTCCTCAGTGTTGTGAGAACGATGACGGGTTAAAATTTTTGGTGGTTTCTTGTTCAGTCCATAGGCCTACAGCATGTGGCAAACCGGTGAGCATGTGGCTCTATTAATATAGGAGATACCTGAAAACATATCACACTTTTCATCGTAGTGCTTTTACCAATGCATAAAATGCATGGAGAAGTCATTTCAAATGAATCATCCTCACTGTTGTGAGAACGATGACGGGTTAAAATTTTTGGTGGTTTCTTGTTCAGTCCATAGGCCTACAGCATGTGGCAAACCGGTGAGCATGTGGCTCTATTAGTATAGGAGATATCTGAAAACATATCACACTTTTCATCATAGTGCTTTTACCAATGCATAAAATGCATGGAGAAGTCATTTCGAATGAATCGTCCTCAGTGTTGTGAGAACGATGACGGGTTAAAATTTTTGGTGGTTTCTTGTTCAGTCCATAGGCCTGCAGCATGTGGCAAACCGGTGAGCATGTGGCTCTATTAGTATAGGAGATACCTGAAAACATATCACACTTTTCATCATAGTACTTTTACCAATGCATAAAATGCATGGAGAAATCATTTCGAATGAATCATCCTCAGTGTTGTGAGAACGATGACGGGTTAAAATTTTTGGTGGTTTCTTGTTCAGTCCATAGGCCTACAGCATGTGGCAAACCAGTGAGCATGTGGCTCTATTAGTATAGGAGATACCTGAAAACATATCACACTTTTCATCATAGTGCTTTTACCAATGCATAAAATGCATGGAGAAGACATTTCGAATGAATGGTCCTCAGTGTTGTGAGAACGATGACGGGTTAAAATTTTTGGTGGTTTCTTGTTCAGTCCATAGGCCTACAGCATGTGGCAAACCGGTGAGCATGTGGCTCTATTAGTATAGGAGATACCTGAAAACATATCACACTTTTCATCATAGTGCTTTTACCAATGCATAAAATGCATGGAGAAGTCATTTCGAATGTATCGTCCTCAGTGTTGTGAGAACAATGACGGGTTAAAATTTTTGGTGGTTTCTTGTTCAGTCCATAGGCCTACAGCATGTGGCAAACCGGTGAGCATGTGGCTCTATTATTAGAGGAGATACCTGAAAACATATCACACTTTTCATCACAGTGCTTTTACCAATGCATAAAATGCATGGAGAAGTCATTTCGAATGAATCATCCTCAGTGTTGTGAGAACGATGACGGGTTAAAATTTTTGGTGGTTTCTTGTTCAGTCCATAGGCCTACAGCATGTGGCAAACCGGTGAGCATGTGGCTCTATTAGTATAGGAGATACCTGAAAACATATCACACTTTTCATCATAGTGCTTTTACCAATGCATAAAATGCATGGAGAAGTCATTTCGAATGAATCGTCCTCAGTGTTGTGAGAACAATGACAGGTTAAAATTTTTGGTGGTTTCTTGTTCAGTCCATAGGCCTACAGCATGTGGCAAACCGGTGAGCATGTGGCTCTATTAGTATAGGAGATACCTGAAAACATATCAAACTTTTCATCATAGTGCTTTTACCAATGCATAAAATGCATGGAGAAGTCATTTCGAATGAATCGTCCTCAGTGTTGTGAGAACGATGACGGGATAAAATTTTTGGTGGTTTCTTGTTCAGTCCATAGGCCTACAGCATGTGGCAAACCGGTGAGCATGTGGCTCTATTATTAGAGGAGATACCTGAAAACATATCACACTTTTCATCATAGTGCTTTTACCAATGCATAAAATGCATGGAGAAGTCATTTCGAATGAATCATCCTCAGTGTTGTGAGAACGATGACGGGTTAAAATTTTTGGTGGTTTCTTGTTCAGTCCATAGGCCTACAGCATGTGGCAAACCGGTGAGCATGTGGATCTATTAGTATAGGAGATACCTGAAAACATATCACACTTTTCATCATAGTGCTTTTACCAATGCATAAAATGCATGGAGAAGTCATTTCGAATGAATCGTCCTCAGTGTTGTGAGAACGATGACGGGTTAAAATCTTTGGTGGTTTCTTGTTCAGTCCATAGGGCTGCAGCATGTGGCAAACCGGTGAGCATGTGGCTCTATTAGTATAGGAGATACCTGAAAACATTATCATCATAGTGCTTTTACCAATGCATAAAATGCATGGAGAAGTCATTTCGAATGAATCGTTCTCAGTGTTGTGAGAACGATGACGGGTTAAAATCTTTGGTGGTTTCTTGTTCAGTCCATAGGGCTGCAGCATGTGGCAAACCGGTGAGCATGTGGCTCTATTAGTATAGGAGATACCTGAAAACATATCACATTTTTCATCATAGTGCCTTTACCAATGCATAAAATGAATGGAGAAGTCATTTCGAATGAATCGTCCTCAGTGTTGTGAGAACGATGACGGGTTAAAATTTTTGGTGGTTTCTTGTTCAGTCCATAGGCCTGCAGCATGTGGCAATCCGGTGAGCATGTGGCTCTATTAGTATAGGAGATACCTGAAAACATATCACACTTTTCATCATAATGCTTTTACCAATGCATAAAATGCATGGAGAAGTCATTTCGAATGAATGGTCCTCAGTGTTGTGAGAACGATGACGGGTTAAAATTTTTGGTGGTTTCTTGTTCAGTCCATAGGCCTACAGCATGTGGCAAACCGGTGAGCATGTGGCTCTATTAGTATAGGAGATACCTGAAAACATATCACACTTTTCATCATAGTGCTTTTACCAATGCATAAAATGCATGGAGAAGTCATTTCGAATGAATCGTCCTCAGTGTTGTGAGAACGATGACGGGTTAAAATTTTTGGTGGTTTCTTGTTCAGTCCATAGGCCTACAGCATGTGGCAAACCGGTGAGCATGTGGCTCTATTAATATAGGAGATACCTGAAAACATATCACACTTTTCATCGTAGTGCTTTTACCAATGCATAAAAAGCATGGAGAAGTCATTTCAAATGAATCATCCTCACTGTTGTGAGAACGATGACGGGTTAAAATTTTTGGTGGTTTCTTGTTCAGTCCATAGGCCTACAGCATGTGGCAAACCGGTGAGCATGTGGCTCTATTAGTATAGGAGATACCTGAAAACATATCACACTTTTCATCATAGTGCTTTTACCAATGCATAAAATGCATGGAGAAGTCATTTCGAATTAATCGTCCTCAGTGTTGTGAGAACGATGACGGGTTAAAATTTTTGGTGGTTTCTTGTTCAGTCCATAGGCCTACAGCATGTGGCAAACCGTTGAGCATGTGGCTCTATTAGTATAGGAGATACCTGAAAACATATCACACTTTTCATCATAGTGCTTTTACCAATGCATAAAATGCATGGAGAAGTCATTTCGAATGAATCGTCCTCAGTGTTGTGAGAACGATGACGGGTTAAAATTTTTGGTGGTTTCTTGTTCAGTCCATAGGCCTACAGCATGTGGCAAACCGGTGAGCATGTGGCTCTATTAGTATAGGAGATACCTGAAAACATATCACACTTTTCATCATAGTGCTTTTACCAATGCATAAAATGCATGGAGAAGTCATTTCGAATGAATTGTCCTCAGTGTTGTGAGAATGATGACGGGTTAAAATTTTTGTTGGTTTCTTGTTCAGTCCATAGGCCTACAAGCATGTGGCAAACCGGTGAGCATGTGGCTCTATTAGTATAGGAGATACCTGACAACATATCACACTTTTCATCATAGTGCTTTAACCAATGCATAAAAAGCATGGAGAAGTCATTTCGAATGAATCGTCCTCAGTGTTGTGAGAACGATGACGGGTTAAAATTTTTGGTGGTTTCTTGTTCAGTCCATTGGCCTACAGCATGTGGCAAACCGGTGAGCATGTATAGGAGATACCTGAAAACATTTTCATCATAGTGCTTTTACCAATGCATAAAATGCATGGAGAAGTCATTTCGAATGAATCGTTCTCAGTGTTGTGAGAACGATGACGGGTTAAAATCTTTGGTGGTTTCTTGTTCAGTCCATAGGCCTGCAGCATGTGGCAAACCGGTGAGCATGTGGCTCTATTAGTATAGGAGATACCTGAAAACATATCACATTTTTCATCATAGTGCCTTAACCAATGCATAAAATGAATGGAGAAGTCATTTCGAATGAATCGTCCTCAGTGTTGTGAGAACGATGACGGGTTAAAATTTTTGGTGGTTTCTTGTTCAGTCCATAGGCCTGCAGCATGTGGCAATCCGGTGAGCATGTGGCTCTATTAGTATAGGAGATACCTGAAAACATATCACACTTTTCATCATAATGCTTTTACCAATGCATAAAATGCATGGAGAAGTCATTTCGAATGAATGGTCCTCAGTGTTGTGAGAACGATGACGGGTTAAAATTTTTGGTGGTTTCTTGTTCAGTCCATAGGCCTGCAGCATGTGGCAAACCGGTGAGCATGTGGCTCTATTAGTATAGGAGATACCTGAAAACATATCACACTTTTCATCATAATGCTTTTACCAATGCATAAAATGCATGGAGAAGTCATTTCGAATGAATGGTCCTCAGTGTTGTGAGAACGATGACGGGTTAAAATTTTTGGTGGTTTCTTGTTCAGTCCATAGGCCTACAGCATGTGGCAAACCGGTGAGCATGTGGCTCTATTAGTATAGGAGATACCTGAAAACATATCACACTTTTCATCATAGTGCTTTTACCAATGCATAAAATGCATGGAGAAGTCATTTCGAATAAATCGTCCTCAGTGTTGTGAGAACGATGACGGGTTAAAATTTTTGGTGGTTTCTTGTTCAGTCCATAGGCCTACAGCATGTGGCAAACCGGTGAGCATGTGGCTCTATTAGTATAGGAGATACCTGAAAACATATCACACTTTTCATCATAGTGCTTTTACCAATGCATAAAATGCATGGAGAAGTCATTTCGAATGAATCATCCTCAGTGTTGTGAGAACGATGATGGGTTAAAATTTTTGGTGGTTTCTTGTTCAGTCCATAGGCCTACAGCATGTGGCAAACCGGTGAGCATGTGGCTCTATTAGTATAGGAGATACCTGAAAACATATCACACTTTTCATCATAGTGCTTTTAGCAATGCATAAAATGCATGGAGAAGTCATTTCAAATGAATCGTCCTCAGTGTTGTGAGAACGATGACGGGTTAAAATTTTTGGTGGTTTCTTGTTCAGTCCATAGGCCTACAGCATGTGGCAAACCGGTGAGCATGTGGCTCTATTAGTATAGGAGATACCTGAAAACATATCACACTTTTCATCATAGTGCTTTTACCAATGCATAAAATGCATGGAGAAGTTATTTCGAATGAATCGTCCTCAGTGTTGTGAGAACGATGACGGGTTAAAATTTTTGGTGGTTTCTTGTTCAGTCCATAGGCCTACAGCATGTGGCAAACCGGTGAGCGTGTGGCTCTATTAGTAAAGGAGATACCTGAAAACATATCACACTTTTCATCATAGTGCTTTTACCAATGCATAAAATGCATGGAGAAGTCATTTCGAATGAATCGTCCTCAGTGTTGTGAGAACGATGACGGGTTAAAATTTTTGGTGGTTTCTTGTTCAGTCCATAGGCCTACATCATGTGGCAAACCGGTGAGCATGTGGCTCTATTAGTATAGGAGATACCTGAAAACATATCACACTTTTCATCATAGTGCTTTTACCAATGCATAAAATGCATGGAGAAGTCATTTCGAATAAATGGTCCTCAGTGTTGTGAGAACGATGACGGGTTAAAATTTTTGGTGGTTTCTTGTTCAGTCCATAGGCCTACAGCATGTGGCAAACCGGTGAGCATGTGGCTCTATTAGTATAGGAGATACCTGAAAACATATCACACTTTTCATCATAGTGCTTTTACCAATGCATAAAATGCATGGAGAAGTCATTTCGAATGAATCGTCTTCAGTGTTGTGAGAACGATGACGGGTTAAAATTTTTGGTGGTTTCTTGTTCAGTCCATATGCCTACAGCATGTGGCAATCCGTTGAGCATGTGGCTCTATTAGTATAGGAGATACCTGAAAACATATCACACTTTTCATCATAGTGCTTTTACCAATGCATAAAAAGCATGGAGAAGTCATTTCGAATGAATCGTCCTCAGTGTTGTGAGAACGATGACGGGTTAAAATTTTTGGTGGTTTCTTGTTCAGTCCATAGGCCTACAGCATGTGGCAAACCGGTGAGCATGTGGCTCTATTAGTATAGGAGATACCTGAAAACATATCACACTTTTCATCATAGTGCTTTTACCAATGCATAAAAAGCATGGAGAAGTCATTTCGAATGAATCGTCCTCAGTGTTGTGAGAACGATGACGGGTTAAAATTTTTGGTGGTTTCTTGTTCAGTCCATACGCCTACAGCATGTGGCAAACCGGTGAGCATGTACAGGAGATACCTGAAAACATTTTCATCATAGTGCTTTTACCAATGCATAAAATGCATGGAGAAGTCATTTCGAATGAATCGTTCTCAGTGTTGTGGGAACGATGACGGGTTAACATTTTTGGTGGTTTCTTGTTCAGTCCATAGGCCTGCAGCATGTGGCAAACCGGTGAGCATGTGGCTCTATTAGTATAGGAGATACCTGAAAACATATCACACTTTTCATCATAGTGCCTTTAACAATGTATAAAATGCATGGAGAATTCATTTCGAATGAATCGTCCTCAGTGTTGTGAGAACGATGACGGGTTAAACTTTTTTGTGGTTTCTTGTTCAGTCCATAGGCCTGCAGCATGTGGCAAACAGGTGAGCATGTGGCTCTATTAGTATAGGAGATAGCTGAAAACATATCACACTTTTCATCATAGTGCTTTTACCAATGCATAAAATGCATGGAGAAGTCATTTCGAATGAATGGTCCTCAGTGTTGTGAGAACGATGACGGGTTAAAATTTTTGGTGGTTTCTTGTTCAGTCCATAGGCCTACAGCATGTGGCAAACCAGTGAGCATGTGGCTCTATTAGAATAGGAGATACCTGAAAACATATCACACTTTTCTTCATAGTGCTTTTACCAATGCATAAAATGCATGGAGAAGACATTTCGAATGAATGGTCCTCAGTGTTGTGAGAACGATGACGGGTTAAAATTTTTGGTGGTTTCTTGTTCAGTCCATAGGCCTACAGCATGTGGCAAACCGGTGAGCATGTGGCTCTATTAGTATAGGAGATACCTGAAAACATATCACACTTTTCATCATAGTGCTTTTACCAATGCATAAAATGCATGGAGAAGTCATTTCGAATGTATCGTCCTCAGTGTTGTGAGAACAATGACGGGTTAAAATTTTTGGTGGTTTCTTGTTCAGTCCATAGGCCTACAGCATGAGGCAAATCGGTGAGCATGTGGCTCTATTAGTATAGGAGATACCTGAAAACATATCACACTTTTCATCATAGTGCTTTTACCAATGCATAAAATGCATGGAGAAGTCATTTCGAATGAATCGTCCTCAGTGTTGTGAGAACGATGACGGGTTAAAATTTTTGGTGGTTTCTTGTTCAGTCCATAGGCCTACAGCATGTGGCAAACCGGTGAGCATGTGGCTCTATTAGTATAGGAGATACCTGAAAACATATCACACTTTTCATCATAGTGCTTTTACCAATGCATAAAATGCATGGAGAAGTCATTTCGAATGAATCGTCCTCAGTGTTGTGAGAACGATGACGGGTTAAAATTTTTGGTGGTTTCTTGTTCAGTCCATAGGCCTACAGCATGTGGCAAACCGGTGAGCATGTGGCTCTATTAGTATAGGAGATACTTGAAAACATATCACACTTTTCATCATAGTGCTTTTACCAATGCATAAAATGCATGGAGAAGTCATTTCGAATGAATCGTCCTCAGTGTTGTGAGAACGATGACAGGTTAAAATTTTTGGTGGTTTCTTGTTCAGTCCATAGGCCTACAGCATGTGGCAAACCGGTGAGCATGTGGCTCTATTAGTATAGGAGATACCTTAAAACATTTTCATCATAGTGCTTTTACCAATGCATAAAATGCATGGAGAAGTCATTTCGAATGAATCGTTCTCAGTGTTGTGAGAACGATGACGGGTTAAAATCTTTGGTGGTTTCTTGATCAGTCCATAGGGCTGCAGCATGTGGCAAACCGGTGAGCATGTGGCTCTATTAGTATAGGAGATACCTGAAAACATATCACATTTTTCATCATAGTGCCTTTACCAATGCATAAAATGAATGGAGAAGTCATTTAGAATGAATCGTCCTCAGTGTTGTGAGAACGATGACGGGTTAAAATTTTTGGTGGTTTCTTGTTCAGTCCATAGGCCTGCAGCATGTGGCAATCCGGTGAGCATGTGGCTCTATTAGTATAGGAGATACCTGAAAACATATCACACTTTTCATCATAATGCTTTTACCAATGCATAAAATGCATGGAGAAGTCATTTCGAATGAATGGTCCTCAGTGTTGTGAGAACGATGACGGGTTAAAATTTTTGGTGGTTTCTTGTTCAGTCCATAGGCCTACAGCATGTGGCAAACCGGTGAGCATGTGGCTCTATTAGTATAGGAGATACCTGAAAACATATCACACTTTTCATCATAGTGCTTTTACCAATGCATAAAATGCATGGAGAAGTCATTTCGAATGAATCGTCCTCAAGGTTGTGAGAACGATGACGGGTTAAAAATTTTGGTGGTTTCTTGTTCAGTCCATAGGCCTACAGCATGTGGCAAACCGGTGAACATGTGGCTCTATTAGTATAGGAGATACCTGAAAACATATCACACTTTTCATCATAGTGCTTTTACCAATGCATAAAATGCATGGAGAAGTCATTTCGAATGAATCGTTCTCAGTGTTGTGAGAACGATGACGGGTTAAAATCTTTGGTGGTTTCTTGTTCAGTCCATAGGGCTGCAGCATGTGGCAAACCGGTGAGCATGTGGCTCTATTAGTATAGGAGATACCTGAAAACATATCACATTTTTCATCATAGTGCCTTTACCAATGCATAAAATGAATGGAGAAGTCATTTCGAATGAATCGTCCTCAGTGTTGTGAGAACGATGACGGGTTAAAATTTTTGGTGGTTTCTTGTTCAGTCCATAGGCCTACAGCATGTGGCAAACCGGTGAGCATGTGGCTCTATTAGTATAGGAGATACCTGACAACATATCAAACTTTTCATCATAGTGCTTTTACCAATGCATAAAAAGCATGGAGAAGTCATTTTGAATGAATTGTCCTCACTGTTGTGAGAACGATGACGGGTTAAAATTTTTGGTGGTTTCTTGTTCAGTCCATTGGCCTACAGCATGTGGCAAACCGGTGAGCATGTATAGGAGATACCTGAAAACATTTTCATCATAGTGCTTTTACCAATGCATAAAATGCATGGAGAAGTCATTTCGAATGAATCGTCCTCAGTGTTATGAGAACGATGACGGGTTAAAATTTTTGGTGGTTTCTTGTTCAGTCCATAGGCCTACAGCATGTGGCAAACCGGTGAGCATGTGGCTCTATTAGTATAGGAGATACCTGAAAACATTTTCATCATAGTGCTTTTACCAATGCATAAAATGCATGGAGAAGTCATTTCGAATGAATCGTTCTCAGTGTTGTGAGAACGATGACGGGTTAAAATCTTTGGTGGTTTCTTGTTCAGTCCATAGGCCTGCAGCATGTGGCAAACCGGTGAGCATGTGGCTCTATTAGTATAGGAAATACCTGAAAACATATCACATTTTTCATCATAGTGCCTTTACCAATGCATAAAATGAATGGAGAAGTCATTTCGAATGAATCGTCCTCAGTGTTGTGAGAACGATGACGGGTTAAAATTTTTGGTGGTTTCTTGTTCAGTCCATAGGCCTGCAGCATGTGGCAATCCGGTGAGCATGTGGCTCTATTAGTATAGGAGATACCTGAAAACATATCACACTTTTCATCATAATGCTTTTACCAATGCATAAAATGCATGGAGGAGTCATTTCGAATGAATGGTCCTCAGTGTTGTGAGAACGATGACGGGTTAAAATTTTTGGTGGTTTGTTGTTCAGTCCATAGGCCTGCAGCATGTGGCAAACCGGTGAGCATGTGGCTCTATTAGTATAGGAGATACCTGAAAACATATCACACTTTTCATCATAATGCTTTTACCAATGCATAAAATGCATGGAGAAGTCATTTCGAATGAATGGTCCTCAGTGTTGTGAGAACGATGATGGGTTAAAATTTTTGGTGGTTTCTTGTTCAGTCCATAGGCCTACAGCATGTGGCAAACCGGTGAGCATGTGGCTCTATTAGTATAGGAGATACCTGAAAACATATCACACTTTTCATCATAGTGCTTTTACCAATGCATAAAATGCATGGAGAAGTCATTTCGAATGAATCGTCCTCAGTGTTGTGAGAACGATGACGGGTTAAAATTTTTGGTGGTTTCTTGTTCAGTCCATAGGTCTACAGCATGTGGCAAACCGGTGAGCATGTGGCTCTATTAGTATAGGAGATACCTGAAAACATATCACACTTTTCATCATAGTGCTTTTACCAATGCATGAAATGCATGGAGAAGTCATTTCGAATGAATCGTCCTCAGTGTTGTGAGAACGATGACGGGTTAAAATTTTGGGTGGTTTCTTGTTCAGTCCATAGGCCTACAGCATGTGGCAAACCGGTGAGCATGTGGCTCTATTAGTATAGGAGATACCTGAAAACATTTTCATCATAGTGCTTTTACCAATGCATAAAATGCATGGAGAAGTCATTTCGAATGAATCGTTCTCAGTGTTGTGAGAACGATGACGGGTTAAAATCTTTGGTGGTTTCTTGTTCAGTCCATAGGCCTGCAGCATGTGGCAAACCGGTGAGCATGTGGCTCTATTAGTATAGGAGATACCTGAAAACATATCACACTTTTCATCATAGTGCTTTTACCAATGCATAAAATGCATGGAGAAGTCATTTCGAATGAATCGTCCTCAGTGTTGTGAGAACGATGACGGGTTAAAATTTTTGGTGGTTTCTTGTTCAGTCCATAGGCCTACAGCATGTGGCAAACAGGTGAGCATGTGGCTCTATTAGTATAGGAGATACCTGAAAACATATCACAATTTTCATCATAGTGCTTTTACCAATTCATAAAATGCATGGAGAAGTCATTTCGAATAAATGGTCCTCAGTCTTGTGAGAACGATGACGGGTTAAAATTTTTGGTTTCTTGTTCAGTCCATAGGCCTACAGCATGTGGCAAACCGGTGAGCATGTGGCTCTATTAGTAAAGGAGATACCTGAAAACATATCACACTTTTCATCATAGTGCTTTTACCAATGCATAAATTGCATGGAGAAGTCATTTCGAATGAATCGTCTTCAGTGTTGTGAGAACGATGACGGGTTAAAATTTTTGGTGGTTTCTTGTTCAGTCCATATGCCTACAGCATGTGGCAATCCGTTGAGCATGTGGCTCTATTAGTATAGGAGATGCCTGAAAACATATCACACTTTTCATCATAGTGCTTTTACCAATGCATAAAAAGCATGGAGAAGTCATTTCGAATGAATCGTCCTCAGTGTTGTGAGAACGATGACGGGTTAAAATTTTTGGTGGTTTCTTGTTCAGTCCATAGGCCTACAGCATGTGGCAAACCGGTGAGCATGTGGCTCTATTAGTATAGGACACACCTGAAAACATATCACACTTTTCATCATAGTGCTTTTACCAATGCATAAAAAGCATGGAGAAGTCATTTCGAATGAATGGTCCTCAGTGTTGTGAGAACGATGACGGGTTAAAATTTTTGGTGGTTTCTTGTTCAGTCCATAGGCCTACAGCATGTGGCAAACCGGTGAGCATGTATAGGAGATACCTGAAAACATTTTCATCATAGTGCTTTTACCAATGCATAAAATGCATGGAGAAGTCATTTCGAATGAATCGTTCGCAGTGTTGTGGGAACGATGACGGGTTAACATTTTTGGTGGTTTCTTGTTCAGTCCATAGGCCTGCAGCATGTGGCAAACCGGTGAGCATGTGGCTCTATTAGTATAGGAGATACCGGAAAACATATCACACTTTTCATCATAGTGCCTTTACCAATGCATAAAATGCATGGAGGAGTCATTTCGAATGAATCGTTCTCAGTGTTGTGAGAACGATGACGGGTTAAAATCTTTGGTGGTTTCTTGTTCAGTCCATAGGCCTGCAGCATGTGGCAAACCGGTGAGCATGTGGCTCTATTAGTATAGGAGATACCTGAAAACATATCACATTTTTCATCATAGTGCCTTTACCAATGCATAAAATGAATGGAGAAGTCATTTCGAATGAATCGTCCTCAGTGTTGTGAGAACGATGACGGGTTAAAATTTTTGGTGGTTTCTTGTTCAGTCCATAGGCCTGCAGCATGTGGCAAACCGGTGAGCATGTGGCTCTATTAGTATAGGAGATACCTGAAAACATATCACACTTTTCATCATAGTGCTTTTACCAATGCATAAAATGCATGGAGAAGTCATTTCGAATGAATCGTCCTCAGTGTTGTGAGAACGATGACGGGTTAAAATTTTTGGTGGTTTCTTGTTCAGTCCATAGGCCTACAGCATGTGGCAAACAGGTGAGCATGTGGCTCTATTAGTATAGGAGATACCTGAAAACATCACAATTTTCATCATAGTGCTTTTACCAATGCATAAAATGCATGGAGAAGTCATTTCGAATAAATGGTCCTCAGTGTTGTGAGAACGATGACGGGTTAAAATTTTTGGTTTCTTGTTCAGTCCATAGGCCTACAGCATGTGGCAAACCGGTGAGCATGTGGCTCTATTAGTAAAGGAGATACCTGAAAACATATCACACTTTTCATCATAGTGCTTTTACCAATGCATAAATTGCATGGAGAAGTCATTTCGAATGAATCGTCTTCAGTGTTGTGAGAACGATGACGGGTTAAAATTTTTGGTGGTTTCTTGTTCAGTCCATATGCCTACAGCATGTGGCAATCCGTTGAGCATGTGGCTCTATTAGTATAGGAGATGCCTGAAAACATATCACACTTTTCATCATAGTGCTTTTACCAATGCATAAAAAGCATGGAGAAGACATTTCGAATGAATCGTCCTCAGTGTTGTGAGAACGATGACGGGTTAAAATTTTTGGTGGTTTCTTGTTCAGTCCATAGGCCTACAGCATGTGGCAAACCGGTGAGCATGTGGCTCTATTAGTATAGGACATACCTGAAAACATATCACACTTTTCATCATAGTGCTTTTACCAATGCATAAAAAGCATGGAGAAGTCATTTCGAATGAATGGTCCTCAGTGTTGTGAGAACGATGACGGGTTAAAATTTTTGGTGGTTTCTTGTTCAGTCCATAGGCCTACAGCATGTGGCAAACCGGTGAGCATGTATAGGAGATACCTGAAAACATTTTCATCATAGTGCTTTTACCAATGCATAAAATGCATGGAGAAGTCATTTCGAATGAATCGTTCTCAGTGTTGTGGGAACGATGACGGGTTAACATTTTTGGTGGTTTCTTGTTCAGTCCATAGGCCTGCAGCATGTGGCAAACCGGTGAGCATGTGGCTCTATTAGTATAGAAGATACCTGAAAACATATCACACTTTTCATCATAGTGCTTTTACCAATGCATAAAATGCATGGAGAAGTCATTTCTAATGAAAGGTCCTCAGTGTTGTGAGAACGATGACAGGTTAAAATTTTTGGTGGTTTCTTGTTCAGTCCATAGGCCTACAGCATGTGGCAAACCGGTGAGCATGTGGCTCTATTAGTATAGGAGATACCTGAAAACATATCACACTTTTCATCATAGTGCTTTTACCAATGCATAAAATGCATGGAGAAGTCATTTCGAATGAATCGTCCTCAGTGTTGTGAGAACGATGACGGGTTAAAATTTTTGGTGGTTTCTTGTTCAGTCCATAGGCCTACAGCATGTGGCAAACCGGTGAGCATGTGGCTCTATTAGTATAGGAGATACCTGAAAACATATCACACTTTTCATCATAGTGCTTTTACCAATGCATAAAATGCATGGAGAAGTCATTTCGAATGAATCGTCCTCAGTGTTGTGAGAACGATGACAGGTTAAAATTTTTGGTGGTTTCTTGTTCAGTCCATAGGCCTACAGCATGTGGCAAACCGGTGAGCATGTGGCTCTATTAGTATAGGAGATACCTGAAAACATATCAAACTTTTCATCATAGTGCTTTTACCAATGCATAAAATGCATGGAGAAGTCATTTCGAATGAATCGTCCTCAGTGTTGTGAGAACGATGACGGGTTAAAATTTTTGGTGGTTTCTTGTTCAGTCCATAGGCCTACAGCATGTGGCAAACCGGTGAGCATGTGGCTCTATTATTAGAGGAGATACCTGAAAACATATCACACTTTTCATCATAGTGCTTTTACCAATGCATAAAATGCATGGAGAAGTCATTTCGAATGAATCATCCTCAGTGTTGTGAGAACGATGACGGGTTAAAATTTTTGGTGGTTTCTTGTTCAGTCCATAGGCCTACAGCATGTGGCAAACCGGTGAGCATGTGGCTCTATTAGTATAGGAGATACCTGAAAACATATCACACTTTTCATCATAGTGCCTTAACCAATGCATAAAATGAATGGAGAAGTCATTTCGAATGAATCGTCCTCAGTGTTGTGAGAACGATGACGGGTTAAAATTTTTGGTGGTTTCTTGTTCAGTCCATAGGCCTGCAGCATGTGGCAAACCGGTGAGCATGTGGCTCTATTAGTATAGGAGATACCTGAAAACATATCACACTTTTCATCATAATGCTTTTACCAATGCATAAAATGCATGGAGAAGTCATTTCGAATGAATGGTCCTCAGTGTTGTGAGAACGATGACGGGTTAAAATTTTTGGTGGTTTCTTGTTCAGTCCATAGGCCTACAGCATGTGGCAAACCGGTGAGCATGTGGCTCTATTAGTATAGGAGATACCTGAAAACATATCACACTTTTCATCATAGTGCTTTTACCAATGCATAAAATGCATGGAGAAGTCATTTCGAATAAATCGTCCTCAGTGTTGTGAGAACGATGACGGGTTAAAATTTTTGGTGGTTTCTTGTTCAGTCCATAGGCCTACAGCATGTGGCAAACCGGTGAGCATGTGGCTCTATTAGTATAGGAGATACCTGAAAACATATCACACTTTTCATCATAGTGCTTTTACCAATGCATAAAATGCATGGAGAAGTCATTTCGAATGAATCGTCCTCAGTGTTGTGAGAACGATGATGGGTTAAAATTTTTGGTGGTTTCTTGTTCAGTCCATAGGCCTACAGCATGTGGCAAACCGGTGAGCATGTGGCTCTATTAGTATAGGAGATACCTGAAAACATATCACACTTTTCATCATAGTGCTTTTAGCAATGCATAAAATGCATGGAGAAGTCATTTCAAATGAATCGTCCTCAGTGTTGTGAGAACGATGACGGGTTAAAATTTTTGGTGGTTTCTTGTTCAGTCCATAGGCCTACAGCATGTGGCAAACCGGTGAGCATGTGGCTCTATTAGTATAGGAGATACCTGAAAACATATCACACTTTTCATCATAGTGCTTTTACCAATGCATAAAATGCATGGAGAAGTTATTTCGAATGAATCGTCCTCAGTGTTGTGAGAACGATGACGGGTTAAAATTTTTGGTGGTTTCTTGTTCAGTCCATAGGCCTACAGCATGTGGCAAACCGGTGAGCGTGTGGCTCTATTAGTAAAGGAGATACCTGAAAACATATCACACTTTTCATCATAGTGCTTTTACCAATGCATAAAATGCATGGAGAAGTCATTTCGAATGAATCGTCCTCAGTGTTGTGAGAACGATGACGGGTTAAAATTTTTGGTGGTTTCTTGTTCAGTCCATAGGCCTACAGCATGTGGCAAACCGGTGAGTATGTGGCTCTATTAGTATAGGAGATACCTGAAAACATATCACACTTTTCATCATAGTGCTTTTACCAATGCATAAAATGCATGGAGAAGTCATTTCGAATAAATGGTCCTCAGTGTTGTGAGAACGATGACGGGTTAAAATTTTTGGTGGTTTCTTGTTCAGTCCATAGGCCTACAGCATGTGGCAAACCGGTGAGCATGTGGCTCTATTAGTATAGGAGATACCTGAAAACATATCACACTTTTCATCATAGTGCTTTTACCAATGCATAAAATGCATGGAGAAGTCATTTCGAATGAATCGTCTTCAGTGTTGTGAGAACGATGACGGGTTAAAATTTTTGGTGGTTTCTTGTTCAGTCCATATGCCTACAGCATATGGCAATCCGTTGAGCATGTGGCTCTATTAGTATAGGAGATACCTGAAAACATATCACACTTTTCATCATAGTGCTTTTACCAATGCATAAAAAGCATGGAGAAGTCATTTCGAATGAATCGTCCTCAGTGTTGTGAGAACGATGACGGGTTAAAATTTTTGGTGGTTTCTTGTTCAGTCCATAGGCCTACAGCATGTGGCAAACCGGTGAGCATGTGGCTCTATTAGTATAGGAGATACCTGAAAACATATCACACTTTTCATCATAGTGCTTTTACCAATGCATAAAAAGCATGGAGAAGTCATTTCGAATGAATCGTCCTCAGTGTTGTGAGAACGATGACGGGTTAAAATTTTTGGTGGTTTCTTGTTCAGTCCATACGCCTACAGCATGTGGCAAACCGGTGAGCATGTACAGGAGATACCTGAAAACATTTTCATCATAGTGCTTTTACCAATGCATAAAATGCATGGAGAAGTCATTTCGAATGAATCGTTCTCAGTGTTGTGGGAACGATGACGGGTTAACATTTTTGGTGGTTTCTTGTTCAGTCCATAGGCCTGCAGCATGTGGCAAACCGGTGAGCATGTGGCTCTATTAGTATAGGAGATACCTGAAAACATATCACACTTTTCATCATAGTGCCTTTAACAATGTATAAAATGCATGGAGAATTCATTTCGAATGAATCGTCCTCAGTGTTGTGAGAACGATGACGAGTTAAACTTTTTTGTGGTTTCTTGTTCAGTCCATAGGCCTGCAGCATGTGGCAAACAGGTGAGCATGTGGCTCTATTAGTATAGGAGATAGCTGAAAACATATCACACTTTTCATCATAGTGCTTTTACCAATGCATAAAATGCATGGAGAAGTCATTTCGAATGAATGGTCCTCAGTGTTGTGAGTACGATGACGGGTTAAAATTTTTGGTGGTTTCTTGTTCAGTCCATAGGCCTACAGCATGTGGCAAACCAGTGAGCATGTGGCTCTATTAGAATAGGAGATACCTGAAAACATATCACACTTTTCTTCATAGTGCTTTTACCAATGCATAAAATGCATGGAGAAGACATTTCGAATGAATGGTCCTCAGTGTTGTGAGAACGATGACGGGTTAAAATTTTTGGTGGTTTCTTGTTCAGTCCATAGGCCTACAGCATGTGGCAAACCGGTGAGCATGTGGCTCTATTAGTATAGGAGATACCTGAAAACATATCACACTTTTCATCATAGTGCTTTTACCAATGCATAAAATGCATGGAGAAGTCATTTCGAATGTATCGTCCTCAGTGTTGTGAGAACAATGACGGGTTAAAATTTTTGGTGGTTTCTTGTTCAGTCCATAGGCCTACAGCATGAGGCAAATCGGTGAGCATGTGGCTCTATTAGTATAGGAGATACCTGAAAACATATCACACTTTTCATCATAGTGCTTTTACCAATGCATAAAATGCATGGAGAAGTCATTTCGAATGAATCGTCCTCAGTGTTGTGAGAACGATGACGGGTTAAAATTTTTGGTGGTTTCTTGTTCAGTCCATAGGCCTACAGCATGTGGCAAACCGGTGAGCATGTGGCTCTATTAGTATAGGAGATACCTGAAAACATATCACACTTTTCATCATAGTGCTTTTACCAATGCATAAAATGCATGGAGAAGTCATTTCGAATGAATCGTCCTCAGTGTTGTGAGAACGATGACGGGTTAAAATTTTTGGTGGTTTCTTGTTCAGTCCATAGGCCTACAGCATGTGGCAAACCGGTGAGCATGTGGCTCTATTAGTATAGGAGATACCTGAAAACATATCACACTTTTCATCATAGTGCTTTTACCAATGCATAAAATGCATGGAGAAGTCATTTCGAATGAATCGTCCTCAGTGTTGTGAGAACGATGACAGATTAAAATTTTTGGTGGTTTCTTGTTCAGTCCATAGGCCTACAGCATGTGGCAAACCGGTGAGCATGTGGCTCTATTAGTATAGGAGATACCTGAAAACATATCAAACTTTTCATCATAGTGCTTTTACCAATGCATAAAATGCATGGAGAAGTCATTTCGAATGAATCGTCCTCAGTGTTGTGAGAACGATGACGGGTTAAAATTTTTGGTGGTTTCTTGTTCAGTCCATAGGCCTACAGCATGTGGCAAACCGGTGAGCATGTGGCTCTATTATCAGAGGAGATACCTGAAAACATATCACACTTTTCATCATAGTGCTTTTACCAATGCATAAAATGCATGGAGAAGTCATTTCGAATGAATCGTCCTCAGTGTTGTGAGAACGATGACGGGTTAAAATTTTTGGTGGTTTCTTGTTCAGTCCATAGGCCTACAGCATGTGGCAAACCGGTGAACATGTGGCTCTATTAGTATAGGAGATACCTGAAAACATATCACACTTTTCATCATAGTGCTTTTACCAATGCATAAAATGCATGGAGAAGTCATTTCGAATGAATCGTCCTCAGTGTTATGAGAACGATGACGGGTTAAAATTTTTGGTGGTTTCTTGTTCAGTCCATAGGCCTACAGCATGTGGCAAACCGGTGAGCATGTGGCTCTATTAGTATAGGAGTTACCTTAAAACATTTTCATCATAGTGCTTTTACCAATGCATAAAATGCATGGAGAAGTCATTTCGAATGAATCGTTCTCAGTGTTGTGAGAACGATGACGGGTTAAAATCTTTGGTGGTTTCTTGTTCAGTCCATAGGGCTGCAGCATGTGGCAAACCGGTGAGCATGTGGCTCTATTAGTATAGGAGATACCTGAAAACATATCACATTTTTCATCATAGTGCCTTTACCAATGCATAAAATGAATGGAGAAGTCATTTAGAATGAATCGTCCTCAGTGTTGTGAGAACGATGACGGGTTAAAATTTTTGGTGGTTTCTTGTTCAGTCCATAGGCCTGCAGCATGTGGCAATCCGGTGAGCATGTGGCTCTATTAGTATAGGAGATACCTGAAAACATATCACACTTTTCATCATAATGCTTTTACCAATGCATAAAATGCATGGAGAAGTCATTTCGAATGAATGGTCCTCAGTGTTGTGAGAACGATGACGGGTTAAAATTTTTGGTGGTTTCTTGTTCAGTCCATAGGCCTACAGCATGTGGCAAACCGGTGAGCATGTGGCTCTATTAGTATAGGAGATACCTGAAAACATATCACACTTTTCATCATAGTGCTTTTACCAATGCATAAAATGCATGGAGAAGTCATTTCGAATGAATCGTCCTCAGTGTTGTGAGAACGATGACGGGTTAAAAATTTTGGTGGTTTCTTGTTCAGTCCATAGGCCTACAGCATGTGGCAAACCGGTGAACATGTGGCTCTATTAGTATAGGAGATACCTGAAAACATATCACACTTTTCATCATAGTGCTTTTACCAATGCATAAAATGCATGGAGAAGTCATTTCGAATGAATCGTCCTCTGTGTTATGAGAAAGATGACGGGTTAAAATTTTTGGTGGTTTCTTGTTCAGTCCATAGGCCTACAGCATGTGGCAAACCGGTGAGCATGTGGCTCTATTAGTATAGGAGATACCTGAAAACATTTTCATCATAGTGCTTTTACCAATGCATAAAATGCATGGAGAAGTCATTTCGAATGAATCGTTCTCAGTGTTGTGAGAACGATGACGGGTTAAAATCTTTGGTGGTTTCTTGTTCAGTCCATAGGGCTGCAGCATGTGGCAAACCGGTGAGCATGTGGCTCTATTAGTATAGGAGATACCTGAAAACATATCACATTTTTCATCATAGTGCCTTTACCAATGCATAAAATGAATGGAGAAGTCATTTCGAATGAATCGTCCTCAGTGTTGTGAGAACGATGACGGGTTAAAATTTTTGGTGGTTTCTTGTTCAGTCCATAGGCCTGCAACATGTGGCAATCCGGTGAGCATGTGGCTCTATTAGTATAGGAGATACCTGAAAACATATCACACTTTTCATCATAATGCTTTTACCAATGCATAAAATGCATGGAGAAGTCATTTCGAATGAATGGTCCTCAGTGTTGTGAGAACGATGACGGGTTAAAATTCTTGGTGGTTTCTTGTTCAGTCCATAGGCCTACAGCATGTGGCAAACCGGTGAGCATGTGGCTCTATTAGTATAGGAGATACCTGAAAACATATCACACTTTTCATCATAGTGCTTTTACCAATGCATAAAATGCATGGAGAAGTCATTTCAAATGAATCGTCCTCAGTGTTGTGAGAACGATGACGGGTTAAAATTTTTGGTGGTTTCTTGTTCAGTCCATAGGCCTACAGCATGTGGCAAACCGGTGAGCATGTGGCTCTATTAGTATAGGAGATACCTGAAAACATATCACACTTTTCATCATAGTGCTTTTACCAATGCATAAAATGCATGGAGAAGTCATTTCGAATGTATCGTCCTCAGTGTTGTGAGAACAATGATGGGTTAAAATTTTTGGTGGTTTCTTGTTCAGTCCATAGGCCTACAGCATGTGGCAAACCGGTGAGCATGTGGCTCTATTATTAGAGGAGATACCTGAAAACATATCACACTTTTCATCATAGTGGTTTTACCAATGCATAAAATGCATGGAGAAGTCATTTCGAATGTATCATCCTCAGTGTTGTGAGAACGATGACGGGTTAAAATTTTTGGTGGTTTCTTGTTCAGTCCATAGGCCTACAGCATGTGGCAAACCGGTGAGCATGTCGCTCTATTAGTATAGGAGATACCTGAAAACATATCACACTTTTCATCATAGTGCTTTTACCAATGCATAAAATGCATGGAGAAGTCATTTCGAATGAATCGTCCTCAGTGTTGTGAGAACGATGATGGGTTAAAATTTTTGGTGGTTTCTTGTTCAGTCCATAGGCCTACAGCATGTGGCAAACCGGTGAACATGTGGCTCTATTAGTATAGGAGATACCTGAAAACATATCACACTTTTCATCATAGTGCTTTTACCAATGCATAAAATGCATGGAGAAGTCATTTCGAATTAATCGTCCTCAGTGTTGTGACAACGATGACGGGTTAAAATTTTTGGTGGTTTCTTGTTCAGTCCATAGGCCTACAGCATGTGGCAAACCGTTGAGCATGTGGCTCTATTAGTATAGGAGATACCTGAAAACATATCACACTTTTCATCATAGTGCTTTTACCAATGCATAAAATGCATGGAGAAGTCATTTCGAATGAATCATCCTCAGTGTTGTGAGAACGATGACGGGTTAAAATTTTTGGTGGTTTCTTGTTCAGTCCATAGGCCTACAGCATGTGGCAAACCGGTGAGCATGTGGCTCTATTAGTATAGGAGATACATGAAAACATATCACACTTTTCATCATAGTGCTTTTACCAATGCATAAAATGCATGGAGAAGTCATTTCGAATGAATTGTCCTCAGTGTTGTGAGAACGATGACGGGTTAAAATTTTTGGTGGTTTCTTGTTCAGTCCATAGGCCTACAGCATGTGGCAAACCGGTGAGCATGTGGCTCTATTAGTATAGGAGATACCTGACAACATATCAAACTTTTCATCATAGTGCTTTTACCAATGCATAAAAAGCATGGAGAAGTCATTTTGAATGAATTGTCCTCACTGTTGTGAGAACGATGACGGGTTAAAATTTTTGGTGGTTTCTTGTTCAGTCCATTGGCCTACAGCATGTGGCAAACCGGTGAGCATGTATAGGAGATACCTGAAAACATTTTCATCATAGTGCTTTTACCAATGCATAAAATGCATGGAGAAGTCATTTCGAATGAATCGTCCTCAGTGTTATGAGAACGATGACGGGTTAAAATTTTTGGTGGTTTCTTGTTCAGTCCATAGGCCTACAGCATGTGGCAAACCGGTGAGCATGTGGCTCTATTAGTATAGGAGATACCTGAAAACATTTTCATCATAGTGCTTTTACCAATGCATAAAATGCATGGAGAAGTCATTTCGAATGAATCGTTCTCAGTGTTGTGAGAACGATGACGGGTTAAAATCTTTGGTGGTTTCTTGTTCAGTCCATAGGCCTGCAGCATGTGGCAAACCGATGAGCATGTGGCTCTATTAGTATAGGAAATACCTGAAAACATATCACATTTTTCATCATAGTGCCTTTACCAATGCATAAAATGAATGGAGAAGTCATTTTGAATGAATCGTCCTCAGTGTTGTGAGAACGATGACGGGTTAAAATTTTTGGTGGTTTCTTGTTCAGTCCATAGGCCTGCAGCATGTGGCAATCCGGTGAGCATGTGGCTCTATTAGTATAGGAGATACCTGAAAACATATCACACTTTTCATCATAATGCTTTTACCAATGCATAAAATGCATGGAGGAGTCATTTCGAATGAATGGTCCTCAGTGTTGTGAGAACGATGACGGGTTAAAATTTTTGGTGGTTTCTTGTTCAGTCCATAGGCCTGCAGCATGTGGCAAACCGGTGAGCATGTGGCTCTATTAGTATAGGAGATACCTGAAAACATATCACACTTTTCATCATAATGCTTTTACCAATGCATAAAATGCATGGAGAAGTCATTTCGAATGAATGGTCCTCAGTGTTGTGAGAACGATGATGGGTTAAAATTTTTGGTGGTTTCTTGTTCAGTCCATAGGCCTACAGCATGTGGCAAACCGGTGAGCATGTGGCTCTATTAGTATAGGAGATACCTGAAAACATATCACACTTTTCATCATAGTGCTTTTACCAATGCATAAAATGCATGGAGAAGTCATTTCGAATGAATCGTCCTCAGTGTTGTGAGAACGATGACGGGTTAAAATTTTTGGTGGTTTCTTGTTCAGTCCATAGGTCTACAGCATGTGGCAAACCGGTGAGCATGTGGCTCTATTAGTATAGGAGATACCTGAAAACATATCACACTTTTCATCATAGTGCTTTTACCAATGCATGAAATGCATGGAGAAGTCATTTCGAATGAATCGTCCTCAGTGTTGTGAGAACGATGACGGGTTAAAATTTTGGGTGGTTTCTTGTTCAGTCCATAGGCCTACAGCATGTGGCAAACCGGTGAGCATGTGGCTCTATTAGTATAGGAGATACCTGAAAACATTTTCATCATAGTGCTTTTACCAATGCATAAAATGCATGGAGAAGTCATTTCGAATGAATCGTTCTCAGTGTTGTGAGAACGATGACGGGTTAAAATCTTTGGTGGTTTCTTGTTCAGTCCATAGGCCTGCAGCATGTGGCAAACCGGTGAGCATGTGGCTCTATTAGTATAGGAGATACCTGAAAACATATCACATTTTTCATCATAGTGCCTTTACCAATGCATAAAATGAATGGAGAAGTCATTTCGAATGAATCGTCCTCAGTGTTGTGAGAACGATGACGGGTTAAAATTTTTGGTGGTTTCTTGTTCAGTCCATAGGCCTGCAGCATGTGGCAAACCGGTGAGCATGTGGCTCTATTAGTATAGGAGATACCTGAAAACATATCACACTTTTCATCATAGTGCTTTTACCAATGCATAAAATGCATGGAGAAGTCATTTCGAATGAATCGTCCTCAGTGTTGTGAGAACGATGACGGGTTAAAATTTTTGGTGGTTTCTTGTTCAGTCCATAGGCCTACAGCATGTGGCAAACAGGTGAGCATGTGGCTCTATTAGTATAGGAGATACCTGAAAACATATCACAATTTTCATCATAGTGCTTTTACCAATGCATAAAATGCATGGAGAAGTCATTTCGAATAAATGGTCCTCAGTGTTGTGAGAACGATGACGGGTTAAAATTTTTGGTTTCTTGTTCAGTCCATAGGCCTACAGCATGTGGCAAACCGGTGAGCATGTGGCTCTATTAGTATAGGAGATACCTGAAAACATATCACACTTTTCATCATAGTGCTTTTACCAATGCATAAATTGCATGGAGAAGTCATTTCGAATGAATCGTCTTCAGTGTTGTGAGAACGATGACGGGTTAAAATTTTTGGTGGTTTCTTGTTCAGTCCATATGCCTACAGCATGTGGCAATCCGTTGAGCATGTGGCTCTATTAGTATAGGAGATGCCTGAAAACATATCACACTTTTCATCATAGTGCTTTTACCAATGCATAAAAAGCATGGAGAAGTCATTTCGAATGAATCGTCCTCAGTGTTGTGAGAACGATGACGGGTTAAAATTTTTGGTGGTTTCTTGTTCAGTCCATAGGCCTACAGCATGTGGCAAACCGGTGAGCATGTGGCTCTATTAGTATAGGACATACCTGAAAACATATCACACTTTTCATCATAGTGCTTTTACCAATGCATAAAAAGCATGGAGAAGTCATTTCGAATGAATGGTCCTCAGTGTTGTGAGAACGATGACGGGTTAAAATTTTTGGTGGTTTCTTGTTCAGTCCATAGGCCTACAGCATGTGGCAAACCGGTGAGCATGTATAGGAGATACCTGAAAACATTTTCATCATAGTGCTTTTACCAATGCATAAAATGCATGGAGAAGTCATTTCGAATGAATCGTTCTCAGTGTTGTGGGAACGATGACGGGTTAACATTTTTGGTGGTTTCTTGTTCAGTCCATAGGCCTGCAGCATGTGGCAAACCGGTGAGCATGTGGCTCTATTAGTATAGGAGATACCTGAAAACATATCACACTTTTCATCATAGTGCCTTTACCAATGCATAAAATGCATGGAGAAGTCATTTCGAATGAATCGTCCTCAGTGTTGTGAGAACGATGATGGGTTAAACTTTTTTGTGGTTTCTTGTTCAGTCCATAGGCCTGCAGCATGTGGCAAACCGGTGAGCATGTGGCTCTATTAGTATAGGAGATACCCGAAAACATATCACACTTTTCATCATAGTGCTTTTACCAATGCATAAAATGCATGGAGAAGTCATTTCTAATGAATGGTCCTCAGTGTTGTGAGAACGATGACAGGTTAAAATTTTTGGTGGTTTCTTGTTCAGTCCATAGGCCTACAGCATGTGGCAAACCAGTGAGCATGTGGCTCTATTAGAATAGGAGATACCTGAAAACATATCACACTTTTCTTCATAGTGCTTTTACCAATGCATAAAATGCATGGAGAAGACATTTCGAATGAATGGTCCTCAGTGTTGTGAGAACGATGACGGGTTAAAATTTTTGGTGGTTTCTTGTTCAGTCCATAGGCCTACAGCATGTGGCAAACCGGTGAGCATGTGGCTCTATTAGTATAGGAGATACCTGAAAACATATCACACTTTTCATCATAGTGCTTTTACCAATGCATAAAATGCATGGAGAAGTCATTTCGAAAGTATCGTCCTCAGTGTTGTGAGAACAATGACGGGTTAAAATTTTTGGTGGTTTCTTGTTCAGTCCATAGGCCTACAGCATGAGGCAAATCGGTGAGCATGTGGCTCTATTAGTATAGGAGATACCTGAAAACATATCACACTTTTCATCATAGTGCTTTTACCAATGCATAAAATGCATGGAGAAGTCATTTCGAATGAATCGTCCTCAGTGTTGTGAGAACGATGACGGGTTAAAATTTTTGGTGGTTTCTTGTTCAGTCCATAGGCCTACAGCATGTGGCAAACCGGTGAGCATGTGGCTCTATTAGTATAGGAGATACCTGAAAACATATCACACTTTTCATCATAGTGCTTTTACCAATGCATAAAATGCATGGAGAAGTCATTTCGAATGAATCGTCCTCAGTGTTGTGAGAACGATGACGGGTTAAAATTTTTGGTGGTTTCTTGTTCAGTCCATAGGCCTACAGCATGTGGCAAACCGGTGAGCATGTGGCTCTATTAGTATAGGAGATACCTGAAAACATATCACACTTTTCATCATAGTGCTTTTACCAATGCATAAAATGCATGGAGAAGTCATTTCGAATGAATCGTCCTCAGTGATGTGAGAACGATGACAGGTTAAAATTTTTGGTGGTTTCTTGTTCAGTCCATAGGCCTACAGCATGTGGCAAACCGGTGAGCATGTGGCTCTATTAGTATAGGAGATACCTGAAAACATATCACACTTTTCATCATAGTGCTTTTACCAATGCATAAAATGCATGGAGAAGTCATTTCGAATGAATCGTCCTCAGTGTTGTGAGAACGATGACGGGTTAAAATTTTTGGTGGTTTCTTGTTCAGTCCATAGGCCTACAGCATGTGGCAAACCGGTGAGCATGTGGCTCTATTAGTATAGGAGATACCTGAAAACATATCACACTTTTCATCATAGTGCTTTTACCAATGCATAAAATGCATGGAGAAGTCATTTCGAATGAATCGTCCTCAGTGTTGTGAGAACGATGACAGATTAAAATCTTTGGTGGTTTCTTATTCAGTCCATAGGGCTGCAGCATGTGGCAAACCGGTGAGCATGTGGCTCTATTAGTATAGGAGATACCTGAAAACATTATCATCATAGTGCTTTTACCAATGCATAAAATGCATGGAGAAGTCATTTCGAATGAATCGTTCTCAGTGTTGTGAGAACGATGACGGGTTAAAATCTTTGGTGGTTTCTTGTTCAGTCCATAGGGCTGCAGCATGTGGCAAACCGGTGAGCATGTGGCTCTATTAGTATAGGAGATACCTGAAAACATATCACATTTTTCATCATAGTGCCTTTACCAATGCATAAAATGAATGGAGAAGTCATTTCGAATGAATCGTCCTCAATGTTGTGAGAACGATGACGGGTTAAAATTTTTGGTGGTTTCTTGTTCAGTCCATAGGCCTGCAGCATGTGGCAATCCGGTGAGCAAGTGGCTCTATTAGTATAGGAGATACCTGAAAACATATCACACTTTTCATCATAATGCTTTTACCAATGCATAAAATGCATGGAGAAGTCATTTCGAATGAATGGTCCTCAGTGTTGTGAGAACGATGACGGGTTAAAATTTTTGGTGGTTTCTTGTTCAGTCCATAGGCCTACAGCATGTGGCAAACCGGTGAGCATGTGGCTCTATTAGTATAGGAGATACCTGAAAACATATCACACTTTTCATCATAGTGCTTTTACCAATGCATAAAATGCATGGAGAAGTCATTTCGAATGAATCGTCCTCAGTGTTGTGAGAACGATGACGGGTTAAAATTTTTGGTGGTTTCTTGTTCAGTCCATAGGCCTACAGCATGTGGCAAACCGGTGAGCATGTGGCTCTATTAATATAGGAGATACCTGAAAACATATCACACTTTTCATCGTAGTGCTTTTACCAATGCATAAAATGCATGGAGAAGTCATTTCAAATGAATCATCCTCACTGTTGTGAGAACGATGACGGGTTAAAATTTTTGGTGGTTTCTTGTTCAGTCCATAGGCCTACAGCATGTGGCAAACCGGTGAGCATGTGGCTCTATTAGTATAGGAGATACCTGAAAACATATCACACTTTTCATCATAGTGCTTTTACCAATGCATAAAATGCATGGAGAAGTCATTTCGAATGAATCGTCCTCAGTGTTGTGAGAACGATGACGGGTTAAAATTTTTGGTGGTTTCTTGTTCAGTCCATAGGCCTGCAGCATGTGGCAAACCGGTGAGCATGTGGCTCTATTAGTATAGGAGATACCTGAAAACATATCACACTTTTCATCATAGTACTTTTACCAATGCATAAAATGCATGGAGAAATCATTTCGAATGAATCATCCTCAGTGTTGTGAGAACGATGACGGGTTAAAATTTTTGGTGGTTTCTTGTTCAGTCCATAGGCCTACAGCATGTGGCAAACCAGTGAGCATGTGGCTCTATTAGTATAGGAGATACCTGAAAACATATCACACTTTTCATCATAGTGCTTTTACCAATGCATAAAATGCATGGAGAAGACATTTCGAATGAATGGTCCTCAGTGTTGTGAGAACGATGACGGGTTAAAATTTTTGGTGGTTTCTTGTTCAGTCCATAGGCCTACAGCATGTGGCAAACCGGTGAGCATGTGGCTCTATTAGTATAGGAGATACCTGAAAACATATAACACTTTTCATCATAGTGCTTTTACCAATGCATAAAATGCATGGAGAAGTCATTTCGAATGTATCGTCCTCAGTGTTGTGAGAACAATGACGGGTTAAAATTTTTGGTGGTTTCTTGTTCAGTCCATAGGCCTACAGCATGTGGCAAACCGGTGAGCATGTGGCTCTATTATTAGAGGAGATACCTGAAAACATATCACACTTTTCATCATAGTGCTTTTACCAATGCATAAAATGCATGGAGAAGTCTTTTCGAATGAATCATCCTCAGTGTTGTGAGAACGATGACGGGTTAAAATTTTTGGTGGTTTCTTGTTCAGTCCATAGGCCTACAGCATGTGGCAAACCGGTGAGCATGTGGCTCTATTAGTATAGGAGATACCTGAAAACATATCACACTTTTCATCATAGTGCTTTTACCAATGCATAAAATGCATGGAGAAGTCATTTCGAATGAATCGTCCTCAGTGTTGTGAGAACAATGACAGGTTAAAATTTTTGGTGGTTTCTTGTTCAGTCCATAGGCCTACAGCATGTGGCAAACCGGTGAGCATGTGGCTCTATTAGTATAGGAGATACCTGAAAAAATATCAAACTTTTCATCATAGTGCTTTTACCAATGCATAAAATGCATGGAGAAGTCATTTCGAATGAATCGTCCTCAGTGTTGTGAGAACGATGACGGGTTAAAATTTTTGGTGGTTTCTTGTTCAGTCCATAGGCCTACAGCATGTGGCAAACCGGTGAGCATGTGGCTCTATTATTAGAGGAGATACCTGAAAACATATCACACTTTTCATCATAGTGCTTTTACCAATGCATAAAATGCATGGAGAAGTCATTTCGAATTAATCATCCTCAGTGTTGTGAGAACGATGACGGGTTAAAATTTTTGGTGGTTTCTTGTTCAGTCCATAGGCCTACAGCATGTGGCAAACCGGTGAGCATGTGGATCTATTAGTATAGGAGATACCTGAAAACATATCACACTTTTCATCATAGTGCTTTTACTAATGCATAAAATGCATGGAGAAGTCATTTCGAATGTATCGTCGTCAGTGTTGTGAGAACGATGACGGGTTAAAATCTTTGGTGGTTTCTTGTTCAGTCCATAAGGCTGCAGCATGTGGCAAACCGGTGAGCATGTGGCTCTATTAGTATAGGAGATACCTGAAAACATTATCATCATAGTGCTTTTACCAATGCATAAAATGCATGGAGAAGTCATTTCGAATGAATCGTTCTCAGTGTTGTGAGAACGATGACGGGTTAAAATCTTTGGTGGTTTCTTGTTCAGTCCATAGGGCTGCAGCATGTGGCAAACCGGTGAGCATGTGGCTCTATTAGTATAGGAGATACCTGAAAACATATCACATTTTTCATCATAGTGCCTTTACCAATGCATAAAATGAATGGAGAAGTCATTTCGAATGAATCGTCCTCAGTGTTGTGAGAACGATGACGGGTTAAAATTTTTGGTGGTTTCTTGTTCAGTCCATAGGCCTGCAGCATGTGGCAATCCGGTGAGCATGTGGCTCTATTAGTATAGGAGATACCTGAAAACATATCACACTTTTCATCATAATGCTTTTACCAATGCATAAAATGCATGGAGAAGTCATTTCGAATGAATGGTCCTCAGTGTTGTGAGAACGATGACGGGTTAAAATTTTTGGTGGTTTCTTGTTCAGTCCATAGGCCTACAGCATGTGGCAAACCGGTGAGCATGTGGCTCTATTAGTATAGGAGATACCTGAAAACATATCACACTTTTCATCATAGTGCTTTTACCAATGCATAAAAAGCATGGAGAAGTCATTTCGAATGAATCGTCCTCAGTGTTGTGAGAACGATGACGGGTTAAAATTTTTGGTGGTTTCTTGTTCAGTCCATAGGCCTACAGCATGTGGCAAACCGGTGAGCATGTGGCTCTATTAATATAGGAGATACCTGAAAACATATCACACTTTTCATCGTAGTGCTTTTACCAATGCATAAAATGCATGGAGAAGTCATTTCAAATGAATCATCCTCACTGTTGTGAGAACGATGACGGGTTAAAATTTTTGGTGGTTTCAGTCCATAGGCCTACAGCATGTGGCAAACCGGTGAGCATGTGGCTCTATTAATATAGGAGATACCTGAAAACATATCACACTTTTCATCATAGTGCTTTTACCAATGCATAAAATGCATGGAGAAGTCATTTCGAATGAATCGTCCTCAGTGTTGTGAGAACGATGACGGGTTAAAATTTTTGGTGGTTTCTTGTTCAGTCCATAGGCCTGCAGCATGTGGCAAACCGGTGAGCATGTGGCTCTATTAGTATAGGAGATACCTGAAAACATATCACACTTTTCATCATAGTACTTTTACCAATGCATAAAATGCATGGAGAAATCATTTCGAATGAATCGTCCTCAGTGTTGTGAGAACGATGACGGGTTAAAATTTTTGGTGGTTTCTTGTTCAGTCCATAGGCCTACAGCATGTGGCAAACCAGTGAGCATGTGGCTCTATTAGTATAGGAGATACCTGAAAACATATCACACTTTTCATCATAGTGCTTTTACCAATGCATAAAATGCATGGAGAAGACATTTCGAATGAATGGTCCTCAGTGTTGTGAGAACGATGACGGGTTAAAATTTTTGGTGGTTTCTTGTTCAGTCCATAGGCCTACAGCATGTGGCAAACCGGTGAGCATGTGGCTCTATTAGTATAGGAGATACCTGAAAACATATCACACTTTTCATCATAGTGCTTTTACCAATGCATAAAATGCATGGAGAAGTCATTTCGAATGTATCGTCCTCAGTGTTGTGAGAACAATGACGGGTTAAAATTTTTGGTGGTTTCTTGTTCAGTCCATAGGCCTACAGCATGTGGCAAACCGGTGAGCATGTGGCTCTATTATTAGAGGAGATACCTGAAAACATATCACACTTTTCATCATAGTGCTTTTACCAATGCATAAAATGCATGGAGAAGTCATTTCGAATGAATCATCCTCAGTGTTGTGAGAACGATGACGGGTTAAAATTTTTGGTGGTTTCTTGTTCAGTCCATAGGCCTACAGCATGTGGCAAACCGGTGAGCATGTGGCTCTATTAGTATAGGAGATACCTGAAAACATATCACACTTTTCATCATAGTGCTTTTACCAATGCATAAAATGCATGGAGAAGTCATTTCGAATGAATCGTCCTCAGTGTTGTGAGAACGATGACGGGTTAAAATTTTTGGTGGTTTCTTGTTCAGTCCATAGGCCTACAGCATGTGGCAAACCGGTGAACATGTGGCTCTATTAGTATAGGAGATACCTGAAAACATATCACACTTTTCATCATAGTGCTTTTACCAATGCATAAAATGCATGGAGAAGTCATTTCGAATTAATCGTCCTCAGTGTTGTGAGAACGATGACGGGTTAAAATTTTTGGTGGTTTCTTGTTCAGTCCATAGGCCTACAGCATGTGGCAAACCGTTGAGCATGTGGCTCTATTAGTATAGGAGATACCTGAAAACATATCACACTTTTCATCATAGTGCTTTTACCAATGCATAAAATGCATGGAGAAGTCATTTCGAATGAATCGTCCTCAGTGTTGTGAGAACGATGACGGGTTAAAATTTTTGGTGGTTTCTTGTTCAGTCCATAGGCCTACAGCATGTGGCAAACCGGTGAGCATGTGGCTCTATTAGTATAGGAGATACCTGAAAACATATCACACTTTTCATCATAGTGCTTTTACCAATGCATAAAATGCATGGAGAAGTCATTTCGAATGAATTGTCCTCAGTGTTGTGAGAATGATGACGGGTTAAAATTTTTGGTGGTTTCTTGTTCAGTCCATAGGCCTACAAGCATGTGGCAAACCGGTGAGCATGTGGCTCTATTAGTATAGGAGATACCTGACAACATATCACACTTTTCATCATAGTGCTTTAACCAATGCATAAAAAGCATGGAGAAGTCATTTCGAATGAATCGTCCTCAGTGTTGTGAGAACGATGACGGGTTAAAATTTTTGGTGGTTTCATGTTCAGTCCATTGGCCTACAGCATGTGGCAAACCGGTGAGCATGTATAGGAGATACCTGAAAACATTTTCATCATAGTGCTTTTACCAATGCATAAAATGCATGGAGAAGTCATTTCGAATGAATCGTTCTCAGTGTTGTGAGAACGATGACGGGTTAAAATCTTTGGTGGTTTCTTGTTCAGTCCATAGGCCTGCAGCATGTGGCAAACCGGTGAGCATGTGGCTCTATTAGTATAGGAGATACCTGAAAACATATCACATTTTTCATCATAGTGCCTTAACCAATGCATAAAATGAATGGAGAAGTCATTTCGAATGAATCATCCTCAGTGTTGTGAGAACGATGACGGGTTAAAATTTTTGGTGGTTTCTTGTTCAGTCCATAGGCCTGCAGCATGTGGCAATCCGGTGAGCATGTGGCTCTATTAGTATAGGAGATACCTGAAAACATATCACACTTTTCATCATAATGCTTTTACCAATGCATAAAATGCATGGAGAAGTCATTTCGAATGAATGGTCCTCAGTGTTATGAGAACGATGACGGGTTAAAATTTTTGGTGGTTTCTTGTTCAGTCCATAGGCCTGCAGCATGTGGCAAACCGGTGAGCATGTGGCTCTATTAGTATAGGAGATACCTGAAAACATATCACACTTTTCATCATAATGCTTTTACCAATGCATAAAATGCATGGAGAAGTCATTCCGAATGAATGGTCCTCAGTGTTGTGAGAACGATGACGGGTTAAAATTTTTGGTGGTTTCTTGTTCAGTCCATAGGCCTACAGCATGTGGC
Source organism: Ranitomeya imitator (assembly GCF_032444005.1). NCBI lineage: Eukaryota > Metazoa > Chordata > Amphibia > Anura > Dendrobatidae > Ranitomeya > Ranitomeya imitator. The sequence continues at coordinate 95,940,498 of NC_091290.1, forward strand.
AAACCGGTGAGCATGTGGCTCTATTAGTATAGGAGATACCTGAAAACATATCACACTTTTCATCATAGTGCTTTTACCAATGCATAAAATGCATGGAGAAGTCATTTCGAATAAATCGTCCTCAGTGTTGTGAGAACGATGACGGGTTAAAATTTTTGGTGGTTTCTTGTTCAGTCCATAGGCCTACAGCATGTGGCAAACCGGTGAGCATGTGGCTCTATTAGTATAGGAGATACCTGAAAACATATCACACTTTTCATCATAGTTCTTTTACCAATGCATAAAATGCATGGAGAAGTCATTTCAAATGAATCGTCCTCAGTGTTGTGAGAACGATGACGGGTTAAAATTTTTGGTGGTTTCTTGTTCAGTCCATAGGCCACAGCATGTGGCAAACCGGTGAGCATGTGGCTCTATTAGTATAGGAGATACCTGAAAACATATCACACTTGGGGATCCTAGTTAATGATAAACTTACCTGGAGCAGCCAGTGCCAGGCAGCAGCTGCCAAGGCAAACAGGATCATGGGGTGCATTAAAAGAGGTCTGGATACACATGATGAGAGCATTATACTGCCTCTGTACAAATCCCTAGTTAGACCGCACATGGAGTACTGTGTCCAGTTTTGGGCACCGGTGCTCAGGAAGGATATAATGGAACTAGAGAGAGTACAAAGGAGGGCAACAAAATTAATAAAGGGGATGGGAGAACTACAATACCCAGATAGATTAGCGAAATTAGGATTATTTAGTCTAGAAAAAAGACGACTGAGGGGCGATCTAATAACCATGTATAAGTATATAAGGGGACAATACAAATATCTCGCTGAGGATCTGTTTATACCAAGGAAGGTGACGGGCACAAGGGGGCATTCTTTGCGTCTGGAGGAGAGAAGGTTTTTCCACCAACATAGAAGAGGATTCTTTACTGTTAGGGCAGTGAGAATCTGGAATTGCTTGCCTGAGGAGGTGGTGATGGCGAACTCAGTCGAGGGGTTCAAGAGAGGCCTGGATGTCTTCCTGGAGCAGAACAATATTGTATCATACAATTATTAGGTTCTGTAGAAGGACGTAGATCTGGGTATTTATTATGATGGAATATAGGCTGAACTGGATGGACAAATGTCTTTTTTCGGCCTTACTAACTATGTTACTATGTTACTATGTTACTTTTCATCATAGTGCTTTTACCAATGCATAAAATGCATGGAGAAGTCATTTCGAATAAATCGTCCTCAGTGTTGTGAGAACGATGACGGGTTAACATTTTTGGTGGTTTCTTGTTCAGTCCATAGGCCTACAGCATGTGGCAAACCGGTGAGCATGTGGCTCTATTAGTATAGGAGATACCTGAAAACATATCACACTTTTCATCATAGTGCTTTTACCAATGCATAAAATGCATGAAGAAGTCATTTCAAATGAATCGTCCTCAGTGTTGTGAGAACGATGACGGGTTAAAGTTTTTGGTGGTTTCTTGTTAAGTCCATAGGCCTACAGCATGTGGCAAACCGGTGAGCATGTGGCTCTATTAGTATAGGAGATACCTGAAAACATATCACACTTTTCATCATAGTGCTTTTACCAATGCATAAAATGCATGGAGAAGTCATTTCGAATGAATCGTCCTCAGTGTTGTGAGAACGATGACGGGTTAAAATTTTTGGTGGTTTCTTGTTCAGTCCATAGGCCTGCAGCATGTGGCAAACCGGTGAGCATGTGGCTCTATTAGTATAGGAGATACCTGAAAACATATCACACTTTTCATCATAGTGCTTTTACCAATGCATAAAATGCATGGAGAAGTCATTTCAAATGAATCGTCCTCAGTGTTGTGAGAACGATGACGGGTTAAAATTTTTGGTGGTTTCTTGTTCAGTCCATTGGCCTACAGCATGTGGCAAACCAGTGAGCATGTATAGGAGATACCTGAAAACATTTTCATCATAGTGCTTTTACCAATGCATAAAATGCATGGAGAAGTCATTTCAAATGAATCGTCCTCAGTGTTGTGAGAACGATGACGGGGTAAAATCTTTGGTGGTTTCTTGTTCAGTCCATAGGCCTGCAGCATGTAGCAAACCGGTGAGCATGTGGCTCTATTAGTATAGGAGATACCTGAAAACATATCACATTTTTCATCATAGTGCCTTTACCAATGCATAAAATGAATGGAGAAGTCATTTCGAATGAATCGTCCTCAGTGTTGTGAGAACGATGACGGGTTAAAATTTTTGGTGGTTTCTTGTTTAGTCCATAGGCCTGCAGCATGTGGCAAACCGGTGAGCATGTGGCTCTATTAGTATAGGAGATACCTGAAAACATATCACACTTTTCACCATAATGCTTTTACCAATGCATAAAATGCATGGAGAAGTCATTTCGAATGAATGGTCCTCAGTGTTGTGAGAACGATGACGGGTTAAAATTTTTGGTGGTTTCTTGTTCAGTCCATAGGCCTACAGCATGTGGCAAACCGGTGAGCATGTGGCTCTATTAGTATAGGAGATACCTGAAAACATATCACACTTTTCATCATAATGCTTTTACCAATGCATAAAATGCATGGAGAAGTCATTCCGAATGAATGGTCCTCAGTGTTGTGAGAACGATGACGGGTTAAAATTTTTGGTGGTTTCTTGTTCAGTCCATAGGCCTACAGCATGTGGCAAACCGGTGAGCATGTGGCTCTATTAGTATAGGAGATACCTGAAAACATATCACACTTTTCATCATAGTGCTTTTACCAATGCATAAAATGCATGGAGAAGTCATTTCGAATAAATCGTCCTCAGTGTTGTGAGAACGATGACGGGTTAAAATTTTTGGTGGTTTCTTGTTCAGTCCATAGGCCTACAGCATGTGGCAAACCGGTGAGCATGTGGCTCTATTAGTATAGGAGATACCTGAAAACATATCACACTTTTCATCATAGTTCTTTTACCAATGCATAAAATGCATGGAGAAGTCATTTCAAATGAATCGTCCTCAGTGTTGTGAGAACGATGACGGGTTAAAATTTTTGGTGGTTTCTTGTTCAGTCCATAGGCCACAGCATGTGGCAAACCGGTGAGCATGTGGCTCTATTAGTATAGGAGATACCTGAAAACATATCACACTTGGGGATCCTAGTTAATGATAAACTTACCTGGAGCAGCCAGTGCCAGGCAGCAGCTGCCAAGGCAAACAGGATCATGGGGTGCATTAAAAGAGGTCTGGATACACATGATGAGAGCATTATACTGCCTCTGTACAAATCCCTAGTTAGACCGCACATGGAGTACTGTGTCCAGTTTTGGGCACCGGTGCTCAGGAAGGATATAATGGAACTAGAGAGAGTACAAAGGAGGGCAACAAAATTAATAAAGGGGATGGGAGAACTACAATACCCAGATAGATTAGCAAAATTAGGATTATTTAGTCTAGAAAAAAGACGACTGAGGGGCGATCTAATAACCATGTATAAGTATATAAGGGGACAATACAAATATCTCGCTGAGGATCTGTTTATACCAAGGAAGGTGACGGGCACAAGGGGGCATTCTTTGCGTCTGGAGGAGAGAAGGTTTTTCCACCAACATAGAAGAGGATTCTTTACTGTTAGGGCAGTGAGAATCTGGAATTGCTTGCCTGAGGAGGTGGTGATGGCGAACTCAGTCGAGGGGTTCAAGAGAGGCCTGGATGTCTTCCTGGAGCAGAACAATATTGTATCATACAATTATTAGGTTCTGTAGAAGGACGTAGATCTGGGTATTTATTATGATGGAATATAGGCTGAACTGGATGGACAAATGTCTTTTTTCGGCCTTACTAACTATGTTACTATGTTACTATGTTACTTTTCATCATAGTGCTTTTACCAATGCATAAAATGCATGGAGAAGTCATTTCGAATGAATCGTCCTCAGTGTTGTGAGAACGATGACGGGTTAAAATTTTTGGTGGTTTCTTGTTCAGTCCATAGGCCTACAGCATGTGGCAAACCGGTGAGCATGTGGCTCTATTAGTATAGGAGATACCTGAAAACATATCACACTTTTCATCATAGTGCTTTTACCAATGCATAAAATGCATGAAGAAGTCATTTCAAATGAATCGTCCTCAGTGTTGTGAGAACGATGACGGGTTAAAGTTTTTGGTGGTTTCTTGTTAAGTCCATAGGCCTACAGCATGTGGCAAACCGGTGAGCATGTGGCTCTATTAGTATAGGAGATACCTGAAAACATATCACACTTTTCATCATAGTGCTTTTACCAATGCATAAAATGCATGGAGAAGTCATTTCGAATGAATCGTCCTCAGTGTTGTGAGAACGATGACGGGTTAAAATTTTTGGTGGTTTCTTGTTCAGTCCATAGGCCTGCAGCATGTGGCAAACCGGTGAGCATGTGGCTCTATTAGTATAGGAGATACCTGAAAACATATCACACTTTTCATCATAGTGCTTTTACCAATGCATAAAATGCATGGAGAAGTCATTTCAAATGAATCGTCCTCAGTGTTGTGAGAACGATGACGGGTTAAAATTTTTGGTGGTTTCTTGTTCAGTCCATTGGCCTACAGCATGTGGCAAACCGGTGAGCATGTATAGGAGATACCTGAAAACATTTTCATCATAGTGCTTTTACCAATGCATAAAATGCATGGAGAAGTCATTTCAAATGAATCGTCCTCAGTGTTGTGAGAACGATGACGGGGTAAAATCTTTGGTGGTTTCTTGTTCAGTCCATAGGCCTGCAGCATGTAGCAAACCGGTGAGCATGTGGCTCTATTAGTATAGGAGATACCTGAAAACATATCACATTTTTCATCATAGTGCCTTTACCAATGCATAAAATGAATGGAGAAGTCATTTCGAATGAATCGTCCTCAGTGTTGTGAGAACGATGACGGGTTAAAATTTTTGGTGGTTTCTTGTTTAGTCCATAGGCCTGCAGCATGTGGCAAACCGGTGAGCATGTGGCTCTATTAGTATAGGAGATACCTGAAAACATATCACACTTTTCACCATAATGCTTTTACCAATGCATAAAATGCATGGAGAAGTCATTTCGAATGAATGGTCCTCAGTGTTGTGAGAACGATGACGGGTTAAAATTTTTGGTGGTTTCTTGTTCAGTCCATAGGCCTACAGCATGTGGCAAACCGGTGAGCATGTGGCTCTATTAGTATAGGAGATACCTGAAAACATATCACACTTTTCATCATAGTGCTTTTACCAATGCATAAAATGCATGGAGAAGTCATTTCAAATGAATCGTCCTCAGTGTTGTGAGAACGATGACGGGTTAAAATTTTTGGTGGTTTCTTGTTCAGTCCATAGGCCTACAGCATGTGGCAAACCGGTGAGCATGTGGCTCTATTATTATAGGAGATACCTGAAAACATATCACACTTTTCATCATAGTGCTTTTACCAATGCATAAAATGCATGGAGAAGTCATTTCGAATGAATCGTCCTCAGTGTTGTGAGAACGATGACGGGTTAAAATTTTTGGTGGTTTCTTGTTCAGTCCATAGGCCTGCAGCATGTGGCAAACCGGTGAGCATGTGGCTCTATTAGTATAGGAGATACCTGAAAACATATCACACTTTTCATCATAGTACTTTTACCAATGCATAAAATGCATGGAGAAGACATTTCGAATGAATCGTCCTCAGTGTTGTGAGAACGATGACGGGTTAAAATTTTTGGTGGTTTCTTGTTCAGTCCATAGGCCTACAGCATGTGGCAAACCAGTGAGCATGTGGCTCTATTAGTATAGGAGATACCTGAAAACATATCACACTTTTCATCATAGTGCTTTTACCAATGCATAAAATGCATGGAGAAGACATTTCGAATGAATGGTCCTCAGTGTTGTGAGAACAATGACGGGTTAAAATTTTTGGTGGTTTCTTGTTCAGTCCATAGGCCTACAGCATGAGGCAAATCGGTGAGCATGTGGCTCTATTAGTATAGGAGATACCTGAAAACATATCACACTTTTCATCATAGTGCTTTTACCAATGCATAAAATGCATGGAGAAGTCATTTCGAATGAATCGTCCTCAGTGTTGTGAGAACGATGACGGGATAAATTTTTTGTGGTTTCTTGTTCAGTCCATAGGCCTACAGCATGTGGCAAACCGGTGAGCATGTGGCTCTATTAGTATAGGAGATACCTGAAAACATATCACACTTTTCATCATAGTGCTTTTACCAATGCATAAAATGCATGGAGGAGTCATTTCGAATGATTCGTCCTCAGTGTTGTGAGAACGATGACGGGTTAAAATTTTTGGTGGTTTCTTGTTCAGTCCATAGGCCTACAGCATGTGGCAAACCGGTGAGCATGTGGCTCTATTAGTATAGGAGATACCTGAAAACATATCACACTTTTCATCATAGTGCTTTTACCAATGCATAAAATGCATGGAGAAGTCATTTCGAATGAATCGTCCTCAGTGTTGTGAGAACGATGACAGGTTAAAATTTTTGGTGGTTTCTTGTTCAGTCCATAGGCCTACAGCATGTGGAAAACCGGTGAGCATGTGGCTCTATTAGTATAGGAGATACCTGAAAACATATCACACTTTTCATCATAGTGCTTTTACCAATGCATAAAATGCATGGAGAAGTCATTTCGAATGAATCGTCCTCAGTGTTGTGAGAACGATGACGGGTTAAAATTTTTGGTGGTTTCTTTTTCAGTGCATAGGCCTACAGCATGTGGCAAACCGGTGAGCATGTGGCTCAATTAGTATAGGAGATACCATCAAACATTTTCATCATAGTGCTTTAACCAATGCATAAAATGCAAGGAGAAGTCATTTCGAATGAATCGTTCTCACTGTTGTGAGAACGATGACGGGTTAAAATTTTTGGTGGTTTCTTGTTCAGTCCATAGGCCTGCAGCATGTGGCAAACCGGTGAGCATGTGGCTCTATTAGTATAGGAGTTACCTGAAAACATATCACACTTTTCATCATAGTGCCTTTACCAATGCATAAAATGCATGGAGAAGTCATTTCGAATGAATCGTCCTCAGTGTTGTGAGAACAATGACGGGTTAAAATTTTTGGTGGTTTCTTGTTCAGTCCATAGGCCTGCAGCATGTGGCAAACCGGTGAGCATGTGGCTCTATTAGTATAGGAGATACCTGAAAACATATCACACTTTTCATCATAGTGCTTTTACCAATGCATAAAATGCATGGAGAAGTCATTTCGAATGAATCGTCCTCAGTGTTGTGAGAACGATGACGGGTTAAAATTTTTGGTGGTTTCTTGTTCAGTCCATAGGCCTACAGCATGTGGCAAACCGGTGAGCATGTGGCTCTATTAGTATAGGAGATACCTGAAAACATATCACACTTTTCATCATAGTGCTTTTACCAATGCATAAAATGCATGGAGAAGTCATTTCGAATGAATCGTCCTCAGTGTTGTGAGAACAATGACGGGTTAAAATTTTTGGTGGTTTCTTGTTCAGTCCATAGGCCTACAGCATGTGGCAAACCGGTGAGCATGTGGCTCTACTAGTATAGGAGATACCTGAAAACATTTTCATCATAGTGCTTTTACCAATGCATAAAAAGCATTGAGAAGTCATTACGAATGAATCGTCCTCAGTGTTGTGAGAACGATGACGGGTTAAAATTTTTGGTGGTTTCTTGCTCAGTCCATAGGCCTACAGCATGTGGCAAACCGGTGAGCATGTATAGGAGATACCTGAAAACATTGTCATCATAGTGCTTTTACCAATGCATAAAATGCATGGAGAAGTCATTTCGAATTAATCGTCCTCAGTGTTGTGAGAATGATGACGGGTTAAAATTTTTGGTGGTTTCTTGTTCAGTGCATAGGCCTACAGCATGTGGCAAACCGGTGAGCATGTGGCTCAATTAGGAGATACCATCAAACATTTTCATCATAGTGCTTTTACCAATGCATAAAATGCAAGGAGAAGTCATTTCGAATGAATCGTTCTCACTGTTGTGAGAACGATGACGGGTTAAAATTTTTGGTGGTTTCTTGTTCAGTCCATAGGCCTGCAGCATGTGGCAAACTGGTGAGCATGTGGCTCTATTAGTATAGGAGTTACCTGAAAACATATCACACTTTTCATCATAGTGCCTTTACCAATGCATAAAATGCATGGAGAAGTCATTTCGAATGAATCGTCCTCAGTGTTGTGAGAACGATGACGGGTTAAAATTTTTGGTGGTTTCTTGTTCAGTCCATAGGCCTGCAGCATGTGTCAAACCGGTGAGCATGTGGCTCTATTAGTATAGGAGATACCTGAAAACATCACACTTTTCATCATAGTGCTTTTACCAATGCATAAAATGCATGGAGAAGTCATTTCGAATGAATCGTCCTCAGTGTTGTGAGAACAATGACGGGTTAAAATTTTTGGTGGTTTCTTGTTCAGTCCATAGGCCTACAGCATGTGGCAAACAGGTGAGCATGTGGCTCTATTAGTATAGGAGATACCTGAAAACATTTTCATCATAGTGCTTTTACCAATGCATAAAATGCATGGAGAAGTCATTTCGAATGAATCGTCCTCAGTGTTGTGAGAATGATGACGGGTTAAAATTTTTGGTGGTTTCTTGTTCAGTGCATAGGCCTACAGCATGTGGCAAACCGGTGAGCATGTGGCTCAATTAGGAGATACCATCAAACATTTTCATCATAGTGCTTTTACCAATGCATAAAATGCAAGGAGAAGTCATTTCGAATGAATCGTTCTCACTGTTGTGAGAACGATGACGGGTTAAAATTTTTGGTGGTTTCTTGTTCAGTCCATAGGCCTGCAGCATGTGGCAAACTGGTGAGCATGTGGCTCTATTAGTATAGGAGTTACCTGAAAACATATCACACTTTTCATCATAGTGCCTTTACCAATGCATAAAATGCATGGAGAAGTCATTTCGAATGAATCGTCCTCAGTGTTGTGAGAACGATGACGGGTTAAAATTTTTGGTGGTTTCTTGTTCAGTCCATAGGCCTGCAGCATGTGTCAAACCGGTGAGCATGTGGCTCTATTAGTATAGGAGATACCTGAAAACATCACACTTTTCATCATAGTGCTTTTACCAATGCATAAAATGCATGGAGAAGTCATTTCGAATGAATCGTCCTCAGTGTTGTGAGAACAATGACGGGTTAAAATTTTTGGTGGTTTCTTGTTCAGTCCATAGGCCTACAGCATGTGGCAAACAGGTGAGCATGTGGCTCTATTAGTATAGGAGATACCTGAAAACATTTTCATCATAGTGCTTTTACCAATGCATAAAATGCATGGAGAAGTCATTTCGAATGAATCGTCCTCAGTGTTGTGAGAATGATGACGGGTTAAAATTTTTGGTGGTTTCTTGTTCAGTGCATAGGCCCACAGCATGTGGCAAACCGGTGAGCATGTGGCTCAATTAGGAGATACCATCAAACATTTTCATCATAGTGCTTTTACCAATGCATAAAATGCAAGGAGAAGTCATTTCGAATGAATCGTTCTCACTGTTGTGAGAACGATGACGGGTTAAAATTTTTGGTGGTTTCTTGTTCAGTCCATAGGCCTACAGCATGTGGCAAACAGGTGAGCATGTGGCTCTATTAGTATAGGAGATACCTGAAAACATTTTCATCATAGTGCTTTTACCAATGCATAAAATGCATGGAGAAGTCATTTCGAATGAATCGTCCTCAGTGTTGTGAGAATGATGACGGGTTAAAATTTTTGGTGGTTTCTTGTTCAGTGCATAGGCCTACAGCATGTGGCAAACCGGTGAGCATGTGGCTCAATTAGGAGATACCATCAAACATTTTCATCATAGTGCTTTTACCAATGCATAAAATGCAAGGAGAAGTCATTTCGAATGAATCGTTCTCACTGTTGTGAGAACGATGACGGGTTAAAATTTTTGGTGGTTTCTTGTTCAGTCCATAGGCCTGCAGCATGTGGCAAACCGGTGAGCATGTGGCTCTATTAGTATAGGAGTTACCTGAAAACATATCACACTTTTCATCATAGTGCCTTTACCAATGCATAAAATGCATGGAGAAGTCATTTCGAATGAATCGTCCTCAGTGTTGTGAGAACGATGACGGGTTAAAATTTTTGGTGGTTTCTTGTTCAGTCCATAGGCCTGCAGCATGTGGCAAACCGGTGAGCATGTGGCTCTATTAGTATAGGAGATACCTGAAAACATATCACACTTTTCATCATAGTGCTTTTACCAATGCATAAAATGCATGGAGAAGTCATTTCGAATGAATCGTCCTCAGTGTTGTGAGAACAATGACGGGTTAAAAGCTTTGGTGGTTTCTTGTTCAGTCCATAGGCCTACAGCATGTGGCAAACCGGTGAGCATGTGGCTCTATTAGTATAGGAGATACCTGAAAACATATCACACTTTTCATCATAGTGCTTTTACCAATGCATAAAATGTATGGAGAAGTCATTTCGAATGAATCGTCCTCAGTGTTGTGAGAACGATGACGGGTTAAAATTTTTGGTGGTTTCTTGTTCAGTCCATAGGACTGCAGCATGTGGCAAACCGGTGAGCATGTGGCTCTATTAGAATAGGAGTTACCTGAAAACATATCACACTTTTCATCATAGTGCTTTTACCAATGCATAAAATGCATGGAGAAGTCATTTCGAATGAATCGTCCTCAGTGTTCTGAGAACGATGACGGGTTAAAATTTTTGGTGGTTTCTTGTTCAGTCCATAGGCCTGCTGCATGTGGCAAACCGGTGAGCATGTGGCTCTATTAGTATAGGAGATACCTGAAAACATATCACACTTTTCATCATAGTGCTTTTACCAATGCATAAAATGCATGGAGAAGTCATTTCGAATGAATCGTCCTCAGTGTTGTGAGAACAATGACGGGTTAAAATTTTTGGTGGTTTCTTGTTCAGTCCATAGGCCTACAGCATGTGGCAAACCGGTGAGCATGAATAGGAGATACTTGAAAACATTTTCATCATAGTGCTTTTACCAATGCATAAAATGCATGGAGAAGTCATTTCGAATGAATCGTCCTCAGTGTTGTGGGAACGATGACGGGTTAAAATTTTTGGTGGTTTCTTGTTCAGTCCATAGGCCTACAGCATGTGGCAAACCGGTGAGCATGTGGCTCTATTAGTATAGGAGATACCTGAAAACATTTTCATCAGTGCTTTTACCAATGCATAAAATGCATGGAGAAGTCATTTCGAATGAGTCGTCCTCAGTATTGTGAGAACGATGACGGGTTAAAATTTTTGGTGGTTTCTTGTTCAGTCCATAGGCCTACAGCATGTGGCAAACCGGTGAGCATGTGGCTCTATTAGTATAGGAGATACCTGAAAACATATCACACTTTTCATCATAGTGCTTTTACCAATGCATAAAATGCATGGAGAAGTCATTTCGAATGAATCGTCCTCAGTGTTGTGAGAACGATGACGGGTTAAAATTTTTGGTGGTTTCTTGCTCAGTCCATAGGCCTACAGCATGTGGCAAACCGGTGAGCATGTGGCTCTATTAGTATAGGAGATACCTGAAAACATATCACACTTTTCATCATAGTGCTTTTACCAATGCATAAAATGCATGGAGAAGTCATTTCGAATGAATCGTCCTCAGTGTTGTGAGAACGATGACGGGTTAAAATTTTTGGTGGTTTCTTGTTCAGTCCATAGGCCTACAGCATGTGGCAAACCGGTGAGCATGTGGCTCTATTAGTATAGGAGATACCTGAAAACATATCACACTTTTCATCATAGTGCTTTTACCAATGCATAAAATGCATGGAGAAGTCATTTCGAATGAATCGTCCTCAGTGTTGTGGGAACGATGACGGGTTAAAATTTTTGGTGGTTTCTTGTTCAGTCCATAGGCCTACAGCATGTGGCAAACCGGTGAGCATGTGGCTCTATTAGTATAGGAGATACCTGAAAACATATCACACTTTTCATCATAGTGCTTTTACCAATGCATAAAATGCATGGAGAAGTCATTTCGAATGAATCGTCCTCAGTGTTGTGAGAACGATGATGGGTTAAAATTTTTGGTGGATTCTTGTTCAGTCCATAGGCCTACAGCATGTGGCAAACCGGTGAGCATGTGGCTCTATTAGTATAGGAGATACCTGAAAACATATCACACTTTTCATCATAGTGCTTTTATCAATGCATAAAATGCATGGAGAAGTCATTTTGAATGAATTGTCCTCAGTGTTGTGAGAACGATGACGGGTTAAATGGAGAGGAAACCTGGGGAACACCTTGGAGTGCAACACACCGTCTCTACACCCCATACCCAATTTGTAGGCCTAATGCAGTGTAGTTTGCAAAAACTACTAAACGAGAGTAGGAAGACCAAAGCAATGGAGAGGAAACCTGGGGAACACCTTGGAGTGGAACACACCGTCTCTACACCCCATACCCAATTTGTAGGCCTAATGCAGTGTAGTTTGCAACAACTACTAAACGAGAGTAGGAAGATCGAAGCAATGTGGACGAAACCTGGGGAACAACTTGAGTGTAACATACCGTCTCTCTACACCCCATACCCAATTTGTAGGCCTAATGCAGTGTAGTTTGCAACAACTACTAAACGAGAGTAGGAAGATCGAAGCAATGTGGACGAAACCTGGGGAACACCTTGGAGTGGAACACACCGTCTCTCTACACCCCATACCCAATTTGTAGGCCTAATGCAGTGTAGTTTGCAACAACTACTAAACGAGAGTCGGAAGACCAAAGCAATGGAGAGGAAACCTGGGGAACACCTTGGAGTGGAACACACCGTCTCTACACCCCATACCCAATTTGTAGGCCTAATGCAGTGTAGTTTGCAACAACTACTAAACGAGAGTCGGAAGACCAAAGCAATGGAGAGGAAACCTGGGGAACACCTTGGAGTGGAACACACCGTCTCTACACCCCATACCCAATTTGTAGGCCTAATGCAGTGTAGTTTGCAACAACTACTAAACGAGAGTAGGAAAATCGAAGCAATGTGGACGAAACCTGGGGAACACCTTGGAGTGGAACACACCGTCTCTCTACACCCCACACCCAATTTGTAGGTCTAATGCAGTGTAGTTTGCAACAACTACTAAATGAGAGTAGGAAGATCGAAGCAATGTGGACGAAACCTGGGGAACACCTTGGAGTGTAACACACCGTCTCTCTACACCCCATACCCAATTTGTAGGCCTAATGCAGTGTAGTTTGCAACAACTACTAAATGAGAGTAGGAAGATCGAAGCAATGTGGACGAAACCTGGGGAACACCTTGGAGTGTAACACACCGTCTCTCTACACCCCATACCCAATTTGTAGGCCTAATGCAGTGTAGTTTGCAACAACTACTAAACGAGAGTAGGAAGATCGAAGCAATGTGGACGAAACCTGGGGAACACCTTGGAGTGGAACACACCGTCTCTACACCCCATACCCAATTTGTAGGCCTAATGCAGTGTAGTTTGCAACAACTACTAAACGAGAGTAGGAAGATCGAAGCAATGTGGACGAAACCTGGGGAACACCTTGGAGTGGAACACACCGTCTCTCTACACCCCATACCCAATTTGTAGGCCTAATGCAGTGTAATTTGCAACAACTACTTAATGAGAGTAGGAAGATCGAAGCAATGTGGACGAAACCTGGGGAACACCTTGGAGTGTAACACACCGTCTCTCTACACCCCATACCCAATTTGTAGGCCTAATGCAGTGTAGTTTGCAACAACTACTAAACGAGAGTAGGAAGATCGAAGCAATGTGGACGAAACCTGGGGAACACCTTGGAGTGTAACACACCGTCTCTACACCCCATACCCAATTTGTAGGTCTAATGCAGTGTAGTTTGCAACAACTACTAAACGAGAGTCGGAAGACCAAAGCAATGGAGAGGAAACCTGTGGAACACCTTGGAGTGGAACACACCATCTCTACACCCCATACCCAATTTGTAGGCCTAATGCAGTGTAGTTTGCAACAACTACTAAACGAGAGTCGGAAGACCAAAGCAATGGAGAGGAAACCTGGGGAACACCTTGGAGTGTAACACACCGTCTCTCTACACCCCATACCCAATTTGTAGGCCTAATGCAGTGTAGTTTGCAACAACTACTAAACGAGAGTAGGAAGATCGAAGCAATGTGGACGAAACCTGGGGAACACCTTGGAGTGTAACACACCGTCTCTACACCCCATACCCAATTTGTAGGCCTAATGCAGTGTAGTTTGCAACAACTACTAAACGAGAGTTGGAAGACCAAAGCAATGGAGAGGAAACCAGGGGAACACCTTGGAGTTGAACACACCGTCTCTACACCCCATATCCAATTTGTAGGCCTAATGCAGTGTAGTTTGCAACAACTACTAAACGAGAGTAGGAAGACCAAAGCAATGGAGAGGAAACCTGGGGAACACCTTGGAGTGGAACACACCGTCTCTACACCCCATACCCAATTTGTAGGCCTAATGCAGTGTAGTTTGCAACAACTACTAAACGAGAGTAGGAAGATCGAAGAAATGTGGACGAAACCTGGGGAACACCTTGGAGTGTAACACACCGTCTCTCTACACCCCATACCGAATTTGTAGGCCTCATGCAGTGTAGTTTGCAACAACTACTAAACGAGAGTAAGAAGATCGAAGCAATGTGGACTAAACCTGGGGAACACCTTGGAGTGGAACACACCGTCTCTACACCCCATACCCAATTTGTAGGCCTAATGCAGTGTAGTTTGCAACAACTACGAAACGAGAGTAGGAAGACCAAAGCAATGGAGAGGAAACCTGGGGAACACCTTGGAGTGGAACACACCGTCTCTACACCCCATACCCAATTTGTAGGCCTAATGCAGTGTAGTTTGCAACAACTACTAAATGAGAGTAGGAAGATCGAAGCAATGTGGACGAAACCTGGGGAACACTTTGAGTGTAACATACCGTCTCTCTACACCCCATACCAAATTTGTAGGCCTAATGCAGTGTAGTTTGCAACAACTACTAAACGAGAGTAGGAAGATCGAAGCAATGTGGACGAAACCTGGGGAACACCTTGGAGTGTAACACACCGTCTCTACACCCCATACCCAATTTGTAGGCCTAATGCAGTGTAGTTTGCAACAACTACTAAACGAGAGTCGGAAGACCAAAGCAATGGAGAGGAAACCTGGGAAACACCTTGGAGTGGAACACACCATCTCTACACCCCATACCCAATTTGTCGGCCTAATGCAGTGTAGTTTGCAACAACTACTAAACGAGTGTAGGAAGAAGAAAGCAATGGAGAGGAAACCTGGGGAACACCTTGGAGTGGAACACACCGTCTCTCTACACCCCATACCCAATTTGTAGGCCTAATGCAGTGTAGTTTGCAACAACTACTAAACAAGAGTAGGAAGATCGAAGCAATGTGGACGAAACCTGGGGAACACCTTGGAGTGGAACACACCGTCTCTCTACACCCCATACCAAATTTGTAGGCCTAATGCAGTGTAGTTTGCAACAACTACTAAATGAGAGTAGGAAGATCGAAGCAATGTGGACGAAACCTGGGGAACACCTTGGAGTGTAACACACCGTCTCTCTACACCCCATACCCAATTTGTAGGCCTAATGCAGTGTAGTTTGCAACAACTACTAAACGAGAGTAGGAAGATCGAAGCAATGTGGACGAAACCTGGGGAACACCTTGGAGTGGAACACACCGTCTCTACACCCCGTACCCAATTTGTAGGTCTACTGCAGTGTAGTTTGCAACAACTACTAAACGAGAGTCGGAAGACCAAAGCAATGGAGAGGAAACCTGGGGAACACCTTGGAGTGTAACACACCGTGTCTACACCCCATACACAATTTGTAGGCCTAATGCAGTGTAGTTTGCAACAACTACTAAACGAGAGTCGGAAGACCAAAGCAATGGAGAGGAAACCTGGGGAACACCTTGGAGTGGAACACACCGTCTCTGCACCCCATACCCAATTTGTAGGCCTAATGCAGTGTCGTTTGCAACAACTACTAAACGAGAGTAGGA
This sequence comes from Ranitomeya imitator, assembly GCF_032444005.1. Classification (NCBI taxonomy): domain Eukaryota; kingdom Metazoa; phylum Chordata; class Amphibia; order Anura; family Dendrobatidae; genus Ranitomeya; species Ranitomeya imitator. The sequence goes on from NC_091290.1 coordinate 95,956,527, forward strand.
AGATCGAAGCAATGTGGACGAAACCTGGGGAACACCTTGAGTGTAACATACCGTCTCTCTACACCCCATACCCAATTTGTAGGCCTAATGCAGTGTAGTTTGCAACAACTACTAAACGAGAGTAGGAAGATCGAAGCAATGTGGACGAAACCTGGGGAACACCTTGGAGTGTAACACACCGTCTCTACACCCCATACCCAATTTGTAGGCCTAATGCAGTGTAGTTTGCAACAACTACTAAACGAGAGTCGGAAGACCAAAGCAATGGAGAGGAAACCTGGGAAACACCTTGGAGTGGAACACACCATCTCTACACCCCATACCCAATTTTTCGGCCTAATGCAGTGTAGTTTGCAACAACTACTAAACGAGAGTAGGAAGAAGAAAGCAATGGAGAGGAAACCTGGGGAACACCTTGGAGTGGAACACACCGTCTCTACACCCCATACCCAATTTGTAGGCCTAATGCAGTGTAGTTTGCAACAACTACTAAACGAGAGTAGGAAGATCGAAGCAATGTGGACGAAACCTGGGGAACACCTTGAGTGTAACATACCGTCTCTCTACACCTCATACCCAATTTGTAGGCCTAATGCAGTGTAGTTTGCAACAACTACTAAACGAGAGTAGGAAGACCAAAGCAATGGAGAGGAAACCTGGGGAACACCTTGGAGTGGAACACACCGTCTCTACACCCCATACCCAATTTGTAGGCCTAATGCAGTGTAGTTTGCAACAACTACTAAACGAGAGTAGGAAGATCGAAGCAATGTGGACGAAACCTGGGGAACACCTTGGAGTGGAACACACCGTCTCTCTACACCCCATACCCAATTTGTAGGCCTAATGCAGTGTAGTTTGCAACAACTACTAAACGAGAGTAGGAAGAAGAAAGCAATGGAGAGGAAACCTGGGGAACACCTTGGAGTGGAACACACCGTCTCTCCACCCCATACCCAATTTGTAGGCCTAATGCAGTGTAGTTTGCAACAACTACTAAACGAGAGTCGGAAGACCAAAGCAATGGAGAGGAAACCTTGGGGAACACCTTGAAGTGGAACACACCGTCTCTACACCCCATACCCAATTTGTAGGCCTAATGCAGTGTAGTTTGCAACAACTACTAAACGAGAGTCGGAAGACCAAAGCAATGGAGAGGAAACCTGGGGAACACCTTAGAGTGGAACACACCATCTCTACACCCCATACCCAATTTGTAGGCCTAATGCAGTGTAGTTTGCAACAACTACTAAACGAGAGTAGGAAGATCGAAGCAATGTGGACGAAACCTGGGGAACACCTTGAGTGTAACATACCGTTTCTCTACACCCCATACCCAATTTGTAGGCCTAATGCAGTGTAGTTTGCAACAACTACTAAACGAGAGTAGGAAGATCGAAGCAATGTGGACGAAACCTGGGGAACACCTTGGAGTGGAACACACCGTCTCTCTACACCCCATACCCAATTTGTAGGCCTAATGCAGTGTAGTTTGCAACAACTACTAAACGAGAGTCGGAAGACCAAAGCAATGGAGAGGAAACCTGGGGAACACCTTGGAGTGGAACACACCGTCTCTACACCCCATACCCAATTTGTAGGCCTAATGCAGTGTAGTTTGCAACAACTACTAAACGAGAGTCGGAAGACCAAAGCAATGGAGAGGAAACCTGGGGAACACCTTGGAGTGGAACACACCGTCTCTACACCCCATACCCAATTTGTAGGCCTAATGCAGTGTAGTTTGCAACAACTACTAAACGAGAGTAGGAAAATCGAAGCAATGTGGACGAAACCTGGGGAACACCTTGGAGTGGAACACACCGTCTCTCTACACCCCACACCCAATTTGTAGGTCTAATGCAGTGTAGTTTGCAACAACTACTAAATGAGAGTAGGAAGATCGAAGCAATGTGGACGAAACCTGGGGAACACTTTGGAGTGTAACACACCGTCTCTCTACACCCCATACCCAATTTGTAGGCCTAATGCAGTGTAGTTTGCAACAACTACTAAATGAGAGTAGGAAGATCGGAGCAATGTGGTCGAAACCTGGGGAACACCTTGGAGTGTAACACACCGTCTCTCTACACCCCATACCCAATTTGTAGGCCTAATGCAGTGTAGTTTGCAACAACTACTAAACGAGAGTAGGAAGATCGAAGCAATGTGGACGAAACCTGAGGAACACCTTGGAGTGGAACACACCGTCTCTACACCCCATACCCAATTTGTAGGCCTAATGCAGTGTAGTTTGCAACAACTACTAAACGAGAGTAGGAAGATCGAAGCAATGTGGACGAAACCTGGGGAACACCTTGGAGTGGAACACACCGTCTCTCTACACCCCATACCCAATTTGTAGGCCTAATGCAGTGTAGTTTGCAACAACTACTTAATGAGAGTAGGAAGATCGAAGCAAAGTGGACGAAACCTGGGGAACACCTTGGAGTGTAACACACCGTCTCTCTACACCCCATACCCAATTTGTAGGCCTAATGCAGTGTAGTTTGCAACAACTACTAAACGAGAGTAGGAAGATCGAAGCAATGTGGACGAAACCTGAGGAACACCTTGGAGTGTAACACACCGTCTCTACACCCCATACCCAATTTGTAGGTCTAATGCAGTGTAGTTTGCAACAACTACTAAACGAGAGTCGGAAGACCAAAGCAATGGAGAGGAAACCTGTGGAACACCTTGGAGTGGAACACACCATCTCTACACCCCATACCCAATTTGTAGGCCTAATGCAGTGTAGTTTGCAACAACTACTAAACGAGAGTCGGAAGACCAAAGCAATGGAGAGGAAACCTGGGGAACACCTTGGAGTGTAACACACCGTCTCTCTACACCCCATACCCAATTTGTAGGCCTAATGCAGTGTAGTTTGCAACAACTACTAAACGAGAGTAGGAAGATCGAAGCAATGTGGACGAAACCTGGGGAACACCTTGGAGTGTAACACACCGTCTCTACACCCCATACCCAATTTGTAGGCCTAATGCAGTGTAGTTTGCAACAACTACTAAACGAGAGTTGGAAGACCAAAGCAATGGAGAGGAAACCTGGGGAACACCTTGGAGTGGAACACACCGTCTCTACACCCCATACCCAATTTGTAGGCCTAATGCAGTGTAGTTTGCAACAACTACTAAACGAGAGTAGGAAGACCAAAGCAATGGAGAGGAAACCTGGGGAACACCTTGGAGTGGAACACACCGTCTCTACACCCCATACCCAATTTGTAGGCCTAATGCAGTGTAGTTTGCAACAACTACTAAACGAGAGTAGAAAGATCGAAGCAATGTGGACGAAACCTGGGGAACACCTTGGAGTGGAACACACCGTCTCTCTACACCCCATACCCAATTTGTAGGCCTAATGCAGTGTAGTTTGCAACAACTACTAAACGAGAGTCGGAAGACCAAAGCAATGGAGAGGAAACCTGGGGAACACCTTGGAGTGCAACACACCGTCTCTACACCCCATACCCAATTTGTAGGCCTAATGCAGTGTAGTTTGCAAAAACTACTAAACGAGAGTAGGAAGACCAAAGCAATGGAGAGGAAACCTGGGGAACACCTTGGAGTGGAACACACCGTCTCTACACCCCATACCCAATTTGTAGGCCTAATGCAGTGTAGTTTGCAACAGCTACTAAACGAGAGTAGGAAGATCGAAGAAATGTGGAGGAAACCTGGGGAACACCTTGGAGTGGAACACACCGTCTCTCTTCACCCCATACCCAATTTGCAGGCCTAATGCAGTGTAGTTTGCAACAACTACTAAACGAGAGTCGGAAGACCAAAGCAATGGAGAGGAAACCTGGGGAACACCTTGGAGTGGAACACACCGTCTCTACACCCCATACCCAATTTGTAGGCCTAATGCAGTGTAGTTTGCAACAACTACTAAACGAGAGTAGGAAGACCAAAGCAATGGAGAGGAAACCTGGGGAACACATTGGAGTGGAACACACCGTCTCTACACCCCATACCCAATTTGTAGGCCTAATGCAGTGTAGTTTGCAACAACTACTAAACGAGAGTAGGAAGATCGAAGCAATGTGGACGAAACCTGGGGAACACCTTGGAGTGTAACACACCGTCTCTCTACACCCCATACCGAATTTGTAGGCCTAATGCAGTCTAGTTTGCAACAACTACTAAACGAGAGTAGGAAGATCGAAGCAATGTGGACGAAACCTGGGGAACACCTTGGAGTGTAACACACCGTCTCTACACCCCATACCCAATTTGTAGGCCTAATGCAGTGTAGTTTGCAACAACTACTAAACGAGAGTCGGAAGACCAAAGCAATGGAGAGGAAACCTGGGGAACACTTGGAGTGGAACACACCGTCTCTACACCCCATACCCAATTTGTAGGCCTAATGCAGTGTAGTTTGCAACAACTACTAAATGAGAGTAGGAAGATCGATGCAATGTGGACGAAACCTGGGGAACACCTTGGAGTGGAACACACCGTCTCTCTACACCCCATACCCAATTTGTAGGCCTAATGCAGTGTAGTTTGCAACAACTACTAAACGAGAGTAGGAAGATCGAAGCAATGTGGACGAAACCTGGGGAACACCTTGGAGTGTAACACACCGTCTCTACACCCCATACCCAATTTGTAGGCCTAATGCAGTGTAGTTTGCAACAACTACTAAACGAGAGTCGGAAGACCAAAGCAATGGAGAGGAAACCTGGGGAACACCTTGGAGTGGAACACACCGTCCCTACACCCCATACCCAATTTGTAGGCCTAATGCAGTGTAGTTTGCAACAACTACTAAACGAGAGTAGGAAGATCGAAGCAATGTGGACGAAACCTGGGGAACACCTTGGAGTGGAACACACCGTCTCTACACCCCATACCCAATTTGTAGGCCTAATGCAGTGTAGTTTGCAACAACTACTAAACGAGAGTCGGAAGACCAAAGCAATGGAGAGGAAACCTGGGGAACACCTTGGAGTGGGACACACCGTCTCTACACCCCATACCCAATTTATAGGCCTAATGCAGTGTAGTTTGCAACAACTACTAAACGAGAGTAGGAAGATCGAAGCAATGTGGACGAAACCTGGGGAACACCTTGGAGTGGAACACACCGTCTCTCTACACCCCATACCCAATTTGTAGGCCTAATGCAGTGTAGTTTGCAACAACTACTAAATGAAAGTAGGAAGATCGAAGCAATGTGGACGAAACCTGGGGAACACCTTGGAGTGTAACACACAGTCTCTACACCCCATACCCAATTTGTAGGCCTAATGAAGTGTAGTTTGCAACAACTACTAAACGAGAGTAGGAAGATCGAAGCAATGTGGACGAAACCTGGGGAACACCTTGGAGTGGAACACACCGTCTCTCTACACCCCATACCTAATTTGTAGGCCTAATGCAGTGTAGTTTGCAACAACTACTAAACGAGAGTCGACAGACCAAAGCAATGGAAAGGAAACCTGGGGAACACCTTGGAGTGGAACACACCGTCTCTACACCCCATGCCCAATTTGTAGGCCTAATGCAGTGTAGTTTGCAACAACTACTAAACGAGAGTCGGAAGACCAAAGCAATGGAGAGGAAACCTGGGAAACACCTTGGAGTGGAACACACCATCTCTACACCCCATACCCAATTTGTAGGCCTAATGCAGTGTAGTTTGCAACAACTACTAAACGAGAGTCGGAATACCAAAGCAATGGAGAGGAAACCTGGGAAACACCTTGGAGTGGAACACACCATCTCTACACCCCATACCCAATTTGTCGGCCTAACGCAGTGTAGTTTGCAACAACTACTAAACGAGTGTAGGAAGAAGAAAGCAATATAGAGGAAACCTGGGGAACACCTTGGAGTGTAACACACCGTCTCTCTACACCCCATACCCAATTTGTAGGCCTAATGCAGTGTAGTTTGCAACAACTATTAAACGAGAGTAGGAAGATCGAAGCAATGTGGACGAAACCTGGGGAACACCTTGGAGTGGAATACACCGTCTCTCTACACCCCATACCCAATTTGTAGGCCTAATGCAGTGTAGTTTGCAACAACTACTAAATGAGAGTAGGAAGATCGAAGCAATGTGGATGAAACCTGGGGAACACCTTGGAGTGTAACACACCGTCTCTCTACACCCCATACCCAATTTGTAGGCCTAATGCAGTGTAGTTTGCAACAACTACTAAACGAGAGTAGGAAGATTGAAGCAATGTGGACGAAACCTGGGGAACACCTTGGAGTGGAACACACCGTCTCTACACCCCATACCCAATTTGTAGGTCTACTGCAGTGTAGTTTGCAACAACTACTAAACGAGAGTCGGAAGACCAAAGCAATGGAGAGGAAACCTGGGGAACACCTTAGAGTGTAACACACCGTCTCTACACCCCATACACAATTTGTAGGCCTAATGCAGTGTAGTTTGCAACAACTACTAAACGAGAGTCGGAAGACCAAAGCAATGGAGAGGAAACCTGGGGAACACCTTAGAGTGGAACACACCATCTCTACACCCCATACCCAATTTGTAGGCCTAATGCAGTGTAGTTTGCAACAACTACTAAACGAGAGTAGGAAGATCGAAGCTATGTGGACGAAACCTGGGGAACACCTTGAGTGTAACATACCGTCTCTCTACACCCCATACCCAATTTGTAGGCCTAATGCAGTGTAGTTTGCAACAACTACTAAACGAGAGTAGGAAGATCGAAGCAATGTGGACGAAACCTGGGGAACACCTTGGAGTGTAACACACCGTCTCTACACCCCATACCCAATTTGTAGGCCTAATGCAGTGTAGTTTGCAACAACTACTAAACGAGAGTCGGAAGACCAAAGCAATGGAGAGGAAACCTGGGAAACACCTTGGAGTGGAACACACCATCTCTACACCCCATACCCAATTTTTCGGCCTAATGCAGTGTAACATAGTAACATAGTAACATAGTTAGTAAGGCCGAAAAAAGACATTTGTCCATCCAGTTCAGCCTATATTCCATCATAATAAATACCCAGATCTACGTCCTTCTACAGAACCTAATAATTGTATGATACCATATTGTTCTGCTCCAGGAAGACATCCAGGCCTCTCTTGAACCCCTCGACTGAGTTCGCCATCACCACCTCCTCAGGCAAGCAATTCCAGATTCTCACTGCCCTAACAGTAAAGAATCCTCTTCTATGTTGGTGGAAAAACCTTCTCTCCTCCAGACGCAAAGAATGCCCCCTTGTGCCCGTCACCTTCCTTGGTATAAACAGATCCTCAGCGAGATATTTGTATTGTCCCCTTATATACTTATACATGGTTATTAGATCGCCCCTCAGTCGTCTTTTTTCTAGACTAAATAATCCTAATTTCGCTAATCTATCTGGGTATTGTAGTTCTCCCATCCCCTTTATTAATTTTGTTGCCCTCCTTTGTACTCTCTCTAGTTCCATTATATCCTTCCTGAGCACCGGTGCCCAAAACTGGACACAGTACTCCATGTGCGGTCTAACTAGGAATTTGTACAGAGGCAGTATAATGCTCTCATCATGTGTATCCAGACCTCTTTTAATGCACCCCATGATCCTGTTTGCCTTGGCAGCTGCTGCCTGGCACTGGCTGCTCCAGGTAAGTTTATCATTAACTAGGATCCCCAAGTCCTTCTCCCTGTCAGATTTACCCAGTGGTTTCCCGTTCAGTGTGTAATGGTGATATTGATTCCCTCTTCCCATGTGTATAACCTTACATTTATCATTGTTAAACCTCATCTGCCACCTTTCAGCCCAAGTTTCCAACTTATCCAGATCCATCTGTAGCAGAATACTATCTTCTCTTGTATTAACTGCTTTACATAGTTTTGTATCATCTGCAAATATCGATATTTTACTGTGTAAACCTTCTACCAGATCATTAATGAATATGTTGAAGAGAACAGGTCCCAATACTGACCCCTGCGGTACCCCACTGGTCACAGCGACCCAGTTAGAGACTATACCATTTATAACCACCCTCTGCTTTCTATCACTAAGCCAGTTACTAACCCATTTACACACATTTTCCCCCAGACCAAGCATTCTCATTTTGTGTACCAACCTCTTGTGCGGCACGGTATCAAACGCTTTGGAAAAATCGAGATATACCACGTCCAATGACTCACCGTGGTCCAGTCTATAGCTTACCTCTTCATAAAACTGATTAGATTGGTTTGACAGGAGCGATTTCTCATAAACCCATGCTGATATGGAGTTAAACAGTTATTCTCATTGAGATAATCCAGAATAACATCCCTCAGAAACCCTTCAAATATTTTACCAACAATAGAGGTTAGACTTACTGGCCTATAATTTCCAGGTTCACTTTTAGAGCCCTTTTTGAATATTGGCACCACATTTGCTATGCGCCAGTCCTGCGGAACAGACCCTGTCGCTATAGAGTCACTAAAAATAAGAAATAATGGTTTATCTATTACATTACTTAGTTCTCTTAGTACTCGTGGGTGTATGCCATCCGGACCCGGAGATTTATCTATTTTAATCTTATTTAGCCGGTTTCGCACCTCTTCTTGGGTTAGATTGGTGACCCTTAATATAGGGTTTTCATTGTTTCTTGGGATTTCACCTAGCATTTCATTTTCCACCGTGAATACCGTGGAGAAGAAGGTGTTTAATATGTTAGCTTTTTCCTCGTCATCTACAACCATTCTTTCCTCACTATTTTTTAAGGGGCCTACATTTTCAGTTTTTATTCTTTTACTATTGATATAGTTGAAGAACAGTTTGGGATTAGTTTTACTCTCCTTAGCAATGTGCTTCTCTGTTTCCTTTTTGGCAGCTTTAATTAGTTTTTTAGATAAAGTATTTTTCTCCCTATAGTTTTTTAGAGCTTCAATGGTGCCATCCTGCTTTAGTAGTGCAAATGCTTTCTTTTTTCTGTTAATTGCCTGTCTTACTTCTTTGTTTAGCCACATTGGGTTTTTCCTATTTCTAGTCCTTTTATTCCCACAAGGTATAAACCGCTTACACTGCCTATTTAGGATGTTCTTAAACATTTCCCATTTATTATCTGTATTCTCATTTCTGAGGATATTGTCCCAGTCTACCAGATTAAGGGCATCTCTAAGCTGTTCAAACTTTGCCTTCCTAAAGTTCAATGTTTTTGTGACTCCCTGACAAGTCCCCCTAGTGAAAGACAGGTGAAACTGCACAATATTGTGGTCGCTATTTCCTAAATGCCCAACCACCTGCAGATTTGTTATTCTGTCAGGTCTATTAGATAGTATTAGGTCTAAAAGTGCTGCTCCTCTGGTTGGATTCTGCACCAATTGTGAAAGATAATTTTTCTTGGTTATTAGCAGAAACCTGTTGCCTTTATGGGTTTCACAGGTTTCTGTTTCCCAGTTAATATCCGGGTAGTTAAAGTCCCCCATAACCAGGACCTCATTATGGGTTGCAGCTTCATCTATCTGCTTTAGAAGTAGACTTTCCATGCTTTCTGTTATATTTGGGGGTTTGTAACAGACCCCAATGAGAATTTTGTTACCATTTTTCCCTCCATGAATTTCAACCCATATGGACTCGACATCCTCATTCCCTTCGCTAATATCCTCCCTTAAAGTGGACTTTAGACAAGACTTTACATAGAGACAAACCCCTCCTCCTCTCCGATTTTTACGATCCTTTCTAAACAGACTGTAACCCTGTAAGTTAACTGCCCAGTCATAGCTTTCATCTAACCATGTCTCGGTTATTCCCACTATGTCAAAGTTACCTGTAGATATTTCTGCTTCTAGTTCTTCCATCTTGTTTGTCAGGCTTCTGGCGTTTGCGAGCATGCAGTTTAGAGGATTTTGTTTTGTTCCAATCTCCTCACTGTGGATTGTTTTAGAAATGTTCTTACCTCCCTTCTGAGTATGTTTTCCTGGGTCGTCTTTGTTCGAGTCTAATGTTTTTCTTCCCGTCCCCTCTTCTTCTAGTTTAACGCCCTCCTGATGAGTGTAGCGAGTCTTCTGGCGAATGTGTGTTTCCCAGGTTTGTTGAGGTGTAGTCCGTCTCTGGCGAGGAGTCCATCATACCAGTAATTCACACCGTGGTCCAGGAATCCAAATCCTTGTTGTCTGCACCATCGTCTTAGCCAGTTGTTTGCATCAAGGATCCTGTTCCATCTCCTGGTGCCATGCCCGTCTACTGGAAGGATAGAAGAAAAAACTACCTGTGCATCCAGTTCCTTTACTTTCTTCCCCAACTCTTCAAAGTCCTTGCAGATTGTCGGTAGGTCCTTCCTTGCCGTGTCATTGGTGCCAACATGTATCAGAAGAAATGGGTGGACGTCCTTGGAGCTGAAGAGCTTTGGTATCCTATCGGTCACATCCTTGATCATCGCACCTGGAAGGCAGCATACTTCTCTTGCAGTTATGTCCGGTCTGCAGATGGCTGCTTCGGTGCCTCTCAGTAGTGAGTCTCCCACCACCACCACTCTTCGTTGCTTCTTGGCTGTACTTTTTGCTGTCACTTGTTGCTGTGTGCCCTTTTCTTTTTTGCTTGCTGGTATTGCTTCATTCTTAGGTGTGCCATCTTCATCCTCTACAAAGATTTGATATCGGTTCTTCAGTTGTGTGGTTGGTGATTTCTCCATGGTCTTCTTGCTTCTTTTGGTCACATGCTTCCACTCATCTGCTTTTGGAGGTTCTCTGACACTTTTTGCACCTTCTGTGACCAGTAGAGATGCTTCTGTTCTGTCTAGAAAGTCTTCATTCTCTTTGATGAGTTTCAAAGTTGCTATTCTTTCTTCCAGACCCCGCACCTTTTCTTCTAAAAGGGCCACTAGTCTACACTTCTGACAGGTGAAATTGGATTCTTCTTCTGGTCGATCTGTGAACATGTAGCACATGCTGCAGCTCACCATGTAGGTTGTCACATCTGCCATGTTGCTCCTAGATCCTGCTGACTTGCTGTGTGTTTTCCTTCTTGTGTAATCTACTCAGCCAAGCTCTCTTGCAATAATGTCCTACAGGCAAAAATTTATGCAAATTAGCCTCCTGAAGCTTGAATCCCTGGTTTGGTGATGCTTTCGAAGCAGCTGGTCCCGGCTGTACCCAACGATCTTCTAGCTTAGGGAGACTTCGCTTCTCCCAGAAGGCACCTGGAATATGCAAATTAGCCTCCTGAAGCTTGAATCCCTGGTTTGGTGATGCTTTCGAAGCAGCTGGTCCCGGCTGTACCCAACGATCTTCTAGCTTAGGGAGACTTCGCTTCTCCCAGAAGGCACCTGGAATATGCAAATTAGCCTCCTGAAGCTTGAATCCCTGGTGTGTAGTTTGCAACAACTACTAAACGAGAGTAGGAAGAAGAAAGCAATGGAGAGGAAACCTGGGGAACACCTTGGAGTGGAACACACCGTCTCTACACCCCATACCCAATTTGTAGGCCTAATGCAGTGTAGTTTGCAACAACTGCTAAACGAGAGTAGGAAGATCGAAGCAATGTGGACGAAACCTGGGGAACACATTGAGTGTAACATACCGTCTCTCTACACCCCATACCCAATTTGTAGGCCTAATGCAGTGTAGTTTGCAACAACTACTAAACGAGAGTAGGAAGACCAAAGCAATGGAGAGGAAACCTGGGGAACACCTTGGAGTGGAACACACCGTCTCTACACCCCATACCCAATTTGTAGGCCTAATGCAGTGTAGTTTGCAACAACTACTAAACGAGAGTAGGAAGATCGAAGCAATGTGGACGAAACCTGGGGAACACCTTGGAGTGGAACACACCGTCTCTCTACACCCCATACCCAATTTGTAGGCCTAATGCAGTGTAGTTTGCAACAACTACTAAACGAGAGTAGGAAGAAGAAAGCAATGGCGAGGAAACCTGGGGAACACCTTGGAGTGGAACACACCGTCTCTACACCCCATACCCAATTTGTAGGCCTAATGCAGTGTAGTTTGCAACAACTACTAAACGAGAGTCGGAAGACCAAAGCAATGGAGAGGAAACCTGGGGAACACCTTGGAGTGGAACACACCGTCTCTACACCCCATACCCAATTTGTAGGCCTAATGCAGTGTAGTTTGCAACAACTACTAAACGAGAGTCGGAAGACCAAAGCAATGGAGAGAAAACCTGGGGAACACCTTGGAGTGGAACACACCGTCTCTACACCCCATACCCAATTTGTAGGTCTAATGCAGTGTAGTTTGCAACAACTACTAAACGAGAGTATGAAGATCGAAGCAATGTGGACGAAACCTGGGGAACACCTTGGAGTGGAACACACCGTCTCTCTACACCCCATACCCAATTTGTAGGCCTAATGCAGTGTAGTTTGCAACAACTACTAAACGAGAGTCGGAAGACCAAAGCAATGGAGAGGAAACCTGGGGAACACCTTGGAGTGGAACACACCGTCTCTACACCCCATACCCAATTTGTAGGCCTAATGCAGTGTAGTTTGCAACAACTACTAAACGAGAGTCGGAAGACCAAAGCAATGGAGAGGAAACCTGGGGAACACCTTGGAGTGGAAAACACCGTCTCTACACCCCATACCCAATTTGTAGGCCTAATGCAGTGTAGTTTGCAACAACTACTAAACGAGAGTAGGAAGATCGAAGCAATGTGGACGAAACCTGGGGAACACCTTGGAGTGGAACACACCGTCTCTACACCCCATACCCAATTTGTAGGCCTAATGCAGTGTAGTTTGCAACAACTACTAAACGAGAGTAGGAAGATCGAAGCAATGTGGACGAAACCTGGGGAACACCTTGGAGTGGAACACAATGTCTCTCTACACCCCATACCCAATTTGTAGGCCTAATGCAGTGTAGTTTGCAACAACTACTAAACGAGAGTCGGAAGACCAAAGCAATGGAGAGGAAACCTGGGGAACACTTGGAGTGGAACACACCGTCTCTACACCCCATACCCAATTTGTAGGCCTAATGCAGTGTAGTTTGCAACAACTACTAAATGAGAGTAGGAAGATCGATGCAATGTGGACAAAACCTGGGGAACACCTTGGAGTGGAACACACCGTCTCTCTACACCCCATACCCAATTTGTAGGCCTAATGCAGTGTAGTTTGCAACAACTACTAAACGAGAGTCGGAAGACCAAAGCAATGGAGAGGAAACCTGGGGAACACCTTGGAGTGCAACACACCGTCTCTACACCCCATACCCAATTTGTAGGCCTAATGCAGTGTAGTTTGCAAAAACTACTAAACGAGAGTAGGAAGACCAAAGCAATGGAGAGGAAACCTGGGGAACACCTTGGAGTGGAACACACCGTCTCTACACCCCATACCCAATTTGTAGGCCTAATGCAGTGTAGTTTGCAACAACTACTAAACGAGAGTAGGAAGATCGAAGAAATGTGGAGGAAACCTGGGGAACACCTTGGAGTGGAACACACCGTCTCTCTTCACCCCATACCCAATTTGTAGGCCTAATGCAGTGTAGTTTGCAACAACTACTAAACGAGAGTCGGAAGACCAAAGCAATGGAGAGGAAACCTGGGGAACACCTTGGAGTGGAACACACCGTCTCTACACCCCATACCCAATTTGTAGGCCTAATGCAGTGTAGTTTGCAACAACTACTAAACGAGAGTAGGAAGACCAAAGCAATGGAGAGGAAACCTGGGGAACACATTGGAGTGGAACACACCGTCTCTACACCCCATACCCAATTTGTAGGCCTAATGCAGTGTAGTTTGCAACAACTAGTAAACGAGAGTAGGAAGATCGAAGCAATGTGGACGAAACCTGGGGAACACCTTGGAGTGTAACACACCGTCTCTCTACACCCCATACCGAATTTGTAGGCCTAATGCAGTCTAGTTTGCAACAACTACTAAACGAGAGTAGGAAGATCGAAGCAATGTGGACGAAACCTGGGGAACACCTTGGAGTGTAACACACCGTCTCTACACCCCATACCCAATTTGTAGGCCTAATGCAGTGTAGTTTGCAACAACTACTAAACGAGAGTCGGAAGACCAAAGCAATGGAGAGGAAACCTGGGGAACACTTGGAGTGGAACACACCGTCTCTACACCCCATACCCAATTTGTAGGCCTAATGCAGTGTAGTTTGCAACAACTACTAAATGAGAGTAGGAAGATCGATGCAATGTGGACGAAACCTGGGGAACACCTTGGAGTGGAACACACCGTCTCTCTACACCCCATACCCAATTTGTAGGCCTAATGCAGTGTAGTTTGCAACAACTACTAAACGAGAGTAGGAAGATCGAAGCAATGTGGACGAAACCTGGGGAACACCTTGGAGTGTAACACACCGTCTCTACACCCCATACCCAATTTGTAGGCCTAATGCAGTGTAGTTTGCAACAACTACTAAACGAGAGTCGGAAGACCAAAGCAATGGAGAGGAAACCTGGGGAACACCTTGGAGTGGAACACACCGTCTCTACACCCCATACCCAATTTGTAGGCCTAATGCAGTGTAGTTTGCAACAACTACTAAACGAGAGTAGGAAGATCGAAGCAATGTGGACGAAACCTGGGGAACAACTTGAGTGTAACATACCGTCTCTCTACACCCCATACCCAATTTGTAGGCCTAATGCAGTGTAGTTTGCAACAACTACTAAACGAGAGTAGGAAGATCGAAGCAATGTGGACGAAACCTGGGGAACACCTTGGAGTGTAACACACCGTCTCTACACCCCATACCCAATTTGCAGGCCTAATGCAGTGTAGTTTGCAACAACTACTAAACGAGAGTCGGAAGACCAAAGCAATGGAGAGGAAACCTGGGAAACACCTTGGAGTGGAACACACCATCTCTACACCCCATACCCAATTTGTTGGCCTAATGCAGTGTAGTTTGCAACAACTACTAAACGAGAGTAGGAAGAAGAAAGCAATGGAGAGGAAACCTGGGGAACACCTTGGAGTGGAACACACCGTCTCTACACCCCATACCCAATTTGTAGGCCTAATGCAGTGTAGTTTGCAACAACTACTAAACGAGAGTAGGAAGATCGAAGCAATGTAGACAAAACGTGGGGAACACCTTGGAATGGAACACACCTTCTCTCTACACCCCATACCCAATTTGTAGGCCTAATGCAGTGTAGTTTGCAACAACTACTAAACGAGAGTCGGAAGACCAAAGCAATGGAGAGGATACCTGGGGAACACCTTGGAGTGGAACACACCGTCTCTACACCCCATACCCAATTTGTAGGCCTAATGCAGTGTAGTTTGCAACAACTACTAAACGTGAGTCGGAAGACCAAAGCAATGGAGAGGAAACCTGGGGAACACCTTGGAGTGGAACACACCGTCTCTACACCCCATACCCAATTTATAGGCCTAATGCAGTGTGGTTTGCAACAACTACTAAACGAGAGTAGGAAGATCGAAGCAATGTGGACGAAACCTGGGGAACACCTTGGAGTGGAACACACCGTCTCTCTACACCCCATACCCAATTTGTAGGCCTAATGCAGTGTAGTTTGCAACAACTACTAAACGAGAGTAGGAAGATCGAAGCAATGTGGACGAGACCTGGGGAACACCTTGGAGTGGAACACACCGTCTCTCTACACCCCATACCTAATTTGTAGGCCTAATGCAGTGTAGTTTGCAACAACTACTAAACGAGAGTCGACAGACCAAAGCAATGGAAAGGAAACCTGGGGAACACCTTGGAGTGGAACACACCGTCTCTACACCCCATGCCCAATTTGTAGGCCTAATGCAGTGTAGTTTGCAACAACTACTAAACGAGAGTCGGAAGACCAAAGCAATGAGAGGAAACCTGGGAAACACCTTGGAGTGGAACACACCATCTCTACACCCCATACCCAATTTGTCGGCCTAATGCAGTGTAGTTTGCAACAACTACTAAACGAGTGTAGGAAGAAGAAAGCAATGGAGAGGAAACCTGGGGAACACCTTGGAGTGGAACACACCGTCTCTCTACACCCCATACCCAATTTGTAGGCCTAATGCAGTGTAGTTTGCAACAACTATTAAACGAGAGTAGGAAGATCGAAGCAATGTGGACGAAACCTGGGGAACACCTTGGAGTGGAACACACCGTCTCTCTACACCCCATACCCAATTTGTAGGCCTAATGCAGTGTAGTTTGCAACAACTACTAAATGAGAGTAGGAAGATCGAAGCAATGTGGACGAAACCTGGGGAACACCTTGGAGTGTAACACACCGTCTCTCTACACCCCATACCCAATTTGTAGGCCTAATGCAGTGTAGTTTGCAACAACTACTAAACGAGAGTAGGAAGATCGAAGCAATGTGGACGAAACCTGGGGAACACCTTGGAGTGGAACACACCGTCTCTACACCCCATACCCAATTTGTAGGTCTACTGCAGTGTAGTTTGCAACAACTACTAAACGAGAGTCGGAAGACCAAAGCAATGGAGAGGAAACCTGGGGAACACCTTAGAGTGTAACACACCGTCTCTACACCCCATACACAATTTGTAGGCCTAATGCAGTGTAGTTTGCAACAACTACTAAACGAGAGTCGTTAGACCAAAGCAATGGAGAGGAAACCTGGGGAACACCTTAGAGTGGAACACACCATCTCTACACCCCATACCCAATTTGTAGGCCTAATGCAGTGTAGTTTGCAACAACTACTAAACGAGAGTAGGAAGATCGAAGCAATGTGGACAAAACCTGGGGAACACCTTGAGTGTAACATACCGTCTCTCTACACCCCATACCCAATTTGTAGGCCTAATGCAGTGTAGTTTGCAACAACTACTAAACGAGAGTAGGAAGATCGAAGCAATGTGGACGAAACCTGGGGAACACCTTGGAGTGTAACACACCGTCTCTACACCCCATACCCAATTTGTAGGCCTAATGCAGTGTAGTTTGCAACAACTACTAAACGAGAGTAGGAAGAAGAAAGCAATGGAGAGGAAACCTGGGGAACACCTTGGAGTGGAACACACCGTCTCTACACCCCATACCCAATTTGTAGGCCTAATGCAGTGTAGTTTGCAACAACTACTAAACGAGAGTAGGAAGATCGAAGCAATGTAGACAAAACGTGGGGAACACCTTGGAATGGAACACACCTTCTCTCTACACCCCATACCCAATTTGTAGGCCTAATGCAGTGTAGTTTGCAACAACTACTAAACGAGAGTCGGAAGACCAAAGCAATGGAGAGGATACCTGGGGAACACCTTGGAGTGGAACACACCGTCTCTACACCCCATACCCAATTTGTAGGCCTAATGCAGTGTAGTTTGCAACAACTACTAAACGTGAGTCGGAAGACCAAAGCAATGGAGAGGAAACCTGGGGAACACCTTGGAGTGGAACACACCGTCTCTACACCCCATACCCAATTTATAGGCCTAATGCAGTGTGGTTTGCAACAACTACTAAACGAGAGTAGGAAGATCGAAGCAATGTGGACGAAACCTGGGGAACACCTTGGAGTGGAACACACCGTCTCTCTACACCCCATACCGAATTTGTAGGCCTAATGCAGTGTAGTTTGCAACAACTACTAAATGAGAGTAGGAAGATCGAAGCAATGTGGACGAAACCTGGGGAACACCTTGGAGTGTAACACACAGTCTCTACACCCCATACCCAATTTGTAGGCCTAATGAAGTGTAGTTTGCAACAACTACTAAACGAGAGTAGGAAGATCGAAGCAATGTGGACGAGACCTGGGGAACACCTTGGAGTGGAACACACCGTCTCAATACACCCCATACCTAATTTGTAAGCCTAATGCAGTGTAGTTTGCAACAACTACTAAACGAGAGTCGACAGACCAAAGCAATGGAAAGGAAACCTGGGGAACACCTTGGAGTGGAACACACCGTCTCTACACCCCATGCCCAATTTGTAGGCCTAATGCAGTGTAGTTTGCAACAACTACTAAACGAGAGTCGGAAGACCAAAGCAATGAGAGGAAACCTGGGAAACACCTTGGAGTGGAACACACCATCTCTACACCCCATACCCAATTTGTCGGCCTAATGCAGTGTAGTTTGCAACAACTACTAAACGAGTGTAGGAAGAAGAAAGCAATGGAGAGGAAACCTGGGGAACACCTTGGAGTGGAACACACCGTCTCTCTACACCCCATACCCAATTTGTAGGCCTAATGCAGTGTAGTTTGCAACAACTATTAAACGAGAGTAGGAAGATCGAAGCAATGTGGACGAAACCTGGGGAACACCTTGGAGTGGAACACACCGTCTCTCTACACCCCATACCCAATTTGTAGGCCTAATGCAGTGTAGTTTGCAACAACTACTAAATGAGAGTAGGAAGATCGAAGCAATGTGGACGAAACCTGGGGAACACCTTGGAGTGTAACACACCGTCTCTCTACACCCCATACCCAATTTGTAGGCCTAATGCAGTGTAGTTTGCAACAACTACTAAACGAGAGTAGGAAGATCGAAGCAATGTGGACGAAACCTGGGGAACACCTTGGAGTGGAACACACCGTCTCTACACCCCATACCCAATTTGTAGGTCTACTGCAGTGTAGTTTGCAACAACTACTAAACGAGAGTCGGAAGACCAAAGCAATGGAGAGGAAACCTGGGGAACACCTTAGAGTGTAACACACCGTCTCTACACCCCATACACAATTTGTAGGCCTAATGCAGTGTAGTTTGCAACAACTACTAAACGAGAGTCGTTAGACCAAAGCAATGGAGAGGAAACCTGGGGAACACCTTAGAGTGGAACACACCATCTCTACACCCCATACCCAATTTGTAGGCCTAATGCAGTGTAGTTTGCAACAACTACTAAACGAGAGTAGGAAGATCGAAGCAATGTGGACGAAACCTGGGGAACACCTTGAGTGTAACATACCGTCTCTCTACACCCCATACCCAATTTGTAGGCCTAATGCAGTGTAGTTTGCAACAACTACTAAACGAGAGTAGGAAGATCGAAGCAATGTGGACGAAACCTGGGGAACACCTTGGAGTGTAACACACCGTCTCTACACCCCATACCCAATTTGTAGGCCTAATGCAGTGTAGTTTGCAACAACTACTAAACGAGAGTCGGAAGACCAAAGCAATGGAGAGGAAACCTGGGAAACACCTTGGAGTGGAACACACCATCTCTACACCCCATACCCAATTTTTCGGCCTAATGCAGTGTAGTTTGCAACAACTACTAAACGAGAGTAGGAAGAAGAAAGCAATGGAGAGGAAACCAGGGGAACACCTTGGAGTGGAACACACCGTCTCTACACCCCATACCCAATTTGTAGGCCTAATGCAGTGTAGTTTGCAACAACTGCTAAACGAGAGTAGGAAGATCGAAGCAATGTGGACGAAACCTGGGGAACACATTGAGTGTAACATACCGTCTCTCTACACCCCATACCCAATTTGTAGGCCTAATGCAGTGTAGTTTGCAACAACTACTAAACAAGAGTAGGAAGACCAAAGCAATGGAGAGGAAACCTGGGGAACACCTTGGAGTGGAACACACCGTCTCTACACCCCATACCCAATTTGTAGGCCTAATGCAGTGTAGTTTGCAACAACTACTAAACGAGAGTAGGAAGATCGAAGCAATGTGGACGAAACCTGGGGAACACCTTGGAGTGGAACACACCGTCTCTACACCCCATACCCAATTTGTAGGCCTAATGCAGTGTAGTTTGCAACAACTACTAAACGAGAGTAGGAAGAAGAAAGCAATGGAGAGGAAACCTGGGGAACACCTTGGAGTGGAACACACCGTCTCTACACCCCATACCCAATTTGTAGGCCTAATGCAGTGTAGTTTGCAACAATTACTAAACGAGAGTCGGAAGACCAAAGCAATGGAGAGGAAACCTGGGGAACACCTTGGAGTGGAACACACCGTCTCTACACCCCATACCCAATTTGTAGGCCTAATGCAGTGTAGGTTGCAACAACTACTAAACGAGAGTCGGAAGACCAAAGCAATGGAGAGGAAACCTGGGGAACACCTTGGAGTGGAACACACCGTCTCTACACCCCATACCCAATTTGTAGGTCTAATGCAGTGTAGTTTGCAACAACTACTAAACGAGAGTATGAAGATCGAAGCAATGTGGACGAAACCTGGGGAACACCTTGGAGTGGAACACACCGTCTCTCTACACCCCATACCCAATTTGTAGGCCTAATGCAGTGTAGTTTGCAACAACTACTAAACGAGAGTCGGAAGACCAAAGCAATGGAGAGGAAACCTGGGGAACACCTTGGAGTGGAACACACCGTCTCTACACCCCATACCCAATTTGTAGGCCTAATGCAGTGTAGTTTGCAACAACTTCAGGAGGCTAATTTGCATATTCCAGGTGCCTTCTGGGAGAAGCGAAGTCTCCCTAAGCTAGAAGATCGTTGGGTACAGCCGGGACCAGCTGCTTTGAAAGCATCACCAAACCAGGGATTCAAGCTTCAGGAGGCTAATTTGCATATTCCAGGTGTCTTCTGGGAGAAGCGAAGTCTCCCTAAGCTAGAAGATCGTTGGGTACAGCCGGGACCAGCTGCTTCGAAAGCATCACCAAACCGCGCGCCGTAAGATTTTTGCCTGTAGGACATTATTGCAAGAGAGCTTGGCTGAGTAGATTACACAAGAAGGAAAACACACAGCAAGTCAGCAGGATCTAGGAGCAACATGGCAGATGTGACAACCTACATGGTGAGCTGCAGCATGTGCTACATGTTCACAGATCGACCAGAAGAAGAATCCAATTTCACCTGTCAGAAGTGTAGACTAGTGGCCCTTTTAGAAGAAAAGGTGCGGGGTCTGGAAGAAAGAATAGCAACTTTGAAACTCATCAAAGAGAATGAAGACTTTCTAGACAGAACAGAAGCATCTCTACTGGTCACAGAAGGTGCAAAAAGTGTCAGAGAACCTCCAAAAGCAGATGAGTGGAAGCATGTGACCAAAAGAAGCAAGAAGACCATGGAGAAATCACCAACCACACAACTGAAGAACCGATATCAAATCTTTGTAGAGGATGAAGATGGCACACCTAAGAATGAAGCAATACCAGCAAGCAAAAAAGAAAAGGGCACACAGCAACAAGTGACAGCAAAAAGTACAGCCAAGAAGCAACGAAGAGTGGTGGTGGTGGGAGACTCACTACTGAGAGGCACCGAAGCAGCCATCTGCAGACCGGACATAACTGCAAGAGAAGTATGCTGCCTTCCAGGTGCGATGATCAAGGATGTGACCGATAGGATACCAAAGCTCTTCAGCTCCAAGGACGTCCACCCATTTCTTCTGATACATGTTGGCACCAATGACACGGCAAGGAAGGACCTACCGACAATCTGCAAGGACTTTGAAGAGTTGGGGAAGAAAGTAAAGGAACTGGATGCACAGGTAGTTTTTTCTTCTATCCTTCCAGTAGACGGGCATGGCACCAGGAGATGGAACAGGATCCTTGATGCAAACAACTGGCTAAGACGATGGTGCAGACAACAAGGATTTGGATTCCTGGACCACGGTGTGAATTACTGGTATGATGGACTCCTCGCCAGAGACGGACTACACCTCAACAAACCTGGGAAACACACATTCGCCAGAAGACTCGCTACACTCATCAGGAGGGCGTTAAACTAGAAGAAGAGGGGACGGGAAGAAAAACATTAGCCTCGAACAAAGACGACCCAGGAAAACATACTCAGAAGGGAGGTAAGAACATTTCTAAAACAATCCACAGTGAGGAGATTGGAACAAAACAAAATCCTCTAAACTGCATGCTCGCAAACGCCAGAAGCCTGACAAACAAGATGGAAGAACTAGAAGCAGAAATATCTACAGGTAACTTTGACATAGTGGGAATAACCGAGACATGGTTAGATGAAAGCTATGACTGGGCAGTTAACTTACAGGGTTACAGTCTGTTTAGAAAGGATCGTAAAAATCGGAGAGGAGGAGGGGTTTGTCTCTATGTAAAGTCTTGTCTAAAGTCCACTTTAAGGGAGGATATTAGCGAAGGGAATGAGGATGTCGAGTCCATATGGGTTGAAATTCATGGAGGGAAAAATGGTAACAAAATTCTCATTGGGGTCTGTTACAAACCCCCAAATATAACAGAAAGCATGGAAAGTCTACTTCTAAAGCAGATAGATGAAGCTGCAACCCATAATGAGGTCCTGGTTATGGGGGACTTTAACTACCCGGATATTAACTGGGAAACAGAAACCTGTGAAACCCATAAAGGCAACAGGTTTCTGCTAATAACCAAGAAAAATTATCTTTCACAATTGGTGCAGAATCCAACCAGAGGAGCAGCACTTTTAGACCTAATACTATCTAATAGACCTGACAGAATAACAAATCTGCAGGTGGTTGGGCATTTAGGAAATAGCGACCACAATATTGTGCAGTTTCACCTGTCTTTCACTAGGGGGACTTGTCAGGGAGTCACAAAAACATTGAACTTTAGGAAGGCAAAGTTTGAACAGCTTAGAGATGCCCTTAATCTGGTAGACTGGGACAATATCCTCAGAAATGAGAATACAGATAATAAATGGGAAATGTTTAAGAACATCCTAAATAGGCAGTGTAAGCGGTTTATACCTTGTGGGAATAAAAGGACTAGAAATAGGAAAAACCCAATGTGGCTAAACAAAGAAGTAAGACAGGCAATTAACAGTAAAAAGAAAGCATTTGCACTACTAAAGCAGGATGGCACCATTGAAGCTCTAAAAAACTATAGGGAGAAAAATACTTTATCTAAAAAACTAATTAAAGCTGCCAAAAAGGAAACAGAGAAGCACATTGCTAAGGAGAGTAAAACTAATCCCAAACTGTTCTTCAACTATATCAATAGTAAAAGAATAAAAACTGAAAATGTAGGCCCCTTAAAAAATAGTGAGGAAAGAATGGTTGTAGATGACGAGGAAAAAGCTAACATATTAAACACCTTCTTCTCCACGGTATTCACGGTGGAAAATGAAATGCTATGTGAAATCCCAAGAAACAATGAAAACCCTATATTAAGGGTCACCAATCTAACCCAAGAAGAGGTGCGAAACCGGCTAAATAAGATTAAAATAGATAAATCTCCGGGTCCGGATGGCATACACCCACGAGTACTAAGAGAACTAAGTAATGTAATAGATAAACCATTATTTCTTATTTTTAGTGACTCTATAGCGACAGGGTCTGTTCTGCAGGACTGGCGCATAGCAAATGTGGTGCCAATATTCAAAAAGGGCTCTAAAAGTGAACCTGGAAATTATAGGCCAGTAAGTCTAACCTCTATTGTTGGTAAAATATTTGAAGGGTTTCTGAGGGATGTTATTCTGGATTATCTCAATGAGAATAACTGTTTAACTCCATATCAGCATGGGTTTATGAGAAATCGCTCCTGTCAAACCAATCTAATCAGTTTTTATGAAGAGGTAAGCTATAGACTGGACCACGGTGAGTCATTGGACAGTCATTGGACGTGGTATATCTCGATTTTTCCAAAGCGTTTGATACCGTGCCGCACAAGAGGTTGGTACACAAAATGAGAATGCTTGGTCTGGGGGAAAATGTGTGTAAATGGGTTAGTAACTGGCTTAGTGATAGAAAGCAGAGGGTGGTTATAAATGGTATAGTCTCTAACTGGGTCGCTGTGACCAGTGGGGTACCGCAGGGGTCAGTATTGGGACCTGTTCTCTTCAACATATTCATTAATGATCTGGTAGAAGGTTTACACAGTAAAATATCGATATTTGCAGATGATACAAAACTATGTAAAGCAGTTAATACAAGAGAAGATAGTATTCTGCTACAGATGGATCTGGATAAGTTGGAAACTTGGGCTGAAAGGTGGCAGATGAGGTTTAACAATGATAAATGTAAGGTTATACACATGGGAAGAGGGAATCAATATCACCATTACACACTGAACGGGAAACCACTGGGTAAATCTGACAGGGAGAAGGACTTGGGGATCCTAGTTAATGATAAACTTACCTGGAGCAGCCAGTGCCAGGCAGCAGCTGCCAAGGCAAACAGGATCATGGGGTGCATTAAAAGAGGTCTGGATACACATGATGAGAGCATTATACTGCCTCTGTACAAATCCCTAGTTAGACCGCACATGGAGTACTGTGTCCAGTTTTGGGCACCGGTGCTCAGGAAGGATATAATGGAACTAGAGAGAGTACAAAGGAGGGCAACAAAATTAATAAAGGGGATGGGAGAACTACAATACCCAGATAGATTAGCGAAATTAGGATTATTTAGTCTAGAAAAAAGACGACTGAGGGGCGATCTAATAACCATGTATAAGTATATAAGGGGACAATACAAATATCTCGCTGAGGATCTGTTTATACCAAGGAAGGTGACGGGCACAAGGGGGCATTCTTTGCGTCTGGAGGAGAGAAGGTTTTTCCACCAACATAGAAGAGGATTCTTTACGGTTAGGGCAGTGAGAATCTGGAATTGCTTGCCTGAGGAGGTGGTGATGGCGAACTCAGTCGAGGGGTTCAAGAGAGGCCTGGATGTCTTCCTGGAGCAGAACAATATTGTATCATACAATTATTAGGTTCTGTAGAAGGACGTAGATCTGGGTATTTATTATGATGGAATATAGGCTGAACTGGATGGACAAATGTCTTTTTTCGGCCTTACTAACTATGTTACTATGTTACTAACTACTAAACGAGAGTCGGAAGACCAAAGCAATGGAGAGGAAACCTGGGGAACACCTTGGAGTGGAACACACCGTCTCTACACCCCATACCCAATTTGTAGGCCTAATGCAGTGTAGTTTGCAACAACTACTAAACGAGAGTAGGAAGATCGAAGCAATGTGGACGAAACCTGGGGAACACCTTGGAGTGGAACACACCGTCTCTCTACACCCCATACCCAATTTGTAGGTCTAATGCAGTGTAGTTTGCAACAACTACTAAATGAAAGTAGGAAGATCGAAGCAATGTGGACGAAACCTGGGGAACATCTTGGAGTGTAACACACCGTCTCTCTACACCCCATACCCAATTTGTAGGCCTAATGCAGTGTAGTTTGCAACAACTACTAAACGAGAGTAGGAAGATCGAAGCAATGTGGACGAAACCTGGGGAACACCTTGGAGTGGAACACACCGTCTCTACACCCCATACCCAATTTGTAGGCCTAATGCAGTGTAGTTTGCAACAACTACTAAACGAGAGTAGGAAGATCGAAGCAATGTGGACGAAACCTGGGGAACACCTTGGAGTGCACCCCATACCCAATTTGTAGGCCTAATGCAGTGTAGTTTGCAACAACTACTAAATGAGAGTAGGAAGATCGAAGCAATGTGGACGTAACCTGGGGAACACCTTGGAGTGTAACACACCGTCTCTCTACACCCCATACCCAATTTGTAGGCCTAATGCAGTGTAGTTTGCAACAACTACTAAACGAGAGAAGGAAGATCGAAGCAATGTGGACGAAACCTGGGGAACACCTTGGAGTGTAACACACCGTCTCTACACCCCATACCCAATTTGTAGGTCTAATGCAGTGTAGTTTGCAACAACTACTAAACGAGAGTAGGAAGATCGAAGCAATGTGGACGAAACCTGGGGAACACCTTGGAGTGTAACACACCGTCTCTACACCCCATACCCAATTTGTAGGCCTAATGCATTGTAGTTTGCAACAACTACTAAACGAGAGTCGGAAGACCAAAGCAATGGAGAGGAAACCTGGGGAACACCTTGGAGTGGAACACACCGTCTCTACACCCCATACCCAATTTGTAGGCCTAATGCATTGTAGTTTGCAACAACTACTAAACGAGAGTCGGAAGACCAAAGCAATGGAGAGGAAACCTGGGGAACACCTTGGAGTGTAACACACCGTCTCTCTACACCCCATACCCAATTTGTAGGCCTAATGCAGTGTAGTTTGCAACAACTACTAAACGAGAGTAGGAAGATCGAAGCAATGTGGACGAAACCTGGGGAACACCTTGGAGTGTAACACACCGTCTCTACACCCCATACCCAATTTGTAGGCCTAATGCAGTGTAGTTTGCAACAACTACTAAACGAGAGTTGGAAGACCAAAGCAATGGAGAGGAAACCTGGGGAACACCTTGGAGTGGAACACACCGTCTCTACACCCCATACCCAATTTGTAGGCCTAATGCAGTGTAGTTTGCAACAACTACTAAACGAGAGTAGGAAGACCAAAGCAATGGAGAGGAAACCTGGGGAACACCTTGGAGTGGAACACACCGTCTCTACACCCCATACCCAATTTGTAGGCCTAATGCAGTGTAGTTTGCAACAACTACTAAACGAGAGTAGGAAGATCGAAGCAATGTGGATGAAACCTGGGGAACACCTTGGAGTGGAACACACCGTCTCTCTACACCCCATACCCAATTTGTAGGCCTAATGCAGTGTAGTTTGCAACAACTACTAAACGAGAGTCGGAAGACCAAAGCAATGGAGAGGAAACCTGGGGAACACCTTGGAGTGCAACACACCGTCTCTACACCCCATACCCAATTTGTAGGCCTAATGCAGTGTAGTTTGCAAAAACTACTAAACGAGAGTAGGAAGACCAAAGCAATGGAGAGGAAACCTGGGGAACACCTTGGAGTGGAACACACCGTCTCTACACCCCATACCCAATTTGTAGGCCTAATGCAGTGTAGTTTGCAACAACTACTAAACGAGAGTAGGAAGATCGAAGAAATGTGGAGGAAACCTGGGGAACACCTTGGAGTGGAACACACCATCTCTCTTCACCCCATACCCAATTTGTAGGCCTAATGCAGTGTAGTTTGCAACAACTACTAAACGAGAGTCGGAAGACCAAAGCAATGGAGAGGAAACCTGGGGAACACCTTGGAGTGGAACACACCGTCTCTACACCCCATACCCAATTTGTAGGCCTAATGCAGTGTAGTTTGCAACAACTACTAAACGAGAGTAGGAAGACCAAAGCAATGGAGAGGAAACCTGGGGAACACATTGGAGTGGAACACACCGTCTCTACACCCCATACCCAATTTGTAGGCCTAATGCAGTGTAGTTTGCAACAACTACTAAACGAGAGTAGGAAGATCGAAGCAATGTGGACGAAACCTGGGGAACACCTTGGAGTGTAACACACCGTCTCTCTACACCCCATACCGAATTTGTAGGCCTAATGCAGTCTAGTTTGCAACAACTACTAAACGAGAGTAGGAAGATCGAAGCAATGTGGACGAAACCTGGGGAACACCTTGGAGTGTAACACACAGTCTCTCAACACCCCATACCCAATTTGTAGGCCTAATGCAGTGTAGTTTGCAACAACTACTAAACGAGAGTCGGAAGACCAAAGCAATGAAGAGGAAACCTGGGGAACACCTTGGAGTGGAACACACCGTCTCTACACCCCATACCCAATTTGTAGGCCTAATGCAGTGTAGTTTGCAACAACTACTAAACGAGAGTCGGAAGACCAAAGCAATGGAGAGGAAACCTGGGGAACACCTTGGAGTGGAACACACCGTCTCTACACCCCATACCCAATTTATAGGCCTAATGCAGTGTAGTTTGCAACAACTACTAAATGAGAGTAGGAAGATCGAAGCAATGTGGACGAAACCTGGGGAACACCTTGGAGTGTAACACACAGTCTCTACACCCCATACCCAATTTGTAGGCCTAATGCAGTGTAGTTTGCAACAACTACTAAACGAGAGTAGGAAGACCAAAGCAATGGAGAGGAAACCTGGGGAACACCTTGGAGTGGAACACACCGTCTCTACACCCCATACCCAATTTGTAGGCCTAATGCAGTGTAGTTTGCAACAACTACTAAACGAGAGAAGAAAGATCGAAGCAATGTGGACGAAACCTGGGGAACACCTTGGAGTGGAACACACCGTCTCTCTACACCCCATACCTAATTTGTAGGCCTAATGCAGTGTAGTTTGCAACAACTACTAAACGAGAGTCGACAGACCAAAGCAATGGAAAGGAAACCTGGGGAACACCTTGGAGTGGAACACACCGTCTCTACACCCCATGCCCAATTTGTAGGCCTAATGCAGTGTAGTTTGCAACAACTACTAAACGAGAGTAGGAAGACCAAAGCAATGGAGAGGAAACCTGGGGAACACCTTGGAGTGGAACACACCGTCTCTACACCCCATACCCAATTTGTAGGCCTAATGCAGTGTAGTTTGCAACAACTACTAAACGAGAGTAGGAAGATCGAAGCAATGTGGACGAAACCTGGGGAACACCTTGGAGTGTAACACACCGTCTCTCTACACCCCATACCCAATTTGTAGGCCTAATGCAGTGTAGTTTGCAACAACTACTAAACGAGAGTAGGAAGATCGAAGCAATGTGGACGAAACCTGGGGAACACCTTGGAGTGGAACACACCGTCTCTCTACACCCCATACCCAATTTGTAGTCCTAATGCAGTGTAGTTTGCAACAACTACTAAACGAGAGTCGGAAGACCAAAGCAATGGAGAGGAAACCTGGGGAACACCTTGGAGTGGAACACACCGTCTCTACACCCCATACCCAATTTGTAGGCCTAATGCAGTGTAGTTTGCAACAACTACTAAACGAGAGTCGGAAGACCAAAGCAATGGAGAGGAAACCTGGAGAACACCTTGGAGTGGAACACACCGTCTCTCTACACCCCATACCCAATTTGTAGGCCTAATGCAGTGTAGTTTGCAACAACTACTAAACGAGAGTAGGAAGATCGAAGCAATGTGGACGAAACCTGGGTAACAACTTGGATTGTAACTCACCGTCTCTCTACACCCAATACCCAATTTGTAGGCCTAATGCAGTTTAGTTTGCAACAACTACTAAACGAGAGTAGGAAGATCGAAGCAATGTGGACGAAACCTGGGGAACACCTTGGAGTGTAACACACCGTCTCTACACCCCATACCCAATTTGTAGGCCTAATGCAGTGTAGTTTGCAACAACTACTAAACGAGAGTCGGAAGACCAAAGCAATGAAGAGGAAACCTGGGGAACACATTGGAGTGGAACACACCGTCTCTACACCCCATACCTAATTTGTAGGCCTAATGCAGTGTAGTTTGCAACAAGTACTAAACGAGAGTAGGAAGATCGAAGCAATGTGGACGAAACCTGGGGAACACCTTGGAGTGGAACACACCGTCTCTCTACACCCCATACCCAATTTGTAGGCCTAATGCAGTGTAGTTTGCAACAACTACTAAACGAGAGTAGGAAGATCGAAGCAATGTGGACGAAACCTGGGGAACACCTTGGAGTGGAACACACCGTCTCTCTACACCCCATACCCAATTTGTAGGCCTAATGCAGTGTAGTTTGCAACAACTACTAAACGAGAGTAGGAAGATCGAAGCAATGTGGACGAAACCTGGGGAACACCTTGGAGTGTAACACACCATCTCTACACCCCATACCCAATTTGTAGGCCTAATGCAGTGTAGTTTGCAACAACTACTAAACGAGAGTCGGAAGACCAAAGCAATGGAGAGGAAACCTGGGGAACACCTTGGAGTGGAACACACCGTCTCTACACCCCATACCCAATTTGTACGCCTAATGCAGTGTAGTTTGCAACAACTACTTAACGAGAGTAGGAAAACCAAAGCAATGGAGAGGAAACCTGGGGAACACCTTGGAGTGGAACACACCGTCTCTACACCCCATACCCAATTTGTAGGCCTAATGCAGTGTAGTTTGCAACAACTACTAAACGAGAGTATGAAGATCGAAGCAATGTGGACGAAACCTGGGGAACACCTTGGAGTGGAACACACCGACTCTCTACACCCCAAACCCAATTTGTAGGCCTAATGCAGTGTAGTTTGCAACAACTACTAAACGAGAGTCAGAAGACCAAAGCAATGGACAGGAAACCTGGGGAACACCTTGGAGTGAAACACACCGTCTCTAAACCCCATACCCAATTTGTAGGCCTAATGCAGTGTAGTTTGCAACAACTTCTAAACGAGAGTCGGAAGACCAAAGCAATGGAGAGGAAACCTGGGGAACACCTTGGAGTGGAACACACCGTCTCCACACCCCATACCCAATTTGTAGGCCTAATGCAATGTAGTTTGCAACAACTACTAAACGAGAGTAGGAAGATCGAAGCAATGTGGACGAAACCTGGGGAACACCTTGGAGTGGAACACACCGTCTCTCTCACCCCATACCCAATTTGTAGGCCTAATGCAGTGTAGTTTGCAACAACTACTAAACGAGAGTAGGAAGATCGAAGCAATGTGGACGAAACCTGGGGAACACCTTGGATTGTAACACACCGTCTCTCTACACCCAATACCCAAATTGTAGGCCTAATGCAGTGTAGTTTGCAACAACTACTAAACGAGAGTAGGAAGATCGAAGCAATGTGGACGAAACCTGGGGAACACCTTGGAGTGTAACACACCGTCTCTACACCCCATACCGAATTTGTAGGCCTAATGCAGTGTAGTTTGCAACAACTACTAAACGAGAGTCGGAAGACCAAAGCAATGGAGAGGAAACCTGGGGAACACATTGGAGTGGAACACACCGTCTCTACACCCCATACCCAATTTGTAGGCCTAATGCAGTGTAGTTTGCAACAAGTACTAAACGAGAGTAGGAAGATCGAAGCAATGTGGACGAAACCTGGGGAACACCTTGGAGTGGAACACACCGTCTCTCTACACCCCATACCCAATTTGTAGGCCTAATGCAGTGTAGTTTGCAACAACTACTAAACGAGAGTAGGAAGATCGAAGCAATGTGGACGAAACCTGGGGAACACCTTGGAGTGGAACACACCGTCTCTCTACACCCCATACCCAATTTGTAGGCCTAATGCAGTGTAGTTTGCAACAACTACTAAATGTGAGTAGGAAGATCGAAGCAATGTGGACGAAACCTGGGGAACACCTTGGATTGTAACACACCGTCTCTCTACACCCAATACCCAATTTGTAGGCCTAATGCAGTGTAGTTTGCAACAACTACTAAACGAGAGTAGGAAGATCGAAGCAATGTGGACGAAACCTGGGGAACACCTTGGAGTGTAACACACCGTCTCTACACCCCATACCCAATTTGTAGGCCTAATGCAGTGTAGTTTGCAACAACTACTAAACGAAAGTCGGAAGACCAAAGCAATGGAGAGGAAACCTGGGGAACACCTTGGAGTGGAACACACCGTCTCTACACCCCATACCCAATTTGTAGGCCTAATGCAGTGTAGTTTGCAACAACTACTAAACGAGAGTAGGAAGATCGAAGCAATGTGGACGAAACCTGGGGAACACCTTGGAGTGTAACACACCGTCTCTACACCCCATACCCAATTTGTAGCCCTAATGCAGTGTAGTTTGCAACAACTACTAAACGAGAGTCGGAAGACCAAAGCAATGGAGAGGAAACCTGGGGAACACCTTGGAGTGGAACACACCGTCTCTACACCCCATACCCAATTTGTAGGCCTAATGCAGTGTAGTTTGCAACAACTACTAAACGAGAGTAGGAAGACCAAAGCAATGGAGAGGAAACCTGGGGAACACCTTGGAGTGGAACACACCGTCTCTACACCCCATACCCAATTTGTAGGCCTAATGCAGTGTAGTTGGCAACAACTACTAAACTAAAGTAGGAAGATCGAAGCAATGTGGACGAAACCTGGGGAACACCTTGGAGTGGAACACATCGTCTCTCTACACCCCATACCCAATTTGTAGGCCTAATGCAGTGTAGTTTGCAACAACTACTAAACGAGAGTAGGAAGGTCGAAGCAATGTGGACGAAACCTGGGGAACACCTTGGAGTGGAACACACCGTCTCTACACCCCATAGCCAATTTGTAGGCCTAATGCAGTGTAGTTTGCAACAACTACTAAACGAGAGTCGGAAGACCAAAGCAATGGAGAGGAAACCTGGGGAACACCTTGGAGTGGAACACACCGTCTCTACACCCCATACCCAATTTGTAGGCCTAATGCAGTGTAGTTTGCAACAACTACTAAACGAGAGTCGGAAGACCAAAGCAATGGAGAGGAAACCTGGGGAAAACCTTGGAGTGGAACACACCGTCTCTACACCCCATACCCAATTTGTAGGCCTAATGCAGTGTAGTTTGCAACAACTACTAAACGAGAGTAGGAAGATCGAAGCAATGTGGACGAAACCTGGGGAACACCTTGGAGTGGAACACACCGTCTCTCTACACCCCATACCCAATTTGTAGGCCTAATGCAGTGTAGTTTGCAACAACTACTAAACGAGAGTAGGAAGATCGAAGCAATGTGGACGAAACCTTGGGAACACCTTGGAGTGGAACACACCGTCTCTACACCCCATACCCAATTTGTAGGTCTACTGCAGTGTAGTTTGCAACAACTACTAAACGAGAGTAGGAAGATCGAAGCAATGTGGACAAAACCTGGGGAACACCTTGGATTGTAACACACCGTCTCTCTACACCCCATACCCAATTTGTAGGCCTAATGCAGTGTAGTTTGCAACAACTACTAAACGAGCGTAGGAATATCGAAGCAATGTGGACGAAACCTGGGGAACACCTTGGAGTGTAACACACCGTCTCTACACCCCATACCCAATTTGTAGGCCTAATGCAGTGTAGTTTGCAACAACTACCAAACGAGAGTCGGAAGACCAAAGCAATGGAGAGGAAACCTGGGGAACACCTTGGAGTGGAACACACCGTCTCTACACCCCATACCCAATTTGTAGGCCTAATGCAGTGTAGTTTGCAACAACTACTAAACGATAGTCGGAAGACCAAAGCAATGGAGAGGAAACCTGGGGAACACCTTGGAGTGGAACACACCGTCTCTACACCCCATACCCAATTTGTAGGCCTAATGCAGTGTAGTTTGCAACAACTACTAAACGAGAGTCGGAAGACCAATGCAATGGAGAGGAAACCTGGGGAAAACCTTGGAGTGGAACACACCGTCTCTACACCCCATACCCAATTTGTAGGCCTAATGCAGTGTAGTTTGCAACAACTACTAAACGAGAGTAGGAAGATCGAAGCAATGTGGACGAAACCTGGGGAACACCTTGGAGTGGAACACACCGTCTCTCTACACCCCATACCCAATTTGTAGGCCTAATGCAGTGTAGTTTGCAACAACTACTAAACGAGAGTAGGAAGATCGAAGCAATGTGGACGAAACCTTGGGAACACCTTGGAGTGGAACACACCGTCTCTACACCCCATACCCAATTTGTAGGTCTACTGCAGTGTAGTTTGCAACAACTACTAAACGAGAGTAGGAAGATCGAAGCAATGTGGACAAAACCTGGGGAACACCTTGGATTGTAACACACCGTCTCTCTACACCCCATACCCAATTTGTAGGCCTAATGCAGTGTAGTTTGCAACAACTACTAAACGAGCGTAGGAATATCGAAGCAATGTGGACGAAACCTGGGGAACACCTTGGAGTGTAACACACCGTCTCTACACCCCATACCCAATTTGTAGGCCTAATGCAGTGTAGTTTGCAACAACTACCAAACGAGAGTCGGAAGACCAATGCAATGGAGAGGAAACCTGGGGAACACCTTGGAGTGGAACACACCGTCTCTACACCCCATACCCAATTTGTAGGCCTAATGCAGTGTAGTTTGCAACAACTACTAAACGATAGTCGGAAGACCAAAGCAATGGAGAGGAAACCTGGGGAACACCTTGGAGTGGAACATACCGTCTCTACACCCCATACCCAATTTGTAGGCCTAATGCAGTGTAGTTTGCAACAACTACTAAACGAGAGTAGGAAGATCGAAGCAATGTGGACGAAACCTGGGGAACACCTTGGAGTGGAACACACCGTCTCTCTACACCCCATACCCAATTTGTAGGCCTAATGCAGTGTAGTTTGCAACAACTACTAAACGAGAGTAGGAAGATCGAAGCAATGTGGACGAAACCTGGGGAACACCTTGGAGTGGAACACACCGTCTCTACACCCCATACCCAATTTGTAGGCCTAATGCAGTGTAGTTTGCAACAACTACTAAACGAGAGTAGGAAGATTGAAGCAATGTGGACGAAACCTGGGGAACACCTTGGAGTGTAACACACCGTCTCTCTACACCCCATACCCAATTTGTAGGCCTAATGCAGTGTAGTTTGCAACAACTACTAAACGAGAGTCGGAAGACCAAAGCAATGGAGAGGAAACCTGGGGAACACCTTGGAGTGGAACACACCGTCTCTACACCCCATACCCAATTTGTAGGCCTAATGCAGTGTAGTTTGCAACAACTACTAAACGAGAGTCGGAAGACCAAAGCAATGGATAGGAAACCAGGGGAACACCTTGGAGTGGAACACACCGTCTCTACACCCCATACCCAATTTGTAGGCCTAATGCAGTGTAGTTTGCAACAACTACTAAACGAGAGTAGGAAGATCGAAGCAATGTGGACGAAACCTGGGGAACACCTTGGAGTGGAACACACCGTCTCTCTACACTCCATACCCAATTTGTAGGCCTAATGCAGTGTAGTTTGCAACAACTACTAAATGAGAGTCGGAAGACCAAAGCAATGGAGAGGAAACCTGGGGAACACCTTGGAGTGGAACACACCGTCTCTACACCCCATACCCAATTTGTAGGCCTAATGCAGTGTAGTTTGCAACAACTACTAAACGATAGTCGGAAGACCAAAGCAATGGAGAGGAAACCTGGGGAACACCTTGGAGTGGAACACACCGTCTCTACACCCCATACCCAATTTGTAGGCCTAATGCAGTGTAGTTGGCAACAACTACTAAACTAAAGTAGGAAGATCGAAGCAATGTGGACGAAACCTGGGGAACACCTTGGAGTGGAACACACCGTCTCTCTACACCCCATACCCAATTTGTAGGCCTAATGCAGTGTAGTTTGCAACAACTACTAAACGAGAGTAGGAAGATCGAAGCAATGTGGACGAAACCTGGGTAACACCTTGGATTGTAACACACCGTCTCTCTACACCCAATACCCAATTTGTAGGCCTAATGCAGTTTAGTTTGCAACAACTACTAAACGAGAGTAGGAAGATCGAAGCAATGAGGACGAAACCTGGGGAACACCTTGGAGTGTAACACACCGTCTCTACACCCCATACCCAATTTGTAGGCCTAATGCAGTGTAGTTTGCAACAACTACTAAACGAGAGTCGGAAGACCAAAGCAATGAAGAGGAAACCTGGGGAACACATTGGAGTGGAACACACCGTCTCTACACCCCATACCTAATTTGTAGGCCTAATGCAGTGTAGTTTGCAACAAGTACTAAACGAGAGTAGGAAGATCGAAGCAATGTGGACGAAACCTGGGGAACACCTTGGAGTGGAACACACCGTCTCTCTACACCCCATACCCAATTTGTAGGCCTAATGCAGTGTAGTTTGCAACAACTACTAAACGAGAGTAGGAAGATCGAAGCAATGTGGACGAAACCTGGGGAACACCTTGGAGTGGAACACACCGTCTCTCTACACCCCATACCCAATTTGTAGGCCTAATGCAGTGTAGTTTGCAACAACTACTAAACGAGAGTAGGAAGATCGAAGCAATGTGGACGAAACCTGGGGAACACCTTGGAGTGTAACACACCATCTCTACACCCCATACCCAATTTGTAGGCCTAATGCAGTGTAGTTTGCAACAACTACTAAACGAGAGTCGGAAGACCAAAGCAATGGAGAGGAAACCTGGGGAACACCTTGGAGTGGAACACACCGTCTCTACACCCCATACCCAATTTGTACGCCTAATGCAGTGTAGTTTGCAACAACTACTTAACGAGAGTAGGAAAACCAAAGCAATGGAGAGGAAACCTGGGGAACACCTTGGAGTGGAACACACCGTCTCTACACCCCATACCCAATTTGTAGGCCTAATGCAGTGTAGTTTGCAACAACTACTAAACGAGAGTATGAAGATCGAAGCAATGTGGACGAAACCTGGGGAACACCTTGGAGTGGAACACACCGACTCTCTACACCCCATACCCAATTTGTAGGCCTAATGCAGTGTAGTTTGCAACAACTACTAAACGAGAGTCAGAAGACCAAAGCAATGGAGAGGAAACCTGGGGAACACCTTGGAGTGAAACACACCGTCTCTAAACCCCATACCCAATTTGTAGGCCTAATGCAGTGTAGTTTGCAACAACTTCTAAACGAGAGTCGGAAGACCAAAGCAATGGAGAGGAAACCTGGGGAACACCTTGGAGTGGAACACACCGTCTCCACACCCCATACCCAATTTGTAGGCCTAATGCAATGTAGTTTGCAACAACTACTAAACGAGAGTAGGAAGATCGAAGCAATGTGGACGAAACCTGGGGAACACCTTGGAGTGGAACACACCGTCTCTCTCACCCCATACCCAATTTGTAGGCCTAATGCAGTGTAGTTTGCAACAACTACTAAACGAGAGTAGGAAGATCGAAGCAATGTGGACGAAACCTGGGGAACACCTTGGATTGTAACACACCGTCTCTCTACACCCAATACCCAAATTGTAGGCCTAATGCAGTGTAGTTTGCAACAACTACTAAACGAGAGTAGGAAGATCGAAGCAATGTGGACGAAACCTGGGGAACACCTTGGAATGTAACACACCGTCTCTACACCCCATACCGAATTTGTAGGCCTAATGCAGTGTAGTTTGCAACAACTACTAAACGAGAGTCGGAAGACCAAAGCAATGGAGAGGAAACCTGGGGAACACATTGGAGTGGAACACACCGTCTCTACACCCCATACCCAATTTGTAGGCCTAATGCAGTGTAGTTTGCAACAAGTACTAAACGAGAGTAGGAAGATCGAAGCAATGTGGACGAAACCTGGGGAACACCTTGGAGTGGAACATACCGTCTCTCTACACCCCATACCCAATTTGTAGGCCTAATGCAGTGTAGTTTGCAACAACTACTAAACGAGAGTAGGAAGATCGAAGCAATGTGGACGAAACCTGGGGAACACCTTGGAGTGGAACACACCGTCTCTCTACACCCCATACCCAATTTGTAGGCCTAATGCAGTGTAGTTTGCAACAACTACTAAATGTGAGTAGGAAGATCGAAGCAATGTGGACGAAACCTGGGGAACACCTTGGATTGTAACACACCGTCTCTCTACACCCAATACCCAATTTGTAGGCCTAATGCAGTGTAGTTTGCAACAACTACTAAACGAGAGTAGGAAGATCGAAGCAATGTGGACGAAACCTGGGGAACACCTTGGAGTGTAACACACCGTCTCTACACCCCATACCCAATTTGTAGGCCTAATGCAGTGTAGTTTGCAACAACTACTAAACGAGAGTCGGAAGACCAAAGCAATGGAGAGGAAACCTGGGGAACACCTTGGAGTGGAACACACCGTCTCTACACCCCATACCCAATTTGTAGGCCTAATGCAGTGTAGTTTGCAACAACTACTAAACGAGAGTAGGAAGATTGAAGCAATGTGGACGAAACCTGGGGAACACCTTGGAGTGTAACACACCGTCTCTACACCCCATACCCAATTTGTAGGCCTAATGCAGTGTAGTTTGCAACAACTACTAAACGAGAGTCGGAAGACCAAAGCAATGGAGAGGAAACCTGGGGAACACCTTGGAGTGGAACACACCGTCTCTACACCCCATACCCAATTTGCAGGCCTAATGCAGTGTAGTTTGCAACAACTACTAAACGAGAGTAGGAAGACCAAAGCAATGGAGAGGAAACCTGGGGAACACCTTGGAGTGGAACACACCGTCTCTACACCCCATACCCAATTTGTAGGCCTAATGCAGTGTAGTTGGCAACAACTACTAAACTAAAGTAGGAAGATCGAAGCAATGTGGACGAAACCTGGGGAACACCTTGGAGTGGAACACATCGTCTCTCTACACCCCATACCCAATTTGTAGGCCTAATGCAGTGTAGTTTGCAACAACTACTAAACGAGAGTAGGAAGGTCGAAGCAATGTGGACGAAACCTGGGGAACACCTTGGAGTGGAACACACCGTCTCTACACCCCATAGCCAATTTGTAGGCCTAATGCAGTGTAGTTTGCAACAACTACTAAACGAGAGTCGGAAGACCAAAGCAATGGAGAGGAAACCTGGGGAACACCTTGGAGTGGAACACACCGTCTCTACACCCCATACCCAATTTGTAGGCCTAATGCAGTGTAGTTTGCAACAACTACTAAACGAGAGTCGGAAGACCAAAGCAATGGAGAGGAAACCTGGGGAAAACCTTGGAGTGGAACACACCGTCTCTACACCCCATACCCAATTTGTAGGCCTAATGCAGTGTAGTTTGCAACAACTACTAAACGAGAGTAGGAAGATCGAAGCAATGTGGACGAAACCTGGGGAACACCTTGGAGTGGAACACACCGTCTCTCTACACCCCATACCCAATTTGTAGGCCTAATGCAGTGTAGTTTGCAACAACTACTAAACGAGAGTAGGAAGATCGAAGCAATGTGGACGAAACCTTGGGAACACCTTGGAGTGGAACACACCGTCTCTACACCCCATACCCAATTTGTAGGTCTACTGCAGTGTAGTTTGCAACAACTACTAAACGAGAGTAGGAAGATCGAAGCAATGTGGACAAAACCTGGGGAACACCTTGGATTGTAACACACCGTCTCTCTACACCCCATACCCAATTTGTAGGCCTAATGCAGTGTAGTTTGCAACAACTACTAAAC
Source organism: Ranitomeya imitator (assembly GCF_032444005.1). Taxonomy (NCBI): domain Eukaryota; kingdom Metazoa; phylum Chordata; class Amphibia; order Anura; family Dendrobatidae; genus Ranitomeya; species Ranitomeya imitator. The sequence continues at coordinate 95,995,235 of NC_091290.1, forward strand.
GAGCGTAGGAATATCGAAGCAATGTGGACGAAACCTGGGGAACACCTTGGAGTGTAACACACCGTCTCTACACCCCATACCCAATTTGTATGCCTAATGCAGTGTAGTTTGCAACAACTACCAAACGAGAGTCGGAAGACCAAAGCAATGGAGAGGAAACCTGGGGAACACCTTGGAGTGGAACACACCGTCTCTACACCCCATACCCAATTTGTAGGCCTAATGCAGTGTAGTTTGCAACAACTACTAAACGATAGTCGGAAGACCAAAGCAATGGAGAGGAAACCTGGGGAACACCTTGGAGTGGAACACACCGTCTCTACACCCCATACCCAATTTGTAGGCCTAATGCAGTGTAGTTTGCAACAACTACTAAACGAGAGTCGGAAGACCAAAGCAATGGAGAGGAAACCTGGGGAAAACCTTGGAGTGGAACACACCGTCTCTACACCCCATACCCAATTTGTAGGCCTAATGCAGTGTAGTTTGCAACAACTACTAAACGAGAGTAGGAAGATCGAAGCAATGTGGACGAAACCTGGGGAACACCTTGGAGTGGAACACACCGTCTCTCTACACCCCATACCCAATTTGTAGGCCTAATGCAGTGTAGTTTGCAACAACTACTAAACGAGAGTAGGAAGATCGAAGCAATGTGGACGAAACCTTGGGAACACCTTGGAGTGGAACACACCGTCTCTACACCCCATACCCAATTTGTAGGTCTACTGCAGTGTAGTTTGCAACAACTACTAAACGAGAGTAGGAAGATCGAAGCAATGTGGACAAAACCTGGGGAACACCTTGGATTGTAACACACCGTCTCTCTACACCCCATACCCAATTTGTAGGCCTAATGCAGTGTAGTTTGCAACAACTACTAAACGAGCGTAGGAATATCGAAGCAATGTGGACGAAACCTGGGGAACACCTTGGAGTGTAACACACCGTCTCTACACCCCATACCCAATTTGTAGGCCTAATGCAGTGTAGTTTGCAACAACTACCAAACGAGAGTCGGAAGACCAAAGCAATGGAGAGGAAACCTGGGGAACACCTTGGAGTGGAACACACCGTCTCTACACCCCATACCCAATTTGTAGGCCTAATGCAGTGTAGTTTGCAACAACTAACTAAACGATAGTCGGAAGACCAAAGCAATGGAGAGGAAACCTGGGGAACACCTTGGAGTGGAACATACCGTCTCTACACCCCATACCCAATTTGTAGGCCTAATGCAGTGTAGTTTGCAACAACTACTAAACGAGAGTAGGAAGATCGAAGCAATGTGGACGAAACCTGGGGAACACCTTGGAGTGGAACACACCGTCTCTCTACACCCCATACCCAATTTGTAGGCCTAATGCAGTGTAGTTTGCAACAACTACTAAACGAGAGTAGGAAGATCGAAGCAATGTGGACGAAACCTGGGGAACACCTTGGAGTGGAACACACCGTCTCTACACCCCATACCCAATTTGTAGGCCTAATGCAGTGTAGTTTGCAACAACTACTAAACGAGAGTAGGAAGATTGAAGCAATGTGGAAGAAACCTGGGGAACACCTTGGAGTGTAACACACCGTCTCTCTACACCCCATACCCAATTTGTAGGCCTAATGCAGTGTAGTTTGCAACAACTACTAAACGAGAGTCGGAAGACCAAAGCAATGGAGAGGAAACCTGGGGAACACCTTGGAGTGGAACACACCGTCTCTACACCCCATACCCAATTTGTAGGCCTAATGCAGTGTAGTTTGCAACAACTACTAAACGAGAGTCGGAAGACCAAAGCAATGGATAGGAAACCTGGGGAACACCTTGGAGTGGAACACACCGTCTCTACACCCCATACCCAATTTGTAGGCCTAATGCAGTGTAGTTTGCAACAACTACTAAACGAGAGTAGGAAGATCGAAGCAATGTGGACGAAACCTGGGGAACACCTTGGAGTGGAACACACCGTCTCTCTACACTCCATACCCAATTTGTAGGCCTAATGCAGTGTAGTTTGCAACAACTACTAAATGAGAGTCGGAAGACCAAAGCAATGGAGAGGAAACCTGGGGAACACCTTGGAGTGGAACACACCGTCTCTACACCCCATACCCAATTTGTAGGCCTAATGCAGTGTAGTTTGCAACAACTACTAAACGATAGTCGGAAGACCAAAGCAATGGAGAGGAAACCTGGGGAACACCTTGGAGTGGAACACACCGTCTCTACACCCCATACCCAATTTGTAGGCCTAATGCAGTGTAGTTTGCAACAACTACTAAACGAGAGTAGGAAGATCGAAGCAATGTGGACGAAACCTGGGGAACACCTTGGAGTGGAACACACCGTCTCTCTACACCCCATACCCAATTTGTAGGCCTAATGCAGTGTAGTTTGCAACAACTACTAAACGAGAGTAGGAAGATCGAAGCAATGTGGACGAAACCTGGGGAACACCTTGGAGTGGAACACACCGTCTCTACACCCCATACCCAATTTGTAGGCCTAATGCAGTGTAGTTTGCAACAACTACTAAACGAGAGTAGGAAGATCGAAGCAATGTGGACGAAACCTGGGGAACACCTTGGAGTGTAACACACCGTCCCTACACCCCATACCCAATTTGTAGGCCTAATGCAGTGTAGTTTGCAACAACTACTAAACGATAGTCGGAAGACCAAAGCAATGGAGAGGAAACCTGGGGAACACCTTGGAGTGGAACACACCGTCTCTACACCCCATACCCAATTTGTAGGCCTAATGCAGTGTAGTTTGCAACAACTACTAAACGATAGTCGGAAGACCAAAGCAATGGAGAGGAAACCTGGGGAACACCTTGGAGTGGAACACACCGTCTCTACACCCCATACCCAATTTGTAGGCCTAATGCAGTGTAGTTTGCAACAACTACTAAACGAGAGTAGGAAGATCGAAGCAATGTGGATGAAACCTGGGGAACACCTTGGAGTGGAACACACCGTCTCTCTACACCCCATACCCAATTTGTAGGCCTAATGCAGTGTAGTTTGCAACAACTACTAAACGAGAGTAGGAAGATCGAAGCAATGTGGACGAAACCTGGGGAACACCTTGGAGTGGAACACACCGTCTCTACACCCCATACCCAATTTGTAGGCCTAATACAGTGTAGTTTGCAACAACTACTAAACGAGAGTAGGAAGATCGAAGCAATGTGGACGAAACCTGGGGAACACCTTGGAGTGTAACACACCGTCTCTACACCCCATACCCAATTTGTAGGCCTAATGCAGTGTAGTTTGCAACAACTACTAAACGAGAGTCGGAAGACCAAAGCAATGGAGAGGAAACCTGGGGAACACCTTGGAGTGGAACACACCGTCTCTACACCCCATACCCAATTTGTAGGCCTAATGCAGTGTACTTTGCAACAACTACTAAACGAGAGTCGGAAGACCAAAGCAATGGAGAGGAAACCTGGGGAACACCTTGGAGTGGAACACACCGTCTCTACACCCCATACCCAATTTGTAGGCCTAATGCAGTGTAGTTTGCAACAACTACTAAATGAAAGTAGGAAGATCGAAGCAATGTGGACGAAACCTGGGGAACACCTTGGAGTGGAACACACCGTCTCTCTACACCCCATACCCAATTTGTAGGCCTAATGCAGTGTAGTTTGCAACAACTACTAAACGAGAGTAGGAAGATCGAAGCAATGTGGACGAAACCTGGGGAACACCTTGGAGTGGAACACACCGTCTCTCTACACCCCATACCCAATTTGTAGGCCTAATGCAGTGTAGTTTGCAACAACTACTAAACGAGAGTAGGAAGATCGAAGCAATGTGGACGAAACCTGGGGAACACCTTGGAGTGGAACACACCGTCTCTACACCCCATACCCAATTTGTAGGCCTAATGCAGTGTAGTTTGCAACAACTACTAAACAAGAGTAGGAAGATCGAAGCAATGTGGATGAAACCTGGGGAACACCTTGGAGTGTAACACACCGTCTCTCTACACCCCATACCCAATTTGTAGGCCTAATGCAGTGTAGTTTGCAACAACTACTAAACGAGAGTCGGAAGACCAAAGCAATGGAGAGGAAACCTGGGGAACACCTTGGAGTGGAACACACCGTCTCTACACCCCATACCCAATTTGTAGGCCTAATGCAGTGTAGTTTGCAACAACTACTAAACGAGAGTCGGAAGACCAAAGCAATGGATAGGAAACCTGGGGAACACCTTGGAGTGGAACACACCGTCTCTACACCCCATACCCAATTTGTAGGCCTAATGCAGTGTAGTTTGCAACAACTACTAAACGAGAGTAGGAAGATCGAAGCAATGTGGACGAAACCTGGGGAACACCTTGGAGTGGAACACACCGTCTCTCTACACTCCATACCCAATTTGTAGGCCTAATGCAGTGTAGTTTGCAACAACTACTAAATGAGAGTCGGAAGACCAAAGCAATGGAGAGGAAACCTGGGGAACACCTTGGAGTGGAACACACCGTCTCTACACCCCATACCCAAGTTGTAGGCCTAATGCAGTGTAGTTTGCAACAACTACTAAACGATAGTCGGAAGACCAAAGCAATGGAGAGGAAACCTGGGGAACACCTTGGAGTGGAACACACCGTCTCTACACCCCATACCCAATTTGTAGGCCTAATGCAGTGTAGTTTGCAACAACTACTAAACGAGAGTAGGAAGATCGAAGCAATGTGGACGAAACCTGGGGAACAACTTGGAGTGGAACACACCGTCTCTCTACACCCCATACCCAATTTGTAGGCCTAATGCAGTGTAGTTTGCAACAACTACTAAACGAGAGTAGGAAGATCGAAGCAATGTGGACGAAACCTGGGGAACACCTTGGAGTGGAACACACCGTCTCTACACCCCATACCCAATTTGTAGGCCTAATGCAGTGTAGTTTGCAACAACTACTAAACGAGAGTAGGAAGATCGAAGCAATGTGGACGAAACCTGGGGAACACCTTGGAGTGTAACACACCGTCCCTACACCCCATACCCAATTTGTAGGCCTAATGCAGTGTAGTTTGCAACAACTACTAAACGATAGTCGGAAGACCAAAGCAATGGAGAGGAAACCTGGGGAACACCTTGGAGTGGAACACACCGTCTCTACACCCCATACCCAATTTGTAGGCCTAATGCAGTGTAGTTTGCAACAACTACTAAACGATAGTCGGAAGACCAAAGCAATGGAGAGGAAACCTGGGGAACACCTTGGAGTGGAACACACCGTCTCTACACCCCATACCCAATTTGTAGGCCTAATGCAGTGTAGTTTGCAACAACTACTAAACGAGAGTAGGAAGATCGAAGCAATGTGGATGAAACCTGGGGAACACCTTGGAGTGGAACACACCGTCTCTCTACACCCCATACCCAATTTGTAGGCCTAATGCAGTGTAGTTTGCAACAACTACTAAACGAGAGTAGGAAGATCGAAGCAATGTGGACGAAACCTGGGGAACACCTTGGAGTGGAACACACCGTCTCTACACCCCATACCCAATTTGTAGGCCTAATGCAGTGTAGTTTGCAACAACTACTAAACGAGAGTAGGAAGATCGAAGCAATGTGGACGAAACCTGGGGAACACCTTGGAGTGTAACACACCGTCTCTACACCCCATACCCAATTTGTAGGCCTAATGCAGTGTAGTTTGCAACAACTACTAAACGAGAGTCGGAAGACCAAAGCAATGGAGAGGAAACCTGGGGAACACCTTGGAGTGGAACACACCGTCTCTACACCCCATACCCAATTTGTAGGCCTAATGCAGTGTACTTTGCAACAACTACTAAACGAGAGTCGGAAGACCAAAGCAATGGAGAGGAAACCTGGGGAACACCTTGGAGTGGAACACACCGTCTCTACACCCCATACCCAATTTGTAGGCCTAATGCAGTGTAGTTTGCAACAACTACTAAATGAAAGTAGGAAGATCGAAGCAATGTGGACGAAACCTGGGGAACACCTTGGAGTGGAACACACCGTCTCTCTACACCCCATACCCAATTTGTAGGCCTAATGCAGTGTAGTTTGCAACAACTACTAAACGAGAGTAGGAAGATCGAAGCAATGTGGACGAAACCTTGGGAACACCTTGGAGTGGAACACACCGTCTCTACACCCCATACCCAATTTGTAGGTCTACTGCAGTGTAGTTTGCAACAACTACTAAACGAGAGTAGGAAGATCGAAGCAATGTGGACAAAACCTGGGGAACACCTTGGATTGTAACACACCGTCTCTCTACACCCCATACCCAATTTGTAGGCCTAATGCAGTGTAGTTTGCAACAACTACTAAACGAGCGTAGGAATATCGAAGCAATGTGGACGAAACCTGGGGAACACCTTGGAGTGTAACACACCGTCTCTACACCCCATACCCAATTTGTAGGCCTAATGCAGTGTAGTTTGCAACAACTACCAAACGAGAGTCGGAAGACCAAAGCAATGGAGAGGAAACCTGGGGAACACCTTGGAGTGGAACACACCGTCTCTACACCCCATACCCAATTTGTAGGCCTAATGCAGTGTAGTTTGCAACAACTAACTAAACGATAGTCGGAAGACCAAAGCAATGGAGAGGAAACCTGGGGAACACCTTGGAGTGGAACATACCGTCTCTACACCCCATACCCAATTTGTAGGCCTAATGCAGTGTAGTTTGCAACAACTACTAAACGAGAGTAGGAAGATCGAAGCAATGTGGACGAAACCTGGGGAACACCTTGGAGTGGAACACACCGTCTCTCTACACCCCATACCCAATTTGTAGGCCTAATGCAGTGTAGTTTGCAACAACTACTAAACGAGAGTAGGAAGATCGAAGCAATGTGGACGAAACCTGGGGAACACCTTGGAGTGGAACACACCGTCTCTACACCCCATACCCAATTTGTAGGCCTAATGCAGTGTAGTTTGCAACAACTACTAAACGAGAGTAGGAAGATTGAAGCAATGTGGACGAAACCTGGGGAACACCTTGGAGTGTAACACACCGTCTCTCTACACCCCATACCCAATTTGTAGGCCTAATGCAGTGTAGTTTGCAACAACTACTAAACGAGAGTCGGAAGACCAAAGCAATGGAGAGGAAACCTGGGGAACACCTTGGAGTGGAACACACCGTCTCTACACCCCATACCCAATTTGTAGGCCTAATGCAGTGTAGTTTGCAACAACTACTAAACGAGAGTCGGAAGACCAAAGCAATGGATAGGAAACCTGGGGAACACCTTGGAGTGGAACACACCGTCTCTACACCCCATACCCAATTTGTAGGCCTAATGCAGTGTAGTTTGCAACAACTACTAAACGAGAGTAGGAAGATCGAAGCAATGTGGACGAAACCTGGGGAACACCTTGGAGTGGAACACACCGTCTCTCTACACTCCATACCCAATTTGTAGGCCTAATGCAGTGTAGTTTGCAACAACTACTAAACGATAGTCGGAAGACCAAAGCAATGGAGAGGAAACCTGGGGAACACCTTGGAGTGGAACACACCGTCTCTACACCCCATACCCAATTTGTAGGCCTAATGCAGTGTAGTTTGCAACAACTACTAAACGATAGTCGGAAGACCAAAGCAATGGAGAGGAAACCTGGGGAACACCTTGGAGTGGAACACACCGTCTCTACACCCCATACCCAATTTGTAGGCCTAATGCAGTGTAGTTTGCAACAACTACTAAACGAGAGTAGGAAGATCGAAGCAATGTGGACGAAACCTGGGGAACACCTTGGAGTGGAACACACCGTCTCTCTACACCCCATACCCAATTTGTAGGCCTAATGCAGTGTAGTTTGCAACAACTACTAAACGAGAGTAGGAAGATCGAAGCAATGTGGACGAAACCTGGGGAACACCTTGGAGTGGAACACACCGTCTCTACACCCCATACCCAATTTGTAGGCCTAATGCAGTGTAGTTTGCAACAACTACTAAACGAGAGTAGGAAGATCGAAGCAATGTGGACGAAACCTGGGGAACACCTTGGAGTGTAACACACCGTCCCTACACCCCATACCCAATTTGTAGGCCTAATGCAGTGTAGTTTGCAACAACTACTAAACGATAGTCGGAAGACCAAAGCAATGGAGAGGAAACCTGGGGAACACCTTGGAGTGGAACACACCGTCTCTACACCCCATACCCAATTTGTAGGCCTAATGCAGTGTAGTTTGCAACAACTACTAAACGATAGTCGGAAGACCAAAGCAATGGAGAGGAAACCTGGGGAACACCTTGGAGTGGAACACACCGTCACTACACCCCATACCCAATTTGTAGGCCTAATGCAGTGTAGTTTGCAACAACTACTAAACGAGAGTAGGAAGATCGAAGCAATGTGGATGAAACCTGGGGAACACCTTGGAGTGGAACACACCGTCTCTCTACACCCCATACCCAATTTGTAGGCCTAATGCAGTGTAGTTTGCAACAACTACTAAACGAGAGTAGGAAGATCGAAGCAATGTGGACGAAACCTGGGGAACACCTTGGAGTGGAACACACCGTCTCTACACCCCATACCCAATTTGTAGGCCTAATGCAGTGTAGTTTGCAACAACTACTAAACGAGAGTAGGAAGATCGAAGCAATGTGGACGAAACCTGGGGAACACCTTGGAGTGTAACACACCGTCTCTACACCCCATACCCAATTTGTAGGCCTAATGCAGTGTAGTTTGCAACAACTACTAAACGAGAGTCGGAAGACCAAAGCAATGGAGAGGAAACCTGGGGAACACCTTGGAGTGGAACACACCGTCTCTACACCCCATACCCAATTTGTAGGCCTAATGCAGTGTACTTTGCAACAACTACTAAACGAGAGTCGGAAGACCAAAGCAATGGAGAGGAAACCTGGGGAACACCTTGGAGTGGTACACACCGTCTCTACACCCCATACCCAATTTGTAGGCCTAATGCAGTGTAGTTTGCAACAACTACTAAACGAGAGTAGGAAGACCAAAGCAATGGAGAGGAAACCTGGGGAACACCTTGGAGTAGAACACACCGTCTCTACACCCCATACCCAATTTGTAGGCCTAATGCAGTGTAGTTGGCAACAACTACTAAACGAGAGTAGGAAGATCGAAGCAATGTGGACGAAACCTGGGGAACACCTTGGAGTGGAACACATCGTCTCTCTACACCCCATACCCAATTTGTAGGCCTAATGCAGTGTAGTTTGCAACAACTACTAAACGAGAGTAGGAAGGTCGAAGCAATGTGGACGAAACCTGGGGAACACCTTGGAGTGGAACACACCGTCTCTACACCCCATAGCCAATTTGTAGGCCTAATGCAGTGTAGTTTGCAACAACTACTAAACGAGAGTCGGAAGACCAAAGCAATGGAGAGGAAACCTGGGGAACACCTTGGAGTGGAACACACTGTCTCTACACCCCATACCCAATTTGTAGGCCTAATGCAGTGTAGTTTGCAACAACTACTAAACGAGAGTCGGAAGACCAAAGCAATGGAGAGGAAACCTGGGGAACACCTTGGAGTGGAACACAACGCCTCTACACCCCATACCCAATTTGTAGGCCTAATGCAGTGTAGTTTGCAACAACTACTAAACGAGAGTAGGAAGATCGAAGCAATGTGGACGAAACCTGGGGAACACCTTGGAGTGGAACACACCGTCTCTCTACACCCCATACCCAATTTGTAGGCCTAATGCAGTGTAGTTTGCAACAACTACTAAATGAGAGTAGGAAGATCGAAGCAATGTGGACGAAACCTGGGGAACACCTTGGAGTGTAACACACCGTCTCTCTACACCCCATACCCAATTTGTAGGTCTAATGCAGTGTAGTTTGCAACAACTACTAAACGAGAGTAGGAAGATCGAAGCAATGTGGACGAAACCTTGGGAACACCTTGGAGTGGAACACACCGTCTCTACACCCCATACCCAATTTGAAGGTCTACTGCAGTGTAGTTTGCAACAACTACTAAACGAGAGTAGGAAGATCGAAGCAATGTGGACAAAACCTGGGGAACACCTTGGATTGTAACACACCGTCTCTCTACACCCCATACCCAATTTGTAGGCCTAATGCAGTGTAGTTTGCAACAACTACTAAACCAGAGTAGGAAGATCGAAGCAATGTGGACGAAACCTGGGGAACACCTTGGAATGTAAAACACACCGTCTCTACACCCCATACCCAATTTGTAGGCCTAATGCAGTGTAGTTTGCAACAACTACTAAACGAGAGTCGGAAGACCAAAGCAATGGAGAGGAAACCTGGGGAACACCTTGGAGTGGAACACACCGTCTCTACACCCCATACCCAATTTGTAGGCCTAATGCAGTGTAGTTTGCAACAACTACTAAACGATAGTCGGAAGACCAAAGCAATGGAGAGGAAACCTGGGGAACACCTTGGAGTGGAACACACCGTCTCTACACCCCATACCCAATTTGTAGGCCTAATGCAGTGTAGTTTGCAACAACTACTAAACGAGAGTAGGAAGATCGAAGCAATGTGGACGAAACCTGGGGAACACCTTGGAGTGGAACACACCGTCTCTCTACACCCCATACCCAATTTGTAGGCCTAATGCAGTGTAGTTTGCAACAACTACTAAACGAGAGTAGGAAGATCGAAGCAATGTGGACGAAACCTGGGGAACACCTTGGAGTGGAACACACCGTCTCTACACCCCATACCCAATTTGTAGGCCTAATGCAGTGTAGTTTGCAACAACTACTAAACGAGAGTAGGAAGATCGAAGCAATGTGGACGAAACCTGGGGAACACCTTGGAGTGTAACACACCGTCTCTACACCCCATACCCAATTTGTAGGCCTAATGCAGTGTAGTTTGCAACAACTACTAAACGATAGTCGGAAGACCAAAGCAATGGAGAGGAAACCTGGGGAACACCTTGGAGTGGAACACACCGTCTCTACACCCCATACCCAATTTGTAGGCCTAATGCAGTGTAGTTTGCAACAACTACTAAACGATAGTCGGAAGACCAAAGCAATGGAGAGGAAACCTGGGGAACACCTTGGAGTGGAACACACCGTCTCTACACCCCATACCCAATTTGTAGGCCTAATGCAGTGTAGTTTGCAACAACTACTAAACGAGAGTAGGAAGATCGAAGCAATGTGGACGAAACCTGGGGAACACCTTGGAGTGGAACACACCGTCTCTCTACACCCCATACCCAATTTGTAGGCCTAATGCAGTGTAGTTTGCAACAACTACTAAACGAGAGTAGGAAGATCGAAGCAATGTGGACGAAACCTGGGGAACACCTTGGAGTGGAACACACCGTCTCTACACCCCATACCCAATTTGTAGGCCTAATGCAGTGTACTTTGCAACAACTACTAAACGAGAGTCGGAAGACCAAAGCAATGGAGAGGAAACCTGGGGAACACCTTGGAGTGGAACACACCGTCTCTACACCCCATACCCAATTTGTAGGCCTAATGCAGTGTAGTTTGCAACAACTACTAAATGAAAGTAGGAAGATCGAAGCAATGTGGACGAAACCTGGGGAACACCTTGGAGTGGAACACACCGTCTCTCTACACCCCATACCCAATTTGTAGGCCTAATGCAGTGTAGTTTGCAACAACTACTAAATGAGAGTCGGAAGACCAATGCAATGGAGAGGAAACCTGGGGAACACCTTGGAGTGGAACACACCGTCTCTACACCCCATACCCAATTTGTAGGCCTAATGCAGTGTAGTTTGCAACAACTACTAAACGAGAGTAGGAAGATCGAAGCAATGTGGACGAAACCTGGGGAACACCTTGGAGTGGAACACACCGTCTCTCTACACCCCATACCGAATTTGTAGGCCTAATGCAGTGTAGTTTGCAACAACTACTAAACGAGAGTAGGAAGATCGAAGCAATGTGGACGAAACCTGGGGAACACCTTGGAGTGGAACACACCGTCTCTACACCCCATACCCAATTTGTAGGCCTAATGCAGTGTAGTTTGCAACAACTGCTAAACAAGAGTAGGAAGATCGAAGCAATGTGGACGAAACCTGGGGAACACCTTGGAGTGTAACACACCGTCTCTACACCCCATACCCAATTTGTAGGCCTAATGCAGTGTAGTTTGCAACAACTACTAAACGAGAGTCGGAAGACCAAAGCAATGGAGAGGAAACCTGGGGAACAACTTGGAGTGGAACACACCGTCTCTACACCTCATACCCAATTTGTAGGCCTAATGCAGTGTAGTTTGCAACAACTACTAAACGAGAGTCGGAAGACCAAAGCAATGGAGAGGAAACCTGGGGAACACCTTGGAGTGGAACACACCGTCTCTACACCCCATACCCAATTTGTAGGCCTAATGCAGTATAGTTTGCAACAACTACTAAACGAGAGTAGGAAGATCGAAGCAATGTGGACGAAACCTGGGGAACACCTTGGAGTGGAACACACCGTCTCTCTACACCCCATACCCAATTTGTAGGCCTAATGCAGTGTAGTTTGCAACAACTACTAAACGAGAGTAGGAAGATCGAAGAAATGTGGACGAAACCTGGGGAACACCTTGGAGTGGAACACACCGTCTCTACACCCCATACCCAATTTGTAGGCCTAATGCAGTGTAGTTTGCAACAACTACTAAACAAGAGTAGGAAGATCGAAGCAATGTGGACGAAACCTGGGGAACACCTTGGAGTGTAACACACCGTCTCTACACCCCATACCCAATTTGTAGGCCTAATGCAGTGTAGTTTGCAACAACTACTAAACGAGAGTCGGAAGACCAAAGCAATGGAGAGGAAACCTGGGGAACACCTTGGAGTGGAACACACCGTCTCTACACCCCATACCCAATTTGTAGGCCTAATGCAGTGTAGTTTGCAACAACTACTAAACGAGAGTCGGAAGACCAAAGCAATGGAGAGGAAACCTGGGGAACACCTTGGAGTGGAACACACCGTCTCTACACCCCATACCCAATTTGTAGGCCTAATGCATTGTAGTTTGCAACAACTACTAAACGCGAGTAGGAAGATCGAAGCAATGTGGACGAAACCTGGGGAACACCTTGGAATGGAACACACCGTCTCTCTACACCCCATACCCAATTTGTAGGCCTAATGCAGTGTAGTTTGCAACAACTACTAAACGAGAGTAGGAAGATCGAAGCAATGTGGACGAAACCTGGGGAACACCTTGGAGTGGAACACACCGTCTCTACACCCCATACCCAATTTGTAGGCCTAATGCAGTGTAGTTTGCAACAACTACTAAACAAGAGTAGGAAGATCGAAGCAATGTGGACGAAACCTGGGGAACACCTTGGAGTGTAACACACCGTCTCTACACCCCATACCCAATTTGTAGGCCTAGTGCAGTGTAGTTTGCAACAACTACTAAACGAGAGTCGGAAGACCAAAGCAATGGAGAGGAAACCTGGGGAACACCTTGGAGTGGAACACACCGTCTCTACACCCCATACCCAATTTGTAGGCCTAATGCAGTGTAGTTTGCAACAACTACTAAACGAGAGTCGGAAGACCAAAGCAATGGAGAGGAAACCTGGGGAACACCTTGGAGTGGAACACACCGTCTCTACACCCCATACCCAATTTGTAGGCCTAATGCAGTGTAGTTTGCAACAACTACTAAATGAGAGTAGGAAGATCGAAGCAATGTGGACGAAACCTTGGGAACACCTTGGAGTGGAACACACCGTCTCTACACCCCATACCCAATTTGTAGGTCTACTGCAGTGTAGTTTGCAACAACTACTAAACGAGAGTAGGAAGATCGAAGCAATGTGGACAAAACCTGGGGAACACCTTGGATTGTAACACACCGTCTCTCTACACCCCATACCCAATTTGTAGGCCTAATGCAGTGTAGTTTGCAACAACTACTAAACGAGAGTAGGAAGATCGAAGCAATGTGGACGAAACCTGGGGAACACCTTGGAGTGTAACACACCGTCTCTACACCCCATACCCAATTTGTAGGCCTAATGCAGTGTAGTTTGCAACAACTACTAAACGAGAGTCGGAAGACCAAAGCAATGGAGAGGAAACCTGGGGAACACCTTGGAATGGAACACACCGTCTCTCTACACCCCATACCCAATTTGTAGGCCTAATGCAGTGTAGTTTGCAACAACTACTAAGCGATAGTCGGAAGACCAAAGCAATGGAGAGGAAACCTGGGGAACACCTTGGAGTGGAACACACCGTCTCTACACCCCATACCCAATTTGTAGGCCTAATGCAGTGTAGTTTGCAACAACTACTAAACGAGAGTAGGAAGATCGAAGCAATGTGGACGAAACCTGGGGAACACCTTGGAGTGGAACACACCGTCTCTCTACACCCCATACCCAATTTGTAGGCCTAATGCAGTGTAGTTTGCAACAACTACTAAACGAGAGTAGGAAGATCGAAGCAATGTGGACGAAACCTGGGGAACACCTTGGAGTGGAACACACCGTCTCTACACCCCATACCCAATTTGTAGGCGTAATGCAGTGTAGTTTGCAACAACTACTAAACGAGAGTAGGAAGATCGAAGCAATGTGGACGAAACCTGGGGAACACCTTGGAGTGTAACACACCGTCTTTACACCCCATACCCAATTTGTAGGCCTAATGCAGTGTAGTTTGCAACAACTACTAAACGAGAGTCGGAAGACCAAAGCAATGGAGAGGAAACCTGGGGAACACCTTGGAGTGGAACACACCGTCTCTACACCCCATACCCAATTTGTAGGCCTAATGCAGTGTAGTTTGCAACAACTACTAAACGAGAGTCGGAAGACCAAAGCAATGGAGAGGAAACCTGGGGAACACCTTGGAGTGGAACACACCGTCTCTACACCCCATACCCAATTTGTAGGCCTAATGCTGTGTAGATTGCAACAACTACTAAACGAGAGTAGGAAGATCGAAGCAATGTGGACGAAACCTGGGGAACACCTTGGAGTGGAACACACCGTCTCTCTACACCCCATACCCAATTTGTAGGCCTAATGCAGTGTAGTTTGCAACAACTACTAAACGAGAGTAGGAAGATCGAAGCAATGTGGACGAAACCTGGGGAACACCTTGGAGTGGAACACACCGTCTCTACACCCCATACCCAATTTGTAGGCCTAATGCAGTGTAGTTTGCAACAACTACTAAACGAGAGTAGGAAGATCGAAGCAATGTGGACGAAACCTGGGGAACACCTAGGAGTGTAACACACCGTCTCTACACCCCATACCCAATTTGTAGGCCTAATGCAGTGTAGTTTGCAACAACTACTAAACGAGAGTCGGAAGACCAAAGCAATGGAGAGGAAACCTGTGGAACACCTTGGAGTGGAACACACCGTCTCTACACCCCATACCCAATTTGTAGGCCTAATGCAGTGTAGTTTGCAACAACTACTAAACGAGAGTAGGAAGATCGAAGCAATGGAGACGAAACCTGGGGCACACCTTGGGGCGGCAGACACCGTTAGTAGGCCCTACCAAAGTAGTAGCCCCAATGCAGTTTTAAAATTCCTAGAGGCTGAAAACAAGACTATTGACGCTCTGCTTTTTTCAAAGGAGAACAGCTGTATTGAGTGGCGCAGACAGACACAGGTAGTAGGCCTTAAACCAAAAATGTGGCTCACTGCAGTTTAAAAAAGGTTACAGGGGTACACAGGCAGCATTGCTCTGGCCAGTGGAAGACAATTTCAATAGTGGACCGCAGACAGACTTTGTACGCCTACTATTGAAAAAAGGATTCTCTATGCAATTAAAAATCGGTTCCAGGGGTCCACGGGCAGCAGTGGTGTGGTCAGTGGACGAGTATTGGAAGGAGGGACTGCAGACAGGCGTAGTATGCCTAACATAACAAAATTAGGTTGTAGGCACTTTAAAATTGGTTCCAGTGGTACACGTGCAGCAGTGGTTTGGTCAGCGGAGGACAATTTGAATTAAGGACTGCAGACAGACTTTGTAGGCTGTCCCCTGTGGACCATGCATCCAACACATTAATCCAGTGCGCCGTAATGGACACGTAATTTTTTGTGGACATGCCTACTGGTCCATGCGTCTCTTGTCAGGTGCACATTTCTACTGTTTGATTGCCTGAGTGCTATGACAATGCAGACTTTTTCATGCCGGTGGAGGGCTGGGATGGCTATTCTCGCAAAAGAAATGTCGAGTGTGCAGCTTGAACCGTGGTACATCGTAGTTCATCTGGGCTTTCTAAATATAAAACAAAGAAAAAAAGGAGGTTCCATGCACTTTCAGCTGGGTTCCAGGGGTACACGGCCAGCATTGGTCTGGTCAGTGGAGGCCTAGTGGAAGGAGGGACCGCAGACAGGCTTCGAAGGCCTAACATAATAAATTAGGGCTGTGGGCACTTTTACATTTGTTCCAGGGATACACGGGCAGCAGTAGACTGGTCAGTGGAGGCCTAGTGGAAGGAGGGACAGAAGACAGGCTTCGAAGGCCTAACATAATAAATTAGGGCTGTAGGCACTTTAACATTGGTTCCAGGGGTACACGGGCAGCAGTAGACTGGTCAGTGGAGGCCTAGTGGAAGGAGGGACAGCAGACAGGCTTCGAAGGCCTAACATAATAAATTAGGGCTGTAGGCACTTTAACATTGGTTCCAGGGGTACACGGGCAGCAGTAGACTGGTCAGTGGAGGCCTAGTGGAAGGAGGGACCGCAGACAGGCTTCGAAGGCCTAACATAATAAATTAGGGCTGTGGGCACTTTAACATTGGTTTCAGGGGTACACGGGCAGCAGTAGACTGGTCACTGGAGGCCTAGTGGAAGGAGGGACCGCAGACAGGCTTCGAAGGCCTAACATAATAAATTAGGGCTGTGAGCACTTTAACATTGGTTCCAGGGGTACACGGGCAGCAGTAGACTGGTCAGTGGAGGCCTAGTGGAAGGAGGGACCTCAGACAGACTCCGAAGGCCTAACATAATAAATTAGGGCTGTATGCACTTTAACATTGGTTCCAGGGGTACACGGGCAGCAGTAGACTGGTCAGTGGAGGCCTAGTGGAAGGAGGGACCGCAGACAGGCTTCGAAGGCCTAACATAATAAATTAGGGCTGTGGGCACTTTAAAGGGACTCTGTCACCTGAATTTGGCGGGACTGGTTTTGGGTCATATGGGCAGAGTTTTTGGGTGTTTGATTCACCCTTTCCTTACCCGCTGACTGCATGCTGGCTGCAATATTGGATTGAAGTTCATTCTCTGTCCTCCGTAGTACATGCCTGCACAAGGTGCAATCTTGCCTTGTGCAGGCGTCTACTATGGAGGACAGAGAATGAACTTCAATCCAATATTGCAGCCAGCATGCAGCCAGCGGGTAAGGAAAGGGTGAATCAAACACCCGAAAACTCCGCCCATATGACCCAAAACCAGTCCCGCCAAATTCAGATGACAGGTTCCCTTTAACATTGGTTCCAGGGGTACACGGGCAGCAGTAGACTGATCAGTGGAGGCCTAGTGGAAGGAGGGACCGCAGACAGGCTTTGAAGGCCTAACATAATAAATTCGGGCTGTAGGCACTTTAACATTGGTTCCAGGGGTACACGGGCAGCAGTAGACTGGTCAGTGGAGGCCTAGTGGAAGGAGGGACCGCAGACAGGCTTCGAAGGCGTAATATAATAAATTAGGGCTGTGGGCACTTTAACATTGGTTCCAGGGATACACGGGCAGCAGTAGACTGGTCAGTGGAGGCCTAGTGGAAGGAGGGACCGCAGACAGGCTTCGAAGGCCTAACATAATAAATTAGGGCTGTGGGCACTTTAACATTGGTTCCAGGGGTATACGGGCAGCAGTAGACTGGTCAGTGGAGGTCTAGTGGAAGGAGGGACCGCAGACAGGCTTCGAAGGCCTAACATAATAAATTAGGGCTGTGGGCACTTTAACATTGGTTCCAGGGGTACACGGGCAGCAGTAGACTGGTCAGTGGAGGCCTAGTTGAAGGAGGGACCGCAGACAGGCTTCGAAGGCCTAACATAATAAATTAGGGCTGTAGGCACTTTAACATTGGTTCCAGGGGTACACGGGCAGCAGTAGACTGGTCAGTGGAGGTCTAGTGGAAGGAGGGACCGCAGACAGGCTTCGAAGGCCTAACATAATAAATTAGGGCTGTGGGCACTTTAACATTGGTTCCAGGGATACACGGGCAGCAGTAGACTGGTCAGTGGAGGCCTAGTGGAAGGAGGGACCGCAGACAGGCTTCGAAGGCCTAACATAATAAATTAGGGCTGTGGGCACTTTAACATTGGTTCCAGGGATACACAGGCAGCAGTAGACTGGTCAGTGGAGGCCTAGTGGAAGGAGGGACCGCAGACAGGCTTCGAAGGCCTAACATAATTAAATTGGGCTGTAGGCACTTTGAATTCTCTTGCAGGGGTACACAGGCAGTGGGCACCATTGGTGTTGTCAGCGGCGGCCGATTGTAATGAGTGTCTGCCAGTTAGTAGTCCCAAAAAATCAATACATGTTAATGTCTCGCATTACAACAAAAAGAAAAACCAAAAGGGTGCAATCATTAGGTACAGGGTTGGGCTCCTCTGCGTAGTTTCAGACCTAGTAATTTTGCACAAAGTATTTACTTGGGTAAATATAGGACACTGCCCCTGACTATGTTAAGTACCATCA
Organism: Ranitomeya imitator; assembly: GCF_032444005.1. Taxonomy (NCBI): domain Eukaryota; kingdom Metazoa; phylum Chordata; class Amphibia; order Anura; family Dendrobatidae; genus Ranitomeya; species Ranitomeya imitator. Next base: position 96,013,909 of record NC_091290.1, read on the forward strand.
TACATGTCAACACAATGGTATTGTCAGTGGCAGTAATTTACGGATGTCAGCGCATAGACTAAACATAGGTGTAACTGTGAGAGATAATTGTGCAAGTGGTAGAGCAATGTTTGAGCTGGGGGTGGGTGAACTCTCTTGTGGCCGGCGGTATATGCCCAGGGCCCCTCATGTTACAACAGTGTGTCTGACGTTGGGTGCGCACCACCACCGCCAGAGACACTTTATTGTACTATGAGGGACCCAGTGGCAGTGCCGTAGACCAAAAGCGGGCACACCCACCTCTTCAGACAAACAGCACTCTCACGGGTGCTTGCGTCAAGTGGCGATACCACGGCCCCGTGTGGGGAGTTTGGCCATTTAGGGAGGTGTAAACATGTCGTATGCTGGACAATGAGCTGCTGCAAATTACGAGATTGGTAAAGTCATTCAGAGTAGTCCACAGGCAATACCTTTTCATAGGAAAGCTAGGTGTCGGCCGGGCAAGGTGGGGCAAAAGAATTCGAAATCCAGTTGTGGTTCATTTTAATGAAGGTTAGATCATCAACATTTTGGGTGGCCAGACGAGTCCTTTTTTCGGTTAATATTGAACCTGCAGCACTGAATACTCTTTCTGATAGGACACTAGCTGCCTGGCAAGCAAGCTCCTGCAATGCATATTCTGCCAATTCTGGCCAGGTGTCTAATTTGGATGCCCAGTAATCAAATGGGAATGACGGTTGAGGTAGAACATCGATAAGTGATGAAAAATAGTTAGTAACCATACTGGACAAATGTTGTCTCCTGTCACTTTGAATTGATGCAGCAGTACCTGTCCTGTCTGCGGTCATAGCAAAATCACTCCACAACCTGGTCAGAAAACCCCTCTGTCCAACGCCACTTCGGATTTCTGCACCTCTAACACTTCTGTTCTGCTGCCCCCTGCTGCTCGTGTGAGAACGATCATGGGCGCTGTGTGCTGGGAATGCCTGAAGCAAACGGTCAACAAGAGTTGATTGTTTGGTTGCTAATATTAGTTCCAAGTTCTCATGTGGCATAATATTTTGCAATTTGCCTTAATAGCGAGGATCAAGGAGGCAGGCCAACCAGTAATCGTCATCGTTCATCATTTTAGTAATGCGTGTGTCCCTTTTGAGGATACGTAAGGCATAATCCGCTATGTGGGCCAAACTTCCAGTTGTCAAATCAGCGGTTGTGCTTGGTTGAGGGGCAGTTTCAGGCAAATCTACGTCACTTGTGTCCCTCAAAAAAACAGAACCCCTGCCTTGCCACGCCACCAATTTCCAGTGGCCCCAGAAAAGCTTCCTCATTAAAAATATACTCATCCCCATCATCCTCCTCGTCCTCCTCCTCTTCGCCCGCTACCTCGTCCTGTACACTGCCCTGACCAGACAATGGCTGACTGTCATCAAGGCTTTCCTCTTCCTCTGCTGCAGACGCCTGATTTTTTATGTGCGTCAAACTTTGCATCAGCAGACGCATTAGGGGGATGCTCATGCTTATTATGGCGTTGTCTGCACTAACCAGCCATGTGCATTCCTCAAAACACTGAAGGACTTGACACATGTCTTGTATCTTCGACCACTGCACACCTGACAACTCCATGTCTGCCATCCTACTGCCTGCCCGTGTATGTGTATCCTCCCACAAAAACATTACAGCCCGCCTCTGTTCGCACAGTCTCTGAAGCATGTGCAGTGTTGAGTTCCACCTTGTTGCAACGTCTATGATTAGGCGATGCTGGGGAAGGTTCAAAGACCGCTGATAGGTCTGCATACGGCTGGAGTGTACGGGTGAACGGCGGATATGTGAGCAAAGTCGGCGCACTTTGTGGAGCAGGTCGGATAACCCCGGATAAGTTTTCAGGAAGCACTGCACCACCAGGTTTAAGGTGTGAGCCAGGCAAGGAATGTGTTTCAGTTGGGAAAGGGAGATGGCAGCCATGAAATTCCTTCCGTTATCACTCACTACCTTGCCTGCCTCAAGATCTACTGTGCCCAGCCACGACTGCGTTTCTTTCTGCAAGAACTCGGACAGAACTTCCGCGGTGTGTCTGTTGTCGCCCAAACACTTCATAGCCAATACAGCCTGCTGACGCTTGCCAGTAGCTGCCCCATAATGGGACAACTGGTGTTCAACAGTGGCAGCTGCGGATGGAGTGATTAGGCGACTGCGATCTGTGGACGAGCTCTCGCTTCTGCAGGAGGACGAGGAGGAGGAGGAGGGGGTGCGAACGCCTACAGCCAACTGTTTCCTAGACCGTGGGCTAGGCAGAACTGTCCCGAAATTGCTGTCCCCTGTGGACCCTGCATCCACTACATTCACCCAGTGTGCCGTGATGGACACGTAACGTCCCTGGCCATGCCTACTGGTCCATGCATCTGTTGTCAGGTGCACCTTTGTACTCACAGATTGCCTGAGTGCATGGACGATGCGCTCTTTAACATGCTGGTGGAGGGCTGGGATGGCTTTTCTCGAAAAGAAGTGTCGACTGGGTAGCTCGTAGCGTGGTACAGCGTAGTCCATCAGGGCTTTGAAAGTTTCACTTTCAACTAACCGGTAGGGCATCATCTCTAACGAGATTAGTCTAGCTATGTGGGCGTTCAAACCCTGTGTACGCGCATGCGAGGATAAGTACTTCCTTTTTCTAACCAGAGTCTCATGTAGGGTGAGCTGGACTGGAGAGCTGGAGATCGTGGAACTAGCGGGTGTGCCGGTGGACATGGCAGACTGAGAGACGGTTGGAGACGGTATTGTTTCCGCCTGTGCCCTAGATGCAGTGTTTCCTACTACGAAACTGGTGATTCCCTGACCCTGACTGCTTTGGCCTGGCAAAGAAACCTGCACAGATACTGCAGGTGGTGCGGAAAATGGTGGCCTTACAGTGATGGCAGGGATGTAGCGTTGGTGAGTAGCTTCATTGGCTGAGGGTGCTACAACCTTAAGGGACGTTTGGTAGTTAGTCCAGGCTTGCAAATGCATGGTGGTTAAATGTCTATGCATGCAACTTGTATTCAGACTTTTCAGAATCTGACATCTGCTTAAGGTAGTTGAACATTTTTTACAGATGACTTTGTGCGGATCAATTGGATGTTGTTTAAAAAAATGCCAGACTGCACTCTTTCGAGCCTCGGATCCCTTTTCAGGCATTGCAGACTGAGCTTTAACCGGATGGACATGCTGTCCTCCAACAGTTTTTGGCTTTGCCACGCGTTTTGTCCCATCTACGGGCCCGGCAGATGGAACCTGTTGCGATGTTGATGCCTGCTGCGGCCCCTCCTCCTCCGCTTCTGAACTACTGCCGCCTGCACCCTGTTCCCCCAATGGCTGCCAATCGGGGTCAACAACTGGGTCATCTATAACCTCCTCTTCTAGCTCGTGCGCAACTTCGTCTGTGTCACCGTGTAAGTCGGTGGTAGAGCGTTCGTGACAGGGCAACATAGTCTCATCAGGGTCTGATTCTGGATCAGTACCCTGCGAGGGCAATGTTGTGGTCTGAGTCAAAGGACCAGCATAGTAGTCTGGCTGTGGCTGTGCATCAGTGCACTCCATGTCAGATTCAACTTGTAATGGGCATGGCCTGTTAACTGCTTCACTTTCTAAGCCAGGGACGGTATGTGTAAAGAGCTCCATGGAGTAACCCGGTTTGTCGCCTGCTGCATCCTTCTCTGTTGTTGTTTTTGTTAAGAGGACAAGGAAGCGACTTGTCCCTGACTGTGAACATCCACTAACGACGCGCTGCTTTTACATTTACCAGTTTCAAAAGAGGAGGCAAAAGAGCTAGAGGCTGAGTCAGCAAGGTAAGCCAAAACTTGCTCTTGCTGCTCCGGCTTTAAAAGCGGTTTTCCTATTCCCAGAAAAGGGAGCGTTCGAGGCCTTGTGTAGCCAGACGACGAACCTGGCTCCACAGCTCCAGACTTAGGTGCAATATTTTTTTTCCCACGACCACCTGGTGCTCCACTACCACTACCATCATTACCAGCTGACAATGAACGCCCACGGCCACAACCTCTTCCACCAGACTTCCTCATTGTTTTAAAAACGTAACCAAAGTAATGGTATTTGTTGCTGTCAAACAACTTACACGGTGAGCTATAACTTCAGTATGATTTAGATATCCCTTTACAGGTGGGTGAGACCGCAAGGAAAATCAGGCACAATGTTACACACTCTGTTTTCGGTGGCACCAAATGAGAGAGATGCCACACACGCAGGACTGTCACTCAAGCAGAAATGTCAATATTGATCTCCCCCTTTTTTTTTTTTTATTTGTTCAGGGAGAATTTAGAAACCAAATAAAAAAAAAATAGGCTTTCTATGGCCCACTATTTGAGAGAGAGAGAGATGGCACACCCAGGAGTCAGGAGTGGCACACAAGCAGAAAGGGCAAGATTAATCTCCCACTGATTTCTTTTTGATTTTTTCAGGGAGAATTTAGAAACACAATAAAAAAAAAATAGGCTTTCTATGGCCCACTATTTGAGAGAGAGAGATGGCACACCCAGGAGTCAGGAGTGGCACACAAGCAGAAAGGGCAAGATTAATCTCCCACTGATTTCTTTTTGATTTTTTCAGGGAGAATTTAGATACACAAAAAAAAAATAGGCTTTCTACGGCCCAGTGCCCACTATTTGAGAGAGAGAGAAATGGCACACCCAGGAGTCAAGACTGGCACACAAGCAGAAAGGGCAATATTAATCTCCCACTGATTTTTTTTTTATTTTTTCAGGGAGAATTTAGAAACCAAATAAAAAAAAATAGGCTTTCTATGGCCCAGTGCCCACTATTTGAGAGAGAGAGATGGCACACCCAGGAGTCAAGACTGGCACACAAGCAGAAAGGGCAATATTAATCTCCCGCTGATTTTTTTTTTTTTTCAGGGAGACTTTAGAAACAAAAAAAAATAAAATGATTTTTTCAGGAAGAATTTAGAAACCAAATAAAATTAAATGATTTTTTCAGGGAGAATTTAGAAACCAAATAAAAAAAAAATAGTCTTTCTATGGCCCACTATTTGAGAGAGAGATGGCACACACAGGAGTCAGGAGTGGCACACAAGCAGAAAGGGCAAGATTAATCTCCCACTGATTTATTTTTTATTTTTTCAGGGAGAATTTAGAAACCAAATTAAAAAAAAATAGGCTTTCTATGGCCCAGTGCCCACTATTTGAGAGAGAGAGATGGAACACCCAGGAGTCAAGACTGGCACACAAGCAGAAAGGGCAATATTAATCTCCCACTGATTTTTTTTTTCAGGGAGACTTTAGAAACAAAATAAAATAAAATGATTTTTTCTGGAAGAATTTAGAAACCAAATAAAATAAAATGATTTTTTCAGGGAGAATTTAGAAACCAAATAAAAAAAAAATAGGCTTTCTATGGCCCACTATTTGAGAGAGAGAGATGGCACACCCAGGAGTCAGGAGTGGCACACAAGCAGAAAGGGCAAGATTAATCTCCCACTGATTTCTTTTTGATTTTTTCAGGGAGAATTTAGAAACACAAAAAAAAAATAAAAAATAGGCTTTCTATGGCCCAGTGCCCACTATTTGAGAGAGAGAGATGGCACACCCAGGAGTCAAGACTGGCACACAAGCAGAAAGGGCAATATTAATCTCCCACTGATTTTTTTTTTTATTTTTTCAGGGAGAATTTAGAAACCAAATAAAAAAAATAGGCTTTCTATGGCCCAGTGTCCACTATTTGAAAGAGAGAGATGGCACACCCAGGAGTCAGGAGTGGCACACAAGCAGAAAGGGCAATATTAATCTCCCACTGATTTCTTTTTGATTTTTTCAGGGAGAATTTAGAAACACAATAAAAAAAAAAGGCTTTCTATGGCCCACTAGTTGAGAGAGAGAGATGGCACACAAGCAGAAAGGGCAATATTAATCTCCCACTGATTTTTTTTGATTTTTTTCTGGGAGTATTTAGAAACCCAATAAAAAAAAATTAATAGGCTTTCTATGGCCCACTATTTGAGAGAGAGATGGCACACTCAGGACTGGCACAGAAGCCCAAAGGCCAATATTAATCTCCCACTGTTTTTTTTTATCAGGGAGAATTTATAAACCCCACAAAAAAAAAACAGAAAAATGAAAAGGCTTTCTATGGCCTACTATGTGAGAGAGATGGCACACACAGGGATGGCACTCTAGCAGAAATGTCAATCTTAATCTCCCACAAAAAAAAAAAACAGGAACTGTCCTACAATTACTATCTCCCTGCAGTAATCTCAGCCAGGTATGGCAGGCAGCAATAAGGAGTGGACTGATGCACAAATGAAATAAAAAGTGTGGACAAACAAACAAGATAGCTGTGCAGAAAGGAAGGAACAACAGGATTTGTGCTTTGAAAAAAGCAGTTGGTTTGCACAGCGGCGTACACACAGCAATGCAGCTATCAGGGAGCCTTCTAGGGCAGCCCAATGAGCTACAGCGCTGAGGAAAAAAAAATGTAGCTTCCACTGTCCCTGCAAACAAAAGGTGGTGTTGGACAGTGGAAATCGCTACAGCACAAGCGGTTTGGTGGTTAATGGACCCTGCCTAATGCTATCCCTCCTTCTGACGAAGCGGCAGCAACCTCTCCCTAGGCTCAGATCAGCAGCAGTAAGATGGTGGTCGGCGGGAACGCCCCTTTATAGCCCCTGTGACGCCGCAGACAGCAAGCCAATCACTGCAATGCCCTTCTCTAAGATGGTGGGGACAAGGACCTATGTCATCACGCTGCCCACACTCTGCGTCCACCTTAATTGGCTGAGAAACGGCACTTTTCGCGTCATTGAAACGCGACTTTGGCGCGAAAGTCGCGTACCGCATGGCCGACCCCACACAAGGGTCGGATCGGGTTTCATGAAACCCGACTTTGCCAAAAGTCGGCGACTTTTAAAAATGAACGATCCGAATCGCAAACAGCTGAGCCGGCCAGCGTCCCAGATCCGGAAGTCACCTGGTACGGAAGTGCAGAGCAATGAACCCAGAGGAAACTTCCCAAAGCCTCTAGGTGCAGCAAGATGGCTGAATAATAGACTACGGCGCATGCGCCAAACAATGTGCCACACAGAATAGAATGACTGAGCCGCATTATATTGCGCTTGCGCAGATAGAAGCATCGAACGCGGAGGGTAAACAAGATGTAAGGCTTAACAAAATAGGAAGGCTAATTAGTAAACTATGGCGTATGCGTGAAAAGTCCCACCGCACGTCATAAGGTGGCTAGACAGCAATAAACGGCGCCTGCGCAGATCGAAGCACTGAAACCAAGAAGTCAGAGGTGTAGGGCTCATGTGCAGACCAGATGTAAAATGAAAGGGGTATATAGTTACTCCGAAAAAGGTATTAGAAATGACCCAACGCAAATATACTGGGCGTTGGGGTGATGATAATAACACATACCCAAATACCAATAAGAGGGCACCTTTAAACTTGTAATAATTCCCCAAAGGGAGAACAGTATTATAAAGGGAAGTGGTTACCATTTACATAGAACAATCAGACAGGTCGAAAGAGTAAACATAACAAATTGTCCCAGATAATATAAAGCGCTAAAGGTACCTTCACACTGAGCAACTTTACAACGAGAACGACAACGATCCGTGACGTTGCAGCGTCCTGGATAGCGATCTCGTTGTGTTTGACACGCAGCAGCGATCAGGATCCCGCTGTGACATCGCTGGTCGTAGCTAGAAGTCCAGAACTTTATTTGGTCGTCAGGTCGGCGTGATTCGTCATGTTTGACAGCAAAAGCAACGATGCCAGCAATGTTTTTACATGGAGCTAACAACCAGCGAGAACGATAAGTACGTCACTGGGTCGCTCCTGCATCGTTCTGGTGTTGCCGTGTTTGACGTCTCTACAGCGACCTAAACAGCGACGCTGCAGCGATCGGCTCGTTGTCTATATCGCTACAGCATCGCTGAGTGTGACGGTACCTTTAGTCAAGCCCATCTAGAGTTGATACCAATAAATTTGTGCAAAAAAAAAAAATGGAGCTCCATGTTGTACATCAATTACTCATGTACACCCAAAAATAGATAAAGCATAACAAATAAAAATAATAAATAAAAAATGAAAAAATAAAAAAATGTACAGAACGTATTGTAATTTTTATTATTGTTTATGTTATGAGTATTTTTTTTACTACTTGTTAATTCCACTGTTTGAATTATGCGTATCATGTCCACTCAATACAGCACTAAACAAGATGAATGTTTAAGGAAGCCTGTAACAAAAAGCCACACTTATTAAAAGCACGGCAGATCTAAAAGTAGGGCAAACTTCCAAGGAAGTATGTGGAACACCACTGCCACACTAGCCCTTCGAGATTACAATTGTTTGTAGTACCCCGTCAAAAGGAACTCTTCGTTCATGCCTTTAGGGGCCATGCATTGCAGTTTGTAGATCCACTTAGTTTCACAACGGAGTAGACAATTGACAATGTTACCACCTCTAATATTCATCTGGACCTTTTCTAATCCCATGACTTTAAAGTCCAAAAAATGAGCCGCTACTGATGAGAGAATCTTGTTTTTTTCCCAATCCTTGCGTGCCGTTGAGATGTTAGAAAGATGTTGCTGCATTCGCCTCCTCAATTCTTGTGTCGTCTGTCCAACATATATTTTCGGGCAACCGCAAAAGATGGCATATACTAGATTCCTTGTTCTACAGTTAAAGTAATCCTTGGGCCGGATCTGAAAGGATAATGTGGAAATAGAATAACCATCCTGTGTAGTCATGAATTGACAAATATTGCAGTTGCCACAGGGATATGATCCAAACGTCCTAGTTCCCCTATTTCGTCTAACACTGGGCCGTGTATAATGGCTGTGACAAAGAACATCCCTCATATTTCTGGCCCTCCTAGCCACCAAAAGGGGGGAGTGTGAAATGAGACTAGGGATCCTCTTGTCACTAAGAAGGATGTCCCAATTATCAGTTAATACGCCCCGAATCTCCAACCATTGATTGTTAAAGGTGGTAATAAGTGATAGAGGATCGGAAGACTCACATACCTTCTTTGTAAGAAAACTTTTTCTGTCCTGCTGAAGGGCATATTGGAAAGCATCGGAGATGGTTCTCTGTGGATAGCCCCTCTTTCTGAAGCGGTCAGAAAGATATCTTGCCTGTTTGCAAAACTCCATATCCGAGCTACAGTTTCTCCTGAGCTGGAGGAACTGCCCCTTCAAAATTCCTTTCTTCAAGGGATAGGATGGAAACTTTTGAAATGGAGGAGACTGTTCGTTGCTGTAGCTTTACGGACAAGACTGCATGATATTCCCATATCCTCAATGGTCAATCTTAAATCCAAAAAATCAATAGAGGAATCTGAGAAGACAGACATTAGGTTGATATTAAACACTAGATTGTGGCCCGATTCTAACGCATCGGGTATTCTAGAATATGCATGTCCCCGTAGTATATGGACAGGCCAGGCAACCTTTATGACATCATCGTCGCCATGGCAACCATTATGATATCTACGTCGATACTGTGCCCGTCGCTGAATCAGAAACGTGGGATTTCTACGTCCTTTATGACATCATCGTCGCTGTGCCCGTCGCTGATTGGTCGAGGGCTGGCGGCCTCGACCAATCAGAGATGCGGGATTTCTACGTCCTTTATGACATCATCGTCGCTCTGCCCGTCGCTGATTGGTCGAGGCCTGGTGGCCTAGACCAATCAGAGATGCAGGATTTTTACGTCGATACTGTATCCGTCGCTGATTGGTCGAGGCCTGGCGGCCTCCACCAATCAGAGACGCGGGATTTCCAGGACAGACAGACAGACAGACGGAAAAACCCTTAGACAATTATATATATAGATGTTGTTATTTAAGTCTTCAATGAACACTTTACACTCATCCAGAGTTCCAGTCCACACCAGCAGGATGTCGTCAATATAGCGTTGCCAAATATGTACTTTGGACTTAAACGCTTGATGTTTATAGACAAACAATTCCTCCCACCACCCAAGAAAAAGATTAGCATATGCAGGCGCACACCGAGCCCCCATAGCAGTACCCGACATTTGTCTGTAAAACTTCCTATCAAAAACGAAGTAATTCTTGTCTAGTACAAAAAATAGACGTTTTAGGATGAAATTATCTTAGGTGATTTATTTAAAAAATAAGTCACCGCTTGCATAACTATTTGATGTTCAATGCTGGTATATGAGGTTTCAGCGTCCAAACTGACAAGAAGGGTCTGTGCCGGAGGCCTCACAGTGTCAATACACTGTATAAGGTGGGTAGAGTCCCTAGTGAAAGATTGCAAAGAGGTTACCAACGGTTGGAGAAAATGATCGCCATAAATGCAAGGGCGTTTGAATAAACTTCCCATGCCGAAAACGATTGGCCTACCTGGTGGGTCTGTAATGGACTTATTTTTGGCAGTACGTAGAAAGTCGGTATTACAGGGATTGGAGTAGTTAAGAATTCTGCTTCCTTTTTGGAAATAAGATTTTCCCATAGGGCCCTGTTGATAAGTGCATCAATTTGATCCTTAAAAAAGGCTGTTGGGTCGGAAGGTAACAAAGTATAAACTTGTCCATTCTGAGGTTGACGTCTAACCTCTCTTGTATATTGGTTATGTGGCCATAATACAACATTCCCCCCTTATCGGCTTCACGTACCACAAATTCAGTGTTATTCTTCAATTTTTGTGGTGCTCCAATTTCATCCTTGTTGAGATAATTTTGCTTGTATGGGTCGAGTTTCAATTTGTCAATATCCTTGCAAGTTTTGTCGAAAAAAATTTGAACCGCAGGAAACAGAGAAAAAGATGGAGTCGCCTGGGAGGGGAGTCTTCTAGAGAAGCCAGCTCTAGTTTCCGAAGCTTCATTTTCACGCAAAAGATCTAAAAGGTCTTGTATTGGGTGTATGTAGGGTCTGTCCAGTGGCTAGCCCCTATTATGGGGATGTACATTACTGTGGTTGTTTTTAAATGTTTTTAAATGATATAATTTTTGGTGTTTGTGGTGTTTAATAAACTTTATTATTGCATACATTTTGGTGGTCCCGGCTATATAGCATGTCTTCTTTTTCTTTTTGTGTACTGCAATTTGTCCTGAGTATGCTCATACCCCATATGTGGGGGTAAACCACTGTTTGGGTGCATGGCAGATCTCAGAAGGGAAGGAGCGCCGTTTGACTTTTCAATGCAAAATTGGCTAGAATTGAAATGGGACGCCATGTTGCGTTTGGAGAGCCCCTGATGTGCCTAAACATTGAAAACCCCCACAAGTGACACCATTTTGGAAAGTAGACCCCCTAAACATAACTCCAAAATTCCACACCATGACTCCTTTGTCTTCTTATGGAAAAAGAGTTATGCTAGTAGCACTTTAAAGAGAACCATAAATCAGTGCGTTGATTCTAGAGTGGGCACCCAAGGACACCCACCCCTCAACCATGTATTAGGTTGTAACCAATGGCAATGGAATATATTTATAGTCATAGTGTGGATCTATATCTCCGGAACCCAGATTAAAAGTATGTGCACACATCAGGATTTCTTGCAGAAATTTCCTGAAGAAAACCGAAAATTTTCTGCAAGAAATCCGCATTTTTTTTTGCGTTTTTTTTTGCGTTTTTTTTTTAGCATTTTGCAAGCTAAATGAGCTTGCAGAATGCTAAAGTTTTCCAAGCGATCTGTAGCATCGCTTGGAAAACTGACTGACAGGTTGGTCACACTTGTCAAACATAGTGTTTGACAAGTGTGACCAACTTTTTACTATAGATGCTGCCTATGCAGCATCAATAGTAAAAGAGAGAATGTTTAAAAATAATAAAAAAAATAAAAAAAAGGTTATACTCACCTGCAAACAGCCGATCTCCTCAGCGGCGTCCGTTCCTATAGATGGTGTGTGTGTGCAGGACCTTCGATGACGTCACGGTCACGTGAGCGGTCACTCGAGAATAATAGGGATAGGAAACAAAGGGTGTTTATTAATGGCGCACACTTGGACTGGGTAGCGGTTAGCAGTGGGGTACCACAGGGGTCAGTATTGGGCCCTCTTCTTTTTAACATATTCATTAATGACCTTGTAGGGGGCACTCAGAGTAGAATTTCAATATTTGCAAATGACACTAAACTCTGCAGGGTAATCAATACAGAGGAGGACAATTTTATATTACAGGATGATTTATGTAAACTAGAAGCTCGGGCTGATATATGGCAAATGAGCTTTAATGGGGATAAATGTAAGGTCATGCACTTGGGTAGAAGTAATAAGATGTATAATTATGTGCTTAATTCTAAAACTCTGGGCAAAACCGTCAATGAAAAAGACCTGGGTGTATGGGTGAATGACAAACTCATATTCAGTGGCCAGTGTCAGGCAGCTGCTACAAAGGCAAATAAAATAATGGGATGCATTAAAAGAGGCATAGATGCTCATGAGGAGAACATAATTTTACCTCTATACAAGTCACTAGTTCGACCACACTTAGAATACTGTGCACATTTCTGGTCTCCGGTGTATAAGAAAGACATAGCTGAACTAGAGCAGGTGCAGAGAAGAGCGACCAAGGTTATTAGAGGACTGGGGGGTCTGCAATACCAAAATAGGTTATTACACTTGGGGCTATTTAGTTTGGAAAAACGAAGACTAAGGGGTGATCTTATGTTAATGTATAAATATATGAGGGGACAGTACAAAGACCTTTCTGATGATCTTTTTAATCATAGACCTGAAACCGGGACAAGGCGGCATCCTCTGCGTTTGGAGGAAAAAAGGTTTAAGCATAATAACAGATGCGGATTCTTTACTTTAAGAGCAGTGAGACTATGGAACTCTGCCATATGATGTTGTAATGAGCTACATAATTACATAGTTATTAAGGTTGAAGGAACACTATAAGTCCATCTAGTTCAACCCATAGCCTAACCTAACATGCCCTAACATGTTGATCCAGAGGAAGGCAAAAAAAACCCATGTGGCAAGAGTTACCTCCACATTGGGTAAAAAAATTCCTTCCCGACTCCACATACGGCAATCAGACTAGTTCCCTGGATCAACGCCCTATCAAGGAATCTAGTGTATATACCCTGTAACATTATACTTTTCCAGAAAGGTATCCAGTCCCCTCTTAAAGATAAGTAATGAATCACTCATTACAACATCATAGTGATTCATTACTTAAATTTAAGAGGGGACTGGATACCTTTCTGGAAAAGTATAATGTTACAGGGTATATACACTAGATTCCTTGATAGGGCGTTGATCCAGGGAACTAGTCTGATTGCCGTATGTGGAGTCGGGAAGGAATTTTTTCCCCAATGTGGAGCTTACTCTTTGCCACATGGTTTTTTTTTGCCTTCCTCTGGATCAACATGTTAGGGCATGTTAGGTTAGGCTATGGGTTGAACTAGATGGACTTATAGTCTTCCTTCAACCTTAATAACTATGTAACTATGTAACAAGACGGCGACATCATCGCAGGTCCTTCACACACCATCTATAGGAACGGAAGTGGCAGCATGCACCGCTGAGAGGCGGGAAGACTCCGGGGGCCATCGAAGGTGAGTATATCACTATTTTTTTATTTTAATTCTTTTTTTTTTTACCAATTATATGGTGCCCAGTCGTGGAGGACAGGCTCCTCTCCTCCACCCTGGGTACCAACCGCACATAATCTGCTTACTTCCCGCATGGTGTGCACAGCCCCATGCGGAAAGTAAGCAGATCAATGCATTCCTAGGTGTGCGGAATCCCCGCAATTCCGCAAATTTAATGAACATGTTGCTTTTTTTTCCGCAATGCGATTTTTTCGCGGAAAAAAATGCAAAATTTGCACAAGAAATGCGGAATACACTGTAAATAATAGGAGGCATATGTAAGTGTTTTTTTTCACGTTTTTATAGCCCCCTCCCCCCGCCAGATGTTAACTCTGGGATTGACCACTGAAATCTTTGTCTCCAAGTCCACCCACTTTTTTTTAAGTTTATTATGATATAAATCTAGTAAGCAGGTTCCGATGGAGGCATGGTTATAGAGCAGGAAATTAGGCAGGCTCAGACCTCCTTCTTGTTTAGGTCTGCTTAATAATTGGTATGATAGGCGAGGGCGCTTGCCTGACCAAACATATCTTGTGATAGCTGATTTGAGTCTGGAGAAGAAGGAAGCAGGCAGAACCATAGGGATGATCTGAAAGAAATAAAGAAGTCGTGGCAATTGATCCATTTTTATTGTATTGATCCTACAAAGCCAGGACAAGTGCAATTTATTCCATTGCTCCAGATCAAGCTCAGCTTTACGGAGGGCCATTTTATGGTTAGTTTCGTACAGCTGTGACGTCTTGGCAGTCAGAGCTATACCCAGGTGTCTGAGGGAATCAGGGCGCCATTTAAAAGGAAAGGATCGTAATTGAGAGACCAGTAAGGGGGATAAAGAGATATTTAGCATTTCCGATTTGTGTGAGTTAATTTTAAAATTGCTCAATTGGCCAAAGCGATGCAGCTCCAATAAAACATTGGGTATAGTGGTTAAAGGCGAGGTGATATACATAAGCACATCATCAGCAAATAGAGCCAACTTGTGTTCTTCTGAAGAGATCTGCACCCCTTTGATTGATATATTATTACGAATCGCATTGGCCAAGTGTTCCATGGTTAGTATGGTAATAGAGGGCACCCCTGTCTTGTACCGTTTCGAGTGTGGAGGGGGTCCGTGTTGTGAATTCTGTGGTCAAGCTCCCTCCTGTGGTCATGAGTGGTACTTCGGCTGGTTCTGTCCATGAGCTTCCTCTGGTGGATGTGAGTGGGGCTGCGGCTTCTGAGTTTCCTTCCTCAGGTGACGAGGTTAAGTCGTTAGGTGCTGCTCTATTTAACTCCACCTAGTTCTTTGTTCCTTGCCTCCAGTCAATGTTCCAGTATTGGTCTTGCTCTCTCCTGGATCGTTCTTGTGGCCTGTCTTCCCTGCATAAGCTAAGTTCTGCTTGTGTTTCTTGGTTTGCTATTTTTTCTGTCCAGCTTGCTATTTTGGTTTGTCTTGCTTGCTGGAAGCTCTGGGATGCAGAGGGAGCACCTCCGTACCGTTAGTCGGTGCGGAGGGTCTTTTTGCGCCCTCTGCGTGGTTGTTTGTAGGTTTTTGTGCTGACCGCAAAGCTATCTTTCCTATCCTCGGTCTATTCAGTAAGTTGGGCCTCGCTTTGCTAAAATCTATTTCATCTCTGTGTTTGTATTTTCATCTTTACTCACAGTCATTATATGTGGGGGGCTGCCTTTTCCTTTGGGGAATTTCTCTGAGGCAAGGTAGGCTTATTTTTCTATCTTCAGGGCTAGCTAGTTTCTTAGGCTGTGCCAAGGCGCCTAGGTCTGGTCAGGAGCGCTCCACGGCTACTTCTAGTGTGGTGTGATAGGATTAGGGATTGCGGTCAGCAGAGTTCCCACGTCTCAGAGCTCGTCCTGTGTTATTAGTAACTATCAGGTCACTTTGTGTGCTCTTAACCACCAGGTCCATTGTGTTTCTAAACCACCGGTTCATAACAGTACTGGAGGCCCAAAGTACTAATGCTTCTCAATAGAGGGAAAAGAGAAGTTCTGAGACCATTTTTTTTTCTCTGCTCTGTGTTTTGTCTTTCCTTTCCCCTAGACATTTGGGTGGTTCAGGACACAGGTGTAGTGATGGACATTATTATTATTATTATTATTATTATTTATTATTATAGCGCCATTTATTCCATGGCGCTTTACATGTGAGGAGGGGTATACATAATAAAACAAGTACAATAATCTTGAAAAATACAAGTCACAACTGGTACAGGAGGAGAGAGGACCCTGCCCGCGAGGGCTCACAATCTACAAGGGATGGGTGAGGATACAGTAGGTGAGGGTAGAGCTGGCCGTGCAGCGGTTTGGTCAATCGGTGGTTACTGCAGGTTGTAGGCTTGTCGGAAGAGGTGAGTCTTCAGGTTCTTTTTGAAGGTTTCGATGGTAGGCGAGAGTCTGATATGTTGTGGTAGAGCATTCCAGAGTAGGGGGGATGCACGAGAGAAATCTTGTATGCGATTGTGGGAAGAGGAGATAATAGGGGAGTAGAGAAGGAGATCTTGTGAGGATCGGAGGTTGCGTGCAGGAAAGTACCGGGAGACGAGGTCACAGATGTATGGAGGAGACAGGTTGTGGATGGCTTTATATGTCATGGTTAGGCTTTTGTACTGGAGTCTCTGGGTGATGGGGAGCCAGTGCAGGGATTGACAGAGGGGAGAGGCCGGGGAATAGCGGGGGGACAGGTGGATTAGTAGGGCAGCAGAGTTTAGAATAGATTGGAGGGGTGCAAGAGTGTTAGAGGGGAGGCCACAGAGCAGGAGGTTACAGTAGTCAAGGCGAGAGATGATGAGGGCATGGACTAGGGTTTTTGCAGATTCTTGGTTTAGGAATGTGCGGATCCGTGAAATATTTTTGAGTTGGAGGCGGCAGGAAGTGGAAAGGGTTTGGATATGTGGTTTAAAGGAGAGATCAGTGTCAAGGATTACCCCAAGACAGCGGGCTTGTGGGACTGGGGAGAGTGGGCAGCCGTTTACTGTAATGGATAGGTTCGTTGGGGAGATCGCGTGAGATGGGGGAAAGATGATGAATTCTGTTTTGTCCATGTTAAGTTTTAGAAATCTAGTGGAGAAGAAGGATGAAATAGCAGACAGACATTGAGGGATTCTGGTTAGTAGGGAGGTGATATCTGGTCCAGAGATGTAGATCTGTGTGTCGTCAGCATTGAGATGATACTGAAAGCCGTGAGATTCTATGAGCTGTCCCAGGCCAAAGGTGTAGATGGAGAAGAGCAGGGGTCCTAGAACTGAACCTTGCGGGACTCCGACAGATAGGGGGCGAGGTGAGGAGGTGGTGTGTGAGTGGGAGACGCTGAATGTACGGTCAGTTAGGTATGATGAGATCCAGGATAGGGCCAATTCTGTGATGCCAAGGGATGAGAGGGTCTGCAGCAGCAGGGAATGGTCCACTGTGTCAAAGGCAGAGGACAGGTCCAGGAGGAGGAGGACAGAGTAGTGTCGCTTGCTCTTGGCGGTTAATAGGTCATTGGTGACCTTAGTTAGGGCAGTTTCAGTGGAGTGGTGTGACCGGAAGCCTGATTGAAAGCGGTCGAAGAAGGAGCAGGAAGATAGATGGGAGGACAGTTCAATATGGACATGTTGTTCCAGTAGTTTTGAGGCAAAGGGGAGAAGTGATATAGGGCGATAGCTAGATACAGAGGATGGGTCAAGAGAGGGCTTTTTGAGGATAGGTGTGATTGTGGCATGTTTAAAGCTTGAGGGGAAAATGCCAGTTGTTAGTGATAGGTTAAAGAGATGGGTTAGGGTTGGGATGAAGACTGTGGTGAGGTTTGGGATGAAGTGGGATGGGAGTGGGTCAAGTGCACAGGTGGTGAGATGCGATCTTGAGAGTAGAGTGGAGAGTCCGTCTTCTGTAATGGTGGAGAAGTTGGTTTTGGAGGTGGAGGGCTGGGTAGTTGGGAGGAAGGGTTCTGGGGGTTGTTTACTAAAATTGTCTCTGATGTTCTCAATTTTCTGCTTGAAAAATGAGGCGAAGTCTTCAGCTGAGATGAGTGGGGAGGGAGGAGGTGCTGGGGGACGGAGGAGAGAGTTGAAGGTGTTGAATAACTGTTAAATAACTGTTACTAATGTTAAATAACATTAAAGGTATGTCTTCTTGTGTGGATCATCTCACTGCAAGAGTACAAAATATTCAAGACTTTGTGGTTCAGAATTCTATGTTAGAACCTAGAATTCCTATTCCTGATTTGTTTTCTGGAGATAGAGCTAAGTTTCTAAGTTTCAAAAATAATTGTAAACTGTTTCTGGCTTTGAAACCCCGCTCCTCTGGTGACCCAGTTCAACAAGTTAAGATCATTATTTCTTTATTACGTGGCGACCCTCAAGACTGGGCATTTTCCCTTGCGCCAGGAGATCCTGCATTATGTGATATTGATGCGTTTTTTCTGGCGCTCGGATTGCTTTATGATGAACCTAATTCAGTGGATCAGGCAGAGAAAAATTTGCTGGCTCTGTGTCAGGGTCAGGATGAGGTAGAGATATATTGTCAGAAGTTTAGGAAGTGGTCTGTGCTCACTCAATGGAATGAATGTGCGCTGGCAGCAATTTTCAGAAAGGGTCTCTCTGAAGCCCTTAAGGATGTCATGGTGGGATTTCCTATGCCTGCTGGTCTGAATGAGTCTATGTCTTTGGCCATTCAGATCGATCGACGCTTACGTGAGCGTAAAACTGTGCACCATTTGGCGGTATTATCTGAGCATAAACCTGAACCTGCCCTGAATTTGATGGACTTGGAGTTTGCTAGGCGCTGTGGGTTTTTCTTGGAGCCCTTGCAGTATCCTATTCCATTGAGAGGAATTGATGCTACGCCTTTGGCCAAGTATAAGCCTCAGTACTGGACCCAACTGACCATGTGCATGGCTCCTGCGCATCAGGAGGATATTCGCTTTTTGGTGTTGCATAATCTGCATGATGTGGTCGTGTTGGGGTTGCCATGGCTACAAGTCCATAACCCAGTATTGGATTGGAAATCTATGTCTGTGTCCAGCTGGGGTTGTCAGGGGGTACATGGTGATGTTCCATTTCTGTCTATTTCATCATCCACCCCTTCTGAGGTCCCAGAGTTCTTGTCGGATTACCGGGATGTATTTGATGAGCCCAAGTCCAGTGCCCTACCTCCGCATAGGGATTGCGATTGTGCTATCAATTTGATTCCTGGTAGTAAGTTTCCTAAAGGTCGACTGTTTAATTTGTCTGTGCCTGAGCACGCCGCTATGCGGAGTTACGTAAAAGAATCCTTGGAGAAGGGTCATATTCGCCCGTCGTCGTCGCCATTGGGAGCAGGGTTCTTTTTTGTGGCCAAGAAGGATGGTTCGTTGAGACCTTGTATTGATTACCGCCTTCTAAATAAAATCACAGTCAAATTTCAGTACCCCTTGCCGCTGCTGTCTGATTTGTTTGCTCGGATTAAGGGGGCTAGTTGGTTCACCAAGATAGATCTTCGTGGTGCGTATAATCTTGTGCGTATTAAACCGGGTGATGAATGGAAAACAGTATTTAATACGCCCGAGGGCCAATTTGAGTACCTGGTTATGCCTTTCGGGCTTTCTAATGCTCCATCAGTATTTCAGTCCTTTATGCATGACATCTTCCGAGAGTACCTGGATAAATTCCTGATTGTATACTTGGATGATATTTTGGTCTTCTCGGATGATTGGGAGTCTCACGTGAAGCAGGTTAGAATGGTGTTCCAGGTTCTGCGTGCGAATTCTTTGTTTGTGAAGGGGTCAAAGTGTCTCTTTGGTGTTCAGAAGGTTTCATTTTTGGGTTTCATTTTTTCCCCTTCTACTATCGAGATGGACCCTGTTAAAGTTCAGGCCATTTATGATTGGACTCAGCCGACATCTCTGAAGAGTCTGCAAAAGTTCCTGGGCTTTGCTCATTTTTATCGTCGCTTCATCAATAATTTTTCTAGTATTGCTAAACCGTTGACTGATTTAACCAAGAAGGGTGCTGATGTGGTCAATTGGTCTTCTGCTGCTGTGGAAGCTTTTCAGGAGTTGAAGCGTCGTTTTTCTTCTGCCCCTGTGTTGTGCCAGCCAGATGTTTCGCTCCCGTTCCAGGTCGAGGTTGATGCTTGTGAGATTGAAGCAGGGGCTGTTTTGTCGCAAAGAAGTTCTGATGGCTCGGTGATGAAACCATGTGCCTTCTTTTCCAGGAAGTTTTCGCCTGCTGAGCGTAATTATGATGTTGGCAATCGAGAGTTGCTGGCCATGAAGTGGGCATTCGAGGAGTGGCGTCATTGGCTTGAAGGAGCTAAGCATCGCGTGGTGGTCTTGACTGATCACAAGAACTTGACTTATCTCGAGTCTGCCAAACAGTTGAGTCCTAGACAGGCTCGTTGGTCGCTGTTTTTCTCCCGTTTTGACTTTGTGGTTTCGTACCTTCCGGGCTCTAAGAATGTGAAGGCGGATGCCCTGTCTAGGAGTTTTGTGCCCGACTCTCCGGGTTTGCCTGAGCCGGCGGGTATTCTCAAAGAGGGGGTAATTTTGTCTGCCATCTCCCCTGATTTGCGGCGGGTGCTGCAAAAATTTCAGGCTAATAGACCTGACCGTTGCCCAGCGGAGAAACTGTTTGTCTCTGATAAATGGACGAGTAGAGTTATCTCTGAGGTTCATTGTTCGGTGTTGGCTGGTCATCCTGGAATCTTTGGTACCAGAGATTTGGTGGCTAGATCCTTTTGGTGGCCGTCTCTGTCGCGTGATGTGCGTTCGTTTGTGCAGTCCTGTGGGACTTGTGCTCGGGCTAAGCCTTGCTGTTCTCGTGCCAGTGGGTTGCTTTTGCCCTTGCCAGTCCCGAAGAGGCCCTGGACACATATCTCTATGGATTTTATTTTGGATCTCCCTGTCTCTCAAAAGATGTCGGTCATTTGGGTGGTTTGTGATCGATCGCTTCTCTAAGATGGTCCATTTGGTACTCTTGTTTAAATTGCCTTCCTTCTCTGATTTGGTGCCATTGTTTTTCCAGCATGTGGTTCGTTTACATGGCATTCCGGAGAACATCGTTTCTGACAGAGGTTCCCAGTTTGTTTCGAGGTTTTGGCGAGCCTTTTGTGCTAGGATGGGCATTGATTTGTCTTTTTCCTCGGCTTTCCATCCTCAGACAAATGGCCAAACTGAACGAACCAATCAGACCTTGGAAACATATCTGAGATGTTTTGTTTCTGCTGATCAGGATGATTGAGTGTCCTTTTTGCCTTTGGCTGAGTTCGCCCTTAATAATTGGGCCAGCTCGGCTACTTTGGTTTCCCCGTTTTTCTGCAATTCTGGTTTCCATCCTCGTTTCTCTTCAGGGCAGGTTGAGTCTTCGGACTGTCCTGGTGTGGATACTGTGGTGGATAGGTTGCAGCAGATTTGGACTCATGTAGTGAACAATTTGACATTGTCCCAGGAGAAGGCTCAATGTTTTGCTAACCGCAGGCTCTGTGTGGGTCCCCGACTTCGTGTTGGGGATTTGGTTTGGTTGTCGTCTCGTTATATTCCTATGAAAGTTTCCTCTCCTAAGTTTAAGCCTCGTTTCATTGGTCCGTATAGGATTTCTGAGGTTCTTAATCCTGTGTCTTTTCGTTTGACCCTTCCAGCTTCTTTTTCCATCCATAATGTATTCCATAGGTCATTGTTGCGGAGATACGTGGCACCTGTGGTTCCATCCGTTGATCCTCCTGCCCCGGTTTTAGTTGAGGGGGAGTTGGAGTATATAGTGGAGAAGATTTTGGATTCTCGTATTTCGAGACGGAAACTCCAGTACCTGGTTAAGTGGAAGGGTTATGGTCAGGATGATAATTCCTGGGTCTTTGCCTCTGATATTCATGCTGCCGATCCTGTTTGTGCCTTTCATTTGGCTCATCCTGGTCGGCCGGGGGGCTCTGGTGAGGGTTCGGTGACCCCTCCTCAAGGGGGGGTACTGTTGTGAATTCTGTGGTCAAGCTCCCTCCTGTGGTCATGAGTGGTACTTCGGCTGGTTCTGTCCATGAGCTTCCTCTGGTGGATGTGAGTGGGGCTGCGGCTTCTGAGTTTCCTTCCTCAGTTGACGAGGTTAAGTCGTTAGGTGCTGCTCTATTTAACTCCACCTAGTTCTTTGTTCCTTGCCTCCAGTCAATGTTCCAGTATTGGTCTTGCTCTCTTCTGGATCGTTCTTGTGGCCTGTCTTCCCTGCATAAGCTAAGTTCTGCTTGTGTTTCTTGGTTTGCTATTTTTTCTGTCCAGCTTGCTATTTTGGTTTGTCTTGCTTGCTGGAAGCTCTGGGATGCAGAGGGAGCACCTCCGTACCGTTAGTCGGTGCGGAGGGTCTTTTTGCGCCCTCTGCGTGGTTGTTTGTAGGTTTTTGTGCTGACCGCAAAGCTATCTTTCCTATCCTCGGTCTATTCAGTAAGTCGGGCCTCGCTTTGCTAAAATCTATTTCATCTCTGTGTTTGTATTTTCATCTTTACTCACAGTCATTATATGTGGGGGGCTGCCTTTTCCTTTGGGGAATTTCTCTGAGGCAAGGTAGGCTTATTTTTCTATCTTCAGGGCTAGCTAGTTTCTTAGGCTGTGCCGAGGCGCCTAGGTCTGGTCAGGAGTGCTCCACGGCTACTTCTAGTGTGGTGTGATAGGATTAGGGATTGCGGTCAGCAGAGTTCCCACGTCTCAGAGCTCGTCCTGTGTTATTAGTAACTATCAGGTCACTTTGTGTGCTCTTAACCACCAGGTCCATTGTGTTTCTAAACCACCAGTTCATAACAGGTCCGACAGGGAGCCATTAACTTTGATTTGTGCAGATGGGGACTCGTAGAGGGCCATAATGCTCCTCAGCATTTTCCTCTTTAATCCAATACCCTCTAGTGTTGGATACATAAAATCCCAACCCACCCTATCGAATGCCTTTTCGGCATCAATTGATAATAAACACATAGGGTCCCCTGTTCTGTTTGCTCTGTCTATCAACGAAATGGATCTAATAGTGTTGTCCCTAGCCTCTCTTCCCGGGACGAATCCTACCTAATCTTGATTAATCAAATGAGGCAAGAGACCACTTAATCTTTTAGCGATCATTTTGGCATAGATTTTGAAATCTATGTTGATGAGTGAGATGGGACGATAACTGCTACACAGGAAGGGATCCTTATCTGATTTTGGAATAATTGTTATATGGGCGGCTAGAGCCTGTGGGGGAAACGACACCCCCCCCCCCCCCGAGGCGACAAAATTACATGCGGCCAGAAATGGAGGGCCCAAAAGGTCTGAAAATTGCTTATAAAACCCCGCTGAATAGCCGTCAGGGCCAGGACTTTTACCTGACTTCAGATCTCCAATTACTGAGGTGACCTCCTCTAACGAGAAGTCTTCCTCCAGACCCACCAGTCACTCCTCCGAGACCACGGGCAACCTATTTGATTGTAAGATTTTATTTTATCATGGAACGCGTGAGTTGGGAGATCCCCAAAGTGACCTTTTATATTATATAGGGAGTTATAGTAGTCATGAAAGCTGGACAAAATATCCCGTGTACTATGTGCTACCTTACCCTTAGCGGTTTTTATGAATGGGATGAAAGTTTGCGGACCTCTTGGGCATAGGGCCCTTGCTAAGAATTTGCCGCTCTTGTTTCCTAAGTGATAGAAATGGCTCCTAATTTTCTCTCTAAGACACCGGGACTTCTGGTCCAGAATTGTGAGTAATTTTTGTCTGGCCGTGGATAAGTCTGATAGGGTAACCGGAGAAAGATCTTGTTTATGTTGTGACTCGAGTTTAGAGATTTTAGAAGAGAGATCAGCTATTTCTGCTATGCGGATCCTCTTGAGGTGGGCACCGTGGGAGATAAGGACACCCCTCAAAACACTCTTCAGAGCCTCCCATTTTATCGCAGGAGAATTGGGGTCCAATGCATGATCCGCCACAAAATCTTCTATAGATCGTTTCACCTCTGAGGCACATAACGGATCTCGCAATAGGTTCTCGTTTAGACGCCAAGAGAATCCAGGCCTCACTGAGGTGTCCAATTTTATGGAGAAAATAAGTAGGTGCATGGTCGGACCTCAACATCGACCCCACCTCCGCCCCGAATCCAGCAGGGAATGGGATACAAAAAAATAATCGATTCTGCTGTAGATGGAATGTGCCTGTGTGGGGGTCCATTTGGATAGCAAACTGGACTGGAGATGCCACTCAGAGTTTGTCTACAAGAAGGGGAAGAGCAGACTGTATTTCCTAAGGAAACTGAGGTCTTTTAATGTGTGTAGCAAAATGTTAGAAATGTTCTACCAGTCTGTAGTGGCAAGTGCCATCTTTTTTGCAATCACATGCTGGGGTAGTAGTGTGCGGGCCTCTGATGCTAATAAGCTGAATAAGATTATTAAGAAGGCAAGTTCTGCTGTGGGCTGTAATCTGGACTCTTTTGGGGAGGTAGTGGAGAAAAGAACTCTGAAAAAGTGTATGGCAATTATGAACAATAATGCACATCCATTATATGAGCTATTCATGAGACAGAAGAGCACCTTCAGTAACCGGCTAATACTTCTGAAGTGTAAGAAGGAAAAATATAGGAAATCGTTTGTGCCAACTGCCATGGGAATGTACAACAATAACATTAGGGTTAAACCACCAAGGTGAATGTCTACTTTATTTCTCTACATTTCAGTTCACCCGTTGTGTATGTCCTATTCTAATGTATAATGTTCTTCTGTATACTCTACTGTCATGTCAACTATGTAATTCTTTTATGATTTTTATGATTTAAATTGTGCTGCTGTGATACTATAATTTCCCACGGGATCAATAAAGTGTATCGTGTCGTATCGTATCGTGAGTAGAAGCTATAGTCTCTTGTATCTGGATGGAGAGCCCTCCACACATCAACCAGGCGTAGATCACTCATCTGCTTTCTTACCTTTTTGATAGTAGACAGGGGATAAGAGGACTTACCCGATGACACGTCAACTGAGCGGTTCATTGGAAGATTGAGGTCACCTCCCAAGACAATCGGCGAGTCGCCCGCAAAATTCTCCAGGAGCTTTTTGCACGAGTAGCCGAATTTCTGCTGGTCCTGGTTTGGAAAATAGACATTCTCCAAAGTAAGCTCACGAGATCCCCAAATCAGTTTTAAGAAAATAAATCTCCCCTCTGGATCAATCATCAAGTCACGGACCTCCGGGAGGAAGGACTTGTGAAAGCCAATGGATACTCCCTTGGATTTAGCATGGGGGTTCGTACTATGAAACCATTTCGGATAGTAAAGAGATGTACAGTCAGGAGTCACCCCAGACTTAAAGTGAGTCTCCTGAAGTAATAAAATTGAGACACGTTGCTTATGGCTGGAGTATAAAATCTGTTTTCTTTTTTTCTGGAACGTTGAGCTCCTTAACACTAGGACTACTGGACTCGTGACCCCGCCTAGAACTACTGAAAGGAGTCATTTTGACTCCTTGCTTGTTTTCGTTTATTTTTAGAGTTTCATTTGTGGTTATTTATTAATAATTATATTTTTTGTAATGTATTATTATTGTGAGATCCAACAGTAATGCTTTTGATTGTTTTTTTTCTGCTTTTCTTATTTTTCTACAGAAAATAACAATAATTATAATAGACGTTTTTCAAACTTTTTTTTATTCAAGTGCACACATATAAACAACAACTGAAGAACAAAAAGCAGAGAAAATGTAGGTGGAGGAGCATAAAAATGAAAATATGGCGCAGAATTCACCTTCTAAACATTTGGTGTTTCGCATTTTAGGCATTGCCTTTGATTTATGGCAGTACATTGCCCACACAAAGACTTACCACAAGTCTTACAATTGCCGACAGATCTATTTTTCCTGCACTTTTCTTTGATCTGGCAAAATTTTGTTTGAACCATCACTTCTGAACATGTAGAAACTTGGGACGTGGAACCCTTTTTCCTATCTGTGACATAAGGACCACTCAACTCTCTCACAAGCGTTTGCAAAAATGCCTTGCGTGACATTTTTTGGTGAGTAATCTCCTTGAATATTATACATGCATTTATACCTGCAAAGTCTAAGGCATTTTCAAATGCATGAACAGGCCATCTCCTTGTGGATGTTTGTGTGGTATATTTTCGTGCCATCTGATCCACTACATCTACTCCATATTTTGTTTCATTGTAAAACTTTACCGTTTCTGGAGTTTTTTTAGCGGAATCAGATGCAACAACAACATCTGGATGGACGGAACTCAAAATGACAACATTTTTGTTGGGCTTTCCTTGATATACTGTAAGTGTAAAATTGTCTTCATTTCTAAACACTTTAGTGTTGTACAATTCCTCTTTCATGGATTTTATTTCTTTAGGCACTTCTCGCCTTATCTTATTCAGTGTTCCCACGATGGTTGTTCCTTTGCTTTTTAGCTGTTTAGCTAATTTTAATGAAGTAAAATAATTATCGGTTGTAACATTGCGACCTTTTTTCAAAAACGGGTCCAATAACTTCATTGCCACATGGTCAGCTAAACGGTCCTCAGCACGGCGTGTGTCATCTTTGCCTAGATAAGGGAAGCCATTTGCCAGATATTTGCTCTCCTTATCAACAGCTAGCCAATATTTGTGGCCATATTTATCTGGTTTGGAAGGCATGTACTGCGTGAATGGACACCTAGTTTTGCTTTGGAAAAGTTGCTCATCCACCGTTATGTATGGGCCAGGTTTGTAACACGCAATACAATTTTCAATAAACCTGTCCCACACAGTAGAAAATAGAGCAAACTTGTCCGTTTGCAGTCTCTCCGATCGAGTAGATTTCTCATCAAATCTGAGAAACCTCATAATTTCAACAAAGCGGTCCCTAGACATTGTCGCTTTGCAAAACGGTATTCCCCAGTCATTACACCAAATACTGCTAATCGAGTGACGGTTCGTGCCAGATATTCCACGAGCATAGAATATCGCAATGAATGCATCTAGCTCCTCATCAGATAGAGTAAACTGTAAATTATTGTTCCTGCATGCTTTTGCAAGCGTACAGTTCTTTATATGTGTCAATATATATGAATCAATAAACGCCATGCGCTCAAAGGACTATCGATAATGATATTTCTTCTGGCGTATCCTGTAGGGCCAGGTGCTTCTCGAAGAATATTTTGGCTGTCACGCCTACCAGGCAAGTGTTTTCCAATTTCAACAGGTTTCCATTGAATACCATCCGCTGAAACTAGTATTCCTTCAGATTCGCCTTCTCTGGTGTTTGTTGTTGCATTACCTTCGCCACCATCGTTATCTGTTGTTCTTTCATTTCTGGGACGTTTTGCTGATTTTTTCTGTCCACGACCAGGAGGATGGTCACGAGGCAACATAACTGCATGAGCCCGATCCCCAGTTGATGTGCTTGGAATATCTGGAAAAAAGTTGATGAATATTTAGAATTTTTGTTTTGTAAGGGTCCGTGCACACTGGCTGGATTAGCGGCGGAATATCCGACCGGATATTCTCACCACAATCCGGCCCGTACCTGCCCGCTCAGGTACAGAGCGGAGTTTCATACCTGAAGCTCCGCTCCGAACCCCGGGCTGGAGCCGCTGTCTGGGATGGAGCCGTGCTCGCGCGTAAGCAAGCGCTGCTCTGTCCCTGACAGCGGCTCCAGCCCGAGGTTCGGAGCGGAGCTTCAGGCATGAGCGGGCAGGTACGGCCTGTATTGCGGCAAGAATATCCAGATGGCTATTCAGCCAGAATTCTGCTAGTGTGCACAGGCCCTAACTCAGTGTGTGGAAGAACAAATAAATACACATAACTACTTACCTTCTGGATTTGTTCCTTCTGAGTCTTCAGATTCACTTGATATGTTCTGAGGAATGAAATCTTCATCACTGTCAGAATCAAATGCATGTTCCTTCAATTCGGATTCCGATTCATCCTCCGGTATGGATTGCAAAGTAGCCAGAATATCCTGATGCTTTATCAAACGTCTTCTCTCCATATTCCTCACAAATTCCATAATTCTATATAGTTCCCTGCTGAAAAATAGAAATGAAATGAAAACTAAAAGAAATAATAACTGTTCTGCCACCTTCAAAAGTAGGTGGGCTGAATCAGTTGACAGACAGCTAAACTATTTCATAACAATTCATACCTGTATGAGTCTTCAGAGCTCGTATGTCTGCGTCTGTTCTCTTTGTCTCTTCAGCTGAACTGAAAGTAAAGTTACTATCCAGAATACTGTCTCCTGCTAGGACCTTAGAAAAACACCACCCTTCATTAGCATAAGATAAGAGCCTAGAGTAAACAAGCTATTTTGTTCAGCATTACACAGTAATACAAGCAGGTAAAACACAAGGAAAATGTGAAAAGTTGACATGTAAATTGAACTACATCTATATGAACATCAGGGTAAATAAGACAGAGTGAAAAAATTATGCACAAAACTTTATAGCAACATTTAGTGACAAAAGGACCTCAAAATATAGTAGGGAGTCAAAATGACTCCCATCAGTAGTTCTTGGTAAATTTTGAAAAAAACGCGCAAATTTTTTACCAAAATTATTTATTCTCACAAAATCTTTTTTCACATCATATTTGAGGAAAAGTCACCGAGTTTCAAGCCGGAATTCTGAAAAATGTAGTCACAGAAGAGAAATAAAGAACGAAAGGAATCAAAATGACTCCATCAGTAGTTCTAGTGTTAACATTATATGAACAAAATTTGATCTCAGTCATAGTCAAGGTGTTTTTTAAGGAATTGGTAATATGGGCGCGGAAAC
This sequence comes from Ranitomeya imitator, assembly GCF_032444005.1. Classification (NCBI taxonomy): domain Eukaryota; kingdom Metazoa; phylum Chordata; class Amphibia; order Anura; family Dendrobatidae; genus Ranitomeya; species Ranitomeya imitator. The sequence goes on from NC_091290.1 coordinate 96,042,156, forward strand.
CGGGTCCCCTGGGCACTCATAAGTGAATCCAGATTTGAGAATAGGCTGGGGAATTGAGAATTGGGCAACAAAAGGGGGGGGGGGAGAAATAGAGACAAACAAATAGAGAACTAGAAAACAAAATTCAATGTGAGGTGTATGCACACCTACAGGAAGAGGTCGTGACGTGGTGGTGTGTCCCATGTCCACCAAGCACGTCTATTTGATTGAGGAAAAGCCGATGGTCAGAACCGTTCTCCACCCGCCACCCCCACGGCCCAGACACCCCAAAAACAGGTAATAAACAGTTTTAGGTCAACAAAACGGAAAAAATGGCCTAGCGCCCAACATCTAGATCTTCTTAATCCAAGTTTTAAGCTCTAACTACTTAAAGTTAACTGTTTGGAGGAAAGTTAGACCTTTTATATCATCATAAGTAAGAAACTGGAGTGTCTACAGAGATGACAACCAACCGTACAATTAAGCACGGGCAAACCAAGTACACATCGGACCTAAAGTCCGGGTATCCTGTTGGAACACAAATATGTCTGACGAAAAACTTCGAATAAGATGAGGAACATGGGTGCCCCCTCAGGTTTGATAGAGAGCTGAGACATGGTTTTTAGGTTGCTTGGAGTGAGGGGATTTCAACCATCTGGGTGGGATATCCGGAAGCTGAAGGGGCCTTGGCCAGTCCGGAAGCTCAGTCAGCGGTAGTTCGAAAGTTCCCAGGAAGGTTCCCAGGAAGTTCCCAGGGTACTGGTCGAAACGTTGCGTCTTCATGGATTAATAAAGATTTATTTGATACTACGACACCCGGTTGGAGCGCTGTTCATCCTCTTTTGGACTATTCGGAATATCCAGGTTGGTTCCCTGGACTAGGAACGAGCGCCCTTTTGAGCGAGTGCTGTCAGCCTTACCCCTAGTCTCTGGGTTTTGAGTCTGATTGCGGTTTGGGTCCAAGGGATCTATGGATCCGGTCAAATTCTATGGAACTTGCACCTTTGTCGTTTAAGATCTCAAGGAACAGTTTTTGGACTGTACTGTCTAGTTCAGTTGGGCTAATAGACTCAGGGAGGCCGTGTATTCTAATGTTATTGCGTCTGTTGCGGTTCTCTAAGTCCTCTAACCCTGTAGCCATGTCCTCCAGTCTCATAGTATGATTTACTAGAACCTCTCTGTGGGCTTGAAGTTCCTGTAAGATAATTTCCTGAGATTTCTCAACGTCTTCCACTCTAGAAGTAAATTCTGATTTTAGGACCTGCAGTTCCTTCTTGTAAGAATTTTCAATTCTGCAGGCAAATGTCTAAATCTTTCTTGGTAGGAAGAGTTCTGATAAATTTACTGAGGTCCTGGATAGTCAGATCATCTGGGAATTCAGAGTTATCGTCCCCCTCATATGTAGCTCTATCAGGGGAGCTGTGAGAGGCTAGGGAGTCCTGTGAGGAGGAACAATCCCCAGGGATCTTGGAAGAGGACTGGGATCTGGTGTTCCTCTGCTGATATTTTGTGGTAATGAAGCGATCCATGTCTTCTGAGTGAGCTAAAGGATCTAGAGATTGTTCAGCACGCTTTTTGGTTCTGCCCATAGATATCAGCGGGTTATGGCTGGTCACATCTGGCCACGGGGGGACTCACACGGAGCCAGGACAGCTACATCACGCAGCCTGAACCCCCATCAGCATACTCCTTTCCTCCAGTATGACCTCCTCCCTATATGAAGAGGTGGCCTAGGGACCTTCAATTGGCAGATTGCGCGCTGCAGCGCTGTCCTAAGGGGTGAGCTGGGTCTCAGGCTGTGTCTTTGCCTCCCAGCAAGATGGCGGCATGTGGCGCCAAAAGAGAGACCAGGGAGAGGGAGAGCTTGTATGGCGCCTCCAGGGTCCTGCTGGAGCCGTAACTGGATGCCCCACCTCGGGTACTGAACTGGCAGGTGAGTGGCCACCGAGGGGGTGAAGCGGGGCCTTACCGCTGGTGACCGGAGCCGCAGTCCGCCTTCCCTGTAGTGCGGTGTTCCGGGGTTAAGATGGCCGCCGCGTCTTCTGGGGGCTACTGTCCACGTGCTCTATTGGCTCCCCCACTCACTGGATCTTCTCGGAGCTGCGCCGCAATCCCGGGCGTGCTGCTTCGTGCCGGCACTCTCACCGCTGCTCCTCTGCCACCGGAGCAGCGCGCCTCCACCTCCGGGCTCCAGCCGACAAGCGGTGATGGCGGCTCGCAGTGGGAGCGTTCCGGCTCCCGTCGGTACCGGGCACCGGCAGGTATGTCGGCCCAGATGCGTGTGGGATATTGTGGTTCTCTTAGTCCGGGGTCCTCTGGGTGAAAAGGTAGATTTCCACCCTATATTCTGAAAGGGACCATAAATACATTTTTTTTATTTTTTTAGTTTTCCCTAACTAAGGGGGGTTTGATTTACTTTTATAGCAGGTTTTTAGCGGATTTTAATGACTGGCAGCCGTCACACACACTAAAAGACGCTTTTTATCGCAAAAAATATTTCTTTGTGTTACCACATTTTGAAAGCTATAATTTTTCCATATTTTGGTCCACAGAGTCATAGTAACATAGTAACATAGTTAGTAAGGCCGAAAAAAGACATTTGTCCATCCAGTTCAGCCTATATTCCATTATAATAAATACCCAGATCTACGTCCTTCTACAGAACCTAATAATTGTATGATACAATATTGTTCTGCTCCAGGAAGACATCCAGGCCTTGTTTTTTGCGGGACAAGTTGACGTTTTTATTGGTAACTTTTTCGGGCACGTGACATTTTTCGATCGCTTTTTATTCCGATTTTTGTGAGGCAGTATGACCAAAAACCAGCTATTCATTAATTTCTTTTTTTTGGGGGGCGGGGGGCGTTTATACCGTTCCACTTTTGGTAAAATGGATAAAGCAATTTTATTCTTCGGGTCAGTATAATTACAGCGATACCTCATTTATATTTTTTTATGTTTTGGCGCTTTTATACGATAAAAACTATTTTATAGAAAAAAGAATTATTTTTGCATCGCTTTATTCTGAGGACTATAACTTTTTTATTTTTTCCCTGATGATGCTGTATGGTGGCTCGTTTTTTGCGGGACAAGATGACGTTTTCAGCGGTACAATGGTTATTTATATCTGTGTTTTTGATCGCGTGCTATTCCACTTTATGGGCGGCGGTATGATAATAAAGCGTTGTTTTTTGCCTCTTTTTTTTACGGTGTTCACTGAAGGGGTTAACTAGTGGGACAGTTTTATAGGTCGGGACGCGGCGATACTAAATATGTGTACTTTTATTGTTTTTTTTATTTAGATAAAGGAATGTATTTATGGGAACAATATATTTTTTTTTCTTTATTTAGGATTTTTTTTTTTTTACACATCTAAATTTTTTTTTATTACTTTATAATATTGCCCCGGGAAGGGGCATCATGTTATACGGTCAGATCGCTGATCTGACACTTTGCAATGCAGTATGTCAGATCAGCGATCTGATGTGCACTGCTCCTGGCTTACCAGCGCCTGCTCAGAGCAGGCACTTGGTAAGCCACCTCCCTGAAGGACCCGAATGCAGCCCCGCTGCCATTTTGGACGGGGCCTGCAGGGAGGAGAGGCACGGTACAAGGTGAGCACATCGCCTAGAACCGAGGGTCTCAGGGAAGCCGGCAGGGAGCCCCCTCCCTGCGCGATGCTTCCCTATGCCCCCAGAACGCTGCGTTCATGTTTGATCGCAATGTGTCGGGGGCGGTCCTTGACCACTACTGGCACATAGTGCCGGATGTCAGCTGCGATAGCTGACACCGGGCCGCGATCGGCCGCGCTCCCCCCGTGAGCGCGGCCTATTGCTATGACGTACTATCCCGTCCCTGGGAATTAAGTACCAGGTCACCTTGACGGGATAGTACGTCATATGGGATTACGGGGTTAATAGTGCTCTGTGTCTGTAATTTTACGCATTCTGGCTGATAACCGGATCATGCAGCAATACATGAACACCCTATTCTTACACAAAGGCTGGTCCGAACAACTAAAGTAATTGACACCATCCACCTCTCGTGTCTCCCCTTTTCCTCATAGATTGTAAGCTTGCGAGCAGGGCCCTCATTCCTCTTAGTATATGTTGATCTGTGTGTTTTTTGTTATGCTTAATGTCTATTGTCTGTACAAGTCCCCTCTAAAATGTAAAGTGCTGCGGAATATGTTGGCGCTATATACATAAAATTATTATTATTATAAAAACATAATGGTTTTAAGGTATTACATGATGAGCCAACACATGGTACACTTAGGTAAAGAATATAATAATAAAGATTTTTTTATTGCATCATATAAACAGTAAATTCTCCTCATCAAGTTTACATACCCCAGCAGAATTTTTGCTTTCTTGGCCTTTTTTTCAGAGACTATGAATGATAGCACCAAAACTTTTCCAGTCATGGTTATTCATATCGGAGGAGAGAGAGATTAAATGGGAAATAAGACTTTTTTTTTTTTGGCGGTCGCTGTTATTCCATGAATTTTTTTTTTTACACTGAGTGTTTTTGGTTTTACTATGCTCTTTTGTGTCTTCAAGTTTCTTGGTGGTGTGTGAACATGTTCCTACAGTCTTGTTCACTGTGCAAGTAGCCCATGTGTTCCTGTTTCCATAATTGTTCTCTTGTGTCTACAAGACTAGGGAGTTACCCACCACTCCTTGTGGGCTAACTGAACAAAAGCTGTTCCACTCAGCATGTCCACATGGACATTTCCTCTCTGAACCCTGTTCACACAGGTAATATACAGATATACAGATGATCAGGTTTTTAAATACATCAGATAGGGATGGCATACATCAGTTAGGACTCCTCTATATGGGTATACCTTGACGTTTGGTGGAGCAGCTTAGTATACATTTTTTGCAAAAAAAGTATCAACCAAATACCTTGTTTTTTACATCTTTTTACTAGCACTTGCGAATTACTGTGATTTTTTTGAAACTGAGTGTTTTTCGCTTTACTATGCTCTTTTGTGTCTTCAAGTTTCTTTGTGGTGTGTGAACATGTTCCTACAGACTTGTTCACTGTGAAAGTAGCCCATGTATTCCTGTATATGGGCTGTGTATATGTGTGTGCATTGTCCTCCACTGTATACAGTTAGTTATACTTTCCTGAGTCTTGTCTTCTGCTGTACATGGGCTGTGTATACTGTACCTGGCATTCTTCCCCACTGTATGCAGTTACTTACTTTCCTGAGTCTTGTCTTCTGCTGTACATGGGCTGTGTATACTGTACCTGGCATTCTTCCCCACTGTATACAGTTACTTACTTTCCTGAGTCTTGTCTTCTGCTGTACATGGGCTGTGTATACTGTACCTGGCATTGTCCTCCACTGTATACAATTACTTATATATTCCTGAGTCTTGTCTTCTGCTGTACATGGGCTGTGTATACTGTACCTGGCATTGTCCTCCACTGTATACAATTACTTATATATTCCTGAGTCTTGCCTTCTGCTGTATACACTGTATCGGGCATTGTCCTCCACTGTATACAATTACTTATACATTCCTGAGTCTTGCCTTCTGCTGTATACAGGCTGTGTATACTGTATCGGGCATTGTCCTCCACTGTATATAATTTCTTATATATTCCTGAGTCTTGCCTTCTGCTGTATATGGGCTGTGTATACTGTATCGGGCATTGTCCTCCACTGTATACAATTACTTATATATTCCTGAGTCTTGCCTTCTGCTGTATATGGGCTGTGTATACTGTACCGGGCATGGTCCTCCACTGTATACAGTTACTTATACTTTCCTGAGACTTGCATTCTGCTGTATATGGGCTGTGTATACTGTACCGGGCATGGTCCTCCACTGTATACAGCTACTTATACTTTCCTGAGTCTTGTCTTCTGCTGTATATGGGCTGTGTATACTGTACCTGGCATTGTCCTCCACTGTATACAGCTACTTATACTTTCCTGAGTCTTGCATTCTGCTGTATATGGGCTGTGTATACTGTATCCAACCACACTAAAGGCAGCCGTGGATTGTGCCTAACGCTCCCTATGCAACTCGGCACGGCCTGAGAAACTAGCTAGCCTGAAGATAGAAAATAAGCCTACCTTGCCTCAGAGAAATACCCCAAAGGAAAAGGCAACCCCCACATATAATGACTGTGAGTTAAGATGAAAAGACAAACGTAGAGATGAAATAGATTTAGCAAAGTGAGGCCCAACTTTCTGAACAGAGCGAGGATAGGAAAGGTAACTTTGCGGTCAACACAAAACCCTACAAAAACCACGCAAAGGGGGCAAAAAGACCCTCCGTACCGAACTATCGGCACGGAGGTACACCCTCTGCGTCCCAGAGCTTCCAGCAAGCAGAAAAAAACAAATTGACAAGCTGGACAGAAAAAAACAGCAAACAAATAGTAAAGAGGAACTTAGCTATGCAGAGCAGCAGGCCACAGGAACGATCCAGGAGGAAACAGGTCCAATACTAGAACATTGACTGGAGGCCAGGATCAAAGCACTAAGTGGAGTTAAATAGAGCAGCACCTAACGACTTCACCACATCACCTGAGGAAGGAAACTCAGAAGCCGCAGTACCACTTTCCTCCACCAACGGAAGCTCACAGAAAGAACCAGCCGAAGTACCACTTGTGACCACAGGAGGGAGCTCTGCCACAGAATTCACAACAGTACCCCCCCCTTGAGGAGGGGTCACCGAACCCTCACCAGAGCTCCCAGGACGACCAGGATGAGCCATATGAAAGGCACGAACAAGATCGGGAGCATGGACATCAGAGGTAAAGACCCAGGAATTATCTTCCTGAGCATAACCCTTCCACTTAACCAGATACTGGAGTTTCCGCCTTGAAACACGAGAATCCAAAATCTTCTCCACAATATACTCCAATTCCCCCTCCACCAAAACCGGGGCAGGAGGATCAACAGATGGAACCATAGGTGCCACGTATCTCCGCAACAATGACCTATGGAATACGTTATGTATGGAAAAAGAATCTGGAAGGGTCAGACGAAAAGACACAGGATTAAGAACCTCAGAAATCCTATACGGACCAATAAAACGAGGTTTAAACTTAGGAGAGGAAACCTTCATAGGAATATGACGAGAAGATAACCAAACCAAGTCCCCAACCCGAAGTCGGGGACCCACACAGCGTCTGCGATTAGCGAAACGTTGAGCCTTCTCCTGAGACAAAGTCAAATTGTCCACTACATGAGTCCAAATCTGCTGCAACCTGTCCACCACAGTATCCACACCAGGACAGTCCGAAGACTCAACCTGCCCTGAAGAGAAACGAGGATGGAACCCAGAGTTGCAGAAAAACGGTGAAACCAAGGTAGCCGAGCTGGCCCGATTATTAAAGGCGAACTCAGCCAAAGGCAAAAAGGACACCCAGTCATCCTGATCAGCAGAAACAAAGCATCTCAGATATGTTTCCAAGGTCTGATTGGTTCGTTCGGTCTGGCCATTAGTCTGAGGATGGAAAGCCGAGGAAAAAGACAAGTCAATGCCCATCCTACCACAAAAGGCTCGCCAAAACCTCGAAACAAACTGGGAACCTCTGTCAGAAACGATATTCTCTGGAATGCCATGTAAACGAACCACATGCTGGAAATACAATGGCACCAAATCAGAGGAGGAAGGCAATTTAGACAAAGGTACCAAATGGACCATCTTACAGAAGCGATCACAGACCACCCAAATGACTGACATCTTTTGAGAGACGGGAAGATCTGAAATAAAATCCATAGAGATATGTGTCCAAGGCCTCTTCGGGACCGGCAAGGGCAAAAGCAACCCACTGGCACGAGAACAGCAGGGCTTAGCCCGAGCACAAATCCCACAGGACTGCACAAAAGTACGCACATCCCGCGACAGAGATGGCCACCAAAAGGATCTAGCCACTAACTCTCTGGTACCAAAGATTCCAGGATAACCAGCCAACACCGAACAATGAACCTCAGAGATAACTTTATTCGTCCACCTATCAGGGACAAACAGTTTCTCCGCTGGGCAACGATCAGGTTTATTAGCCTGAAATTTTTGCAGCACCCGCCGCAAATCAGGGGAGATGGCAGACACAATTACTCCCTCTTTGAGGATACCCACTGGCTCAGATACACCCGGAGAGTCGGGCACAAAACTCCTAGACAGAGCATCCGCCTTCACATTTTTAGAGCCCGGAAGGTATGAAATCACAAAGTCAAAACGGGCAAAAAACAACGACCAACGAGCTTGTCTAGGATTCAACCGCTTGGCGGACTCGAGATAAGTCAAGTTCTTATGATCAGTCAAGACCACCACACGATGCTTAGCTCCTTCAAGCCAATGACGCCACTCCTCGAATGCCCACTTCATGGCCAGCAACTCTCGATTGCCCACATCATAATTTCGCTCAGCAGGCGAAAACTTCCTGGAAAAGAAGGCGCATGGTTTCATCACCGAGCAATCAGAACCTCTCTGCGACAAAACAGCCCCTGCTCCAATCTCACAAGCATCAACCTCGACCTGGAACGGAAGCGAAACATCTGGTTGACACAACACAGGGGCAGAAGAAAAATGACGCTTCAACTCTTGAAAAGCTTCCACCGCAGCAGAAGACCAATTGACCAAATCAGCACCTTTCTTGGTCAAATCGGTCAATGGTTTAGCAATACTAGAAAAATTGCAGATGAAGCGACGATAAAAATTAGCAAAGCCCAGGAACTTTTGCAGACTTTTCAGAGATGTCGGCTGAGTCCAATTATGGATGGCTTGGACCTTAACAGGGTCCATCTCGATAGTAGAAGGGGAAAAGATGAACCCCAAAAATGAAACCTTCTGAACACCAAAGAGACACTTTGATCCCTTCACAAACAAAGAATTAGCATGCAGGACCTGAAACACCGTTCTGACCTGCTTCACATGAGACTCCCAATCATCCGAGAAGATCAAAATGTCATCTAAGTACACAATCAGGAATTTATCCAGGTACCCTCGGAAGATGTCATGCATAAAGGACTGAAACACTGATGGAGCATTGGCAAGTCCGAATGGCATTACTAGATACTCAAAATGGCCCTCGGGCGTATTAAATGCAGTTTTCCACTCATCGCCTCGCTTAATACGCACAAGATTATACGCACCACGAAGATCTGTCTTGGTGAACCAACTAGCCCCCTTAATCCGAGCAAACAAATCAGATAACAATGGCAAGGGGTACTGAAATTTAACCGTGATCTTATTTAGAAGGCGGTAATCTATACAAGGTCTCAGTGAACCATCCTTCTTGGCTACAAAAAAGATCCCTGCTCCTAATGGCGACGATGACGGGCGAATATGCCCCTTCTCCAAAGACTCCTTCACATAACTCCGCATAGCGGCGTGCTCAGGCACAGATAAATTAAACAGTCGACCCTTTGGGAATTTACTACCAGGAATCAAATCGATAGCACAATCACAATCCCTATGCGGAGGTAGGGTATCGGACTTGGGCTCATCAAATAAATCCCGGTAATCAGACAAGAACTCAGGAACCTCAGAAGGGGTGGATGACGAAATAGTCAGAAATGGGACATCACCATGTACCCCCTGACAACCCCAGCTGGACACAGACATGGATTTCCAATCTAATACTGGATTATGGACTTGTAGCCATGGCAACCCCAACACGACCACATCATGCAGATTATGCAACACCAGAAAGCGAATAACCTCCTGATGTGCAGGAGCCATGCACATGGTCAGCTGGGTCCAGTACTGAGGCTTATTCTTGGCCAAAGGCGTAGCATCAATTCCTCTCAATGGAATAGGACACTGCAAGGGCTCCAAGAAAAACCCACAACGCCTAGCATACTCCAAGTCCATCAAATTCAGAGCAGCGCCTGAGTCCACAAATGCCATGACAGAATACGATGACAAAGAGCAGATCAAGGTAACAGACAGAAGAAATTTTGACTGTACCGTACCAATGGTGGCAGACCTAGCGAACCGCTTAGTGCGCTTAGGACAATCAGAGATAGCATGAGTAGAATCACCACAGTAGAAACACAGCCCATTCAGACGTCTGTGTTCTTGCCGTTCAACTCTGGTCAAAGTCCTATCGCACTGCATAGGCTCAGGTTTAAGCTCAGGTAATACCGCCAAATGGTGCACAGATTTACGCTCGCGCAAGCGTCGACCGATCTGAATGGCCAAAGACATAGACTCATTCAGACCAGCAGGCATAGGAAATCCCACCATGACATCCTTAAGGGCTTCAGAAAGACCTTTTCTGAAAATAGCTGCGAGCGCACCTTCATTCCACTGAGTGAGTACGGACCACTTTCTAAATTTCTGACAATATACCTCTATTTCATCTTGACCCTGACACAGAGCCAGCAAATTCTTCTCTGCCTGATCCACAGAATTAGGCTCATCGTACAGCAATCCGAGCGCCAGGAAAAATGCATCGATATTACTTAATGCAGGATCTCCTGACGCAAGAGAAAATGCCCAGTCCTCAGGGTCGCCACGCAAAAAAGAAATAACGATCCTAACTTGTTGAACTGGGTCACCAGAGGAGCGAGGTTTCAAAGCCAGAAATAGTTTACAATTATTTTTGAAACTCAGAAATTTAGTTCTATCTCCAAAAAACAAATCAGGAATAGGAATTCTCGGTTCTAACATAGAATTCTGAACCACAAAGTCTTGAATACTTTGTACTCTTGCCGTGAGCTGATCCACACATGAAGACAGACCTTTAATGTCCATTGCTACACCTGTGTCCTGAACCACCCAAATGTCTAGGGAAAAAAAAAGGCAAAACACAGTGCAAAGAAAAAAAAAATGGTCTCAGAACTTCTTTTTTCCCTCTATTGGGAATCATTAGTACTTTTGGCCTCCAGTACTGTTATGAAAGGTAATTCAGTACCACAATGGACATAGAGGTCAGCGCACATAAAGTGACCTGGCAATAACCCAAAAAACAAGAACGAGCTCTGAGACATGGGAACTCTGTTGACCGCAATCCCTAATCCTCTCCAACCACACTAAAGACAGCCGTGGATTGCGCCTAACGCTCCCTATGCAACTCGGCACGGCCTGAGAAACTAGCTAGCCTGAAGATAGAAAATAAGCCTACCTTGCCTCAGAGAAATACCCCAAAGGAAAAGGCAGCCCCCACATATAATGACGGTGAGTTAAGATGAAAAGACAAACGTAGAGATGAAATAGATTTAGCAAAGTGAGGCCCAACTTTCTGAACAGAGCGAGGATAGGAAAGGTAACTTTGCGGTCAACACAAAACCCTACAAAAACCACGCAAAGGGGGCAAAAAGACCCTCCGTACCGAACTAACGGCACGGAGGTACACCCTCTGCGTCCCAGAGCTTCCAGCAAGCAGAAAAAAAACAAATTGACAAGCTGGACAGAAAAAAACAGCAAACAAATGGCAAAGAGGAACTTAGCTATGCAGAGCAGCAGGCCACAGGAACGATCCAGGAGGAAACAGGTCCAATACTAGAACATTGACTGGAGGCCAGGATCAAAGCACTAGGTGGAGTTAAATAGAGCAGCACCTAACGACTTCACCACATCACCTGAGGAAGGAAACTCAGAAGCCGCAGTACCACTTTCCTCCACCAACGGAAGCTCACAGAGAGAACCAGCCGAAGTACCACTTGTGACCACAGGAGGGAGCTCTGCCACAGAATTCACAACAGAGGATATTCGCTTTTTGGTGTTGCATAATCTGCATGATGTGGTCGTTTTGGGGTTGCCATGGCTACAGGTTCATAATCCAGTATTGGACTGGAAATCTATGTCTGTGTCCAGCTGGGGTTGCCAGGGGGTACATGGTGATGTTCCATTTTTGTCAATTTCGTCTTCCACTCCTTCTGAAGTTCCAGAGTTTTTTTCGGATTATCTGGATGTATTTGATGAGCCCAAAGCCAGTGCCCTACCTCCTCATAGGGATTGCGATTGTGCAATTAATTTGATTCCTGGTAGTAAGTTTCCTAAGGGCCGATTGTTCAATTTATCTGTGCCAGAGCACGCCGCTATGCGGAGTTATATCAAGGAATCCTTGGAGAAAGGCCATATTCGCCCGTCGTCATCACCATTAGGAGCAGGGTTCTTTTTTGTGGCCAAGAAGGATGGTTCTTTGAGACCTTGTATTGATTACCGCCTTCTTAATAAAATTACAGTCAAATTTCAGTATCCTTTGCCGTTGCTGTCTGATTTGTTTGCTCGTATTAAAGGGGCTAGTTGGTTCACCAAGATAGATCTTCGAGGGGCGTATAATCTTGTGCGTATTAAACAGGGCGATGAAAGGAAAACAGCAATTAATACGCCCGAGGGCCATTTTGAGTACCTGGTTATGCCATTCGGGCTTTCCAATGCTCCATCAGTGTTTTAGTCCTTTATGCATGACATCTTCCGAGAGTACCTGGATAAATTCCTGACTGTGTATTTGGATGATATTTTGGTTTTTTTGGATGATTGGGAGTCTCATGTGAAGCAGGTCAGAATGGTGTTCCAGGTCCTTCGTGCAAATTCCTTGTTTGTGAAGGGGTCAAAGTGTCTCTTTGGAGTTCAGGTGGTTTCATTTTTGGGGTTCATTTTTTCCCCTTCTACTATCGAGATGGACCCTGTTAAAGTCCAGGCCATTTACGATTGGACTCAGCCGACATCTGTGAAGAGCCTGCAAAAGTTCCTGGGCTTTGCTAATTTTTATCGGCGCTTCATCGCTAATTTTTCTTGTGTTGCTAAACCGTTGACTGATTTGACCAAGAAGGGTGCTGATGTGGTCAATTGGTCTTCTGCAGCTGTAGAGGCTTTTCAGGAGTTGAAGCGTCGTTTTTCTTCTGCCCCTGTGTTGTGCCAGCCAGATGTTTCGCTCCCGTTTCAGGTTGAGGTTGATGCTTCTGAGATTGGAGCAGGGGCTGTTTTGTCGCAAAGAAGTTCTGATGGCTCGGTGATGAAGCCATGTGCTTTCTTTTCTAGAAAGTTTTCGCCTGCTGAGCGCAATTATGATGTTGGTAATCGAGAGTTGTTGGCCATGAAGTGGGCACTCGAGGAGTGGCGTCATTGGCTTGAAGGAGCCAAGCATCGCGTGGTGGTCTTGACAGATCACAAGAATTTGACTTATCTTGAGTCTGCCAAACGGTTGAATCCGAGACAGGCTCGATGGTCGTAATTTTTCTCCCGTTTTGATTTTGTGGTTTTGTACCTTCCGGGCTCTAAGAATGTGCAGGCTGATGCCCTGTCAAGGAGTTTTGTGCCTGACTCTCCGGGTGTTCCTGAGCCGGCGGGTATTCTGAAAGAGGGGGTAATTTTGTCTGCCATCTCCCCTGATTTGCGGCGGGTGCTGTAAAAACTTCAGGCTGATAGACCTGACCGTTGCCCAGCCGAGAAACTGTTTGTCCCTGATAGATGGACTAGTAGAGTTATCTCTGAGATTCATTGTTCAGTGTTGGCTGGGCATCCTGGAATCTTTGGTACCAGAGATTTGGTGGCTGGCTAGATCCTTTTGGTGGCCGTCTTTGTCATGGGATGTGCGTTCTTTTGTGCAGTCCTGTGGGACTTGTGCTCGGGCTAAGCCCTGCTGTTCTCATGCCAGTGGGTTGCTTTTGCCCTTGCCGGTCCCGAAGAGGCCCTGGACGCATATTTCTATGGATTTTATTTCGGATCTCCCCGTCTCTCAAAAGATGTCGGTCATTTGGGTGGTTTGTGATCGCTTTTCTAAGATGGTCCATTTGGTACCCTTGTCTAAATTGCCTTCCTCCTCTGATTTGGTGCCATTATTTTTCCAGCATGTGGTTCGTTTACATGGTATCCCGTAGAACATCGTTTCGGACAGAGGTTCCCAGTTTGTTTCGAGGTTTTGGCGATCCTTTTGTGCTAGGATGGGCATTGATTTGTCTTTTTCCTCGGCTTTCCATCCTCAGACAAATGGCCAAACCGAACGAACTAATCAGACTTTGGAAACATATCTGAGATGCTTTGTTTCTGCCGATCAGGATGATTGGGTGTCCTTTTTGCCGTTGGCTGAGTTCGTCCTTAATAATCGGGCCAGCTCGGCTACTTTGGTTTCGCCGTTTTTCTGCAATTCTGGTTTCCATCCTCGTTTCTCTTCAGGGCAGGTTGAGTCTTCGGACTGTCCTGGTGTAGATACTGTGGTGGATAGGTTGCAGCAGATTTGGACTCATGTGGTGGACAATTTGACATTGTCCCAGGAGAAGGCTCAACGTTTCGCTAACCGCCGGCGCTGTGTGGGTCCCCGACTTCGTGTTGGGGATTTGGTTTGGTTGTCGTCTCGTTATGTTCCTATGAAGGTTTCCTCTCCTAAGTTTAAGCCTCGTTTCATTGGTCCGTATAAGATTTCTGAGGTTATCAATCCTGTGTCATTTCGTTTGGCCCTTCCAGCTTCTTTTGCCATCCATAATGTGTTCCATAGGTCGTTATTGCGGAGATACGTGGCGCCTGTGGTTCCATCTGTTGATCCTGCCCCGGTGTTGGTTGAGGGGGAGTTGGAGTATGTGGTGGAGAAGATTTTGGATTCTCGTATTTCGAGACGGAAACTCCAGTACCTGGTCAAGTGGAAAGGTTGTGGTCAGGAAGATAATTCCTGGGTTTTTGCCTCTGATGTTCATGCTGCCGATCTGGTTCGTGCCTTTCATTTGGCTCATCCTGTTCGGCCTGGGGGCTCTGGTAAGGGTTCAGTGACCCCTCCTCAAGGGGGGGGTACTGTTGTGAATTCTGTTGTCAGGCTCCCTCCTGTGGTCATGAATGGTACTTCGGCTGGTTCTCTCCATGGACTTCCTCTGGTGGCTGTGGGTGTTTCTGAGTTTCCTTCCACAGGTGACGAGGCTAAGTCATTAGTGTGCTGCTCTATTTAACTCCACTTAGATCTTTGCCCCATGCCAGCTGTCAATGTTCCAGTATTGGTCTTGTTCACTCCTGGATCGTTCTTGTGACCTGTCTTCCCAGCAGAAGCTAAGTTCCTGCTTGTTTTTTTCCCTCTTGTTTGCTGTTTTTCTGTCCAGCTTGCTATTATGATTTTTGTCTTGCTTGCTGGAAGCTCTGGGACGCAGAGGGAGCGCCTCCGCACCGTGAGTCGGTGCGGAGGGTCTTTTTGCGCCCTCTGCGTGGTCTTTTGTAGTTTTTTGTGCTGACCGCAAAGTTGCCTTTCCTATCCTCAGTCTGTTCAGTAAGTCGGGCCTCACTTTGCTAAATCTATTTCATCTCTGTGTTTGTAATTTTCATCTTTACTCACAGTCATTTTATGTGGGGGGCTGCCTTTTCCTTTGGGGAATTTCTCTGAGGCAAGGTAGGCTTTATTTTTCTATCTTCAGGGCTAGCTAGTTTCTTAGGCTGTGACGAGTTGCATAGGGAGCGTTAGGAGCAATCCACGGCTATTTCTAGTGTGTGTGATAGGATTACGGATTGCGGTCAGCAGAGTTCCCACGTCTCAGAGCTCGTCCTATATTATTAGTAACTATCAGGTCATTCCGTGTGCTCTTAACCACCAGGTCCATTATTGTCCTAACCACCAGGTCATAACACTGTGTATACTGTATTGGGCATTGTCCTCCACTGTATACAATTACCTATATATTCCTGAGTCTTGCCTTCTGCTGTATTTGTGCTGTGTATACTGTACCGGGCATTGTTCTCCACTGTATACAGTTACTTATACTTTCCTGAGTCTTGCCTTCTGCTGTATACGGGCTGTGTATACTGTACCGGGCATTGTTCTCCACTGTATACAGCTACTTATACTTTCCTGAGTCTTGCCTTCTGCTGTATACGGGCTGTGTATACTGTACCTGGCATTGTTCTCCACTGTATACAGCTACTTATACTTTCCTGAGTCTTGTCTTCTGCTGTATATGGGCTGTGTATACTGTACCTGGCATTGTTCTCCACTGTATACAGCTACTTATACTTTCCTGAGTCTTGCCTTCTGCTGTATACGGGCTGTGTATACTGTACCTGGCATTGTTCTCCACTGTATACAGCTACTTATACTTTCCTGAGTCTTGTCTTCTGCTGTATATGGGCTGTGTATACTGTACCTGGCATTGTCCTCCACTGTATCCAGCTACTTATACTTTCCTGAGTCTTGCTTTCTGCTGAATTTGTGCTGTGTATACTGTACCGGGCATTGTTCTCCACTGTATACAGTTACTTATACTTTCCTGAGTCTTGTCTTCTGCTGTATATGGGCTGTGTATACTGTACAAGGCATTGTTCTCCACTGTATACAGTTACTTATATATTCCTGAGTCTTGCCTTCTGCTGTATACGGGCTGTGTATACTGTACCGGGCATTGTTCTCCACTGTATACAGTTACTTATACTTTCCTGAGTCTTGCCTTCTGCTGTATACGGGCTGTGTATACTGTACCTGGCATTGTCCTCCACTGTATACAGTTACTTATACTTTACTGAGTCTTGTCTTCTGCTGTATACGGGCTGTGTATACTGTACCTGGCATTGTTCTCCACTGTATACAATTACTTATACTTTCCTGAGTCTTGTCTTCTGCTGTATATGGGCTGTGTATACTGTACCTGGCATTGTCCTCCACTGTATACAGCTACTTATACTTTCCTGAGTCTTGCTTTCTGCTGAATTTGTGCTGTGTATACTGTACCGGGCATTGTTCTCCACTGTATACAGTTAGTTATACTTTCCTGAGTCTTGTCTTCTGCTGTATATGGGCTGTGTATACTGTACAAGGCATTGTTCTCCACTGTATACAGTTACTTATATATTCCTGAGTCTTGCCTTCTGCTGTATACGGGCTGTGTATACTGTACCGGGCATTGTTCTCCACTGTATACAGTTACTTATACTTTCCTGAGTCTTGCCTTCTGCTGTATACGGGCTGTGTATACTGTACCTGGCATTGTCCTCCACTGTATACAGTTACTTATACTTTACTGAGTCTTGTCTTCTGCTGTATACGGGCTGTGTATACTGTACCTGGCATTGTTCTCCACTGTATACAATTACTTATACTTTCCTGAGTCTTGTCTTCTGCTGTATATGGGCTGTGTATACTGTACCTGGCATTGTCCTCCACTGTATACAGCTACTTATACTTTCTTGAGTCTTGCCTTCTGCTGTATACGGGCTGTGTATACTGTACCTGGCATTGTTCTCCACTGTATACAGCTACTTATACTTTCCTGAGTCTTGTCTTCTGCTGTATATGGGCTGTGTATACTGTACCTGGCATTGTTCTCCACTGTATACAGCTACTTATACTTTCCTGAGTCTCGCCTTCTGCTGTATACGGGCTGTGTATACTGTACCTGGCATTGTTCTCCACTGTATACAGCTACTTATACTTTCCTGAGTCTTGCTTTCTGCTGTATTTGTGCTGTGTATACTGTACCGGGCATTGTTCTCCACTGTATACAGTTACTTATACTTTCCTGAGTCTTGTCTTCTGCTGTATATGGGCTGTGTATACTGTACAAGGCATTGTTCTCCACTGTATACAGTTACTTATATATTCCTGAGTCTTGCCTTCTGCTGTATACGGGCTGTGTATACTGTATCGGGCATTGTCCTCCACTGTATACAATTACTTATATATTCCTGAGTCTTGTCTTCTGCTGTATTTGTGCTATGTATACTGTACCTGGCATTGTCCTCCACTGTATACAGTTACTTATACTTTCCTGAGTCTTGCCTTCTGCTGTATACGGGCTGTGTATACTGTACCAGGCATTGTCCTCCACTGTATACAGCTACTTATATTTTCCTGAGTCTTGTCTTCTGCTGTATATGGGCTGTATATACTGTACCTGGCATTGTCCTCCACTGTATACAGCTACTTATACTTTCCTGAGTCTTGCTTTCTGCTGTATTTGTGCTGTGTATACTGTACCGGGCATTGTTCTCCGCTGTATACAGTTACTTATATATTCCTGAGTCTTGTCTTCTGCTGTATTTGTGCTGTGTATACTGTACCTGGCATTGTCCTCCACTGTATACAGCTACTTATACTTTCCTGAGTCTTGCATTCTGCTGTGTACGGGCTGTGTATACTGTACCTGGCATTGTCCTCCACTGTATACAGTTACTTATACTTTCCTGAGTCTTGCATTCTGCTGTGTACGGGCTGTGTATACTGTACCTGGCATTGTCCTCCACTGTATACAGTTACTTATACTTTCCTGAGTCTTGCATTCTGCTGTATATGGGCTGTGTATACTGTACCGGGCATTGTCCTCCACTGTATACAGTTACTTATACTTTCCTGAGTCTTGCATTCTGCTGTGTACGGGCTGTGTATACTGTACCTGGCATTGTCCTCCACTGTATACAGTTACTTATACTTTCCTGAGTCTTGCATTCTGCTGTATACGGGCTGTGTATACTGTACCTGGCATTGTCCTCCACTGTATACAGTTACTTATACTTTCCTGAGTCTTGCCTTCTGCTGTGTACGGGCTGTGTATACTGTACCGGGCATTGTCCTCCACTGTATACAGTTACTTATACTTTCCTGAGTCTTGTCTTCTGCTGTATATGGGTTGTGTATACTGTACCGGGCATTGTCCTCCACTGTATACAGTTACTTATACTTTCCTGAGTCTTGTCTTCTGCTGTATACGGGCTGTGTATACTGTACCTGGCATTGTTCTCCACTGTATACAGTTACTTATACTTTCCTGAGTCTTGTCTTCTGCTGTATACGGGCTGTGTATACTGTACCGGGCATTGTCCTCCACTGTATACAGCTACTTATACTTTCCTGAGTCTTGTCTTCTGCTGTATACGGGCTGTGTATACTGTACCGGGCATTGTCCTCCACTGTATACAGTTACTTATACTTTCCTGAGTCTTGTCTTCTGCTGTATACGGGCTGTGTATACTGTACCGGGCATTGTTCTCCACTGTATACAGTTACTTATACTTTCCTGAGTCTTGTCTTCTGCTGTATACGGGCTGTGTATACTGTACCGGGCATTGTCCTCCAATGTATACAGCTACTTATACTTTCCTGAGTCTTGTCTTCTGCTGTATACGGGCTGTGTATACTGTACCGGGCATTGTTCTCCACTGTATACAGCTACTTATACTTTCCTGAGTCTTGTCTTCTGCTGTATATGGGCTCTGTATACTGTATCGGGCATTGTCCTCCACTGTATACAGTGACTTATACTTTCCTAAGTCTTGTCTTTTACTGTATATGGGCTGTATATACTGTACCTGGCATTGTCCTCCACTGTATACAGCTACTTATACTTTCCTGAGTCTTGCCTTCTACTGTATATGGGCTGTGTATACTGTACCGGGCATTGTCCTCCACTGTATACAGCTACTTATACTTTCCTGAGTCTTGTCTTCTACTGTATACGGGCTGTGTATACTGTACCTGGCATTGTCCTGGACAGTATACAGCTACTTATACTTTCCTGAGTCTTGCCTTCTGCTTTATATCTGCTGTGTATACTGTACTGGGCATTCTTTTTTTAACTATGTGAAATAAAAAACGATTTTTTACCAGAATTTAACCTATGGATTCTTTTCCTTTTTTTTTATACTGGACATTGCTCTATGCTGTACAGCAACTGCTGTAGAATTGACTTTGTGCCCTATGGGAGGGGAATATTCTGGCGCGCGAGGCCCCCTGGGCAATGGTCTCAGTGGATACCTTATGTCTGAACATGTATTATCTGCCCGTTACTAATGATGCCAGTTGCAATAGGGTTATAATTAAAGTTAAAAGCAGTTTTGTATCTTCTCTTGTTTATTATGATGCCACATACACACGTGGTCAAAATTGTTGGTAGCCCTCGTTTAATAACAGAAAAACCCACAATAGTCACAGAAATAACTTGAATCTGACAAAAGTAATAATAAATAAAAGATCTATGAAAATGAACAAATGAAAGTCAGACATTGCTTTTCAACTGTGCTTCTACAGAATTAAAAAAATAAAATAAAACTCATGAAATAGGCCTGAACAGAAATGATGGTGCCCCTGATGACTTAAGGTACCTTCACATTAAGTGACGCTGCAGCGATACCGACAACGATCCGGATCGCTGCAGCGTCGCTGGAGAGCTGTCACACAGACCGCTCTCCAGCGACCAACGATGCCGGTAACTAAGGGTAAACATCAGGTAACTAATCGCAGGGCCGCGCTTAGTAACCCGATGTTTACCCTGGTTACCATCCTAAAAGTAAAAAAAAACAAACGCTACATACTTACCTACAGCTGTCTGTCCTCCAGCGCTGTGCTCTGCACTCCTCCTGTACTGTCTGTGTGAGCATAGCGGCCGGAAAGCAGAGCGGTGACGTCACCCCTCTGCTTTCCGGCTGACCGACGCTCACAGCCAGTACAGGAGGAGTGCAGAGCACAGCGCTGGAGGACAGACGGCTGTAGGTAAGTATGTAGTGTTTGTTTTTTTTTTACTTTTAGGATGGTAACCAGGGTAAACATCGGGTTACTAAGCGCGGCCCTGCGCTTAGTTACCCGATGTTTACCCTGGTTACCAGTGAAGACATCGCTGGATCGGTGTCACACACGCCGATCCAGCGATGTCAGCAGGAGTCCAGCGACGAAATAAAGTTCTGGACTTTATTCAGCGACCAACGATCTCCCAGCAGGGGCCTGATCGTTGGTCGCTGTCACACATAACGATTTCATTAACGATATCGTTGCTACGTCACAAAAAGCAACGATATCGTTAATAATATCGTTATGTGTGAAGGTACCTTTAATATTTTGTTGCACAACCTTTAGAGGCAATCACTGCAATCAAACAATTTCCGTAACTGTCAATAAGGCTTCTGCAATCTGCACCTCTCGACAGGTATTTTGGCCCACTCCAGGCCACTGGAGTTCAATGTTTTCCTCTTAGCCACTTTTGGGTATTTTTAGCTGTGTTTTGGGTCATTATCATGTTGCAAGACCCATGACCTGCAACTGATACCAAGCTTTCTGACACTGGGCAGCATATTTCTCTCTAGAATCCCTTGATGGTCTTGAGATTTAATTAAATCCTGCACAGATTCTAGTCACCCGGGATTCAAGCTTCAGGAGGCTAATTTGCATATTCCAGGTGCCTTCTGGGAGAAGCGAAGTCTCCCTAAGCTAGAAGATCGTTGGGTACAGCCGGGACCAGCTGCTTCGAAAGCATCACCAAACCAGGGATTCAAGCTTCAGGAGGCTAATTTGCATATTCCAGGTGCCTTCTGGGAGAAGCGAAGTCTCCCTAAGCTAGAAGATCGTTGGGTACAGCCGGGACCAGCTGCTTCGAAAGCATCACCAAACCAGGGATTCAAGCTTCAGGAGGCTAATTTGCATATTCCAGGTGCCTTCTGGGAGAAGCGAAGTCTCCCTAAGCTAGAAGATCGTTGGGTACAGCCGGGACCAGCTGCTTCGAAAGCATCACCAAACCAGGGATTCAAGCTTCAGGAGGCTAATTTGCATATTCCAGGTGCCTTCTGGGAGAAGCGAAGTCTCCCTAAGCTAGAAGATCGTTGGGTACAGCCGGGACCAGCTGCTTCGAAAGCATCACCAAACCAGGGATTCAAGCTTCAGGAGGCTAATTTGCATATTCCAGGTGCCTTCTGGGAGAAGCGAAGTCTCCCTAAGCTAGAAGATCGTTGGGTACAGCCGGGACCAGCTGCTTCGAAAGCATCACCAAACCAGGGATTCAAGCTTCAGGAGGCTAATTTGCATATTCCAGGTGCCTTCTGGGAGAAGCGAAGTCTCCCTAAGCTAGAAGATCGTTGGGTACAGCCGGGACCAGCTGCTTCGAAAGCATCACCAAACCAGGGATTCAAGCTTCAGGAGGCTAATTTGCATATTCCAGGTGCCTTCTGGGAGAAGCGAAGTCTCCCTAAGCTAGAAGATCGTTGGGTACAGCCGGGACCAGCTGCTTCGAAAGCATCACCAAACCAGGGATTCAAGCTTCAGGAGGCTAATTTGCATATTCCAGGTGCCTTCTGGGAGAAGCGAAGTCTCCCTAAGCTAGAAGATCGTTGGGTACAGCCGGGACCAGCTGCTTCGAAAGCATCACCAAACCAGGGATTCAAGCTTCAGGAGGCTAATTTGCATATTCCAGGTGCCTTCTGGGAGAAGCGAAGTCTCCCTAAGCTAGAAGATCGTTGGGTACAGCCGGGACCAGCTGCTTCGAAAGCATCACCAAACCAGGGATTCAAGCTTCAGGAGGCTAATTTGCATATTCCAGGTGCCTTCTGGGAGAAGCGAAGTCTCCCTAAGCTAGAAGATCGTTGGGTACAGCCGGGACCAGCTGCTTCGAAAGCATCACCAAACCAGGGATTCAAGCTTCAGGAGGCTAATTTGCATATTCCAGGTGCCTTCTGGGAGAAGCGAAGTCTCCCTAAGCTAGAAGATCGTTGGGTACAGCCGGGACCAGCTGCTTCGAAAGCATCACCAAACCAGGGATTCAAGCTTCAGGAGGCTAATTTGCATATTCCAGGTGCCTTCTGGGAGAAGCGAAGTCTCCCTAAGCTAGAAGATCGTTGGGTACAGCCGGGACCAGCTGCTTCGAAAGCATCACCAAACCAGGGATTCAAGCTTCAGGAGGCTAATTTGCATATTCCAGGTGCCTTCTGGGAGAAGCGAAGTCTCCCTAAGCTAGAAGATCGTTGGGTACAGCCGGGACCAGCTGCTTCGAAAGCATCACCAAACCAGGGATTCAAGCTTCAGGAGGCTAATTTGCATATTCCAGGTGCCTTCTGGGAGAAGCGAAGTCTCCCTAAGCTAGAAGATCGTTGGGTACAGCCGGGACCAGCTGCTTCGAAAGCATCACCAAACCAGGGATTCAAGCTTCAGGAGGCTAATTTGCATATTCCAGGTGCCTTCTGGGAGAAGCGAAGTCTCCCTAAGCTAGAAGATCGTTGGGTACAGCCGGGACCAGCTGCTTCGAAAGCATCACCAAACCAGGGATTCAAGCTTCAGGAGGCTAATTTGCATATTCCAGGTGCCTTCTGGGAGAAGCGAAGTCTCCCTAAGCTAGAAGATCGTTGGGTACAGCCGGGACCAGCTGCTTCGAAAGCATCACCAAACCAGGGATTCAAGCTTCAGGAGGCTAATTTGCATATTCCAGGTGCCTTCTGGGAGAAGCGAAGTCTCCCTAAGCTAGAAGATCGTTGGGTACAGCCGGGACCAGCTGCTTCGAAAGCATCACCAAACCAGGGATTCAAGCTTCAGGAGGCTAATTTGCATATTCCAGGTGCCTTCTGGGAGAAGCGAAGTCTCCCTAAGCTAGAAGATCGTTGGGTACAGCCGGGACCAGCTGCTTCGAAAGCATCACCAAACCAGGGATTCAAGCTTCAGGAGGCTAATTTGCATATTCCAGGTGCCTTCTGGGAGAAGCGAAGTCTCCCTAAGCTAGAAGATCGTTGGGTACAGCCGGGACCAGCTGCTTCGAAAGCATCACCAAACCAGGGATTCAAGCTTCAGGAGGCTAATTTGCATATTCCAGGTGCCTTCTGGGAGAAGCGAAGTCTCCCTAAGCTAGAAGATCGTTGGGTACAGCCGGGACCAGCTGCTTCGAAAGCATCACCAAACCAGGGATTCAAGCTTCAGGAGGCTAATTTGCATATTCCAGGTGCCTTCTGGGAGAAGCGAAGTCTCCCTAAGCTAGAAGATCGTTGGGTACAGCCGGGACCAGCTGCTTCGAAAGCATCACCAAACCGCGCGCCTTACGGCGCGCGAATTTTTGCCTGTAGGACATTATTGCAAGAGAGCTTGGCTGAGTAGATTACACAAGGAGGAAAACACACAGCAAGTCAGCAGGATCTAGGAGCAACATGGCAGATGTGACAACCTACATGGTGAGCTGCAGCATGTGCTACATGTTCACAGATCGACCAGAAGAAGAATCCAATTTCACCTGTCAGAAGTGTAGACTAGTGGCCCTTTTAGAAGAAAAGGTGCGGGGTCTGGAAGAAAGAATAGCAACTTTGAAACTCATCAAAGAGAATGAAGACTTTCTAGACAGAACAGAAGCATCTCTACTGGTCACAGAAGGTGCAAAAAGTGTCAGAGAACCTCCAAAAGCAGATGAGTGGAAGCATGTGACCAAAAGAAGCAAGAAGACCATGGAGAAATCACCAACCACACAACTGAAGAACCGATATCAAATCTTTGTAGAGGATGAAGATGGCACACCTAAGAATGAAGCAATACCAGCAAGCAAAAAAGAAAAGGGCACACAGCAACAAGTGACAGCAAAAAGTACAGCCAAGAAGCAACGAAGAGTGGTGGTGGTGGGAGACTCATTACTGAGAGGCACAGAAGCAGCCATCTGCAGACCGGACATAACTGCAAGAGAAGTATGCTGCCTTCCAGGTGCGATGATCAAGGATGTGACCGATAGGATACCAAAGCTCTTCAGCTCCAAGGACGTCCACCCATTTCTTCTGATACATGTTGGCACCAATGACACGGCAAGGAAGGACCTACCGACAATCTGCAAGGACTTTGAAGAGTTGGGGAAGAAAGTAAAGGAACTGGATGCACAGGTAGTTTTTTCTTCTATCCTTCCAGTAGACGGGCATGGCACCAGGAGATGGAACAGGATCCTTGATGCAAACAACTGGCTAAGACGATGGTGCAGACAACAAGGATTCGGATTCCTGGACCACGGTGTGAATTACTGGTATGATGGACTCCTCGCCAGAGACGGACTACACCTCAACAAACCTGGGAAACACACATTCGCCAGAAGACTCGCTACACTCATCAGGAGGGCGTTAAACTAGAAGAAGAGGGGACGGGAAGAAAAACATTAGACTCAAACAAAGACGACCCAGGAAAACATACTCAGAAGGGAGGTAAGAACATTTCTAAAACAATCCACAGTGAGGAGATTGGAACAAAACAAAATCCTCTAAACTGCATGCTCGCAAACGCCAGAAGCCTGACAAACAAGATGGAAGAACTAGAAGCAGAAATATCTACAGGTAACTTTGACATAGTGGGAATAACCGAGACATGGTTAGATGAAAGCTATGACTGGGCAGTTAACTTACAGGGTTACAGTCTGTTTAGAAAGGATCGTAAAAATCGGAGAGGAGGAGGGGTTTGTCTCTATGTAAAGTCTTGTCTAAAGTCCACTTTAAGGGAGGATATTAGCGAAGGGAATGAGGATGTCGAGTCCATATGGGTTGAAATTCATGGAGGGAAAAATGGTAACAAAATTCTCATTGGGGTCTGTTACAAACCCCCAAATATAACAGAAAGCATGGAAAGTCTACTTCTAAAGCAGATAGATGAAGCTGCAACCCATAATGAGGTCCTGGTTATGGGGGACTTTAACTACCCGGATATTAACTGGGAAACAGAAACCTGTGAAACCCATAAAGGCAACAGGTTTCTGCTAATAACCAAGAAAAATTATCTTTCACAATTGGTGCAGAATCCAACCAGAGGAGCAGCACTTTTAGACCTAATACTATCTAATAGACCTGACAGAATAACAAATCTGCAGGTGGTTGGGCATTTAGGAAATAGCGACCACAATATTGTGCAGTTTCACCTGTCTTTCACTAGGGGAACTTGTCAGGGAGTCACAAAAACATTGAACTTTAGGAAGGCAAAGTTTGAACAGCTTAGAGATGCCCTTAATCTGGTAGACTGGGACAATATCCTCAGAAATGAGAATACAGATAATAAATGGGAAATGTTTAAGAACATCCTAAATAGGCAGTGTAAGCGGTTTATACCTTGTGGGAATAAAAGGACTAGAAATAGGAAAAACCCAATGTGGCTAAACAAAGAAGTAAGACAGGCAATTAACAGTAAAAAGAAAGCATTTGCACTACTAAAGCAGGATGGCACCATTGAAGCTCTAAAAAACTATAGGGAGAAAAATACTTTATCTAAAAAACTAATTAAAGCTGCCAAAAAGGAAACAGAGAAGCACATTGCTAAGGAGAGTAAAACTAATCCCAAACTGTTCTTCAACTATATCAATAGTAAAAGAATAAAAACTGAAAATGTAGGCCCCTTAAAAAATAGTGAGGAAAGAATGGTTGTAGATGACGAGGAAAAAGCTAACATATTAAACACCTTCTTCTCCACGGTATTCACGGTGGAAAATGAAATGCTAGGTGAAATCCCAAGAAACAATGAAAACCCTATATT
Source organism: Ranitomeya imitator (assembly GCF_032444005.1). Classification (NCBI taxonomy): domain Eukaryota; kingdom Metazoa; phylum Chordata; class Amphibia; order Anura; family Dendrobatidae; genus Ranitomeya; species Ranitomeya imitator. Next base: position 96,068,247 of record NC_091290.1, read on the forward strand.
AAGGGTCACCAATCTAACCCAAGAAGAGGTGCGAAACCGGCTAAATAAGATTAAAATAGATAAATCTCCGGGTCCGGATGGCATACACCCACGAGTACTAAGAGAACTAAGTAATGTAATAGATAAACCATTATTTCTTATTTTTAGTGACTCTATAGCGACAGGGTCTGTTCCGCAGGACTGGCGCATAGCAAATGTGGTGCCAATATTCAAAAAGGGCTCTAAAAGTGAACCTGGAAATTATAGGCCAGTAAGTCTAACCTCTATTGTTGGTAAAATATTTGAAGGGTTTCTGAGGGATGTTATTCTGGATTATCTCAATGAGAATAACTGTTTAACTCCATATCAGCATGGGTTTATGAGAAATCGCTCCTGTCAAACCAATCTAATCAGTTTTTATGAAGAGGTAAGCTATAGGCTGGACCACGGTGAGTCATTGGACGTGGTATATCTCGATTTTTCCAAAGCGTTTGATACCGTGCCGCACAAGAGGTTGGTACACAAAATGAGAATGCTTGGTCTGGGGGAAAATGTGTGTAAATGGGTTAGTAACTGGCTTAGTGATAGAAAGCAGAGGGTGGTTATAAATGGTATAGTCTCTAACTGGGTCGCTGTGACCAGTGGGGTACCGCAGGGGTCAGTATTGGGACCTGTTCTCTTCAACATATTCATTAATGATCTGGTAGAAGGTTTACACAGTAAAATATCGATATTTGCAGATGATACAAAACTATGTAAAGCAGTTAATACAAGAGAAGATAGTATTCTGCTACAGATGGATCTGGATAAGTTGGAAACTTGGGCTGAAAGGTGGCAGATGAGGTTTAACAATGATAAATGTAAGGTTATACACATGGGAAGAGGGAATCAATATCACCATTACACACTGAACGGGAAACCACTGGGTAAATCTGACAGGGAGAAGGACTTGGGGATCCTAGTTAATGATAAACTTACCTGGAGCAGCCAGTGCCAGGCAGCAGCTGCCAAGGCAAACAGGATCATGGGGTGCATTAAAAGAGGTCTGGATACACATGATGAGAGCATTATACTGCCTCTGTACAAATCCCTAGTTAGACCGCACATGGAGTACTGTGTCCAGTTTTGGGCACCGGTGCTCAGGAAGGATATAATGGAACTAGAGAGAGTACAAAGGAGGGCAACAAAATTAATAAAGGGGATGGGAGAACTACAATACCCAGATAGATTAGCGAAATTAGGATTATTTAGTCTAGAAAAAAGACGACTGAGGGGCGATCTAATAACCATGTATAAGTATATAAGGGGACAATACAAATATCTCGCTGAGGATCTGTTTATACCAAGGAAGGTGACGGGCACAAGGGGGCATTCTTTGCGTCTGGAGGAGAGAAGGTTTTTCCACCAACATAGAAGAGGATTCTTTACTGTTAGGGCAGTGAGAATCTGGAATTGCTTGCCTGAGGAGGTGGTGATGGCGAACTCAGTCGAGGGGTTCAAGAGAGGCCTGGATGTCTTCCTGGAGCAGAACAATATTGTATCATACAATTATTAGGTTCTGTAGAAGGACGTAGATCTGGGTATTTATTTATTATGATGGAATATAGGCTGAACTGGATGGACAAATGTCTTTTTTCGGCCTTACTAACTATGTTACTATGTTACTATGTTACCCTGTGCCAGATGCAGCAAAACAGCCCAATAACATAACAGAGCCTTCTCCATGTTTCACAGTAGGGACAGTGTTCTTTTCTAGATATGCTGAATTTTTCCGTCTATGAACATAGAGCTGATGTGCCTTGCCAATAAGTTCCATTTTTGTCTCATCTGTCTATAGGACACTCTCCAAGAAGCTTAGGTATATTTTTGAGTAAAATGTAAATTGTTCTTTGATTCTATAAACTACTGACAACATGTCTCTGAATTTCCAAGCAATAACTTTTGTATTTATTTTCTAAAAATAAGAAATGGTCAAAATACCAAAAAATGCATTGCTTGCAGACCGCAAATAATGCAAAAAAAAGTTCATAATCATTTAGAAACAACATTACTAATGTTTTAACTCAGGAAGAGTTCAGAAATCAATATTTTGTGGAATAATCATGATGTTTAATCACAGCTTTCATGTGTCTTGGCATGCTTTCAATTTGTCTTTCACACTGCTTTTGGGTGACCTTATGCCACTCCAAGTACACAAATATAAGCAGTTCTTCTATGTTTGATGGCTTGTGACTATCCATCTTCCTCTTGATTACATTCCAGAGGTTTTCAGTGGGGTTCAGGTCTGGAGATTGGGCTGGCCATGACATGGATTTGATGTGGTGGTCCTTCATCCACACCTTGATTGACCTAGCTGTGTGGCATGGCGTATTGCCCTGCTGGAAAAAAACAGTCCTCAGAGTTGGGGAACATTGCCTGAGCAGAAGGAATCAACTGTTTTTCCAGGATAACCTTGTATGCGGCTTGATTCATGCGTCCTTTGCAAAGAACAACCTGCCCAATTCCAGCCTTGCTGAAGCATCCCCAGATCATCACCGATCCTCCACCAAATTTCACAGTGAGTGCAAGACACTGTGGCTTGTACGCCTCTCCAGATCTCCATCTAACCATTACATGACCAGGTGTTGGGCAAAGCTGAAAATTAGTCTCATCAGAGAAGATTACCTTACTCTAGTCCTCTATGGTCCAATCCTTATGGTCTTTGGCAAACTTCAGCCTGGCTCTCCTTTGCTTCTCGTTGATGATAGGCTTTTTTCTAGCTTTACATGACTTGAGTCCTGCCTCTAGGAGCCTGTTACGAACTGTTCTTGCAGTGCACTTCACCCCAGCTGCCATTTACCATTCCTTTTGTAGGTCACTTGATGTCAACCTTTGGTTGCTTAGTGACATTTGAATAAGATGATGGTCATCCCGGTCAGTGGAGAGTCGTTTTTGCTCTCTGCAGGTGTCACGCTGATAACGGCGATAAGGGGCAGGATGGTGTATGGGGACCCGCACCTGTCCCTGCCACTATAAGGGGCCCTGGCTTTCCCTTATCTCAGGGGTACCTATGATTGTTAGGAGGCCTGCGCCAGTGGGGTCGGGAAGGAATTTTTTTCCCCAATGTAGAGCTTACTCTTTGCTGTAATGTATAAGAATTAGATCTGTCTCTTTAAGAAAGCGAGGGCGGGAGTTGAGAGTAGTTTCAGTTCTGGCCTGAGGAGGAAATCTTATGCTGCTGTTATGATGTTGTGCTGGAGGAAAAGAGAAGAATAAAATACAATTAAAGCTTACTCTCTCTTAAATTCCTTACATCGTGTGGACATTACAACTGGCGACGAGGATGGGATTGAATCACCTGCTACTGTGAGTACTGACCCCTGCTTTACTGCTTCACACGCCAGCGCCACTGAGAGACTCCATCATGGCTGAATACTTGCACATGTTCCCACAGTTTGATATGACTGATGTCACTAATCTCTCTCATAACTGGAGAAAATGGTTAAATCGATTTGAGAATTTCCTGGAAGCAATAGATATAAAAGAGGAGAACAGAAAAAAAGCCGTGTTCCTGCATTGTGCGGGCACAGGAGTCTATGACATATATAGCACATTACCAGCAGCGGAGACAGACACGTACAGCAAATGCTCCAAAGCTCTCAATGACTACTTCAACCCTAAACAAAACATCAGATATGAAAGATACAAGTTCAGGATTGCTAAGCAGCTTCCAGAAGAATCCATAGACACCTATGTCACCCAGCTAAAAGAACTAGCACATGGGTGTGCATTTACTGACGTAGATGATGAAATCCTAACTCAAGTAATTGTCACCTGCTCGTCTAATACCATAAGGCGTAAAGCTCTGCAGCAGGATCTCTCTCTGCATGATTTACTCAAGATGGCCCGTGCTTTAGAGATAGCAGATCATCAGGCAACTGCAATGGAGAGTGGGGATAATTTACATGTGCATAATCTCAAACATAACAGTGCACAAGGCAAGCAGGCCCGGCAACAGAAGAACTGTTATAGATGTGGACAAGATTTCCCTCACCACATGAACAAATGTCCAGCTATAGGACAAACTTGCAGTAAATGTGGAAAAGGGAACCATTTTGCAGTTGTCTGCAAATCAGCGCCCAACAAGTCTCCTCTGCCAATTACAAAGCCTGCAAATATAAAAATGGTAAATCAGGATATAGAAGAAATGTCTGTGGCTGAGAACTATGTGTTCACAACTTCTGTCACTGGCTCAGTGCAATCTCCATGTATTACACTCACCATCTGCAACACGGATATCACCTTTACAATAGATACAGGAGTTTCGGTGGATATCATAGACAGCAATACTTATGAACAGTTGAAAACAAAGCCAGTCTTACAGCAAGCGCATACGAAAATCTTCCCATATGGATCTAAAACACCTCTAGTTACAATGGGACAATTTGATGCTGAACTTAGCTATAAAGAAAATAGGCAGAAAACCACTTTTCACACATTACAAGGATCAGGAGGCTGTCTTCTCAGCTATCACACTGCCTTGAAGCTAGGACTCATCCAGATTGTTCATACCATAACCGACCCTGCGGACCTGGATGTACAAGCCATGGTGAATAGTTTTCCCTCCCTATTTAGTGGATTAGGAAAATTAAAGGACTCTCAAGTGCATCTTCATGTGGATGACAGTGTCCGTCCAGTAGCCCAGGCTCACAGGCGTATTCCATTTCACCTGAGAAAGAAGGTAGAAAAGGAACTCCAATTACTCATGGATGATGATGTCATTGAAACGGTTTCTGGTCCCACTCCGTGGGTCTCTCCACTTGTGGTAGTTCCAAAACCAAATACTCCAGAGCAGGTAAGACTGTGTGTTGACATGCGCCTGCCCAACACTGCTATTCAAAGGGAAAGACACATCTCACTCACAATTGATGACATTATTCATTTATTAAATGGAGCAACTGTTTTTTCAAAGCTCGACCTCAATAAGGGCTATCATCAATTAGAATTGAGTCCAGAATCCAGATACTTAACAACATTTTCCACCCATGTGGGTCTCAGAAGATACAAAAGATTGACGTTTGGGGTCTGCTCAGCAGCAGAAATTTTTCAAGATACGATAAGGTGCTTCATTCAACATATTCCAAATGCCTTTAATTACAGTGATGACATACTGTTTTTTGGGAAAACTCAAGCTGAACATAATCGTGCTCTATATGCTATCTTTGAATGTCTGCTCTCTGCTGGACTCACTTTAAACAAAGAAAAATGCGAATTTGATAAAAATTCATTGGAGTTCTATGGTCACATTTTCTCGGCGGAAGGAGTACGACCTAATCCCAAGAAAGTGGAATCCATCAGAGCAGCTTCAATTCCAAAGGATGCCAGTGAAGTGCGCTCTTTTCTTGGAATGGCAAGTTACTGTGCTAGATATATTCCAAATTTTTCAACAATCAGCACTCCATTAAGGGAACTTACGAAACAAAATTGCGTTTTTCAATGGTCCCAAGACTGTCAGGCCTCTTTTGAAACAATCAAAAACGAACTCTGCTCAACAACCACCATGGCCTATTTTGATCCAGCTCTTCGAACCGAACTGATTGTGGATGCTAGTCCCGTGGGACTGGGTGCAATTTTAGCACAATACAAGGATGACAATCTAAGTCCCCACATCATTTCTTATGCAAGTAAAAGCTTAACAAGCACTGAAAGAAAGTATTCACAACCTGAAAAAGAAAGCTTGGCAGTCGTCTGGGGATGTGAACACTTTCACTTATTTCTCTATGGCGCTCCCTTCACTATTGTCACAGATCATCAAGCTCTCCTTACAATTTTTGGAAATCCCCAAGCTAAAATGCCAGCACAGATTGAATGATGGGGTCTACGTCTACAGGACTATAATTACAAAATTGTTCACAAACCTGGAAAATACAGCAATCCGGCTGATTATCTCTCAAGACATCCCACGAATGATGATTTACCTGTGCATTCCTCCATTGAAGAATACATCCACTTTGTTGCAGCTCATGCCATGCCAAAAGCACTTTCTGTTGATCAGTTTGTGAATACGACAACAAGTGACAAGACACTCTGTGCCTTAATACAAATTATCCAAAATAGAAGGTGGCATGAAATTCAAAAGAAAAAATTTCCTGAAGATGGGATTGATCTGAAAGAGTTAAAACTATTTTCAAATGTACGTGAGGAATTATCAGTCACTGAAGATCAACTCATCCTTCGTGGTACCAAACTGGTTGTACCTAAGGCCTTGCGCAACCTAGTCATACAGATAGCACATGAAGGTCATCTAGGAATTGTTGGCACAAAAAAGTTACTCAGAGAAAAAGTGTGGTTCCCAAATATGGATAAATTGGTGGAAGAGAAAATTGGACATTGCTCCACTTGTCAATTAATTACTCCATCATGAACTCTAGAGCCATTACAAATTTCTCAGTTACCCACTGCTGTATGGGAGGAAGTGGCAGTTGACATATATGGACCATTACCAAATGGCCAATACATTCTAGTAACAATTGATGAATATTCTAGATACCCTGTCATTTCATTCATCTCTTCAACGTCTGCTAATAGTGTCATACCAGAACTGGATGACATATTCTCTGCATATGGCATTCCAAGAGTGGTCAAAACAGATAATGGACCTCCATTCAATGGACATGTGTTTGCACAGTTTTCTGAATACTTGGGGTTCAGCCACAGAAAAATCACACCTTGCTGGCCGCAAGCTAATGGAATCGTAGAACGTTTCATGTGCACCATGGGGAAACGAATCAAGGCAGCTAGCCTGGAGCACACCCCACTGAAACAGTCACTATACAAATTCCTGCGCAATTATCGCAACACGCCACATTCCACCACTAATGCTGCGCCATCTCATCTAATGTTCAGCAGAACTCTTCGTACACGGATACCTGATGTGACCAGTCATCCCTTACCAAATGACTCTTCAGTGCGATCAACGGATTTCTTTAACAAGCAAGCCATGAAACATTATGCAGACAGAAGGCGACGGGCACAGCCATGTGCCATCAAAAGAGGTGATATGGTTGTTGTGCGTCAAAAATCAACCAACAAAACCTCAGCTGTATATAGTCCTGCAAAATATAATGTTACTGAGAGAAAAGGCAGTATGGTCACGGCTGAGCGAGACGGACACTCCATCACTCGAAATTCCTCACATTTTAAAATCATACCATTACATTTGCCACATGGTTTTTTTTTGCCTTCCTCTGGATCAACATGTTAGGGCATGTTAGGTTAGGCTATGGGTTGAACTAGATGGACTTAAAGTCTTCCTTCAACCTTAATAACTATGTAACTATGTAATTTACAGGCTTCCCTGAATGTAACAAACTTGTCGCGCCCCCCAGAGAACCTGTCAGGTAATGCAATCTTAGGCTCCAGAAAAGCTTGTGGTGGTGTAGCAACCCCTGCAGTGGCCACTGGAGTGCGCTGTACAACCGCCGAGCGGAGGTCTGCCACCTCTAGACTGAGCTGCTGTAATTGTCCAGTTAAAGCAGAAATGGGGTCCATGTTGGACCAAGAAAATTTTATAGGTCAGTGATACTGTCACGCCGATAAGGGGCAGGACGGCGTACGGGGACCCGCACCTGTCCCTGCCACTATAAGGGGCCCTGGCTTTCCCTTATCTCAGGGGTACCTATGATGGTTAGGAGGCCTGAGCCGCCAGCGTATCCCTGTCTCCTGTGCAGGCCCTATTAGTGGCCCCCTCTCCCCCCCAGGGAGGAGGACTGCACCAGTGTATAAATACAACAATAAACAGGGTAAACAGACAAGTTATCCTAAAAGTCTCAAACTCACCAAATGCTCACAAAACCACAGAGGTAACACAGAGAAGGGAAGAGAAGGAAAAAACTAGGAAGGAAAACAGGTTTAACACGCAACCAAAACAGCAGACACCAATCTCTGTAAATAAACCTCCAAGCTCCAAAACACCACACTCCTTCAACCTCCGAGCCAGGCAGCAGAACTGATCACTGACAACAGTTGAAGACAAAGTTGAGTCTATATAGGAGCGGTGATTACCAAAACCTAATCAGCTGAGAGACCTAGCTCTCAGCACCTTCAGTAACAAGGTTTAACCCCTGCCTTGCTGGCACAAGACAGCCAGGTCAGAACTCAGGAGAAGAGCTTCTGTTCATTGTGTGTGAACGAGGCCCAGAGCGCTGCGGTTCTCTGGAACCTCTCTGTCGCAGTAGCCCAGTGACAGCAGGTCTGTAGCTTTGTTGTTGTCCCCAATGTCTGCTGCTTGACCTTGTTGTAATGGACTGCCATCTTAGAAATTAAGGATGGAGACAGCATGATGCTCACTGTGTCCCTCTGCTAGTAAAGCCAGAATTGAGCCCTTCTTTTCCTCACTCAAGACTTTTCAACTCCTTCGGCATGGTTAAAAGTTATTTTTTCATTCCTATTACTCTTTGGATATTACTAGCACTTGCTTTTGCCATTCAGCTTGTTCTATTGCAAAAGGATAGTAAACACCACAGCAGTGTTTTTTATACTTTCCTTCGTTAAATAAGATTTGGTTCAGGTGATCACCTAATCAGAAGCACATTAAGTAAAGTGAGGTGTACTCTGGTTGGAATTCAACTGACACTGGAAGGTAATGGCTGTCAGACATGTAGAGAAGCTGATTTTTTATAAAACTGTGCAGTGGTCTCTTAATTTTTGCCAGAGCTGTATATTGAGTTGGATACAACCTGTTAGAGAGTGGAGAGGGGGGTCATCAGCTGTCACGTGTATGCATCCACCCAAAGTGCGTTTCAGAATCTGCCTTCTTCGGGGGCCCCCCTGCATGGTTATTTGTTTCCACTTTGCATCTGATCTTAAATGTACTCCTTGTAATTAATAAAGATACAGTTGTGCTCAAAAGTATACATTCCCGGCAGACTTTTTGCTTTCTTGGCCTTTTTTCTGAGAGTATGTACGATAACACCAAAACTTTTTCTCCACTCATGGTTAATGGTTGAGTGAAGCCATTTATTGTCAAACTACTGTGTTTTCTCTTTTTAAAATCATAATGACAACCCAAAATATCCAAATGACCCTGATCAAAAGTTCACATACCATGGTGATTTTGGCTTGATAACATGCACAGAAGTTGACACAAATGGGTTTGAATGGCTACTAAAGGTAACTGTGAGGAATCTCTGGTAAATAGGTGGACCCTCTGAGACCGTGACAACGATCCCCTGGCTGACTAACTGACCAGGTAGACCACCCCCTATACAGAGAGCATTAGGGGCAGGAGCGTGAGGGACTTTCGCCACGGAAGCTGGAGGACCAAGGCGGACGAGAGCCTGAACCCGGTGGGAAAGGCAAGGACACAGGCTGGACGGAATGCCGCAGGGATTCCGAATGGAGGAGTACTATGGGGAAAGAGGAAAAACAGGAACACTAGGACCACAGGGAGACGGGGACTTGCAGGGACAAGGTACCTGAAGAGACACAAGGACAACTGGAACACAGGGACAGCGACGAGACTGGACTTCAGGGACATGGAACCTGAAGGGAAAACAGAGACTGCAGAAACACGGGAACAGCACGGAGGCTGGCACTGCAGGAACCGATGCCACGGACTGACGCAGGTACTGCGGAGAAAGAACAAAGTACAAGATCGGAGAACTAGAAAATGCACAAGGAGCACTTGAGAAGCACAAGTGATCATCAGGCACAGGGGTGAGGAGCAGACAGGAAGATATAGCAGCGCTTGAACTTAGTTCCGGGTGGAGAGGGTCCTCCAAGACAATAGAGAGGACAGGGCATGCAGCGTAAGTAAGAGCTAGAGGTGCGCACGTGCAGAATGGAAGCCGGTGTGCGTGCGCACCCGACGATCAGCTGACGCCGAGAGCGAGCGCTGGAGGGAGGACGCCACAGCAGCAGAGCCGCGCCGGGACGCCGAGGACAGGTAAGTATAGCAGGGTGAAGCGAGTGGCAGCGGCGGCGTGACAGTACCCCTGTCTTTACTCCCCCACTTTCTAAGGTTAGAAAGAAACCTGGACAAAATTTGGGGAGCCAGAATGTTCTCCCGAGGCTCCCAGGACCTCTTCTCAGGACCAAAACCCTTCCAGTCAACCAAAAACAAAGTTTTTCCCCTGTATTTTTTCATAGCAAGGATGTCACTAACCTCAAAGACATCATCCGTAGAAACAGGCGAAGGAGAACAAAGGGAAGAGGCATGAAAATGATTAAACACCGCCGGCTTAAGGAGAGAAACATGAAAAGAATTAGAAATAGGAAGAGAGGCTGGTAACTTAAGCTTATAAGAAACATCATTAATGCGAGTCAATACCTCAAACGGACCGATATAACTGGGTCCCAGCTTATGTGAAGGAACCTTAAGACGAATAAATTTAGAGGAAACCCAGACCTTATCCCCAGGATGGAAAATAGGGGAATCAAGACGCCTTTTATCGGTATGCCTCTTCATCCTAAGTTGAGCCGACTCGAGGGAAGACTTGGTCTCCTGCCAGACCTTGGAGAACTCTCTAGACAGAAGATCTGCCGCTGGTACAGAAGAGACAGGAGGAACCGGTAGAGGAAAACCAGGGTGTTGACCATAGACGATGAAGAATGGAGACTTGCTGGAAGCTTCGCTGGGATGGTTGTTGTAGGAAAATTCAGCCCACGGTAGCAAATCAAACCAGTCGTTTTGATGGGCATTAGTGAAATGATGAAGATAAGTCACTAACGTCTGATTAATGCGTTCCACTTGGCCGTTGGATTGTGGATGGTAAGCTGAAGAAAAGTCAAGTGAAATGTTCATAGACTTACAGAGGGATCTCCAGAATCGAGCGATGAACTGGGCTCCGCGATCAGAAACAATATGTTGGGGAAGTCCATGAACACGAAAAAAATGATGAACAAAATTCTTCGCCAATTCAGGTGCAGAAGGTAAACCAGGAAGGGCGATGAAATGGGCCATTTTAGAAAAATGGTCCATGGCCACAAAAATAATGGAGCAACCAAGGTGGAGCTTACTCTTTGCCACATGGTTTTTTTTTGCCTTCCTCTGGATCAACATGTTAGGGCATGTTAGGTTAGGCTATGGGTTGAACTAGATGGACTTATAGTCTTCCTTCAACCTTAGTAACTATGTAACTATGTAACCAGAGGAACAAGGCAAGTCTGTAATGAAATCCATAGACAAATGTTGCCACGGAGAAGAAGGCACCGGTAGAGGATGGAGAAGACCAGAAGGTAATCGCCTGGGAATCTTATTCCTGGCACAGGAAGGGTAGGAGGTGACGAAACTTTGGACATCTTTAGACAGAGTAGACCACCAGTAGTAGCGGGAGATCAAACAAAAGGTCTTCTTGAAACCGACATGTCCAGCCAGTTTGGAGGCAAGGCCCCAAAGTAAGACACGTCTCCTGTTCCCCACCGTGACGAAGGTCTTTCCTGGAGGCAAAGATGAGAAAAAGACCTGAGCAACTGTGATGACTCAGGCAGGATCAATGATGTGTGCTGGCCCCTCCTCAATATCCACCGACTGAAACGACCTAGAAAGAGCGTCAGCCTTGGAGTTTTCACTACCAGGAAGGAAACAAAGTTCAAAATCGAACCTGAGGAAGAACAAGGCCCACCTGGCCTGTCGCGGATTCAGTCTATGTGCAGAACGGATGTAAGCCAGATTCTTGTGATCCATGTAGATCACAAAACGATGTAAGGCTCCCTCTAACAGTCACCGCCATTCCTCCAGTGCCAATCTGATAGCCAATAGTTCCTTATCGCCGATAGAATAATTCTTCTCAGAAGAAGAGAAAGTCTTGGAAAAAAAACCACAGGGCATAAGACAACCAGAAGAAGACCTCTGGGAGAGCACAGCTCCAGCACCGACAGCAGAGGCATCGACTTCAAGGACGAAAGGTTTACTGGCTACAAGACGTTGAAGTATTGGCGCGGAGGCAAAGGCTTGCTTGAGAGATTGAAAAGCCTCCTCGGCCTCGAAAGTCCAATGGTGAGGGTTGGCACCCTTACGAATGATGGAGGAGCTGGGAGCCTATAGAGGAAAAGTGAGGGATAAACTGCCGATAATAGTTGGCGAATCCAAGAAATCGCTGAATTCCTTTAACTCCAAGCGGACGTGGCCAGTTGAGTACAGCAGAAACCTTTCCTGGATCCATGCACAGACCTGCATCGGAGATAATGAAACCCAAAAAAGATCGAGATGATTGTTCAAAAACGCACTTCTCCAGTTTTGCGTTAAGCCGGTTCTCTCTCAAATGCAGAAGTACTTGCCGAACATCTCACCTATGGGAAGACAGATCTGGAGAAAAGACAAGAATATCGTCCAAGTACACCATCACACAGGAGTAAAAAAGATCCCGAAAAACGTCATTTACAGCTCCTGGAAGACTGCGGGTGCGTTGCATAACCCGAAGGGCATAACCAGATATTCGTAATGCCCATCCCTGGTGTTAAACGCAAGTCTTCCACTCGTCACCCGAATGGATACGGACCAAATTATAGGCCCCTCGAAGATCCAACTTGGTGAAGATTCATGCACCTCGCAGACGATCAAAAAGTTCAGGAATAAGAGGAAGTGGATACTTGTTCTTAATCATGATGGCAGTGAGACCCCGATAGTCTATGCATGGACGAAGGGAGCCATCTTTTTTCTTTACGAAGAAAAAGCCAGCTCCAGCAGGTGAAGAAGACTTCCGAATGAAGCCTCTGGCCAGATTTTCCTGGACGTGTTCGGACATGGCCTGAGTTTCAGTAGGCGACAGAGGATAAATACGACCTCTAGGAGGAGAAGAACCAGGGACCAGATCAATTGGACAGTCATAAGAGCGATGCGGTGGTAGAGTCTCCGCCACCTTCTTGTTAAACACATCCGAAAAAGAGTGATAGGTAGATGGAATATTCACAGATTCCGGAGAGGCTCGAGAGGAGTCAGTTGGCGTGACGGAGAGCAGGCATCTATTCTGACAAGACTGTCCCCAACGTAAAATATCCGCGAACGCCAGTCCAGGGTGGGCTCGTGAGTTCTTAACCAGTGAAGCCATACCATGAGATACGGCCTTCCCAAAACCCTGTCTGATGACAAATGCACACTTAGCAGGATGCAGCAGGCCTCCACTGATAAAGGCTAGGAGCGGCACAGGTGCAAACTACTTGATAAAAACAGCCACCCCAAGCAAACATTGCAGGGGTTGGCTGCCTAGCAGAAAAAATGCACATTGACATACCTCACATAGGATGCCAGTCACACTGATAGGTGTGGTGCACAGTGTCTGGGATGCAACCTATTGATGACACCCCTTGTATTAACAGGCGAGCTGCCCAGCACTAAAAAAATGCAGCACACAGTGACAGACGCCCCAGAAAAACCTAGCCAACATAAAGAGGCCTGGCCACATCCTGCAGAAAAGGATATGATACAGTGCAAAAAAAATGCATGCATATGATAAACACATACACTATATGAGGTATTAGTTTAATATTTTGGCCAAAATAAAGTAAGCCCGCAACCCAACGTCAAGGGTCCCCATAATATTGCGGGTCCTACCACTAATATCAAAAACCAGCTAACATAGAAAAAACTCATACCATGAGATACGGCCTTCCCAAAACCCTGTCTGATGACAAATGCACACTTAGCAGGATGCAGCAGGCCTCCACTGATAAAGGCTAGGAGCGGCACAGGTGCAAACTACTTGATAAAAACAGCCACCCCAACCAAACATTGCAGGGGTTGGCTGCCTGGCAGAAAAGATGCACATTGATATACCTCATAGTATATAAAGGCCGTATCTCATGGTATGTTTTTTTTTTAATTTTTTTCTATGTTAGCTGTCTCTTAACCAGTGAAGCCCCAAAAGAAAAAAATGAGACAGAGACGGTAAAACAAAAAAAAAACAATTTCTCACAGTGAAGGGCTCCAATCTGAAGTTCAACCTCCTCTGTGACCAAGTTGACGGTCTCCCGCAAAGGCTGACCATCGACAGAAGCTAAATGTCTAGGAGACTCAAGAGGTCTTACAGGTATCCCAAGTCTATTTACTACCTCAAGTTGTACAAAGTTACCAGCAACACCTGAATCAACATAAGCGTCAAGAGAAAAACTACGGGAACCCAAATGTAAAATAACGGACAGAATCAGGGGGGAGAGGAATCAAAACTGCCTAGGGAGTCCTCTCTTACCCATCCTAGGTGGAGGCGTTTCCCGACTTCAGAGGGCAGGAACGCAGGAGATGAGAGTCACTGCCGCAATAAAAACAAAGACCCTGTGCGAGTCTCTCCTTGCGGCGTTGCTAGGCAGACTTGAGGCGATCTACCTGCACAAGGCAATCTTGCTTTGCGCAGGCGTGTACTATGGAGGACAGAGAATGAACTTCAATCTAATATTGCAGCCAGCGGGTAAGGAAAGGTTGAATCAAACACCCAAAAACCCCGCCCTTATGGCTGAAGATTGTTCCCTCCAAATCCAGGTGACAGAGTCCCTTTAAGTTACAAAGCCAACAGACTGAGAGTGTAGCTTACATAGGCAGAGAATGTCCAGAGCCACGGATAGAAGCACAGTAGAACAAGCAGCTGAGCTGAAGGGTAAGCGGAAGCAGAATACTCCAGCAAAGATGCTGACACCTGACCCGGGTTTTAAACAAACGAACAGGAAGTAGGGCAGACAAAAACAGCTAACTCCCGTTACCCCTCAGGTTCCGACTTTGTTGCGGAGCTTAACAACATTTACAGAATGGAACAATTGATAAGTGAATCCATAGGGGACTCATGGATTGTATTCAGGGAGACCCCGGAATTGGATGTATGGTTGTCCAGGTCCTAATTCATATCTGGAGCCGACCTGGGAGCGTTCGCGTAACGATAATGATCCATATCCTCTGATTTGCTGTTTTGGCCTAGAGTCAATGTTGGTGACTCAATGTTCTTCTCTCCTCTACATGGGGCCTGGGATCAGCCCGGGAGGTGTGCCGCACTCTTCACACCTAGTGTACCCTCTTACCTTCGCCCGCTTTCCTTTCCCCCCTTCTTCCCCCCCCTTTTTTTTTTTTCTCTTCTTTTCTCTTCTTTCTTTCCTCCTCTTTCCGTTTCTTTAATTCTTTCTACTTTTGCTCACTTTTTATATCTAGTGACATTTTACACTAATACATATGATTAATATAGCTAGTAATGCTTGATTACCTTTGATGCTGCTTATTTGTTTCAACTGTGAAGAATATCATTACTAATCTGAAAGTGTTATCGTTGGCAGTGGCCAACTACATTTAATACCTGCTGAGACTCTCTTTTCTATACGATCTACGGGCTGTAACCCGCTAAGTTTAACAATTGTTTCAGCATTGTACTATTGTTTGTATTGTTTATTTGCTTCAATAAACCTGATTTATACAAAAACAGCTAACTCCATCTTAACAAAGGGCAAAATTATTCACAAGGTGACTTGGAAAACCCGGAATACTGAGACAGGAACAGAGGCGACATTTTGGAGAGAGCGAAGCCGATCATCCACAGAGGCCATAAAATTCAGAATATGGGACTGAGTATCCCATTGATGACCAAGCTCCTACTGAAGAGCAGCCAGCTGAGCGGCGTTGCCAGGATCAGAGGACTGTAAGGCCGCTAGACGAGACTCCATGTTCTTAAGGAAAGACATGATCCTGGTCTGATTTTCACGCAAGAAGAGTAATTCCTTATGAGTGGCCGAAACACCAGCGGGGTCCATGGCCTGATGATACTGTGAGGAATCTCTGGTAAATAGGTGGACTGTTGTGAATTCCGCTCTTGGGCTCCCTCCGGTGGTTGTAAGTGGCACTTTTGTGAGTTCTGCTCTTGGGCTCCCTCTTGTGGTTTCTAGTGGTATGGCTGCTCCTTGGAGTTAGCTGTCATCAGCTGCCTCCACTTATCGTCTCTTCTGCTCGGCTATTTAAGTCTGGCTCTATCTTCAGCCAGTGCCACTTGTAAATGGTTCCTGGTTGGATTCACATCTCTTTGGAGTTCCCTGTTGTCCTGACCAGTTCGGCTGAGCTGGGTTTTTGCTTGCCCTTTTCTGTCCATAGATTGTGGACTTATCCATTCTGTGCTTTCTATGTTTGTCCAGCTTATCAGTGTGAATTAATTCTGTCTTGCTGGAAGCTCTGGGAGGCAGATTTGCCCTCCACACCTTTAGTCAGGTGTGGAGATTTTTTGTAAACTCTGCGTGGATTTTTGTAGTGTTTTATACTGACCGCACAGTATTCCATCCTGTTCTATCTATTTAGTTAGACTGGCCTCCTGTGCTCATCCTGGTTTCATTCTGTGTATGTCTTTTCCCTCTCCACTCACAGTCATTATTTGTGGGGGGCTAATCTATCCTTTGGGGATTTTCTCTGAGGCAAGATAGCTTTCCTGCTTCTATCTTTAATAATAATAATAATAATATAATAATCTTTATTTTTATATAGCGCTAACATATTCCGCAGCGCTTTACAGTTTTGCACACATTATCACACATTATCATCTTTAGGGGTAGTTAGCTCTTAGGCTGTGACGAGATGCCTAGGGAGAGTTAGGAGCATTCCACGGCTACTTCTAGTGTTGTGTTGAGCTTAGGGACTGCGGTCAGTACAGTTACCACTTCCTTCAGAGCTCGTTCCATGTTGCTCCTAGACCACCGTATCATAACAGTGGACCCTCTGAGACCGTGACGACCAGGGGCGGATTATCAGAGGGTCAATATGGGCAGTAGCCCAGGGCCCAGTGGTCTGGGGGGGCCCTGGGCTACCGCACAGATTGACCCTCCACTAATCGTCTGTGATTGCCCGCCGTGCGGCGTTTGTGTGCCCCCGGACCTGGTGGGCAGAGAGAGGGGGCCCGCATTGGGCCCCTTCTCATCTGCTCACCGGGCCCTTTCCGGCGCTGCGGCGGTTTCCTATTGACTTGCGGGCGCGCGCCCGCACGTCAATAGTTAACAACAACAGCCGCCAGCCAATTGGAGGCTGGCAGCTGAAGTCGGCCGCAGCGCACACGTCGCCGGCGTCTGACGTCATTGTCAGTCGCCGGCGAGTGTGCGCTGCTGCAGGGAGCTCGCCGCCTGGAGCGCAGACAGGTGAGGAGACTAATTGTTTTTTTTTTGTTTGTTTGTTGTTTTTTTTGGATCAGTTATCGGTGGACACACTGGGGGGCAATGCTGGAGGACACACTGGGGGGCAATGCTGGAGGACACACTGGGGGGCAATGCTGGAGGACACACTGGGGGGCAATGCTGGAGGACACACTGGGGGGCAATGCTGGAGGACACACTGGGGGCAATGCTGGAGGACACACTGGGGGGCAATGCTGGAGACACTGGGGCAGATTCGAGGACACACTGGGGGCAATGCTGGAGACAGTGGGGCAGATTGGAGGACACTGGGGGGCAATGCTGGAGACACTGGGGCAGATTGGAGGACACACTGGGGGCAATGCTGGAGACAGTGGGGCAGATTGGAGGACACACTGGGGGGCAATGCTGGAGACACTGGGGCAGATTGGAGGACACACTGGGGGCAATGCTGGAGACAGTGGGGCAGATTGGAGGACACACTGGGGGGCAATGCTGGAGACACTGGGGCAGATTGGAGGACACACTGGGGGTAATGCTGGAGACAGTGAGGCAGATTGGAGGACACACTGGGGGCAATGCTGGAGACAGTGGGGCAGATTGGAGGACACACAGGGGGCAATGCTGGAGACAGTGGGCAGATTGCTGGAGACAGTGGGGCAGATTGCTGGAGACAGTGGGGCAGAATGCTGGAGACAGTGAGGCAGATTGGAGGACACACTGGGGGCAATGCTGGAGACAGTGGGGCAGATTGGAGGACACACTGGGGGGCAATGCTGGAGACACTGGGGCAGATTGGAGGACACACTAAGGGCAATGCTGGAGACACTGGGGCAGATTGGAGGACACACTGGGGGCAATGCTGGAGACAGTGGGGCAGATTGGAGGACACACTGGGGGGCAATGCTGGAGACACTGGGGCAGATTGGAGGACACACTGGGGGCAATGCTGGAGACAGTGGGGCAATGCTGGAGACAGTGGGGCAGATTGCTGGAGGACACACTGGGGGGCAATGCTGGAGGACACACTGGGGGCAATGCTGGAGACAGTGGGGCAGATTGCTGGAGACAGTGGGGCAGATTGCTGGAGACAGTGGGGCAGATTGCTGGAGACAGTGGGGCAATGCTGGAGACACTGGGGCAGATTGCTGGAGGACATACTGGGGGCAGATTGCTGGAGGACACACTGGGGGCAGATTGCTGGAGGACACACTGGGGGCAGATTGCTGGAGGACACACTGGGGGCAGATTGCTGGAGACACTGGGGCAGATTGCTGGAGACACTGGGGCAGATTGCTGGAGACACTGGGGCAGATTGCTGGAGACACTGGGGCAGATTGCTGGAGACACTGGGGCAGATTGCTGAAGACACTGGGGCAGATTGCTGGACACACTGGGGCAATGCTGGATACACTGGGGCAGATGATTGCTGGACACACTGGGGCAATGCTGGATACACTGGGGCAGATGATTGCTGGACATACTGGGGCAATGCTGGAGACACTGGGCCAGATTGCTGGACACACTGGTGGTAATATGCTGGACACACTGGGGCAGATTGCTGGACACACTGTCTGGGGGCAATATGCTGGACATACTGGGGCAGATTGCTGGACACACTGGGGGTAATATGCTGGACACACTGGGGGTAATATGCTGGACACACTGGGGGCAGGACTGGAGGCATGGGCAGAATGTAGACACGGGGCATGATTGGAGACATGGGGCAGGATTGGATCATGGGGCAGGATGGATACGATGGAGACAGATGGGGCAGGATGGTGAGTGTTGTGAATTCTGTTGTCAGGCTCCCTCCTGTGGTCATGAATGGTACTTCGGCTGGTTCTGTCCATGGACTTTCTCTGGTGCCTGTGGGTGTTTCGGAGTTTCCTTCCACAGGTGACGAGGCTAATTCGTTAGTGGGCTGCTCTATTTAACTCCATTTAGATCTTTGCCCCATGCCAGCTGTCAATGTTGTACTATGGCTCTAGTTCGCTCCTGGATCCTTCTGAGTTCCTGTTGCTCCAGCAGAAGCTAAGTTTCTCTGTGCTATTTTGCTTGTTTGCTATTTTTTCTGTCCAGCTTGCTTTTGTCAATATTGCCTTGCTTGCTGGAAGCTCTGGGACGCAGAGGGGCGCCTCCCGCACCGTGAGTCGGTGCGGAAGGTATATTTCCCTGCACTCTCTGCGTGGTCTTTTGTAGGTTTTTGTGCTGACCTCAAAGTAACCTTTACTATCCTCGGTCTGTTCAGTAAGTCGGGCCTCACTTTGCTAAATCTATTTCATCTCTGTGTTTGTATTTTCGTCTTTACTCACAGTCATTATATGTGGGGGCTGCCTTTTCCTTTGGGGAATTTCTCTGAGGCAAGGTAGGCTTTATTTTTCTATCTTCAGGGCTAGCTAGTTTCTTAGGCTGTGCCGAGTTGCATAGGGAGCGTTAGGCGCAATCCACGGCTATTTCTAGTGTGTTTTGATAGGTTTAGGGATTGCGGTCAGCAGAGTTCCCACGTCCCAGAGCTCGTCCATTATTTGTCCTAACCACCGGATCATAACAGGGGAGATCATATGTTGTAGAATGGATACTCATGAGTGCAGGATGGGAGAACATATGGCTGGAGCCAGGAATGAGATAAACGGAGCCAGGGTGGGGAATATTATTACCATAGGGGCTAATTAAGGGATATTATTACTGCAGTGATGTATTTATTTTATTTTTTGAGTATACTGTTTTAAATGGGGGGGCGGTCCTGTTATTGTGCAGAGTGACACTATATCGCCTTTTTATCTTCATGTGGAGTAATGTAGAAGTTGTAAAAAATTAAGTAATGTGTTCTGCAAGTGGAGCTCGAGATAACTGTGTTATTTCCTGCAGAAACGAGTCCTGGCTGGAAGAAATGATGGCGGTCTGTGCTGGATGAAAGATGAAGGACTTCACCTAGAGACGTCACTGGTGAGTCAGTGTTACCTATACACTGACACTATACACTGTATACTATATACAGCGGTCTTGTGTACAATGTCACCAGTGATCACTGTATTACCTATACATTATATACAGAGCTCCTGTGTATAATACCACCAGTGATCTCTGTATTACCTCTACACAGACACTGCATACTAATTACAGATCTCCTGTGAATACTGGCACTTTGTTATGACCTGGTGGTCAGGACAATAATGGACCTGATGGTTAAAAGCACACGGAATGACCTGATAGTTACTGATAATAAAGGACGAGCTCCGGGACGTGGGAACTCTGCTGACCGCAATCCCTAATCCTATCACACACACTAGAAATAGCCGTGGATTGCTCCTAACGCTCCCTATGCAACTCGGCACAGCCTAAGGAACTAGCTAGCCCTGAAGATAGAAAAATAAAGCCTACCTAGCCTCAGAGAAATTCCCCAAAGGAAAAGGCAGCCCCCACATATAATGACTGTGAGTAAAGATGAAAATACAAACACAGAGATGAAATAGATTTAGCAAAGTGAGGCCTGACTTACTGAACAGACTGAGGATAGGAAAGGTTGCTTTGTGGTCAGCACAAAAACCTACAAAAAGACCACGCAGAGGGCGCAAAAAGACCCTCCGCACCGACTCACGGTGCGGAGGCGCTCCCTCTACGTCCCAGAGCTTCCAGCAAGCAAGACAACAATCAAAATAGCAAGCTGGACAGAAAATAGCAAACCAAAGGAAAACAAGCAGGAACTTAGCTTCTGCAGGGAAGACAGGTCACAAGAACGATCCAGGAGTGAACTAGACCAATACTGGAACATTGACAGGTGGCATGGAGCAAAGATCTAAGTGGAGTTAAATAGAGCAGCCAGCTAACGAATTAACCTCGTCACCTGTGGAAGGAAACTCAGAAACACCCACCAGAGGAATTCCATGGATAGAACCAGCCGAAGTACCATTCATGACCACAGGAGGGAGCCCGACAACAGAATTCACAACAGTACCCCCCCCTTGAGGAGGGGTCACCGAACCCTCACCAGAGCCCCCAGGCCGACCAGGATGAGCCAAATGAAAGGCACGAACCAGATCGGCAGCATGAACATCAGAGGCAAAAACCCAGGAATTATCTTCCTGACCATAACCCTTCCACTTGACCAGGTACTGGAGTTTCCGTCTCGAAATACGAGAATCCAAAATCTTCTCCACCACATACTCCAACTCCCCCTCAACCAACACCGGGGCAGGAGGATCAACGGATGGAACCACAGGCGCCACGTATCTCCGCAATAACGACCTATGGAACACATTATGGATGGCAAAAGAAGCAGGAAGGGCCAAACGAAATGACACAGGATTGATAACCTCAGAAATCTTATACGGACCAATGAAACGAGGCTTAAACTTAGGAGAGGAAACCTTCATAGGAACATAACGGGACGACAACCAAACCAAATCCCCAACACGAAGTCGGGGACCCACACAGCACCGGCGGTTAGCGAAACGTTGAGCCTTCTCCTGGGACAATGTCAAATTGTCCACCACATGAGCCCAAATCTGCTGCAACCTATCCACCACAGTATCTACACCAGGACAGTCCGAAGACTCAACCTGCCCTGAAGAGAAACGAGGATGGAAACCAGAATTGCAGAAAAACGGCGAAACCAAAGTAGCCGAGCTGGCCCGATTATTAAGGGCGAACTCAGCCAACGGCAAAAAGGACACCCAATCATCCTGATCAGCAGAAACAAAGCATCTCAGATATGTTTCCAAAGTCTGATTAGTTCGTTCGGTTTGGCCATTTGTCTGAGGATGGAAAGCCGAGGAAAAAGACAAATCAATGCCCATCCTAGCACAAAAGGATCGCCAAAACCTCGAAACAAACTGGGAACCTCTGTCAGAAACGATGTTCTCCGGGATACCATGTAGACAAACCACATGCTGGAAAAATAATGGCACCAAATCAGAGGAGGAAGGATATTTAGACAAAGGTACCAAATGGACTATCTTAGAAAAGCGATCACAAACCACCCAAATGACCGACATCTTTTGAGAGACGGGGAGATCCAAAATAAAATCCATAGAAATATGCGTCCAGGGACTCTTTGGGACCGGCAAGGGCAAAAGCAACCCACTGGCACGAGAACAGCAGGGCTTAGCCCGAGCACAAGTCCCACAGAACTGCACAAAAGAACGCACATCCCGTGACAAAGACGGCCACCAAAAGGATCTAGCCACCAAATCTCTGGTACCAAAGATTCCAGGATACCCAGCCAACACTGAACAATGAATCTCAGAGATAACTCTACTAGTCCATCTATCAGGGACAAACAGTTTTTCCGCTGGGCAACGGTCAGGTCTATCAGCCTGAAATTTTTGCAGCACCCGCCGCAAATCAGGGGAGATGGCAGACAAAATTACCCCCTCTTTGAGAATACCCGCCGGCTCAGGAACACCCGGAGAGTCAGGCACAAAACTCCTTGACAGGGCATCAGCCTTCACATTCTTAGAGCCCGGAAGGTACAAAACCACAAAATCAAAATGGAGAAAAATAACGACCATCGAGCCTGTCTCGGATTCAACCGTTTGGCAGACTCAAGATAAGTCAAATTCTTGTGATCTGTCAAGACCACCACGCGATGCTTGGCTCCTTCAAGCCAATAACGCCACTCCTCGAATGCCCACTTCATGGCCAACAACTCTCGATTACCAACATCATAATTGCGCTCAGCAGGCGAAAACTTTCTAGAAAAGAAAGCACATGGCTTCATCACCGAGCCATCAGAACTTCTTTGCGACAAAACAGCCCCTGCTCCAATCTCGGAAGCATCAACCTCAACCTGAAACGGGAGCGAAAGATCTGCCTGGCACAACACTGGGGCAGAAGAAAAACGACGCTTCAACTCCTGAAAAGCCTCTACAGCTACAGAAGACCAATTGACCACATCAGCACCCTTCTTGGTCAAAACAGTCAACGGTTTAGCAACACTAGAAAAATTAGCGATGAAGCGCCGATAAAAATTAGCAAAGCCCAGGAACTTTTGCAGGCTCTTCACAGATGTCGGCTGAGTCCAATCATAAATGGCCTGGACTTTAACAGGGTCCATCTCGATAGTAGAAGGGGAAAAAATGAACCCCAAAAATGAAACCTTCTGAACTCCAAAGAGACACTTTGACCCCTTCACAAACAAGGAATTCGCACGAAGGACCTGGAACACCATTCTGACCTGCTTAACATGAGACTCCCAATCATCCGAAAAGACCAAAATATCATGCAAATACACAATCAGGAATTTATCCAGGTACTCTCGGAAGATGTCATGCATAAAGGACTGAAATACTGATGGAGCATTGGAAAGCCCGAATGGCATAACCAGGTACTCAAAATGGCCCTCGGGCGTATTAAATGCTGTTTTCCATTCATCGCCTTGTTTAATACGCACAAGATTATACGCCCCTCGAAGATCTATCTTGGTGAACCAACTAGCCCCTTTAATACGAGCAAACAAATCAGACAGCAATGGCAAAGGATACTGAAATTTGACTGTAATTTTGTTAAGAAGGCGGTAATCAATACAAGATCTCAAAGAACCATCCTTCTTGGCCACAAAAAAGAACCCTGCTCCTAACGGTGATGACGACGGGAGAATATGGCCTTTCTCCAAGGATTCCTTTACATAACTCCGCATAGCGGCGTGTTCTGGCACAGATAAAGTGAACAATCGGCCCTTAGGAAACTTACTACCAGGAATCAAATCAATTGCACAATCGCAATCCCTATGAGGAGGTAGGGCACTGGCTTTGGGCTCATCAAATACATCCCGATAATCCGACAAAAACTCTGGAACTTCAGAAGGAGTGGAAGACGAAATAGACAAAAATGGAACATTACCATGTACCCCCTGGCAACCCCAGCTGGACACAGACATAGATTTCCAGTCCAATACTGGATTATGAACATGTAGCCATGGCAACCCCAAAACGACCACATCATGCAGATTATGCAACACCAGAAAGCGGATATCCTCCTGATGTGCAGGAGCCATGCACATGGTCAATTGGGTCCAGTACTGAGGCTTATTCTTGGCCAAAGGCGTAGCATCAATTCTTCTCAATGGAATAGGATACTGCAAGGACTCCAAGAAAAAACCACAGCGCCTAGCATACTCCAAGTCCATCAAATTCAGGGCAGCGCCTGAATCCACAAATGCCATAACAGAATAGGATGACAAAGAGCAAATCAGAGTAACGGACAATAGAAATTTAGACTGTACCGTACCAATGGTGGTAGACCTAGCGAACCGCTTAGTGCGCTTAGGACAATCGGAAATAGCATGAGTGGAATCACCACAGTAAAAACATAGCCCATTCCGACGTCTGTGTTCTTGCCGTTCAGCTCTGGTCAAAGTCCTATCACATTGCATAGGCTCAGGCCCATGCTCAGATAGTACCGCCAAATGGTGCACAGCTTTACGCTCACGCAAGCGTCGATCGATCTGAATGGCCAAAGACATAGACTCATTCAGACCAGCAGGCATGGGAAATCCCACCATGACATCCTTAAGGGCTTCAGAGAGACCCTTTCTGAAGATTGCTGCCAGGGCACATTCATTCCACTGAGTGAGCACAGACCACTTTCTAAACTTCTGACAATATATCTCCGCTTCATCCTGACCCTGACACAGAGCCAGCAAGATTTTCTCTGCCTGATCCACTGAATTAGGTTCGTCATAAAGCAATCCAAGCGCCAGGAAAAACGCATCAACATCACGCAATGCCGGATCTCCTGGCGCAAGGGAAAATGCCCAGTCTTGAGGGTCACCACGTAACAAAGAAATAATGATTTTTACTTGTTGAACAGGGTCACCTGAGGAGCGAGGTTTCAAGGCAAGAAACAATTTACAATTATTTTTGAAATTCAAGAACCTAGATCTATCACCAAAAAACAAATCAGGAATTGGAATCCTATGCTCTGACATCGGATTCTGAACCACATAATCTTGAATGTTTTGTACCCTTGTAGTGAGATTATCCATCCAAGAGGACAGACCTTGAATGTCCATGTTTACACCTGTGTCCTGAACCACCCAGAGGTAAAGGGGAAAAGAGAGACAAAACACACTGCAAAGAAAAAAAAATGGTCTCAGAACTTCTCTTATCCCTCTATTGAGATGCATTAGTACTTTGGGCCACCTGTACTGTTATGACCTGGTGGTCAGGACAATAATGGACCTGATGGTTAAGAGCACACGGAATGACCTGATAGTTACTGATAATATAGGACGAGCTCTGAGACGTGGGAACTCTGCTGACCGCAATCCCTAAACCTATCACACACACTAGAAATAGCCGTGGGTTGCTCCTAACGCTCCCTATGCAACTCGGCACAGCCTAAGGAACTAGCTAGCCCTGAAGATAGAAAAATAAAGCCTACCTAGCCTCAGAGAAATTCCCCAAAGGAAAAGGCAGCCCCCCACATATAATGACTGTGAGTAAAGATGAAAATACAAACACAGAGATGAAATAGATTTACAAAGTGAGGCCCGACTTACTGAACAGACTGAGGATAGGAAAGGTTGCTTTGCGGTCAGCACAAAAACCTACAAAAAGACCACGCAGAGGGTGCAAAAAGACCCTCCGCACCGACTCACGGTGCGGAGGCGCTCCCTCTGCGTCCCAGAGCTTCCAGCAAGCAAGACAACAATTAAAATTGCAAGCTGGACAGAAAAATAGCAAACCAAAGGAAAACAAGCAGGAACTTAGCTTCTGCAGGGAAGACAGGTCACAAGAACGATCCAGGAGTGAACTAGACCAATACTGGAACATTGACAGGTGGCATGGGGCAAAGATCTAAGTGGAGGTAAATAGAGCAGCCAGCTAACGAATTCACCCCGTCACCTGTGGAAGGAAACTCAGAAACACCCACAGCCACCAGAGGAATTCCATGGATAGAACCAGCCGAAGTACCATTCATGACCACAGGAGGGAGCCCGACAACAGAATTCACAACAGCACTTATGGTGATAGTATTGTTTTTTGTTTTTTTATTACTGATCAGTATTGTGGTACTCAGTCACTATGTGGTGGTAATATGTGGTCTAGAAATGGTGTTGTGGTATTTGTCCCTTGTATGTGCTATTTGGTCACCAAGTGGTAATATGTGGTCTTGGTCTTGACATGGTGCGGTGGTATTTGTTCCTTGTATGTGATATTATTCGATCACTGTGGTTGTAATTTGTGGTCTGGTCACGGTGCGGTTGTATTTGTTCCTTGTATGTGATATTATTGGTCAAGATTAGTGTTGAGCATTCCGATACCGCAAGTATCGGGTATCGGCCGATATTTGCGGTATCGGAATTCCGATACTGAATTCCGATACTTCCCGCGTATCGGATACCGGAATCGGAAGTTCCCAGAATTCAAATTGAACGCAGCAGCCAATGAGGAATGAATGAAAGTGTGGGCACATCCTGTTTAGCATGGTGGGCATGTAAGTACTGGCAAGGCTGGGATTGGCTGCTGAAATGATGTCACTCTGCACTATAAAAAAGCGCTGCCGCCATTTTGCGCTCACTCTGCTGTGATTTCAGTTAGGGACAGGACGCTGTGTTCTAACTGAGGGCCAGTCGAGCTAGCTAATTGCTTTATTTTCCTTTCCAAAGGCTAATTTAGCAAAACGCTGTGTGTTCTTCACTGTTCACCTTGCTCTTGCCTTGCAGCGCTGTTTTAACAGCGTTCTGCAAGGTCTCTGTGTGTGTGTGTGTGTGTGCAGCTCACTCTGTAGTCTGTGTGCAGCCATATACCCGGTTGTATTCAGCTCAGGGGGGGTTCACACTGCCTCACACAGTTGTTCTTTTTTGCTCTTAGTGCAGCCTGCTGCACATTTTTTCTCAAATTTCCTATTAGTGTTTTTCCACCAGTCTCCAGCTCTATTGTGGAAAAACACTACATAGGATAACCTAGAGGGGGGTTTTTGGGCCTTGCAGCGCCGTTTACGGCTGTCTGCACGGTCTCCGTGTGAGCCCAGCTCGCCCTGTAGTCTGTGTGCAGCCATAGCCGGTTGGATTCAGCTCAGGGTTCGTTACTGGCTCATACCTTGAGAAAAATTTTCCTTTTTTTCAAATAGTGCAGCCTGTTTAAAATTTGAAAAAAAAAATTCCTATTAGTGTCTTTCCACTCGTATCCAGCTAAATAGTGGAAAAACACTATATAGGATAACCTAGAGGAGGGTTTTTTGGCCTTGCAGCGCCGTTTACGGCTGTCTGCACGGTCTCCGTGTGAGCCCAGCTCGCCCTGTAGTCTGTGTGCAGCCATAGCCGGTTGGATTCAGCTCAGGGTTCGTTACTGGCTCATACCTTGAGAAAAATTTTCCTTTTTTTCAAATAGTGCAGCCTGTTTAAAATTTGAAAAAAAAAAAAATTCCTATTAGTGTCTTTCCACCAGTCTCCAGCTCAATTGTGGAAAAACACTACATAGGATAACCTAGAGGTTTTTTTGGGGGCCTTGCAGCGCCGTTTACGGCTGTCTGCACGGTCTCTGTGTGAGCGCAGCTCGCCCTGTAGTCTGTGTGCAGCCATAGCCGGTTGGATTCAGCTCAGGGTGCGTTACTGCCTCATACCTTGAAAAACAATTTCCTTTTTTTCAAATAGTGCAGCCAGTTTAAAATTTGAAAAAAAAAATTCCTATTAGTGTCTTTCCACTTGTATCCAGCTAAATAGTGGAAAAACACTATATAGGATAACCTAGAGGAGGGTTTCTTGGCCTTGCAGCGCCGTTTACGGCTGTCTGCACGGTCTCCGTGTGATTTAAACTAGCTCTGTAGCCCGATCTGCACCAAAAAAAAGGTTAAGTTCACCAAACACAACTTACACTTGTGTAGGCCACATTTGAAAAATAATAAAGTTTAGTCCACAATTTACAACATTAGTGTTTCTTACACCTGTTAGGAGGAGCATTACAGGAATAAGCACACTAAGGCCTTAGTACTTTTCTGCTTATCTTTATCTGTCAACCAAGATGAAGAGGGCAGGGAGTAAGGCACGTGGGCGTGGGCGCGGAGCAGGGAGAGGAGCAGGGAGAGGACGTGGTGATTCTGTGCCTGCTGCGGGCGCCGGTGACTCGTCGTCACTCAGTTTCAGCAGGGAACAGTCCTTCATGCGCAGCTTTGTCGGAGAGCGCCGTGCACCGCTGCTGCGTGAAGACCAAATTGAAGCCGTTGTCGGGTGGATGGCAGCTAACGCCTCGGCATCGACTTCAGTTAGTGCCACATCCTCTCAGGCACAGAGCACTGGAGAGCAGCCATCTGTCTCTTCACCACCTGCCAAATTGGCCAGGCAGTCAGAGAGCCCAGGACAGGAGCCGTCTCTACTTCTGTTCTCTGAATCTCTTGGCTTGGAAACAGGGGGCCAGCCAAGCAGCATTGGAGAAATGGAAGAAGAGGCAGTGTGCAGTGATGCCCAACACCTTTTTCTCTCTGACTCTGAAGAGGCAGGTGGGCCAGTGCCTCCGGTGACCACAGCGCAGTACGCATCTGATGATGAAACTCAGGTGCCGCTTTCTCGTGCGTACTGTGCTGCTGAGACTACCCAGGAGGAGCAGTTGGTGGCAGAGGGTAGTGGAGATGATGAGGTCCTTGACCCATCGTGGCGTGAGGAACAGGAAGGTGGTGGGAGCAGCTCAGAGGAAGAGCTTCCTCTTACGGGCCAAAGAGGGAGAGGGAGGGGGAAGACTGCGGAGCCTGTAGCCTCCACTTTGGCACCCGTTAGGAGCCTGTCTCTTTCCAAAGCCAAAAAGGGCGCTCCCAAGACTTGCAGTGCCTGGTCCTTTTTTGACACAGTTGCAGATGACATTTGTTTTGTCAAATGCAAGCTGTGTCATCATAAAGTAAAAAGAGGGAAAAATGTCAGCAACCTCAATACCACAAATATGTGGAAACATGTGCGGACCAGGCACGCGGTGGAGTTACAGAAACACACTGAAGATGTAGGCCAACCAACAGCGGCAGCTACCACCTCTTCAGCTCGTGTTGCCTCTTCCTCCAGCTCACGCACAGCTGGTTTGGCTTCCTCCCAGAGACCTTGTGTAATTCCACCCACAGCACCACCTTCCCAGTCATCCTCACACTCCCAGTCTACTCTACAGCCATCGGTAGTACAGGCATGGGAGAAAAGGCGGGCATTCTCGGCCAACCACCCCCGAGCACAGGCTCTGAATGCAGGCATTGCCAAACTGTTGTCCCTGGAAATGCTCTCGTTCAGGCTGGTGGAGACTGACAGCTTCCGTGACTTGATGGCATTGGCAGTCCCACAGTACAAGGTGCCCAGCCGCTTTTACTTCAGCAGGCAGGCTGTCCCTGCCCTGCACAGGCATGTTGAGGCAAACATAAAACATGCGCTACTGAACGCCGTCAGTAGCAAGGTCCACCTCACCACCGATGCGTGGACCAGTCAGCATGGACAGGGGCGATATGTTTCCCTCACTGCCCATTGGGTTAATGTTGTTGAGCCAGGTACAGATCGTGCGAGTGGCGCAGGACGTGTCCTGCCCACTCCAAGGATTGCAGGAATCCAGTCTGTACGCATCGACTCCTCCTCTTACACCAGTTCCTCTGATTCCTCTCTGCAGGATCCGTCACAGTCCACCCCCACATGGACCCGTGAACGTTTACCTATGACCGACATGAGCACAGCCGTGGCCAAACGTCAGCAGGCCGTCTTGAAACTAGTTTCATTGGGGCATCGAAGCCACACAGCGCAGGAGCTCTGGAATGCCATAAAGCAGGAGAGCGATGTGTGGTTACTGCCAGCGAATCTCCAGCCAGGCATGGTAGTGTGTGACAATGGCCGAAATCTGGTGGCAGCTTTGGCCCTTGGCAACCTCACTCACATCCCATGTCTGGCACATGTGCTCAATTTGGTTGTGCAGAGTTTTCTGAGGGACTATCCGGATCTTGATGCCCTGCTGCACAAGGTCCGCCTAGAGTGTGCTCACTTGCGGCGTTCCAGCTTGGCCAGATCCCGCATTGCTGCTCTGCAGCGCCGATTCCGCCTTCCGGAACACCGCATCATATGTGACCTACCTACCCGGTGGAATTCCACGTTACATATGTTGGAGCGGTTGTGTGAGCAGCAGCAAGCAGTTATGGAGTACCAGCTGCATCAGGCGCAAAGAAGTCGCAGTCAGCGCCGATCAGACTTCACAACCACAGAGTGGGCCACTATGAAGGACGTCTGCCAGGTTTTGCGTCCTTTTGATTATTCCACGCGGATGGCAAGTGCAGATGATGCACTAGTCAGCATGACTGTCCCCCTTATCTGCCTGCTTCAGCAAACTTTGCAAGGGTTAAGGGATGATGTGGTGGAAGAGGTGGAGGATGAGGAGTCACCTTTTCCATCAGCTTCTGGAGAGTCAGCGCCACGTGGTTCCTCACAAAGGGGTACGCAGGGGCCAATTTGTGAGGAGGATGAGGAGGAGTCAATGGAGGAGGAAGAGCTCCGTCCAGAGGAGGGAGCGACACAATTGTCCAGTGGTCAGTGTGTACAGCGAGGGTGGGGTGATGACGAGCGGGCAGAGATCATGTCTCAAGCAGGGGACAGCGTTTCTGGGCCGGTTGGCACTCTGCAGCACATGGTGGATTTCATGCTGCAGTGCCTGAGAAACGACCGCCGCATCGACCACATTCTCAACATGCCTGATTATTGGGTGTTCACCCTCCTCGATCCTCGCTACCGGGACAACGTCCAAAACCTCATCCCTGCGTTGACCCGGGAGCGTAAATTGCGGGAGTACCACGACACACTGGTGAATTCCATCATCTTCTCCTGTCCAACTGAGAGGAGTGCTGCTAGTGCTTTACAAAGCAGCTCAGTGCGTCGAGGCAGTGGGGGAGGCTCTGCCCAAAGAGGGAGCAGAAGCAGTGCCTCTGCCCAAGGCAAGCCCAGTATGGCACAACTCTGGCACACTTTTGTGTGCCCGCCCCAAATGTCTACACCATCACCGGCGGCTCCAGTCAGCAGGAGGCAACGGTTCCGTCAGATGGTGACAGACTACATGGCTTGCCCTCTTACTGTACTCCCAGACGGCTCTTCCCCGTTCAAGTTTTGGGTCTCTAAGCTGGATACATGGCCAGAGCTAAGCCAGTATGCATTGGAGGTGCTGGCTTGCCCTGCGGCTAGTGTCTTATCGGAACGTGTCTTTAGTGCCGCAGGTGGTGTACTAACAGACCGTCGCATGCGACTATCCTCCGATAACGTTGACCGGCTTACTTTCCTGAAAATGAACCAGGCCTGGATCTCGCAGGAATTTGCCACTCCTCTGCCTGATTAAGTAATTGGGTGTCATCCAGGTCTCCTGCTGTGTTCATCTTTCTACCACCTGAACTGCTATTCCTGGGCTCCAACACCGCCAGTTGCGGCTCAGAAGTGCAGGCTGCACAGTAAAAACATACGACCCAGTGTTATTGGGTTTCAGTAACGTCAGCTGATCCCCAGCTGTGTAGCCGGCAATGTGTCCTGCGACCGCCACGCTGGCACAACAACCTAAATGTAAGGGAACCTGTCCCCCCCCCCCCCCGTCGTTTGTTACTGAAAGAGCCATCTTGTGCAGCAGTAATGCTGCACAAGGAAAAGGTAGCTCTTTTTTTTTAGCTCTTTGCACACGCAGAACTTAACACTTATAAAATGTGTTCACTGATACCGTTATACCGTCCCGGAGCTGGGACTTTCCTTCGTAATGTGACGCAGCACAGCCGTCATTCCTACCCCCTTGGTGCCATGCGCTGCCTCCTCAGCGTTGTTTTAAGCTGTCACGGAGCCTGCGCTGTTCTGTTATCCCTTGGGCATGCCCTATTTGCGCTGCCTGTCTTCTGACATAATTTGGTGTCAGGCTGGCTGCGCCTGTGCGGCCGCGGTGCCCGAGATCCCGCCTCGCAGTGTCTTCTGATTGAGTCACACTGCGGGCCTGGGATCCATGGGCATGCGCAGTGCATATCTTCCCCTCGGGCTCTCGCTCATTTCCCTCCGCCTTCTTTAGACTGTGCGCCGTCAGCTGATCCCTAGCATGCCACGGCCGTGACACCGCACAGTCTGAAGAAGAGGGAAGGAGGGGAGTGAGAGTCGAGGTTATGCACTGTGCATGCCCATGGTTCCAAGGCCCGCAGTGGGATTACGTTAGATGAGACTGCGAGGTGGGATCTGGAGCAGCGTGGACGCACAGGCACTGACAGCCTGACACCAAATTATGTCAGAAGACAGGCAGCGCTAATTGGGCATGGCCAAGGGCTAACAGAACAGCGCAGGCTCCGTGGCAGCTTAAAACAACGCTGAGGAGGCAGCGCACGGCATCAAGGGGATAGGAATGACAGCTGTGCTGTGTCCCATTACGAAGGAAATTCGCACCTCCGGAACGGTTTAACGGTATAAAGGGACACATTTTTAGTGTTTACTTCGGTGTTTGCAAGGAGCATAATTAAAAGAGCAACCTTTTCCTTTTGCATCCTTAGTGCTGCACAACATGGCTCTTTCAGCTACAAACGTCTTGGGGGGGGGGGTTAAAGGTTTCCTTTCAACTTGCTCCAATCAGGCTTCGGCCTACACTCTGTTCCTCTGCTCCTCCTGCTGTCCCTGGGCTCTAACACCGCCAGTTGGTGCCTGGAAGTGCTGTGTGCACAGTCAACAGTCGCTCCTCTGTTATTGGGGTTCAGTAACGTCAGCTGATCCCCAGCTGTGTGTGCGGCAATACCTCCAATCTGCTCCTCCTGCTGTCCCTGGGCTCTAACACCGCCAGTTGGTGCCTGGAAGTGCTGTGTGCACAGTCAACAGTCGCTCCTCTGTTATTGGGGTTCAGTAACGTCAGCTGATCCCCAGCTGTGTGTGCGGCAATACCTCCAATCTGCTCCTCCTGCTGTCCCTGGGCTCTAACACCGCCAGTTGGTGCCTGGAAGTGCTGTGTGCACAGTCAACAGTCGCTCCTCTGTTATTGGGGTTCAGTAACGTCAGCTGATCCCCAGCTGTGTATCCGGCAACGTGTCATGCGACCGCCACGCTGGCACAACTAAAATGTAAGGGGACCTGTCCCCCCCCCCCTAGGCGTTTGTTACTGAAAGAGCCACCATGTGCAGCACTAATACTGCACAAGGGAAAGGTCGCTCTTGAAATTATGCTCCTTGCAAACGCTGAACTACACACTCATGTAATGTGTCCCCTCACACCGTCCAACCGTCCCGGAGGTGGGACTTTCCTTTGTAATGTGACGCAGCACAGCCGTCATTGCTACCCCCTTGGCACCGTGCGCTGCCTCCTTAGCGTTGTTTGATTCCGTCATGGACCCTGCGCTGTTATGTTATCCCTTGGCCATGCACAGTTTGCGCTGCCCGTCCTCTGACATCATTTGTTGTCGTCCTGGCAGCGCCTGTGCGTCCACGCTGCCCGAAATCACACCTCGCAGTGTCGTCTAATGTGATCCCACAGTGGGCCTGGTATCCATGGCCATGCGCAGTGCATATACTAGCCTCTCACTCCCCTTCTTCACGCTTCTTCAGACTAGGCGGCGTCAGCTGATCCCTAATAGCATGCCACGGCCGTGACGCCGCACAGTCTGAAGAAGCAGGAAGGAGGTGAGTGAGAGGCGATGATATGCACTGCGCATGCCCATGGATCCCTGGCCCGCAGTGGGACTACATTAGATGACACTGCAAGGTTGGATCTCGGGCAGCTTGGACGCACAGGCACTGCCAGCCTGACACCTACATGATGTCAGAAGACGGGCACCGCTAACTGTGCATGGCCAAGGGATAACATTACAGTGCGGGCTCCGTGACAGAACCAAACAACGTTGAGGAGGTGGTGCCCGGCACCAAGGGGGTTGGAATGACGGCTGTGCTGTGTCACATTACAAAGGAAAGTCCCACTTCCGGGATGGTTTGACGGTGTGAGGGGACACATTATATGAGTGTGTACTTCAGCGTTTGCAAGGAGCATAATTTTCGGAGCCACCATTTTCCATGTGCAGTATTACTGCTGTACAAGATGGCTCTTTCAGCAACAAATGCCTGGGGGGGGGGGTTAAAGGTTCCCTTTCAACTTGCTCCACTGCAGGCTTCGGCCTACACTCTGCTCCTCTTTGATTCCCTGGGTTTCAACACTGTCAGTTGCCACCTGGAAGTGTTGTCTACACAGAAAAAAACACTAGGTGATGTGTCAGTGGGGTTCAGCACCGCCAGCTGTTCCCCTGCTGTGTAGTCGGCAACGTGTCCAGCACAAGCCACGCTGGCACAACAGAACAAAAGCTGCCACCAGTGC
Source organism: Ranitomeya imitator (assembly GCF_032444005.1). Lineage (NCBI taxonomy): Eukaryota > Metazoa > Chordata > Amphibia > Anura > Dendrobatidae > Ranitomeya > Ranitomeya imitator. The sequence continues at coordinate 96,102,532 of NC_091290.1, forward strand.
AGGCTTCGGCCTACACTCTGCTCCTCTCCTCCTCCTGCTGACCCTGGGCTCAAACACCGCTAGTTTTTGCCCGGAAGTGCTAGCTGCACAGAGAAAAACACCAGCCAATGTGTTAGTGGGGTTCAGCAACGCCAGCTGTTCCCCTGCTGTGTAGCCGGCAACGTGACCTGCAAACGCCATGCAGGCACAGGAACTGAAATTAAAAGGGAACCTGGCCCCACCCCCCCAGGTGTTTCTATGTATAACAGCCACCTAGTACAGCAGTACTGCTGCATTTGTACAAGGTGGCTGACTTTTTCTCCTTGCCCACGTGGAACTCAACACGTACAAAATGTGTCTCATTGAGACCATTCCACTGTCCCTGAGGTGTGACTTTCCTTTGTAATGATACGCAGCACCCCCCTTGGTAGCGTTTCCCGTCTTTTGTCATCATGGTTAGCTGGCTGCGCCTGTGCATCCGCCCTGCTAGAAACAACGCCCCTCGTTGTCATATTTATTTTGTCAGCGAGGGTGTGGTTTATGGGCACGAGCAGTGCATATGTTCGCCTGTCTTAACTCATCTCCTTCCGCCTTCTTCAGACTGTGCGGCCTCCTGGCCGTGGTAGGCGATAAGGGATCAGCTGAGGCCGCCCAGTCTGGAGCAGGTGTAAGGACATGTGTAAGCGGCAAACCTATTTACTGCACAAGGCCACGAATCCCAGCCACGCAGTGTGATTTTTTGAAAACACACTGTGGGTCTGGGATTCATGTCCATCGCTAACCGCAACGGCCGACATGAAATGAGGTCAGAAGACAGGAAGCGCTCACAGCGCATGGCCAAGGGATCACAATAGCGCAGACTCCTGTACAGCAAATAACAACGCTCAGGAATCTGCGCCCAGTACCTAGGTGCAAATTTTGACACCTGTGCTGCGTCTCGTTAAAAAGACAAGTCACGCCTCCACAACTGTTTGACAGTATAATGGGCTAAATAGTGTACATGTTTTAGTCAGCGTGTGCAAGGAGCAAAACAAATAGAGCAACCTTTTACTTGTGCAGCATTAATGCTGCACAAGGTGTGGCTCTTGTACCTTGCAACACCTGAGGGGGGGGTTAAAGGTAACCTTTGAAATTGGTTCAACTAGGCTTCGGCCTACACTCTGCTCCTCTACTCCTCCTGCTGACCCTGGGCTCAAACACCGCTAGTTTTTGCCCGGAAATGCTAGCTGCACAGAGAAAAACACCAGCCAATGTGTTAGTGGGGTTCAGCACCGCCAGCTGTTCCCCTGCTGTGTAGTCGGCAACGTGTCCAGCACAAGCCACGCTGGCACAACAGAACAAAAGCTGCCACCAGTGCAGGCTTCGGCCTACACTTTGCTCCTCTCCTCCTCCTGCTGACCCTGGGCTCAAACACCGCTAGTTTTTGCCCGGACATGCAATCTGCACAGAGAAAAACACCAGTCAATGTGTCAGTGGGGTTCAGCAACGCCAGCTGTTCCCCTGCTGTGTAGCTTGCAACGTGACCTGCAAACGCCACGCAGGCACATGAACTGAAATTGAAGGGAGCCTGCCCCCCACCCACAGGTGTTTCTATGTATATCAGCCACCTTGTACAGCAGTACTGCTGCATTTGTACGAGGTGGCTGACTTTTTCTCCTTGCCCACGTGGAACTCAACACGTACAAAATGTGTCTCATTAGAGACCATTACAATGTCCCTGAGGTGTGACTTTCCTTTGTAATGACACGCAGCACCACCCTTGTTAGCGCTGCCCGTCTTTTGACATCATTGGTTAGCTGGCTGCGCCTGTGCATCTCCCCTGCTCGAAACAACGGCCCTCGGTGTCTTATTTTTTTGGACAGCGAGGGTGTGATTGATGGGCATGTGCAGTGCATATGTTTGCCTGTGTTCACTCATCTCCTTCCGCCTTCTTCAGACTGGGTGTCCTCATGGCCGCGGCAGGCGATAAGGGATCAGATGAGGCCGCCCAGTCTGAAGCAGGTGTAAGGACATGTGTGAGCGGCAAACATATTTAGTGCACCAGGGCACGAATCCCAGCACCGCAGTGTGATTTTTTAAAAACACACTGTGGGTCTGGGATTCATGTCCATCGCTAACCGCAACGGCCGACATGAAATGAGGTCAGAAGACAGGAAGCGCTCACAGCGCATGGCCAAGGGATCACAATAGCGCAGACTCCTGTACAGCAAATAACAACGCTCAGGAATCTGCGCCCAGTACCTAGGTGCAAATTTTGACACCTGTGCTGCGTCTCGTTAAAAAGACAAGTCACGCCTCCACAACTGTTTGACAGTATAATGGGCTAAATAGTGTACGTGTTTTAGTCAGCGTGTGCAAGGAGCAAAACAAATAGAGCAACCTTTTACTTGTGCAGCATTAATGCTGCACAAGGTGTGGCTCTTGTACCTTGCAACACCTGAGGGGGGGGTTAAAGGTAACCTTTGAAATTGGTTCAACTAGGCTTCGGCCTACACTCTGCTCCTCTACTCCTCCTGCTGACCCTGGGCTCAAACACCGCTAGTTTTTGCCCGGAAATGCTAGCTGCACAGAGAAAAACACCAGCCAATGTGTTAGTGGGGTTCAGCACCGCCAGCTGTTCCCCTGCTGTGTAGTCGGCAACGTGTCCAGCACAAGCCACGCTGGCACAACCGACCAAAAGCTGCCACCAGTGCAGGCTTCGGCCTACACTTTGCTCCTCTCCTCCTCCTGCTGACCCTGGGCTCAAACAACGCCAGTTTCTGCCCGGACATGCTAGCTGCACAGAGAAAAACACCAGCCAATGTGTTAGTGGGGTTCAGCACCGCCTGCTGTTCCCCCGCTGTGTAGCCGGCATCGTGTCCAGCACAAGCCACGCTGGCACAACCGACCAAAAGCTGCCACCAGTGCAGGCTTCGGCCTACACTTTGCTCCTCTCCTCCTCCTCCTGCTGACCCTGGGCTCTAACACCGCTAGTTTTTGCCCGGACATGCAATCTGCACAGAGAAAAACACCAGTCAATGTGTCAGTGGGGTTCAGCAACGCCAGCTGTTCCCCTGCTGTGTAGCTTGCAACGTGACCTGCAAACGCCACGCAGGCACATGAACTGAAATTGAAGGGAGCCTGCCCCCCACCCACAGGTGTTTCTATGTATATCAGCCACCTTGTACAGCAGTACTGCTGCATTTGTACGAGGTGGCTGACTTTTTCTCCTTGCCCACGTGGAACTCAACACGTACAAAATGTGTCTCATTAGAGACCATTACAATGTCCCTGAGGTGTGACTTTCCTTTGTAATGACACGCAGCACCACCCTTGTTAGCGCTGCCCGTCTTTTGACATCATTGGTTAGCTGGCTGCACCTGTGCATCTCCCCTGCTCGAAACAACGGCCCTCGGTGTCTTATTTTTTTGGACAGCGAGGGTGTGATTGATGGGCATGTGCAGTGCATATGTTTGCCTGTGTTCACTCATCTCCTTCCGCCTTCTTCAGACTGGGTGTCCTCATGGCCGCGGCAGGCGATAAGGGATCAGATGAGGCCGCCCAGTCTGAAGCAGGTGTAAGGACATGTGTGAGCGGCAAACATATTTAGTGCACCAGGGCACAAATCCCAGCACCGCAGTGTGATTTTTTAAAAACACACTGTGGGTCTGGGATTCATGTCCATCGCTAACCGCAACGGCCGACATGAAATGAGGTCAGAAGACAGGAAGCGCTCACAGCGCATGGCCAAGGGATCACAATAGCGCAGACTCCTGTACAGCAAATAACAACGCTCAGGAATCTGCGCCCAGTACCTAGGTGCAAATTTTGACACCTGTGCTGCGTCTCGTTAAAAAGACAAGTCACGCCTCCACAACTGTTTGACAGTATAATGGGCTAAATAGTGTACGTGTTTAATTCAGCGTGTGCAAGGAGCAAAATTAAATAGAGCAACCTTTGACTTGTGCATCATTAATGCTGTTCAAGGTGTGGCTCTTGTACCTTGCAACACCTGAGGGGGGGGTTAAAGGTAACCTTTGAAATTGGTTCAACTAGGCTTCGGCCTACACTCTGCTCCTCTACTCCTCCTGCTGACCCTGGGCTCAAACACCGCTATTTTTTGCCCGGAAATGCTAGCTGCACAGAGAAAAACACCAGCCAATGTGTTAGTGGGGTTCAGCACCGCCAGCTGTTCCCCTGCTGTGTAGTCGGCAACGTGTCCAGCACAAGCCACGCTGGCACAACAGAACAAAAGCTGCCACCAGTGCAGGCTTCGGCCTACACTTTGCTCCTCTCCTCCTCCTGCTGACCCTGGGCTCAAACAACGCCAGTTTCTGCCCGGACATGCTAGCTGCACAGAGAAAAACACCAGCCAATGTGTTAGTGGGGTTCAGCACCGCCAGCTGTTCCCCCGCTGTGTAGCCGGCATCGTGTCCAGCACAAGCCACGCTGGCACAACCGACCAAAAGCTGCCACCAGTGCAGGCTTCGGCCTACACTTTGCTCCTCTCCTCCTCCTCCTGCTGACCCTGGGCTCTAACACCGCTAGTTTTTGCCCGGACATGCAATCTGCACAGAGAAAAACACCAGTCAATGTGTCAGTGGGGTTCAGCAACGCCAGCTGTTCCCCTGCTGTGTAGCTTGCAACGTGACCTGCAAACGCCACGCAGGCACATGAACTGAAATTGAAGGGAGCCTGCCCCCCACCCCCCCAGGTGTTTCTATGTATAACAGCCACCTTGTACAGCAGTACTGCTGCATTTGTACAAGGTGGCTGACTTTTTCTCCTTGCACACGTGGAACTCAACAAGTACAAAATGTGTCTCATTACAGACCATTACAATGTCCCTGAGGTGTGACTTTCCTTTTTAATGACACGCAGCACCCCCATTGTTAGCGCTGCCCGTCTCCTGACATCATTGGTTGGCTGGCTGTGCCTGTGCGTCCCCCCTGCCCGACACAACGCCCCCCGTTGTCTCATATATTTTGACTGCGAGGGTGTGATTGATGGGCACGAGCAGTGCATATGTTCCCCTGTTTTCACTCCCCTCCTTCCGCCTTCTTCTGACTGTGCGGCCTCATGGCCGCGGCATGCGATAAGGGATCAGCTGAGGCCGCCCAGTCTGAAGCAGGTGTAAGGACATGTGTGAGCGGCGAACATATTTACTGCACAAGGCCACGAATCCCAGCACCGCAGTGTGACTTTAGGAAAAGCCACTGTGGGTCTGGGATTTATGGCCATCGTTAACCGCACCGGCCAACATGAAATGAGGTCATGAGACGGCCTGCACTAACAGGGTATTGCCAAGGGATAACACAAGAGCGCAGACTCCTGTACAGCAAATAACAACGCTCAGGAATCTGCGCCCAGTACCTAGGTGCAAATTTTGACACCTGTGCTGCGTCTCGTTAAAAAGACAAGTCACGCCTCCACAACTGTTTGACAGTATAATGGGCTAAATAGTGTACGTGTTTAATTCAGCGTGTGCAAGGAGCAAAATTAAATAGAGCAACCTTTGACTTGTGCATCATTAATGCTGTTCAAGGTGTGGCTCTTGTACCTTGCAACACCTGAGGGGGGGGTTAAAGGTAACCTTTGAAATTGGTTCAACTAGGCTTCGGCCTACACTCTGCTCCTCTACTCCTCCTGCTGACCCTGGGCTCAAACACCGCTATTTTTTGCCCGGAAATGCTAGCTGCACAGAGAAAAACACCAGCCAATGTGTTAGTGGGGTTCAGCACCGCCAGCTGTTCCCCTGCTGTGTAGTCGGCAACGTGTCCAGCACAAGCCACGCTGGCACAACAGAACAAAAGCTGCCACCAGTGCAGGCTTCGGCCTACACTTTGCTCCTCTCCTCCTCCTGCTGACCCTGGGCTCAAACAACGCCAGTTTCTGCCCGGACATGCTAGCTGCACAGAGAAAAACACCAGCCAATGTGTTAGTGGGGTTCAGCACCGCCAGCTGTTCCCCCGCTGTGTAGCCGGCATCGTGTCCAGCACAAGCCACGCTGGCACAACCGACCAAAAGCTGCCACCAGTGCAGGCTTCGGCCTACACTTTGCTCCTCTCCTCCTCCTCCTGCTGACCCTGGGCTCTAACACCGCTAGTTTTTGCCCGGACATGCAATCTGCACAGAGAAAAACACCAGTCAATGTGTCAGTGGGGTTCAGCAACGCCAGCTGTTCCCCTGCTGTGTAGCTTGCAACGTGACCTGCAAACGCCACGCAGGCACATGAACTGAAATTGAAGGGAGCCTGCCCTCCACCCCCCCAGGTGTTTCTATGTATAACAGCCACCTTGTACAGCAGTACTGCTGCATTTGTACAAGGTGGCTGACTTTTTCTCCTTGCACACGTGGAACTCAACAAGTACAAAATGTGTCTCATTACAGACCATTACAATGTCCCTGAGGTGTGACTTTCCTTTTTAATGACACGCAGCACCCCCATTGTTAGCGCTGCCCGTCTCCTGATATCATTGGTTGGCTGGCTGTGCCTGTGCGTCCCCCCTGCCCGACACAACGCCCCCCGTTGTCTCATATATTTTGACTGCGAGGGTGTGATTGATGGGCACGAGCAGTGCATATGTTCCCCTGTTTTCACTCCCCTCCTTCCGCCTTCTTCTGACTGTGCGGCCTCATGGCCGCGGCATGCGATAAGGGATCAGCTGAGGCCGCCCAGTCTGAAGCAGGTGTAAGGACATGTGTGAGCGGCGAACATATTTACTGCACAAGGCCACGAATCCCAGCACCGCAGTGTGACTTTAGGAAAAGCCACTGTGGGTCTGGGATTTATGGCCATCGTTAACCGCACCGGCCAACATGAAATGAGGTCATGAGACGGCCTGCACTAACAGGGTATTGCCAAGGGATAACACAAGAGCGCAGTTTCCTGTACTGCAAATAACAACGGTAAGGAATCTGCGCACAGCACCTAGGTGTAAATTTGTACACCTGTGCTGCGTCTCCTTAAAAAGACTAGTAGTCACGCCTCCACTACTGTTTGACAGTATAATGGGCTAAATAGTGTACATGTTTAATTCAGCGTGTGCAAGGAGCAAAATTAAATAGAGCAACCTTTGACTTGTGCATCAATAATGCTGTTCAAGGTGTGGCTCTTGTACCTTGCAACACCTGAGGGGGGGGTTAAAGGTAACCTTTGAAATTGGTTCAACTAGGCTTTGGCCAACACTCTGCTCCTCTACTCCTCCTGCTGACCCTGGGCTCAAACACCGCTAGTTTTTGCCCGGAAATGCTAGCTGCACAGAGAAAAACACCAGCCAATGTGTTAGTGGGGTTCAGCACCGCCAGCTGTTCCCCTGCTGTGTAGTCGGCAACGTGTCCAGCACAAGCCACGCTGGCACAACAGAACAAAAGCTGCCACCAGTGCAGGCTTCGGCCTACACTTTGCTCCTCTCCTCCTCCTGCTGACCCTGGGCTCAAACAACGCCAGTTTCTGCCCGGACATGCTAGCTGCACAGAGAAAAACACCAGCCAATGTGTTAGTGGGGTTCAGCACCGCCAGCTGTTCCCCTGCTGTGCAGCTTGCAACGTGACCTGCAAACGCCACGCAGGCACATGAACTGAAATTGAAGGGAGCCTGGCCACCACCCCCAGGTGTTTCTATGTATAACAGCCACCTTGTACAGCAGTACTGCTGCATTTGTACAAGGTGGCTGACGTTTTCTCCTTGCCCACGTGGAACTCAACACGTACAAAATGTGTCTCTTTGAGACCATTCCACTGTCCCTGAGGTGTGACTTTCCTTTCTAATGATACGCAGCACCCCCCTTGGTAGCGCTTCCCGTCTTCTGACATCATTGGTTGGCTACTTGCGCCTGTTCGTCCGCCCTGCCTGAATAAAATGCTCCTCGTTGTCTTAATTATTTTGACTGCGAGGGTGTGATTGATGGGCACGAGCAGTGCATATCTTCGCCTGTCTTAACTCATCTCCTTCCGCCTTCTTCAGACTGTGCAGCCTCATGGCCGCGGCATGCGAGAAGGGATCAGCAGAGGCCGCCCAGTCTGAAGCAGGTGTAAGGACGTGTGTGAGCGGCCAAAATATTTACTGCTCAAGGCCACGAATCCCAGCACCGCAGTGTGGCTTTATGAAAAGACACTGTGGGTCTGGGATTTATGGCCATCGTTAACCGCACCGGCCAACATGAAATGAGGTCATAAGATGGGCAGCGCTAACAGGGCATTGCCAAGGGATAACACAAGAGCGCAGACTCCTGTACAGCAAATAACAACGCTCAGGAAGCTGCGCCAAGCACCAAGGCGTTATTTTGGACACCTGTGCTGCGTCTCATCAAAAAACCAAGTCACGCATCCACTACAGTTTGACTGTAGAATGGGGTAAATTGTGTATGTCTTTCATTCAGCGTGTGCAAGTAGACAAATTAATAGAGCAACCTTTCACTTGTGCAGCATTAATACTGCACAAGGTGTGTCTCTTGTACTTTGTAACACCTGAGGGGGGGGTTAAAGGTTTCCTTTGAAATTGGTTCAACTAGGCTTCGGCCTACACTCTGCTCCTCTCCTCCTCCTCCTGCTTCAACACGGGCTCTAACATCGCAAGTTTTTGCCCGCAAGTGCTAGCTGCACAGATAAAAACACACGCCATTGTGTTAGTGGGGTTCAGCAACGCCAGCTGTTCCCCCAGTGTGTAGCCGGCAAAGTGTCCTGCAAACGCAACGCAGACACAAAGCTGCCTCCAGTGCAGGCTTCGGCCTACACTCATCTCCCCCTGCTTACCCTTTGCTCCAACACCGCTAGTTGGGGCTCTAGGAAGACAATCTTTAATAGGCAAGGCAACGCATCCGGGTTCCAGCACCGCCAGCTGGTTCTCGGCAGTGTTCTTGTCACAGGTACTCCCTCGTGCCAAGCCTGGTTTCAGCACCGTCAGCTGTTTCCGGGTTGTGTCAACTTCACTGAGACGCCTATGCTTGCCCCGTCGTGGGGCGGTCGAGTTAGCCAACTCCAGGGTGCCTCCAGTTTAGGAGCTTCCTATGTGGGCTGCGTGAACTGGTAGTCAAGGCTGGTTCTGTAGTGCCAGTAGGCCCAGCTCCCCCTGTAGGACTGTTGGGGTTCGGTAACTGCGGCTGCCTCGCGGCCTAGCTGTTCTCTCCTCTCCTGTGGGCCTTCGGGTCCACCACCTGGTTCCAGCACCGTCAGCTGGTTCCGGGCCGAGCCTTTGGCTTAGGTGCCTCCTCCTGGGTATCCGAGTTCCGCCAACGCCAGGCGGTCCTTGGTAGTGCTTTTAAGCGCGGGCACCTACAGCTTAGTAACCGGGTTCCAGCACCGTCAGCTGGTCCTCGGTCGTGCCATTGGCTCTTGCACACTGGGGCAACGCATCCGGGTTCCAGCACCGCCAGCTGGTTCTCGGCAGTGTTCTTGTCACAGGTACTCCCTCGTGCCAAGCCTGGTTTCAGCACCGTCAGCTGTTTCCGGGTTGTGTCAACTTCACTGAGACGCCTATGCTTGCCCCGTCGTGGGGCGGTCGAGTTAGCCAACTCCAGGGTGCCTCCAGTTTAGGAGCTTTCTATGTGGGCTGCGTGAACTGGTAGTCAAGGCTGGTTCTGTAGTGCCAGTAGGCCCAGCTCCCCCTGTAGGACTGTTGGGGTTCGGTAACTGCGGCTGCCTCGCGGCCTAGCTGTTCTCTCCTCTCCTGTGGGCCTTGGGGTCCACCACCTGGTTCCAGCACCGTCAGCTGGTTCCGGGCCGAGCCTTTGGCTAAGGTGCCTCCTCCTGGGTATCCGAGTTCCGCCAACGCCAGGCGGTCCTTGGTAGTGCTTTTAAGCGCGGGCACCTACAGCTTAGTAACCGGGTTCCAGCACCGTCAGCTGGTCCTCGGTCGTGCCATTGGCTCTTGCACACTGGGGCAACGCATCCGGGTTCCAGCACCGCCAGCTGGTTCTCGGCAGTGTTCTTGTCACAGGTACTCCCTCGTGCCAAGCCTGGTTTCAGCACCGTCAGCTGTTTCCGGGTTGTGTCAACTTCACTGAGACGCCTATGCTTGCCCCGTCGTGGGGCGGTCGAGTTAGCCAACTCCAGGGTGCCTCCAGTTTAGGAGCTTCCTATGTGGGCTGCGTGAACTGGTAGTCAAGGCTGGTTCTGTAGTGCCAGTAGGCCCAGCTCCCCCTGTAGGACTGTTGGGGTTCGGTAACTGCGGCTGCCTCGCGGCCTAGCTGTTCTCTCCTCTCCTGTGGGCCTTCGGGTCCACCACCTGGTTCCAGCACCGTCAGCTGGTTCCGGGCCGAGCCTTTGGCTTAGGTGCCTCCTCCTGGGTATCCGAGTTCCGCCAACGCCAGGCGGTCCTTGGTAGTGCTTTTAAGCGCGGGCACCTACAGCTTAGTAACCGGGTTCCAGCACCGTCAGCTGGTCCTCGGTCGTGCCATTGGCTCTTGCACACTGGGGCAACGCATCCGGGTTCCAGCACCGCCAGCTGGTTCTCGGCAGTGTTCTTGTCACAGGTACTCCCTCGTGCCAAGCCTGGTTTCAGCACCGTCAGCTGTTTCCGGGTTGTGTCAACTTCACTGAGACGCCTATGCTTGCCCCGTCGTGGGGCGGTCGAGTTAGCCAACTCCAGGGTGCCTCCAGTTTAGGAGCTTTCTATGTGGGCTGCGTGAACTGGTAGTCAAGGCTGGTTCTGTAGTGCCAGTAGGCCCAGCTCCCCCTGTAGGACTGTTGGGGTTCGGTAACTGCGGCTGCCTCGCGGCCTAGCTGTTCTCTCCTCTCCTGTGGGCCTTGGGGTCCACCACCTGGTTCCAGCACCGTCAGCTGGTTCCGGGCCGAGCCTTTGGCTAAGGTGCCTCCTCCTGGGTATCCGAGTTCCGCCAACGCCAGGCGGTCCTTGGTAGTGCTTTTAAGCGCGGGCACCTACAGCTTAGTAACCGGGTTCCAGCACCGTCAGCTGGTCCTCGGTCGTGCCATTGGCTCTTGCACACTGGGGCAACGCATCCGGGTTCCAGCACCGCCAGCTGGTTCTCGGCAGTGTTCTTGTCACAGGTACTCCCTCGTGCCAAGCCTGGTTTCAGCACCGTCAGCTGTTTCCGGGTTGTGTCAACTTCACTGAGACGCCTATGCTTGCCCCGTCGTGGGGCGGTCGAGTTAGCCAACTCCAGGGTGCCTCCAGTTTAGGAGCTTCCTATGTGGGCTGCGTGAACTGGTAGTCAAGGCTGGTTCTGTAGTGCCAGTAGGCCCAGCTCCCCCTGTAGGACTGTTGGGGTTCGGTAACTGCGGCTGCCTCGCGGCCTAGCTGTTCTCTCCTCTCCTGTGGGCCTTGGGGTCCACCACCTGGTTCCAGCACCGTCAGCTGGTTCCGGGCCGAGCCTTTGGCTTAGGTGCCTCCTCCTGGGTATCCGAGTTCCGCCAACGCCAGGCGGTCCTTGGTAGTGCTTTTAAGCGCGGGCACCTACAGCTTAGTAACCGGGTTCCAGCACCGTCAGCTGGTCCTCGGTCGTGCCATTGGCTCTTGCACACTGGGGCAACGCATCCGGGTTCCAGCACCGCCAGCTGGTTCTCGGCAGTGTTCTTGTCACAGGTACTCCCTCGTGCCAAGCCTGGTTTCAGCACCGTCAGCTGTTTCCGGGTTGTGTCAACTTCACTGAGACGCCTATGCTTGCCCCGTCGTGGGGCGGTCGAGTTAGCCAACTCCAGGGTGCCTCCAGTTTAGGAGCTTTCTATGTGGGCTGCGTGAACTGGTAGTCAAGGCTGGTTCTGTAGTGCCAGTAGGCCCAGCTCCCCCTGTAGGACTGTTGGGGTTCGGTAACTGCGGCTGCCTCGCGGCCTAGCTGTTCTCTCCTCTCCTGTGGGCCTTGGGGTCCACCACCTGGTTCCAGCACCGTCAGCTGGTTCCGGGCCGAGCCTTTGGCTAAGGTGCCTCCTCCTGGGTATCCGAGTTCCGCCAACGCCAGGCGGTCCTTGGTAGTGCTTTTAAGCGCGGGCACCTACAGCTTAGTAACCGGGTTCCAGCACCGTCAGCTGGTCCTCGGTCGTGCCATTGGCTCTTGCACACTGGGGCAACGCATCCGGGTTCCAGCACCGCCAGCTGGTTCTCGGCAGTGTTCTTGTCACAGGTACTCCCTCGTGCCAAGCCTGGTTTCAGCACCGTCAGCTGTTTCCGGGTTGTGTCAACTTCACTGAGACGCCTATGCTTGCCCCGTCGTGGGGCGGTCGAGTTAGCCAACTCCAGGGTGCCTCCAGTTTAGGAGCTTCCTATGTGGGCTGCGTGAACTGGTAGTCAAGGCTGGTTCTGTAGTGCCAGTAGGCCCAGCTCCCCCTGTAGGACTGTTGGGGTTCGGTAACTGCGGCTGCCTCGCGGCCTAGCTGTTCTCTCCTCTCCTGTGGGCCTTGGGGTCCACCACCTGGTTCCAGCACCGTCAGCTGGTTCCGGGCCGAGCCTTTGGCTAAGGTGCCTCCTCCTGGGTATCCGAGTTCCGCCAACGCCAGGCGGTCCTTGGTAGTGCTTTTAAGCGCGGGCACCTACAGCTTAGTAACCGGGTTCCAGCACCGTCAGCTGGTCCTCGGTCGTGCCATTGGCTCTTGCACACTGGGGCAACGCATCCGGGTTCCAGCACCGCCAGCTGGTTCTCGGCAGTGTTCTTGTCACAGGTACTCCCTCGTGCCAAGCCTGGTTTCAGCACCGTCAGCTGTTTCCGGGTTGTGTCAACTTCACTGAGACGCCTATGCTTGCCCCGTCGTGGGGCGGTCGAGTTAGCCAACTCCAGGGTGCCTCCAGTTTAGGAGCTTCCTATGTGGGCTGCGTGAACTGGTAGTCAAGGCTGGTTCTGTAGTGCCAGTAGGCCCAGCTCCCCCTGTAGGACTGTTGGGGTTCGGTAACTGCGGCTGCCTCGCGGCCTAGCTGTTCTCTCCTCTCCTGTGGGCCTTGGGGTCCACCACCTGGTTCCAGCACCGTCAGCTGGTTCCGGGCCGAGCCTTTGGCTAAGGTGCCTCCTCCTGGGTATCCGAGTTCCGCCAACGCCAGGCGGTCCTTGGTAGTGCTTTTAAGCGCGGGCACCTACAGCTTAGTAACCGGGTTCCAGCACCGTCAGCTGGTCCTCGGTCGTGCCATTGGCTCTTGCACACTGGGGCAACGCATCCGGGTTCCAGCACCGCCAGCTGGTTCTCGGCAGTGTTCTTGTCACAGGTACTCCCTCGTGCCAAGCCTGGTTTCAGCACCGTCAGCTGTTTCCGGGTTGTGTCAACTTCACTGAGACGCCTATGCTTGCCCCGTCGTGGGGCGGTCGAGTTAGCCAACTCCAGGGTGCCTCCAGTTTAGGAGCTTCCTATGTGGGCTGCGTGAACTGGTAGTCAAGGCTGGTTCTGTAGTGCCAGTAGGCCCAGCTCCCCCTGTAGGACTGTTGGGGTTCGGTAACTGCGGCTGCCTCGCGGCCTAGCTGTTCTCTCCTCTCCTGTGGGCCTTCGGGTCCACCACCTGGTTCCAGCACCGTCAGCTGGTTCCGGGCCGAGCCTTTGGCTTAGGTGCCTCCTCCTGGGTATCCGAGTTCCGCCAACGCCAGGCGGTCCTTGGTAGTGCTTTTAAGCGCGGGCACCTACAGCTTAGTAACCGGGTTCCAGCACCGTCAGCTGGTCCTCGGTCGTGCCATTGGCTCTTGCACACTGGGGCAACGCATCCGGGTTCCAGCACCGCCAGCTGGTTCTCGGCAGTGTTCTTGTCACAGGTACTCCCTCGTGCCAAGCCTGGTTTCAGCACCGTCAGCTGTTTCCGGGTTGTGTCAACTTCACTGAGACGCCTATGCTTGCCCCGTCGTGGGGCGGTCGAGTTAGCCAACTCCAGGGTGCCTCCAGTTTAGGAGCTTCCTATGTGGGCTGCGTGAACTGGTAGTCAAGGCTGGTTCTGTAGTGCCAGTAGGCCCAGCTCCCCCTGTAGGACTGTTGGGGTTCGGTAACTGCGGCTGCCTCGCGGCCTAGCTGTTCTCTCCTCTCCTGTGGGCCTTCGGGTCCACCACCTGGTTCCAGCACCGTCAGCTGGTTCCGGGCCGAGCCTTTGGCTTAGGTGCCTCCTCCTGGGTATCCGAGTTCCGCCAACGCCAGGCGGTCCTTGGTAGTGCTTTTAAGCGCGGGCACCTACAGCTTAGTAACCGGGTTCCAGCACCGTCAGCTGGTCCTCGGTCGTGCCATTGGCTCTTGCACACTGGGGCAACGCATCCGGGTTCCAGCACCGCCAGCTGGTTCTCGGCAGTGTTCTTGTCACAGGTACTCCCTCGTGCCAAGCCTGGTTTCAGCACCGTCAGCTGTTTCCGGGTTGTGTCAACTTCACTGAGACGCCTATGCTTGCCCCGTCGTGGGGCGGTCGAGTTAGCCAACTCCAGGGTGCCTCCAGTTTAGGAGCTTCCTATGTGGGCTGCGTGAACTGGTAGTCAAGGCTGGTTCTGTAGTGCCAGTAGGCCCAGCTCCCCCTGTAGGACTGTTGGGGTTCGGTAACTGCGGCTGCCTCGCGGCCTAGCTGTTCTCTCCTCTCCTGTGGGCCTTCGGGTCCACCACCTGGTTCCAGCACCGTCAGCTGGTTCCGGGCCGAGCCTTTGGCTTAGGTGCCTCCTCCTGGGTATCCGAGTTCCGCCAACGCCAGGCGGTCCTTGGTAGTGCTTTTAAGCGCGGGCACCTACAGCTTAGTAACCGGGTTCCAGCACCGTCAGCTGGTCCTCGGTCGTGCCATTGGCTCTTGCACACTGGGGCAACGCATCCGGGTTCCAGCACCGCCAGCTGGTTCTCGGCAGTGTTCTTGTCACAGGTACTCCCTCGTGCCAAGCCTGGTTTCAGCACCGTCAGCTGTTTCCGGGTTGTGTCAACTTCACTGAGACGCCTATGCTTGCCCCGTCGTGGGGCGGTCGAGTTAGCCAACTCCAGGGTGCCTCCAGTTTAGGAGCTTCCTATGTGGGCTGCGTGAACTGGTAGTCAAGGCTGGTTCTGTAGTGCCAGTAGGCCCAGCTCCCCCTGTAGGACTGTTGGGGTTCGGTAACTGCGGCTGCCTCGCGGCCTAGCTGTTCTCTCCTCTCCTGTGGGCCTTGGGGTCCACCACCTGGTTCCAGCACCGTCAGCTGGTTCCGGGCCGAGCCTTTGGCTTAGGTGCCTCCTCCTGGGTATCCGAGTTCCGCCAACGCCAGGCGGTCCTTGGTAGTGCTTTTAAGCGCGGGCACCTACAGCTTAGTAACCGGGTTCCAGCACCGTCAGCTGGTCCTCGGTCGTGCCATTGGCTCTTGCACACTGGGGCAACGCATCCGGGTTCCAGCACCGCCAGCTGGTTCTCGGCAGTGTTCTTGTCACAGGTACTCCCTCGTGCCAAGCCTGGTTTCAGCACCGTCAGCTGTTTCCGGGTTGTGTCAACTTCACTGAGACGCCTATGCTTGCCCCGTCGTGGGGCGGTCGAGTTAGCCAACTCCAGGGTGCCTCCAGTTTAGGAGCTTCCTATGTGGGCTGCGTGAACTGGTAGTCAAGGCTGGTTCTGTAGTGCCAGTAGGCCCAGCTCCCCCTGTAGGACTGTTGGGGTTCGGTAACTGCGGCTGCCTCGCGGCCTAGCTGTTCTCTCCTCTCCTGTGGGCCTTCGGGTCCACCACCTGGTTCCAGCACCGTCAGCTGGTTCCGGGCCGAGCCTTTGGCTTAGGTGCCTCCTCCTGGGTATCCGAGTTCCGCCAACGCCAGGCGGTCCTTGGTAGTGCTTTTAAGCGCGGGCACCTACAGCTTAGTAACCGGGTTCCAGCACCGTCAGCTGGTCCTCGGTCGTGCCATTGGCTCTTGCACACTGGGGCAACGCATCCGGGTTCCAGCACCGCCAGCTGGTTCTCGGCAGTGTTCTTGTCACAGGTACTCCCTCGTGCCAAGCCTGGTTTCAGCACCGTCAGCTGTTTCCGGGTTGTGTCAACTTCACTGAGACGCCTATGCTTGCCCCGTCGTGGGGCGGTCGAGTTAGCCAACTCCAGGGTGCCTCCAGTTTAGGAGCTTTCTATGTGGGCTGCGTGAACTGGTAGTCAAGGCTGGTTCTGTAGTGCCAGTAGGCCCAGCTCCCCCTGTAGGACTGTTGGGGTTCGGTAACTGCGGCTGCCTCGCGGCCTAGCTGTTCTCTCCTCTCCTGTGGGCCTTGGGGTCCACCACCTGGTTCCAGCACCGTCAGCTGGTTCCGGGCCGAGCCTTTGGCTAAGGTGCCTCCTCCTGGGTATCCGAGTTCCGCCAACGCCAGGCGGTCCTTGGTAGTGCTTTTAAGCGCGGGCACCTACAGCTTAGTAACCGGGTTCCAGCACCGTCAGCTGGTCCTCGGTCGTGCCATTGGCTCTTGCACACTGGGGCAACGCATCCGGGTTCCAGCACCGCCAGCTGGTTCTCGGCAGTGTTCTTGTCACAGGTACTCCCTCGTGCCAAGCCTGGTTTCAGCACCGTCAGCTGTTTCCGGGTTGTGTCAACTTCACTGAGACGCCTATGCTTGCCCCGTCGTGGGGCGGTCGAGTTAGCCAACTCCAGGGTGCCTCCAGTTTAGGAGCTTCCTATGTGGGCTGCGTGAACTGGTAGTCAAGGCTGGTTCTGTAGTGCCAGTAGGCCCAGCTCCCCCTGTAGGACTGTTGGGGTTCGGTAACTGCGGCTGCCTCGCGGCCTAGCTGTTCTCTCCTCTCCTGTGGGCCTTGGGGTCCACCACCTGGTTCCAGCACCGTCAGCTGGTTCTCGGCAGTGTCTTTTGCTCTTGTACCTTCTGCTCCCCATCCTGGTTCCAGTACCGTCAGCTGGTTCCGGGCAGAGCCTTTGGCTTAGGTGCCTCCTTCTGGGTATCCAAGTTCCACCAATGTCAGGTGGTCCTTGGTAGTGCTTTCAGGCACGGGTACCTCCTGCTTAGTAACCGGGTTCCAGTAACGTCAGCTGGTCCTTGGTAGTTCCATTGGCTCTTGGACATTCGGCTACCCATCCGGGTTCCAGTACCGTCAGCTGGTTCTCGGCAGTGTCTTTTGCTCTTGTACCTTCTGCTCCCCATCCTGGTTCCAGTAACGTCATCTGGTTCCGGGCAGAGCCTTTGGCTTAGGTGCCTCCTTCTGGGTATCCGAGTTCCGCCAACGTCAGGCGGTCCTTGGTAGTGCTTTTTAGCACGGGTACCTCCTGCTTAGTAACCGGGTTCCAGTAACGTCAGCTGGTCCTCGGTAGTTCCATAGGCTCTTGAACCTTCGGGTAGCCATCCGAGTTCCAGTTCCATCAGCTGGTTCTTGGCATTTTCTCAGCCTTCTTGTACCTTCTGCTACATTTCCAAGTTGAAGACCCTAACGTCGACAACCCGGAAGACCACCCCGATGACGACGACCTGGAAGACCACCCCGATGACGACGACGACGACGACGGCGGAGACGACGACGGCTGAGACGACGACGGCGGAGATGACGACACTGGAGACGAAGACCCTGGAGACGACAACATGGAAGACCGAGAAGCAGAAGAACAAGAGGCTGCAGAACAAAGAGCAGAAGAACATTAAGCATAAGACTTAATATCAGAGCAAAAGATATTATCTAAATTATATGCAGAAGAAGACTAAGCAGTGTATGGGGGTGAGTCCGTTCCTCCTCGTGGTGCCCCTGGATAAAGCCTGATGCTGCAGGCCAAACTGAACGCGGACAAATGTAACTTTTGTGACTGGCAGAACGGAAGGTGTAATCTTCCAACTTTTATAGATAACAACTACGGGAATGCCTGTCACAAATGAGAATATGATGAAGAAGTAGAATAGGAAGAATAATAACAGTGGAATAAAAAGAATATGTAGAATAGGAAGAATAATAATAGTTGAAGAAAATGAATATGAAGAATGTAATAAAAAAAAAAATAGGTAGAAGATGAAGAAGAAGATGAATAAGGTGAAGAAGTTGATGTCAAGGATGCTGATGATGATGAAGATGAAAGTGTGGGAAAAGAAAAAAAAAAAAAAGAAAAAAAAGAAGGGGAAGGGCGTGGAATAGTGAAACATCAATATCTGACAAAATAAAAAAAATTTACATACTCAATATCTTTTTCAATCCGAACTTCTTTAAAAAAAAAAAAAAAACATGCTATTCTATTTGATTGGACTAATCCTCATTGCCTTTAATGTCTCCGCCACCTCCCCCATACATCCTACATTATTCTTAGTTGTTTTCCTTCAGGTAGAATGAACCTACAAGGAAAGAAAGGGTTTATTTTAATTCCGATATTTTGGTCCCATTGACTTGCATTGGGATCGGGTATCGGCATCGGCGATATCCGATATTTTTTGAATATCGGCCGATCCAAACCGATACCGATACTTTCCGATATCGGAAGGTATCGCTCAACACTAGTCAAGATATACCTAAATTGTATTGCAGATTTTAACAAATATTTAATAGGTTACAGTAGAGTAGGGCCCGGCCATTTTTCTGGAATAATCTGGTTCGGGTATATCATGACCCCTGTCTCATGACCCCCGTCTCATGACCCCCGTCTCATGACCCCGTCTCATGACCCCGTCACATGACCCCTGTCACATGACCGGGGGGGCCCACAGTGTGTGAACAGCCCGGGGCCCTGGCTACCCTTAATCCACCCCTGGTGACGACGATCCCCTCACTGACGAGCTGACCAGGTAGACCACCCCCTATACAGGGAGCGTTAGGGGCAGGAGCGTGAGGCACTATCTCTACGGAAGCTGGAGGACCAAGATGGACAAGAGCCTGAACCCAGTGGGAAAGGCAAGGACACAGGATGGACGGAATGCCGCAAGGATTCTGAATGGAGGAGTACTATGGGGAAAGAGGAAAAACAGGAACACTAGGACCGCCGGGAGACAGCGATTTGCAGGGACAAGGTACCTGAAGAGACACAAGGACATCTGGAACACAGGGACAGCGACGAGAGTGGACTTCAGGGACACGGAACCAGAAGGGAAAACAGAGACTGCGGAAACACAGGGGTTAAAAGGATGCAGGAACCCTAGGTACACAGGAACAGCAAGGAGGCTGGCACTGCAGGGACCGACGCCACAGACTGACGCAGGTACTGTGGAGAAAGAACAAAGTACAAGATCAGAGAACTAGAAAATGCACAGAGAATACGTGCGACCAGGAGCACTTGAGAATCACAAGTGATCATCAGGCACAGGGTTGAGGAGCAGATAGGAAGATATAGCAGCGCTTGAACTTAGTTCCGGGTGGAGAGGGTCCTCCAAGACAATAGAGAGGACAGGGCATGCAGCCTAAGAGTTAGAGGTGCGCACGTGCAGAACAGAAGCTGGCGTGCACGCGCACCTGACGATCAGCTGACGCCGGGAGTGAGCGCTGGAGGACGCCGCAGCAGCAGAGCCGCGCCGAGACACCGAGGACAGGTAAGTATAGCAGGGTGAAGCGGGTGGCAGCGGTGGCGTGACAGTAACATCCTCACCTGAGACCTGTTTGCTTGTAATCAGTGTGTGTGCATAAAAGCTGAGTGAGTTTCTGGGATCCAGACAGACTCTAGCATCTTTCATCCAGGCACTGATATTTCTGGATTATGAGTCATAGGGAAAACAAAAGAATTGTCAGTGGATCTACAGGAAAAGGTAGTTGAACTGTATAAAACAGGAAAGGGATACAAAAAGATATCCAAGGAATTGATAATGCCAGTCAGCAGCGTTCAAACTGTGATTAACAAATGGAAAATTAAGGGCTCTGTAACAACAAAACCAAGGTCAGGTAGACCAACAAAATGTTGTCCACAACTGCCAGAAAAATTGTTTGGGATGGAAAGAAAAACCAACAAATAACATCAGCTGAAATACAGGACTCTCTGAAAACTAGCAGTGTGGCTGTTTCAAGATACACAGTAAGGAGGCACTTGGATAAAAATGGGCTGCATGGTTGACTGGCCAGATGAAAGCCATTACTGCCCAAATGCCACAAAGTATCTCACGTACAATATTTAAAACAGCACAGAGACAAGCCTCAAAACTTCTGGAACAAGGTACTTTGGAGTGATGAAACCAAAATTGAACTTTTTGGCCTCAACCATAAAAGTTACATTTGGGAAGAGATCAACAAGGCCTATGTTGAAAGGAACACCATTCCTAATGTAAAGCACAAAGGTGGATCGCTGATGTTTTGGGGATGTGTGAGCTACAAAGGCACTGGAAACTTGGTCAAAGTTAAAGGAAAGATGAATGCAGCACGTTATCAGCAAATACTGGAGGCAACCCTAGATCCGAC
The DNA here is from genome assembly GCF_032444005.1 of Ranitomeya imitator. Lineage (NCBI taxonomy): Eukaryota > Metazoa > Chordata > Amphibia > Anura > Dendrobatidae > Ranitomeya > Ranitomeya imitator. The sequence continues at coordinate 96,122,673 of NC_091290.1, forward strand.
TGCTATGTCCAGCTATCGCCCAATATTACTGATCCCATTCGCTTCCAAACTCCTGGAGCAGCACGTCCACTCTGAACTTTCCTCCCACCTCTCATCTAACTTGCCATTTGACACTCTACAATCTGGTTTCCACCCCCATTACTCAACTGAGACAGCCCTAACCAAAATCACTAACGACCTACTTACAGCCAAAGCTAATGGACAATACTCTATACTCCTCCTTTAACATCAGATGGTTACCCCTAGCCAAAGGGATGCACAATTAGCATACTATGTGAACTGAAAAATTCAGAAGAATGTAGCGTCCAAATTGGATAAATGTGAACACCTGTTCTATGCTAAATTCATGTAATCATATAGAAAACAGCGTATATTGAACAATAACTATAACAATCTTTATTGATATTAAAAACATACATACAGAATTAAAAATGGTAGCCAGAAATGCTAGCAGTTGAGCCAAACAGATGAAAAGTGGCACCACCACTGACCAGGAAGTATTAGGAATATAATATAATAATACACATACTACGCAGTGTACCCCTACCACTATAGTAGTTCTAAATAAAGACACAGAGGCACTATCAATTTATACAATCAGTTAGAAGAATATCAGACCATATTAGCGTGCCCATATTACATACATCTAGAGTCACAGATCAATAGCGACATATTGAACACTGGACAAGAAGTGAAAATAGTAACAATAAAGAATACAAACTTACCAAATGCTCTAGTGATGGTGCCGCTGCCCCTACGCACGTTTCGGCGGCGTGCCTTCCTCAGGGGGCGTGGCATCATAACCAAGTCATGCTCCTTTTAAATCAATGCTGACCAATAGCAGTAAAACCCCGCCCTAAACACCATGTGACATAGGCAGGTGGAATGCCGGTACTTGTAGTTTTGGTATAGAGTACTATCAAAACAGTGATCAATAGTCATCTATAAAACGGCCATGTTGTGGCGCATGCAGCGCCGGCTATCCCGGACAAAATGAGGCAGGCAAGTGCATCTTGACAAGCAGCGACGCACCAAGATCGAGCCACAAGCTGTGCAAGACCATGCAGGAAGGGGCCGGACCCAATACCCCACCCACCGCCAGTGATAGACACCGTTACCGGTAACACCTCCAGGATGTCAGAGAGCATGCGCACCGGCCGGAACTTGGATGGTATCAGTACCGCCACTGTCCATTATCTAAATAACAAGTTACCTGCCAATCAATATTGTAAATATATGTCTACAGATAGAATAAAGTCTTAGCAGTTAAAGGGAAGGTGCCGTGATTTTAGTTTTTGTATTAATAATTATTGATAATATAATCAATTTTTTTTTATACAAAAGTAAATGTACTACTTTTATACTTTTTTATTTATTCACTTTTACTTTTGCCACTGGAGGCTGCCATTTTCATTAGTGTGGGTGTAAGTGTCTGGGCACGACACTTGCACACCTCACTTACGGCAGCCATGGGCATAGGAGCTAAAGGTCGGACTCTGACCCTATATCTTTCATTGAGGCTGCTCCTCCTGCCTCTCAGCTGTGACCTGGCCACACTCATAGGGCTGCTAGGTCACAGCTGGGGGAGGAGTGTTATGATCTGGTGGTTTAGGAACAACATGAGACAAGCTCTGAAGGAGGTGGTATCTGTACTGACCGCAAACCCTGAACCTAGCAGCGCAACTAAAAATAGCCGTGGGGGGGTACCTGACGCTCACTAGACCCCTCGGCACAGCCTAAGATCTAACTTCCCCTAAAGATGGAAACAGGAAACCTATCTTGCCTCAGAGAAAATCCCCAAAGGAAAGATAGCCCCCCACAAATATTGACTGTGAGAGGAGGGGAAAATAACATACGCAGAAATGAAATCAGATTTTAGCATAGGAGGCCAGTCTAGCTTGATAGATAGGACAGGAAAGGATACTGTGCGGTCAGTATTAAAACGCTACAAAAATCCATGCAGAGTTTACTAAAAATCTCCACACCTGACTAAAGGTGTAGAGGGTAAATCTGCTTCCCAGAGCTTCCAGCAAGACAGAATTAATTCATAAAAAGAGATGTGAATCCAACCAGGAACCATTTACAAGTGGCACCAGCTGAAGGACAGAGCAGACATAAATAGCAGAGCAGAGACGATCAGTGGAAGCAGCTGAAGACAGCTAACTCCAAGGAGCAGCCACACCACTAGAAACCACAAGAGGGAGCCCAAGAGCAGAACTCACAAAAGTGCCACTTACAACCACCGGAGGGAGCCCAAGAGCGGAATTCACAACAGTACCCCCCCCTTGAGGAGGGGTCACCGAACCCTCACAAGAGCCCCCAGGCCGATCAGGACGAGCCAAGTGAAAAGCACGAACCAAATCGGTGGCATGGACATCGGAGGCAACAACCCAAAAATTATCCTCCTGGCCATAACCCTTCCACTTGACAAGATACTGAAGCCTCCGCCTCGAAAAACGAGAATCCAAAATCTTCTCAACCTCATATTCCAACTCTCCCTCAACCAACACCGGGGCAGGAGGGTCAACTGAGGGAACAACGGGCACCACATATCTCCGCAACAAAGATCTATGGAAAACATCATGAATGGCAAAAGAGGCAGGAAGAGCCAAACGAAAAGACACCAGATTAATAATTTCAGAAATTTTATAAGGACCAATAAACCGAGGCTTAAACTTAGGAGAAGAAACCTTCATAGGAACATGACGAGAAGACAACCAAACCAAATCCCCCACACAAAGCCGGGGACCAACACGCCGATGGCGGTTAGCAAAACGTTGAGCCCTTTCCTGAGACAACGTCAAATTGTCCACCACATGAGTCGAAATCTGCTGCAGCCTGTCCACCACAGAATCAACACCAGGACAATCAGAAGGCTCAACCTGCCCAGAAGAAAAATGAGGATGAAAACCAAAATTACAAAAGAAAGGTGAAACCAAAGTAGCCGAACTAGCCCGATTATTAAGGGCAAACTCGGCCAACGGCAAGAAAGACACCCAATCATCCTGATCAGCAGACATAAAGCACCTCAAATAGGTCTCCAAGGTCTGATTAGTTCGCTCAGTTTGGCCATCAGTCTGAGGATGAAACGCCGAAGATAAAAGATAAGTCAATGCCCATCCTAGCACAAAAGGCCCGCCAAAATCTAGAGACAAACTGAGAACCTCTGTCAGACACAATATTCTCCTGAATGCCATGCAAACGAACCACATGCTGAAAAAACAATGGAACCAGAACTGAGGAGGAAGGCAACTTAGGCAAAGGTACCAGATGGACCATTTTAGAGAACCGGTCACAAACAACCCAGATAACAGACATCTTCTGGGAAACAGGAAGATCCGAAATAAAATCCATGGAAATATGCGTCCAGGGCCTCTCAGGGACTGGCAAAGGCAAAAGCAACCCACTAGCACGGGAACAGCAAGGCTTGGCCCGGGCGCAAGTCCCACAGGACTGCACAAAAGCACGCACATCGCGAGACAAGGAAGGCCACCAAAAGGACCTAGCAACCAAATCTCTGGTACCAAAAATCGCAGGATGACCAGCCACACTGAACAATGAACCTCAGAAATTACCTTACTTGTCCATCTATCAGGAACAAACAGCTTCCCCACTGGACAGCGGTCAAGCCTATCAGCCTGAAATTCCTGAAGCACCCGCCGCAAATCAAGGGAGATAGCAGAAAGAATCACCCCCTCCTTAAGAATGCCAACCGGCTCCAGGACTCCAGGAGAATCAGGCAAAAAACTCCTAGAGAGGGCATCAGCCTTAACATTCTTAGATCCCGGAAGATACGAGACCACAAAATCAAAACGGGAGAAAAACAGGGACCATCGAGCCTGTCTAGGATTCAGCCGCTTGGCCGACTCGAGGTAAATAAGATTCTTATGATCGGTCAGGACCACAACACGGTGTTTAGCTCCCTCAAGCCAATGTCGCCACTCCTCAAACGCCCACTTCATAGCCAACAACTCCCGATTGCCGACATCATAATTGCGTTCCGCAGGCGAAAACGTTCTGGAAAAAAAAGCACATGGTTTCATCAAAAAACCATCAGACTCCCTCTGAGACAAAACAGCCCCTGCCCCAATCTCAGAAGCGTCGACCTCAACCTGAAAAGGAAGAGAAACATCCGGTTGACGCAACACAGGGGCAGAAGTAAATCGGCGTTCAAGCTCCTGAAAGGCCTCAACAGCCTCAGAGGACCAATTCGTCACATCAGCGCCTTTCTTCGTCAAATCAGTAAGGGGCTTAACCACACTGGAAAAGTTGGCAATGAAACGGCGATAGAAATTAGCAAAACCCAAAAATTTTTGAAGACCCTTCACAGATGTGGGTTGGATCCAGTCATGAATAGCTTGGACCTTAACAGGATCCATTTCTATAGACGAGGGAGAAAAAATAAAACCCAAAAAAGAGACATTCTGAACTCCGAATAGGCACTTAGACCCCTTCACAAATAAAGCATTATCACGAAGGATCTGGAACACCATCCTGACCTGCTTCACATGAGACTCCCAATCATCGGAAAAAATCAAAATATCATCCAAATATACGACCATGAATTTATCAAGATAATTGCGGAAAATATCATGCATGAAAGACTGGAACACAGATGGAGCATTAGAGAGCCCAAATGGCATCACAAGGTATTCAAAATGGCCTTCGGGCGTATTAAATGCAGTTTTCCATTCGTCACCCTGTTTAATACGAACAAGATTATATGCCCCTCGGAGGTCAATCTTAGTAAACCAACTAGCCCCCTTAATCTGAGCAAACAAATCAGTAAGCAAAGGCAAGGGGTATTGGAATTTGACCGTGATCTTATTAAGAAGATGATAATCAATACAGGGTCTCAAGGAGCCATCCTTCTTAGCAACAAAAAAGAAACCCGCTCCCAATGGTGACGAAGAGGGCCGAATATGCCCTTTCTCCAAAGATTCCTTAACATAGCTCCGCATGGCGGCATGGTCTGGCACAGACAGATTGAAAAGTCGGCCCTTAGGGAACTTACAACCAGGAATCAAGTTAATAGCACAATCACAGTCCCTATGTGGAGGAAGGGAACTGGACTTGGGCTCATCAAATACATCCTGGAAATCAGACAAAAACTCAGGGACCTCAGAAGAGGGGGAAGAGGAAATTGACATCAAAGGAACGTCACTATGTACCCCTTGACAACCCCAACTAGTCACAGACATAGTTTTCCATGTTCCTGTAACCATGGAAATCCCAGTACAACAACATCATGCAGGTTATGCAACACCAGAAAACGGCAATCTTCCTGATGTGCAGGAGCCATGTACATAGTCATCTGTGTCCAGTACTGAGGTTTATCCTTGGCCAAGGGTGTAGCATCAATGCCCCTCAAAGGAATAGGGCTCTGCAAAGGCTGCAAGGAAAAACCACAGCGCCTGGCGAATTCTAAGTCCATTAAGTTCAGGGCAGCGCCTGAATCCACAAATGCCATGACAGAAAAGGACGACAATGAGCAAATCAGGGTCACAGATAAAAGAAATTTAGGCTGTATAGTACTAATGGTAACAGACCTAGCGACTCTCTTAGTGCGCTTAAGGCAATCAGAGATAACATGAGCCGAATCACCACAGTAAAAACACAGCCTATTCTGACTTCTGAATTCCTGCCGTTCTGTTCTAGTCAAAATCCTATCACATTGCATAGGTTCAGGACTATGCTCAGAGGATACTGCCATATGGTGCACAGCTTTGCGCTCGCGCAGACGCCGATCAATCTGAATGGCTAGAGACATAGATTCGCTCAAACCGGCAGGCGTAGGAAAGCCCACCATAACATCTTTAAGGGTTTCAGAAAGACCTTTTCTGAAAATAGCAGCCAGAGCCTCTTCATTCCATTTAGTGAGCACAGACCATTTTCTAAATTTCTGGCAGTATAACTGCCGCTTCCTGACCTTGACACAAGGCCAACAGGGTTTTTTCTGCATGATCCACAGAATTAGGTTCGTCATACAATAATCCGAGCACTTGAAAAAATGCATCTACATTCAATAATGCCGGATCCTTTGTTTCAAGAGAAAAAGCCCAGTCTTGAGGATCACCACGCAGCTAGGATATGATGATTTTCACCTGCTAAATGGGATCACCAGAAGAACGGGGTTTCAAAGCAAAAAACAATTTGCAGTTATTTTTAAAGTTCAAAAACTTGGATCTGTCCCCAAAAAACAAATCAGGAGTAGGAATTCTGGGCTCTAAAGCCGGAGTCTGGACAACATAGTCCTGGATATTCTGTACTCTTGCAGCAAGTTGATCCACACGAGAAAACAAACCCTGAACATCCATGCCAAAACATATATCCTGAACCACCCAGATATCAAGAGGAAAAAAAAAGACAAACCAAAGCACAGAAAAAAAAATGATTCAGAACTTTTTTTCCTTCTTTTGAGATGCATTTAATTCATTTTTGGCCACTTGTACTGTTATGATCTGGTGGTTTAGGAACAACACGAGACAAGCTCTGAAGGAGGTGGTTATCTGTACTGACCGCAAACCCTGAACCTAGCAGCGCAACTAAAAATAGCCGTGGGGGGTACCTGACGCTCCCTAGACCCCTCGGCACAGCCTAAGATCTAACTTCCACTAAAGATGGAAACAGGAAACCTATCTTGCCTCAGAGAAAATCCCCAAAGGAAAGATAGCCCCCCACAAATATTGACGGTGAGAGGAGGGGAAAATAACATACGCAGAAATGAAATCAGATTTTAGCATAGGAGGCCAGTCTAGCTTGATAAATAGGACAGGAAAGGATACTGTGCGGTCAGTATTAAAACTCTACAAAAATCCACGCAGAGTTTACTAAAAATCTCCACACCTGACTAAAGGTGTGGAGGGTAAATCTGCTTCCCAGAGCTTCCAGCAAGACAGAATTAATTCATACTGATAACGCTGGATAAACATAGAAAACACAGAACGGATAAGTCCACAAACTGTGAACAGAAAAGAGCAAGCAAAAACTTAGCTTAGCTGAACTGGTCAGGATAACAGGGAAATCCAAAGAGGTGTGAATCCAACCAGGAACCATTTACAAGTGGCACCAGCTGAAGGACAGAGCAGACATAAATAGCAGAGCAGAGACGATCAGTGGAAGCAGCTGAAGACAGCTTACTCCAAGGAGCAGCCACACCACTAGAAACCACAAGAGGGAGCCCAAGAGCAGAACTCACAAAAGTGCCACTTACAACCACCGGAGGGAGCCCAAGAGCGGAATTCACAACAGAGGAGTTCGTGGCCATTTTGTTGCTTTATTTTCCTCTGTCATCACACACAGAGCTCAGTGCGTGTTATAGCAGGAGTTGCCAGGCAGGAGCTGTTGCTGGGAAGCGAGGGTCCGAGGTCAGTATCTGCAGCGAGGAGCTGTGATTGCAGCCTGTACTTAGTATTACAGTACAGGCTGCAATCACTGCTCACTGCCGATCTGTTCAGAGCACAGCAGGGAGATCGTCACACTGCTCTACCCTGAACACGATTCAGCACTTCCTGGGAGAGGAGGGAAGGTAAGTACAGGGGTTTTTTTTTCTTATGCATCTACCACTGCTACCTGCCCCTCTATACCACTGCTACCTACCTCTATATAACACCTACCACTGCTACCTGCCTCTATATACCACCTACCACTGCTGTCTGCCTCTATATATCACCTACTACTGCTACCTGCCTCTATATACCACCTACCACTGCTACCTGCCCCTATATACCACTAACTGACTGCCCCTATATACCACCTACCACTGCTACCTGCCCCTATATACCACTGCTACCTGCCTCTATATACCACCTACCACTGCTAACTGCCTCTATATACCACCTACCACTGCTACCTGCCTCTATATACCACCTACCACTGCTGTCTGCCTCTATATACCACCTACCACTGCTACCTGCCTCTATATACCACCTACCACTGCTACCTGCCCCTATATACCACTAACTGACTGCCTCTATATACCACCTACCACTGCTACCTGCCCCTATATACCACTGCTACCTGCCTCTATATACCACCTACCACTGCTAACTGCCTCTATATACCACCTACCACTGCTACCTGCCTCTATATACCACCTACCACTGCTGTCTGCCTCTATATACCACCTACCACTGCTACCTGCCTCTATATACCACCTACCACTGCTACCTGCCCCTATATACCACTAACTGACTGCCTCTATATACCACCTACCACTGCTACCTGCCCCTATATACCACTGCTACCTGCCTCTATATACCACCTACCACTGCTAACTGCCTCTATATACCACCTACCACTGCTACCTGCCTCTATATACCACCTACCACTGCTAGCTGCCTCTATATACCACTGCTACCTGCCTCTATATACCACCTACCACTGCTACCTGCCTCTATATACCACCTACCACTGCTAACTGCCTCTATATACTACCTACCACTGCTACCTGCCTCTATATACCACCTACCACTGCTAGCTGCCCCTATATACCACTGCTACCTGCCTCTATATACCACCTACCACTGCTAGCTGCCTCTATATACCACTGCTACCTGCCCCTATATACCACTGCTACCTGCCTCTATATACCACCTACCACTGCTAACTGCCTCTATATACCACCTACCACTGCTACCTGCCTCTATATACCACCTACCACTGCTACGTGCCTCTATATAGCACCTACCACTGCCACCTGCCCCTATATACCACTGCTGACTGCCTCTATATACCACCTACCACTGCACCCTGCCTCTATATACCACCTACCACTGCTACCTGCCTCTATATACCACCTACCCCTATATACCACTGCTACCTGCCTCTATATACCACCTACCACTGCTACCTGCCTCTATATACCACCTACCACTGCTACCTGCCCCTATAAAACAATGCTACCTGCCTCTATATACCACTGCTAGCTGCCTCTATATACCACCTACCACTGCTACCTCTGTCCGGTGTAGCTAATCCAGTCTGGTGTAGCGAATCCAGTCCGGTGTAGCTAATCCTGCTTTTTTGGAAGTGCATTTGAACAGCAAGGTGGATTGCTGTTGAAGGGAACTAGAGAAAAAAAAAATCTATAAATCTTCAGCATAGCGAGTGTGAGCGAGCTGAGTGTGGCCTGAGCGTAAGTGTGAACGGCGGTAAGTGTGACTTGTGATTCGGTGAAGAGGTATTTGGAAAGCCTTTAACAAATACCTGTGTGAATTGGTGTGAGTTGCTGAATTGGGAGTAGCTATATTCATAAGGGGTTAATTTAGGGTGGGGGCTCATAATTAAGGAAAAAAAAAAAAAAAAAAAGAGCATGAACCGCACATCCCAAAATCATACGTTGATCTAATGCCGCTATGCAAAAATTAATATAACTGAATATGAGGTTTTCAGTTTAACATTCTGATCAGACTGTATGAAGCCCACTGCCACTTCACGGCAAACCTCGTAGTGGGTCCTATCTCCCTAACGGAGCGGAGCCGTGCAGCGCCCACCGCCACAGCGGCCATGCACCAGTCATACAGTCTGATCAGAATGTTAAACTGAAAACCTCATATTCAGTATATAAATTTTTGCCTAGCGGCTTTAGATCAACGCATGATTTTGGGATGTGCGGTTCATGCACTTTTTTTTTTGTACCAAGCTCATAATTTAAGGGTTTATAAACGGCAGCTGTTTGGGGCTCAAGTCCTTTTTGGAAATACATTTGAACAGCAAGGTGGATTGCTGTGAGGGGAACTAGAGGAAAAAAAAATCTATAAATCTTCAGCATAGCGAGTGTGAGCGAGCCGAGTGTGACCTGAGTGTAAGTGTGAGCGGCAGTAAGTGTGACTTGTGATTCAGCGACTTTGGATTCAGGGAGTTTTCAAGGGAGGAATTACTGTCTGTTTTTTATTAATACTTTGTATTTATTTTTTTAATTTAACTTTTCTGTCTGGTGCAATCCCCATTAGGAAATGTGCTCCACTATTGCTAATGCCATCCAGTGCACATCTTGCCACATGTATGCAGTCCTTGATCAGCCAATCGAGGGTGCATACTGCTGTGCGAGATGTGAGCACGTTGTGCATTTTGAAAACCAGATTCTGAATCTAAATGTGCAGCTGACAACACTGAGATCCAAAGACAATATGGAGAGGAGTCTTCTGCTCACTGAGCAGACGCTCAATGGGATAGATGAGGGGGGGATGGTAGGATGGAGCTGCAGGACGATGAAGTAGCAAGCTGGGTGACAGTTAGAAAGCGGGGTAGAGGGAAGAGTGCCAGGGAGGCTAGTCCTGATCTGGAACACCCCAATAAGTTTGCTAAGTTGGCAGATGAGGGGGGTGCCAGTACAGGGCTAGCACTGCTGCAGCCAGGCATGTCCTCTGAAAGCCGGAGGAGTGACTGCTCCAGTAAGGAGGGAAATAGGAGAGCAGGGCAGGCCAGACAGGTGCTGGTAGTGGGCGACTGAATTATTAGGGGAACAGATAGGGCAATCTGTCACAAAGACAGGGATCGTCGAACGGTGTGCTGCCTACCTGGCGCTCGAGTCCGACACATCGCTGATCGGGTGCACAGATTACTGGGAGGGGCTGGTGAGGACCCAGCGGTCATGGTGCACATTGGCACAAATGACAAAGTTAGAGGTAGGTGGAAGGTCCTTAAAGATGATTTCAGGTAATTAGGCTGCAAGCTGAAAGCAAGGACCTCCAACGTGGTATTTTCCGAAATACTGCCTGTACCACGTGCCACGCCAGAGAGGCAACGGGAGATTAGGGAGGTTAATAAGTGGCTCAAGAATTGGTGTAGGAAGGAGGGGTTTGGGTTCCTGCAGAAATGGGCCGACTTCTCAGTTGGCTACAGGTTCTACGTTAGGGATGGGCTGCACCTCAATGGGGAAAGTGCAGCAGTGCTGGGGGAGAAAATGGCTACAAGGTTGGAGGAGTGTTTAAACTAGTGATTGGGGGGGAGGGTATTCAATTTATAGGAGGGGAAATTAGTGCAGACAGAGACCTGGGCACAAATAAGGAAGTTGGGGGTGGCGGTGGCATGGGGGGTGGGGTTAGAACAGTTAATAATTTAAGAAAGAATAGAGGTACAGAGAGGAACATCAAGTGCATGCATACTAATGCCAGAAGCCTCGCCAACAAAATGGACGAATTAGAATTAATGTTGTTGGAGCATAATTATGACATGGTGGGGATATCTGAAACATGGCTGGATGAGAGCCATGACTGGGCTGTTAACTTGCAGGGTGGGGTGTGTCTATATGTAAAATCGTCCTTAAAACCCATCCTGCGTGATAATATAGGTGAATTTAATGAAAATGTAGAATCCTTGTTGGTGGAGATAAGGGGAGGGGGAAAAATAATAAATTACTGATAGGGGTTTGTTATAAATCTCCAAAAATAATGGAAGCAATGTAGAATATCCTCGTAAAGCAAATAGATGAAGCTGCGACTCAAGGGGAAGTCATTATTATGGGGGACTTCAACTACCCTGAAATAGATTGGGGAACAGAAGCCTGCAGTACCAGCAAAGGTAATCGGTTTTTGACAACTATGAGAGACAGTTACCTTTCACAACTGGTTCAGGACCCAACAAGAAGGGGGGCACTGCTAGACCTAATATTAACCAACAGGCCAGACCGCATATCAACTATAAGGGTTGGGGGTCATTTGGGGAATAGTGATCACAAAATAATAAGTTTTTATGTATCCTTTAAAAAGATGTGTAATAGAGGGGTTACAAGGACACCAAACTTCAGGAGGGCAAATTTCCAAAGGATGAGAGAGGACCTTGGTGCAATTAACTGGGACGATATCCTGAGACATAAAAGTACACAAAGAAAATGGGAGACGTTTATTAGCATCCTGGATAGGACCTGTGCACAGTATATACCAAATGGGAATAAACATACTAGAAATAGGAGGAAACCAATATTATTATTATTATTATTATTTATTATTATAGCGCCATTTATTCCATGGCGCTTTACATGTGAGGAGGGGTATGCATAATAAAACAAGTACAATAATCTTTAACAATACAAGTCACAACTGGTACAGGAGGAGAGAGGACCCTGCCCGCGAGGGCTCACAATCTACAAGGGATGGGTGAGGATACAGTAGGTGAGGGTAGAGCTGGCTGTGCAGTGGTTTGGTCAATCGGTGGTTACAATATGGCTAAATAGAGCTGTAAGTGGCGCAATAAGTGACAAAAAGAAAGCATTTAGAGAATTAAAGGAAGTAGGTAGTGAGGAGGCATTAAATAAATACAAAAAATTAAATAAATTCTGTGAAAAGCAAATCAAGGCAGCAAAGATTGAGACAGAGAGACTCATTGCCAGAGAGAGTAAAAATAATCCTAAAATATTCTTTAACTACATAATTAGTAAGAAACTAAAAAATGATAGTGTTGGCTGTTATGGCTGGCAATCAGGCAACACAGCGTGCAGTAATCAGCGCACATACAGAGATCTGGCAATAACCAAAAACAATAGGACGAGCTCTGAGACGTGGAATCTCTGTAGACTGCAGTACCTAATCTATCCTCACACAACTATAAGCAGCAGTGGATTGCGCCTATCACTACCTATGCAACTCGGCACTGCCTGAGGAGCTGACTAGCCTGAAGATAGAAATACAAGCCTGACTTACCTCAGAGAAATACCCCAAAGGAATAGGCAGCCCGCCACATATAATGACTGTTAGCAAGATGAAAAGACAAACGTAGGAATGAAATAGATTCAGCAAAGTGAGGCCCGATATTCTAGACAGAGCGAGGATAGCAAGAGAACTATGCAGTCTACAAAAAACCCTAAAACGAAAACCACGCAAAGGGGCAAAAAGACCCACCGTGCCGAACTAACAGCACGGCGGTGCACCCCTTTGCTTCTCAGAGCTTCCAGCAAAAGTTAATAGCAAGCTGGACAGAAAAAACAGAAAACAAACTAGAAGCACTTATCTAGCAGAGCAGCAGGCCCAAGGAAAGATGCAGTAGCTCAGATCCAACACTGGAACATTGACAATGAGCAAGGAAGACAGACTCAGGTGGAGCTAAATAGCAAGGCAGCCAACGAGCTCACCAAAACACCTGAGGGAGGAAGCCCAGAGACTGCAATACCACTTGTGACCACAGAAGTGAACTCAGCCACAGAATTCACAACAGTACCCCCCCCCTTGAGGAGGGGTCACCGAACCCTCACCAGAACCCCCAGGCCGACAAGGATGAGCCACATGAAAGGCACGAACAAGATCTGGGGCATGGACATCAGAGGCAAAAACCCAGGAATTATCTTCCTGAGCATAACCCTTCCATTTGACCAGATACTGGAGTTTCCGTCTAGAGACACGAGAATCCAAAATCTTCTCCACAATATACTCCAATTCCCCCTCCACCAAAACAGGGGCAGGAGGCTCCACAGATGGAACCATAGGTGCCACGTATCTCCTCAACAACGACCTATGGAATACATTATGTATGGAAAAGGAGTCTGGGAGGGTCAGACGAAAAGACACCGGATTGAGAATCTCAGAAATCCTATACGAACCAATAAAACGAGGTTTAAATTTAGGAGAGGAAACCTTCATAGGAATATGACGAGAAGATAACCAAACCAGATCCCCAACACGAAGTCGGGGTCCCACACGGCGTCTGCGATTAGCGAAAAGCTGAGCCTTCTCCTGGGACAAGGTCAAATTGTCCACTACCTGAGTCCAGATCTGCTGCAACCTGTCCACCACAGAATCCACACCAGGACAGTCCGAAGACTCAACCTGTCCTGAAGAGAAACGAGGATGGAACCCAGAATTGCAGAAAAATGGAGAGACCAAGGTAGCCGAGCTGGCCCGATTATTAAGGGCGAACTCAGCCAACGGCAAAAATGACACCCAATCATCCTGGTCAGCGGAAACAAAACATCTCAGATATGTTTCCAAGGTCTGATTGGTTCGTTCGGTCTGGCCATTAGTCTGAGGATGGAAGGCCGAGGAGAAAGATAGGTCAATGCCCATCCTACCACAAAAGGCTCACCAGAACCTCGAGACAAACTGGGAACCTCTGTCAGAAACAATATTCTCAGGAATGCCATGTAAACGAACCACATGCTGGAAGAACAAAGGCACCAAATCAGAGGAGGAAGGCAATTTAACCAAGGGCACCAGATTGACCATTTTAGAAAAGCGATCACAGACCACCCAAATGACCGACATTTTTTGAGAAACGGGAAGGTCAGAAATGAAATCCATCGAAATATGTGTCCAAGGCCTCTTCGGGACCGGCAAGGGCAAAAGCAACCCACTGGCACGTGAACAGCAGGGCTTAGCCCTAGCACAAATTCCACAGGACTGCACAAAAGCACGCACATCCCGTGACAGAGATGGCCACCAGAAGGATCTAGCAACCAACTCCCTGGTACCAAAGATTCCTGGATGACCGGCCAGCACCGAACAATGAAGCTCAGAGACAACTTTACTAGTCCACCTATCAGGGACGAACAGTTTCTCGGCCGGACAACGATCAGGTTTATTAGCCTGAAATTTCTGCAACACTCTCCGCAAATCAGGGGAGATGGCAGACACAATGACTCCTTCCTTGAGGATACTCGCTGGCTCAGATAACCCCGGAGAGTCGGGCACAAAACTCCTAGACAGAGCATCCGCCTTCACATTTTTAGAGCCCGGAAGGTATGAAATCACAAAATCAAAACGAGCAAAAAATAACGACCAACGGGCCTGTCTAGGATTCAAGCGCTTGGCAGACTCAAGATAAGTAAGGTTCTTATGATCAGTCAATACCACCACGCGATGCTTAGCACCCTCAAGCCAATGACGCCACTCCTCGAATGCCCACTTCATGGCCAGCAACTCTCGGTTGCCCACATCATAATTACGCTCAGCAGCAGAAAATTTCCTGGAAAAGAAAGCACATGGTTTGAACACTGAGCAACCAGAACCTCTCTGTGACAAAACCGCCCCTGCACCAATCTCAGAAGCATCAACCTCGACCTGGAACGGAAGAGAAACATCAGGTTGACACAACACAGGGGCACAGCAAAAACGACGCTTCAACTCCTGAAAAGCTTCCACGGCAGCAGAAGACCAATTAACCAAATCAGCACCCTTCTTGGTCAAATCGGTCAATGGTCTGGCAATGCTAGAAAAATTACAGATGAAGCGACGATAAAAATTAGCAAAGCCCAGGAATTTCTGCAGACTTTTTAGAGATGTCGGCTGAGTCCAATCCTGGATGGCCTGAACCTTAACCGGATCCATCTCGATAGTAGAAGGGGAAAAGATGAACCCCAAAAATGAAACTTTCTGCACACCGAAGAGACACTTTGATCCCTTCACGAACAAGGAATTAGCACGCAGTACCTGGAAAACCATTCTGACTTGCTTCACATGAGACTCCCAATCATCTGAGAAGATCAAAATGTCATCCAAGTAAACAATCAAGAATTTATCCAGATACTCACGGAAAATGTCATGCATAAAAGACTGAAAAACAGATGGAGCATTGGCAAGTCCGAACGGCATCACCAGATACTCAAAATGACCCTCGGGCGTATTAAATGCCGTTTTCCATTCATCTCCCTGCCTGATTCTCACAAGATTATACGCACCACGAAGATCAATCTTAGTAAACCAACTAGCCCCCTTAATCCGAGCAAACAAGTCAGATATCAATGGCAAGGGATACTGAAACTTAACAGTGATCTTATTAAGAAGGCGGTAATCAATACTCGGTCTTAGCGAACCATCCTTCTTGGCTACAAAAAAGAACCCTGCTCCCAATGGTGACGACGATGGGCGAATATGTCCCTTCTCCAGGGACTCCTTCACATAACTGCGCATAGCGGTGTGTTCAGGTACGGACAAATTAAATAAACGACCCTTAGGGAATTTACTACCAGGAATCAACTCGATAGCACAATCACAATTCCTATGCGGAGGTAGGGCATCAGACTTGGACTCTTCAAATACATCCTGAAAGTCCGACAAGAACTCTGGGATGTCAGAAGGAATGGATGACGAAATAGACAAAAATGGAACATCACCATGTACTCCCTGACAACCCCAGCTGGTTACCGACATAGAGTTCCAATCCAATACTGGATTATGGGTTTGTAGCCATGGCAACCCCAACACGACCACATCATGCAAATTATGCAGTACCAGAAAGCGAATAACTTCCTGATGTGCAGGAGCCATGCACATGGTCAGCTGGGCCCAGTACTGAGGCTTATTCTTGGGCAAAGGTGTAGCATCAATTCCTCTCAACGGAATAGGACACCGCAAAGGCTCCAAGAAAAATCCACAACGTTTAGCATAATCCAAATCCATCAGATTCAGGGCAGCGCCTGAATCCACAAACGCCATGACAGAATACGATGACAAAGAGCACATTAAGGTAACGGACAAAAGGAATTTGGACTGTACAGTACCAATAACGGCAGAGCTATCGAACCGCCTAGTGCGTTTAGGACAATTAGAAATAGCATGAGTAGAATCACCACAATAGAAACACAGTCTGTTCAGACGTCTGTGTTCTTGCCGTTCTACTTTAGTCATAGTCCTGTCGCACTGCATAGGCTCAGGTTTACTCTCAGACAATACCGCCAGATGGTGCACAGATTTACGCTCGCGCAAGCGACGACCGATCTGAATGGCCAAGGACATAGACTCATTCAAACCAGCAGGCATAGGAAATCCCACCATTACATCCTTAAGAGCTTCAGAGAGACCCTTTCTGAACAAAGCCGCTAGTGCAGATTCATTCCACAGAGTGAGTACTGACCACTTCCTAAATTTCTGACAATATACTTCTACATCATCCTGACCCTGGCATAAAGCCAGCAGATTTTTCTCAGCCTGATCCACTGAATTAGGCTCATCGTAAAGCAATCCCAGCGCCTGGAAAAATGCATCAACATTACTCAATGCAGAATCTCCTGGTGCAAGAGAAAACGCCCAATCCTGTGGGTCGCCGCGCAAAAAAGAAATAATAATCAAAACCTGTTGAATAGGATTACCAGAAGAATGAGGTTTCAAGGCCAAAAATAGCTTACAATTATTTCTGAAGCTCAGGAACTTAGTTCTGTCACCAAAAAACAAATCAGGAATCGGAATTCTTGGTTCTAGCATCGATTTCTGATCAATAGTATCTTGAATCTTTTGTACATTTACAACGAGATTATCCATTGAGGAGCACAGAGCCTGAATATCCATGTCCACAGCTGTGTCCTGAAGCACTCTAATGTCTAGGGGAAAAAAAAGACTGAAGACAGAGCTAAGAAAAAAAAATGATGTCAGGATTTCTTTTTTCCCTCTATTGGGAATCATTGGCTTGAGGGGGCTCCTTGTACTGTTATGGCTGGCAATCAGGCAACACAGCGTGCAGTAATCGGCGCACATACAGAGATCTGGCAATAACCAAAAACAATAGGACGAGCTCTGAGACGTGGAATCTCTGTAGACTGCAGTACCTAATCTATCCTCACACAACTATAAGCAGCAGTGGATTGCGCCTATCACTACCTATGCAACTCGGCACTGCCTGAGGAGCTGACTAGCCTGAAGATAGAAATACAAGCCTGACTTACCTCAGAGAAATACCCCAAAGGAATAGGCAGCCCCCCACATATAATGACTGTTAGCAAGATGAAAAGACAAACGTAGGAATGAAATAGATTCAGCAAAGTGAGGCCCGATATTCTAGACAGAGCGAGGATAGCAAGAGAACTATGCAGTCTACAAAAAACCCTAAAACGAAAACCACGCAAAGGGGCAAAAAGACCCACCGTGCCGAACTAACAGCACGGCGGTGCACCCCTTTGCTTCTCAGAGCTTCCAGCAAAAGTTAATAGCAAGCTGGACAGAAAAAACAGAAAACAAACTAGAAGCACTTATCTAGCAGAGCAGCAGGCCCAAGGAAAGATGCAGTAGCTCAGATCCAACACTGGAACATTGACAAGGAGCAAGGAAGACAGACTCAGGTGGAGCTAAATAGCAAGGCAGCCAACGAGCTCACCAAAACACCTGAGGGAGGAAGCCCAGAGACTGCAATACCACTTGTGACCACAGAAGTGAACTCAGCCACAGAATTCACAACAGTTGGCCCCCTTAAAAATAGTCTGGGTGAAATGGTGGATGAGGATGAGGAAAAAGCCAATATGCTAAATTACTTTTTTTCACCAGTATTTACAAAAGAAAATCCCATGGCAGACAAAATGACTAGTGATAAAAATTCCCAATTAAATGTCACCTGCTTAACCCAGCAGGAAGTGTGGCGGCGTCTAAAAATCACTAAAATTGACAAATCTCCGGGCCCGGATGGGATACACCCTCGAGTACTGCAGGAATTAAGTACAGTCATTGATAGACCATTATTTTTAATCTTTAAAGACTCCATAATAACAGGGTCTGTACCACAGGACTGGCATATAGCAAATATGGTGCCAATATTCAAAAAGGGGACAAAAACTGAACTCGGAAATTATAGGCCAGTAAGCTTAACCTCCACTGTGGGTAAAATCCTGGAGGGCATTCTAAAGGATGCTATACTGGAGTATCTGAAGAGGAATAACCTCATGACCCAGTATCAGCACGGGTTTACTAGGGACCGTTCATGTCAGACTAATTTGATCAGTTTCTATGAAGAGGTAAGTTCCGGATTGGACCAAGGGAACCCAGTGGATGTAGTGTATATGGACTTTTCAAAAGCTTTTGATATGGTGCCACAGAAAAGGTTGATACATAAAATGAGAATAATGGGGATAGGGGAAAATATGTGCAAGTGGGTTGAGAGCTGGCTCAGGGATAGGAAACAAAGGGTGGTTATTAATGGAGCACACTCGGACTGGGTAGAGGTTAGCAGTGGGGTACCACAGGGGTCAGTATTCGGCCCTCTTCTTTTTAGCATATTTATTAATGACCTTGTAGGGGGCATTCAGAGTAGAATTTCAATATTTGCAGATGACACTAAACTCTGCAGGGTAATCAATACAGGGGAGGACAATTTTATAATACAAGATGATTTATGTAAACTAGAAGCTTGGGCTGATAAATGGCAAATGAGCTTTAATGGGGATAAATGTAAGGTCATGCACTTGGGTAGAAGTAATAAGATGTATAACTATGTGCTTAATTCTAAAACTGTGGGCAAAACCGTCAATGAAAAAGACCTGGGTGTATGGGTGGATGACAAACTCATATTCAGTGGCCAGTGTTAGGCAGCTGCTACAAAGGCAAATAAAATAATGGGATGCATTAAAAGAGGCATAGATGCTCATGAGGAGAACATAATTTTACTTCTATACAAGTCACTAGTTCGACCACACTTAGAATACTGTGCACAGTTCTGGTCTCCGGTGTATAAGAAAGACATAGCTGAACTGGAGCGGGCGCAGAGAAGAGTGACCAAGGTTATTAGAGGACTGGGGGGTCTGCAATACCAAGATAGGTTATTACACTTGGGGCTGTTTAGTTTGGAAAAACGAAGACTAAGGGGTGATCTTATTTTAATGTATAAATATATGAGGGGACAGTACAAAGACCTTTCTGATGATCTTTTTAATCATAGACCTGAAATAGGGACAAGGGGGCATCCTCTACGTCTGGAGGAAAAAAGGTTTAAGCATAATAACAGACGCGGATTCTTTACTGTAAGAGCAGTGAGACTATGGAACTCTCTGCCATATGATGTTGTAATGAGTGATTCATTACTTAAATTTAAGAGGGGACTTGATGCCTTTCTTGAAAAGTATAATGTTACAGGTTATATATACTAGATTCCTTGATAGGGCGTTGATCAAGGCAACTAGTCTGATTGCCGTATGTGGAGTTGGGAAGGAATTTTTTTCCCAATGTGGAGCTTACTCTTTGCCACATGTTTTTTTTTTGCCTTCCTCTGGATCAACATGTTAGGGCATGTTAGGTTAGGCTATGGGTTGAACTAGATAGACTTATAGTCTTCCTTCAACCTTAATAACTATGTAACTATGTAATCCAGTCCGGTGTAGCTAATCCAGTCCTGAGACACTGACTGCTGAGCTCTGTATCTCATCTAGTCCTCTGTATCTAATCCTGTCCTGTGTACAGTATCACACAGGATAGGATTATATACACGGCTCAGCACAGTATCACACATGACAGGTTTAGATACACGGCTCAGCAGTCGGTATCACACAGGACAGGATTAGATACACGGCTCAGCAGTCGGTATCACACAGGACAGGATTAGATACACGGCTCAGCAGTCGGTATCACAGGACAGGATTAGATACACAGCTCAGCAGTCGGTATCACACAGGACAGGATTAGATACACGGCTCAGCAGTCGGTATCATGTGTAGAAAAGACAGCGCTCTATGTACAATCCCTGGCTGCTCCGCGCACCAAACAGGGGGCCCCCCATAGACCTGCACACTGCTCTCCTAAGATACTCTGCGCTGCTGTAACCCTGCTCCCTCCACCATATACAGTGGGGCAAAAAAGTATTTAGTCAGTCAGCAATAGTGCAAGTTCCACCACTTAAAAAGATGAGAGGCGTCTGTAATTTACATCATAGGTAGACCTCAACTATGGGAGACAAACTGAGAAAAAAAAATCCAGAAAATCACATTGTCTGTTTTTTTAACATTTTATTTGCATATTATGGTGGAAAATAAGTATTTGGTCAGAAACAAACAATCAAGATTTCTGGCTCTCACAGACCTGTAACTTCTTCTTTAAGAGTCTCCTCTTTCCTCCACTCATTACCTGTAGTAATGGCACCTGTTTAAACTTGTTATCAGTATAAAAAGACACCTGTGCACACCCTCAAACAGTCTGACTCCAAACTCCACTATGGTGAAGACCAAAGAGCTGTCAAAGGACACCAGAAACAAAATTGTAGCCCTGCACCAGGCTGGGAAGACTGAATCTGCAATAGCCAACCAGCTTGGAGTGAAGAAATCAACAGTGGGAGCAATAATTAGAAAATGGAAGACATACAAGACCATTGATAATCTCCCTCGATCTGGGGCTCCACGCAAAATCCCACCCCGTGGGGTCAGAATGATCACAAGAACGGTGAGCAAAAATCCCAGAACCACGCGGGGGGACCTAGTGAATGAACTGCAGAGAGCTGGGACCAATGTAACAAGGCCTACCATAAGTAACACACTACGCCACCATGGACTCAGATCCTGCAGTGCCAGACGTGTCCCACTGCTTAAGCCAGTACATGTCCGGGCCCGTCTGAAGTTTGCTAGAGAGCATTTGGATGATCCAGAGGAGTTTTGGGAGAATGTCCTATGTTCTGATGAAACCAAACTGGAACTGTTTGGTAGAAACACAACTTGTCGTGTTTGGAGGAAAAAGAATACTGAGTTGCATCCATCAAACACCATACCTACTGTAAAGCACGGTGGTGGAAACATCATGCTTTGGGGCTGTTTCTCTGCAAAGGGGCCAGGACGACTGATCCGGGTACATGAAAGAATGAATGGGGCCATGTATCGTGAGATTTTGAGTGCAAACCTCCTTCCATCAGCAAGGGCATTGAAGATGAAACGTGGCTGGGTCTTTCAACATGACAATGATCCAAAGCACACCGCCAGGGCAACGAAGGAGTGGCTTCGTAAGAAGCATTTCAAGGTCCTGGAGTGGCCTAGCCAGTCTCCAGATCTCAACCCTATAGAAAACCTTTGGAGGGAGTTGAAAGTCCGTGTTGCCAAGCGAAAAGCCAAAAACATCACTGCTCTAGAGGAGATCTGCATGGAGGAATGGGCCAACATACCAACAACATTGTGTGGCAACCTTGTGAAGACTTACAGAAAACGTTTGACCTCTGTCATTGCCAACAAAGGATATATTACAA
The DNA here is from genome assembly GCF_032444005.1 of Ranitomeya imitator. Lineage (NCBI taxonomy): Eukaryota > Metazoa > Chordata > Amphibia > Anura > Dendrobatidae > Ranitomeya > Ranitomeya imitator. The sequence continues at coordinate 96,144,519 of NC_091290.1, forward strand.
AGTATTGAGATGAAATTTTGTTTCTGACCAAATACTTAATTTCCACCATAATATGCAAATAAAATGTTAAAAAAACAGACAATGTGATTTTCTGGATTTTTTTTTCTCAGTTTGTCTCCCATAGTTGAGGTCTACTGTTATGAACTGGTGGTTTAGAAACACAATGGACCTGGTGGTTAAGAGCACACAAAGTGACCTGATAGTTACTAATAACATAGGACGAGCTCTGAGACGTGGGAACTCTGCTGACCGCAATCCCTAATCCTATCACACCACACTAGAAGTAGCCGTGGAGCGCTCCTGACCAGACCTAGGCGCCTCGGCACAGCCTAAGAAACTAGCTAGCCCTGAATATAGAAAAATAAGCCTACCTTGCCTCAGAGAAATTCCCCAAAGGAAAAGGCAGCCCCCCACATATAATGACTGTGAGTAAAGATGAAAATACAAACACAGAGATGAAATAGATTTAGCAAAGTGAGGCCCGACTTACTTAATAGACCGAGGATAGGAAAGATAGCTTTGCGGTCAGCACAAAAACCTACAAACAACCACGCAGAGGGCGCAAAAAGACCCTCCGCACCGACTAACGGTACAGAGGTGCTCCCTCTGCGTCCCAGAGCTTCCAGCAAGCAAGACAAACCAAAATAGCAAGCTGGACAGAAAAAATAGCAAACCAAGAAACACAAGCAGAACTTGGCTTATGCAGGGAAGACAGGCCACAAGAACGATCCAGGAGAGAGCAAGACCAATACTGGAACATTGACTGGAGGCAAGGAACAAAGAACTAGGTGGAGTTAAATAGAGCAGCACCTAACGACTTAACCTCGTCACCTGAGGAAGGAAACTCAGAAGCCGCAACCCCACTCACATCCACCAGAGGAAGCTCATGGACAGAACCAGCCGAAGTACCACTCATGACCACAGGAGGGAGCTTGACCACAGAATTCACAACAGTCTACCTATGATGTAAATTACAGACGCCTCTCATCTTTTTAAGTGGTGGAACTTGCACTATTGCTGACTGACTAAATACTTTTTTGCCCCACTGTATCTCCCAGAGTCCTGGCTGCCTGCCATCCTCGGTGACTGTCTACTTGTCAGTATAACTTTGCAATCACCAACAAAATGGCTGCTCACTGGGTTCCTGAATATCATCCTCTCTTATCCCTTAGCAAACACCCAGATGGGGAGGAGAGGAGACATCACACACATGTCAGCAGACTCCGCCCATAATTACTGCAGTGCTGTAATGTGAGCTATTTGTACACTAGGTTTTTGTCAAATTTCAGCAGTTGCACCCCCTAGTGTTTAAAAGTGGAAATGCCAAACCTTTTCAAATTATTTTTCATATTTTACTAAATTCTAAACAAATGATAATGTTTTTTAAGAAAATGTGAACATTAATTCTTTACATTTTTTCAATTGCTGGAAAAAAACATTTTTTTGATGGCACCTTCCCTTTAAGTATAGCAGCACCAGCCTCCCCTGTTCACCAGTATATAGCAGCACCAGCCTCTCCTGTTCACAAGTATACAGCAGCACCAGCCTCCCTTGTTCACCAGTATACAGCAGCATCAGACTCCCCTGTTCACCAGTATAAAGCACAGTCTCCCCTGTTCACCAGCATACAGCAGGAGTCTCCCGTCACCAATCTCCCCTGTTCATCAGTATACAGTAGGAGCCTCCACTGTCACCAGCCTCCCCTATTCACCAGTATACAGCAGCAGCCTCCCCTGCTACCAGCCTCCCCTGATCACCAGTATATAGCAGCATCCTCCCCTGTCACCAGCATACAGCACAGCCTTCCCTTTCACCAGCATATAGCACAGCCTCCCCTATCACCAGTCTCCCCTGTTCATCAGTATACAGCACAGCCTCCCTGTTATGACCAGGTGGTCAGGACAATAATGGACCTGGTGGTTAAGAGCACACGGAATGACCTGATAGTTACTGATAATAAGGACGAGCTCTGGGACGTGGGAACTCTGCTGACCGCAATCCCTAAACCTATCAAACACACTAGAAATAGCCGTGGATTGCGCCTAACGCTCCCTATGCAACTCGGCACAGCCTAAGAAACTAGCTAGCCCTGAAGATAGAAAAATAAAGCCTACCTTGCCTCAGAGAAAGTCCCCAAAGGAAAAGGCAGCCCCCCACATATAATGACTGTGAGTAAAGATGAAAATACAAACACAGAGATGAAATAGATTTAGCAAAGTGAGGCCCGACTTACTGAACAGACCGAGGATAGGAAAGGTTACTTTGCGGTCAGCACAAAAACCTACAAAAAGACCACGCAGAGGGCGCAAAAAGACCCTCCGCACCGACTCACGGTGCGGAGGCGCTCCCTCTGCGTCCCAGAGCTTCCAGCAAGCAAGACAACAAATTAAATAGCAAGCTGGACAGAAAAATAGCAAACCAAAGAAATACAAGCTGGAACTTAGCTTCTGATGGGAAGACAGGTCACAAGAACGATCCAGGAGTGAACAGACCAATACTGGAACATTGACAGGTGGCATGGAGCAAAGATCTAAGTGGAGTTAAATAGAGCAGCAGCTAACGAATTAACCTTGTCACCTGTGAAACTCAGAAACACCCACCAGAGGAAGTCCATGGACAGAACCAGCCGAAGTACCATTCATGACCACAGGAGGGAGCCCGACAACAGAATTCACAACACCTCCCGTCACCAGTCTCCCCTGTTCACCAAAATACAGCACAGCCTTCTCTGGCACCAGTCTCCCCTGTTCACCAGTATACAGCAGTCTCCCCTGTCACCATTCTCCCCTGTTCACCAGTTTACAGCACCAGCCTCCCCTGTCACCAGTCTCCCATGTTCACCAATATACAGCACAGCCTCCCCTGTCACCAGTATACAGCAGCAGCCTTCCCTGTCATCAGCCTCCCCTGTCACCAGCCTCCCCTGTTCACCAGTATACTGCAGCAGCTGTCCTGTCATTAGCCTCCCCTGTTCACCAGTATACAGCAGCAGCCTCCCCTGTTCACCAGTATACAGCAACAGCCTCCCCTGTCACCAGCCTCTGCTCACCAGTATACAGCACAGCCTCCCCGTCACCAGCCTCCTCTCACCAGTATACTGCACAGCCTCCCCCGTCACCAGCCTCCACTCACCAGCATATAGCAGCAGCCTCCCCTGTCACCAGCCTCCTCTCACCAGTATACAGCAACAGCCTCCTGTCACCAGCCTGCTCTCACCGTATACAGCAGCAGCCTCCCCTGTTCACCAGTATACTGCAGCAGCCTTCCTGTCATTAGCCTCCCCTGTTCACCAGTATACAGCAGCAGCCTCCCCTGTTCACCAGTATACAGCAACAGCCTCCCCTGTCACCAGCCTCCGCTCACCAGTATACAGCACAGCCTCCCTGTCACCAGCCTCCTCTCACCAGTTTACTGCACAGCCTCCCCCGTCACCAGCCTCCACTCACCAGCATATAGCAGCAGCCTCCCCTGTCACCAGCCTCTTCTCACCAGTATACAGCAACAGCCTCCTGTCACCAGCCTGCTCTCACCGTATACAGCAGCGGCCTTCCCTGTCACCAGCATCCTCTCACCAGTATACAGCAACAGCCTCCCCTGTCACCAGCCTGCTCTCACAGTATACAGCAGCAGCATCCCCTGTCACCAGCCTCCTCTCACCAGTATACAGCAACAGCCTCCTGTCACCAGCCTGCTCTCACCGTATACTGCAGCGGCCTTCCCTGTCACCAGCATCCTCTCAGCAGTATACAGCAACAGCCTCCCCTGTCACCAGCCTGCTCTCACAGTATACAGCAGCAGCATCCCCTGTCACCAGCCTCCTCTCACCAGTATGCAGCAGCAGCTCCCCTCTCACCGGCCTCCCCACATCTTCAGCTCTATGAGCGCTCACCTGCTACTGTGTCCTTCTCCCATGTCGTCTTCCTCCTCCTCTGCTGTGATGTATGCAGTGAGAGATGATCTCATCCTCCTCGCTTGCACAGACGCTGAAGCACCTCGGATGCAGGGACATCTCTGACCTCGAAATCTGTGGCGCCACTACTTTCTGGGTAAGTCAGCTCCCTGCATCGAGGTGAATATGGAGGTGCACGCCCCCTTGAAAGGACAGCAGATTTCCAGGATTGTCTAACGGAGGAAGGGGAGGCTAAGAAAAATAAAATAAAATTTTTTTCTTCCCTGTCTTGGTGCCGCACGTTGCAGCCCAGCACCCTAGACATGTGACTCCAGTGCCTAGTGGCATATACGGCACTGTCAATCGTGTTAAAGCATGTCAATGTGAAATACATGAAGTGAGAATAGCAAAATGGCTTTTGAAATTTAGGAAAAATACACGTGAGATGTTTAGCACAAAATTTGGCCAAATAGTGTGACCCCATCAACCATCATCAAGGCAATCTCAAGAATCTGATGGGGTCCCTGACCTAACTGCCCAGTGTGAACACTTACCTATGGCTAATGTCAATGTATGGGTGAATATAAACACCTCTCTTGGTAACCTAGACCACAAAGAGAAACTACAGTGTAGTGCCGAGTTAAAAATATCTTTTATTTAAACACAATTAAAATGAAAAAACACTATAATATCCAAGTTAACTGCATTCCAAGCAGGGAAAACCACCATACAAGATGTACGGTAATTTCACAGCGCTTGCACTCTATTGTATATCCTTAGAGCCACTTGTAAATCAAATATATAGTCCAGGGACGCATTCCCTATAAGGCAGGCAATAATATACTGTAATAATGAATAGCAGCACTTACATGAGTCACGAATCTGTGTGTGGCGTTCCCGCCGCCCCAACGCACGTTTCGCTTCGTCAGGAGGCGTGTGTTGGGGAGGGGTAGGACTGATTAAATAGTATGGCCAACCAATCAGCGGTAGCAAATGTGGAGGTGTGCGGTAGTCACGTGCATGCAGTGCTGTGTGCATAGATGATACAGGAGGCGTTTCCGGTATACTGTGCGCATGTGCTGCTGACGTCAGCCAGCTGCTGAGACTCATGGACTTGCGGCTGTGGAATGCAAGCCAGCATGGTCCGTCTGTAAGAGGGCACATGCGCCTGAGCCCCCAAATGGTCACTTATCCAGGTGTCAGAGGGTGAGAGAGCGCCACATGCAACACACCGATACTTAGAAGCCAAGAATATTATCTCGTATAGAAACTTATGTTATGAATAAGGAGAGCAAGATAAGTGAAAGGAGTAATTATGTTACATATGATATAAATATTAAAAATGAAAGTAAAGAATGCTTTGTATTGAAAAGCCACTATAGGCTATGAGTATGTGATATCTGACCAACAATGTGATGTGACAGAATGTGATGTAGGATATTATAAATGAAACAGGGACGAAAATAGGAAAACAATAATAAACATGCAAATGCCGCTATTCATGCATCACATGCTAATTACAAATAAATACAATTAACAACTGCCACAAAGACAGAGCTAGGAATGAAAGTGACAATAGTGCAAAAAAGTGCTATGTGCTTACGTATCATGATGAGTAAAACATTGGAGTGCCATAAATTACACATAGTGCACAAAAATAAAAAAAACTATATTAAAATATAATTGATCTCCTCCAAACTGTCGATCATGAAGAAGTCACGAGACAAAAATCCTTAGTTAAATTTACTTTGTGCCGGTGTCCTGGTGAATATTTACCAGCAACTTTCTCCGTAGCAGCAGCGTAGATGTAGGTCACAGTTAAAAGAAAAACCCGAGGCACAAGACCAGGTCAGATATAATATATTGCGAGGCAAATTGACAGATATTGGGTATTTCTAGAATAGATAAAAATCAATTAATATGCTATCAGATGAATATGGATACCAAGTTAAGAATTACATACTAAAAAAACCAATAAGCTTATTGCATGACCCATAAAATGAAAGATACCATGATTCAGAGGAATGAACTGAACACAAAATTTTCATTGAGGCCTAATGGTGCAACTGTCTGTAGCCGGTAAATCCTGTGACTCTCTATCTGTGCTAACCTCTTGGATAGATTACCCCCCTCTGACCCATTGATACCTGATCGATGGCCCTCAGGATGAGTTTACTCGAGTCCGAATTATGGAATTCTCTGAAATGTTTCGGCAGATTCTTCAAAGGTTCTTCTGCACTCATGGTCCAGGATTTGTCAATGTCTCTTATATGCTCTCTTACACGGATTTGAAATTCCCGGATTCTAAGCCTAACACGCTTTATGAAAAACAGGCATATAAACTGCTATCTGACAAAAATTGCTACTGAAAATTATCATATAATCCCATAGATAAATTCCAGGAAGACCAATCTGCCATCATGATCAGGGCCTTTGAGGATTGTGTAATTCCCAAAAAGATGATGGAAATAATTGTTACAACTAAACCCCGCATGCACACTTTTTACTTAGTTCTCAAAGTTCATAAAAATTCCACAGATCCCCAGGGGCGACCTATTGAGTCTGGGATTGAAGGTCCCTGTGAAATAGTGTCAAATTATCGAATTTTACCTCAAACCACTTGTCTCATCTTTACCCTCATATATTAGAGACACTACGTCTGCTCCTTGTCAATTTGATCGACTACTCTTGCATGAAAACATGATCATGGTAACGGCAGGCATTGAGAGTCTGTATACGTCGATTAGACACACTGATGGGTTAAATGCAGCCTCTTGGTTTCTGCAAACAAGCAATCTTGATAGACCCCTGATAGATTTCATTATCAACCTATTGGATTTTATACTAAGGCACAATTGCTTTATCTTTAACAACCAAATATATCTCCAGCTCCAAGGAACAGCTATGGGGGCCACGTGTACCCCCTCGTATGCAAATCTGTACCTTGAGGCATGGGAACATATCATCTTTCTATGTAACAGTGTCAAACATGTTGACAAAATGCACCACTAGATTTGTTACATAGGCAATATTTGGTTTATCTGGGAGGGTTCCATAGATGAACTTAACCCCTTAGTGACAGAGCCAATTTGCAGCTTAATGACCAGGCCAATTTTTACAATTCTGACCACTGTCATTTTATGAGGTTATAACTCTGTAACGCTTTAAAGGATCCCGCTGAGTCTGTGAATGTTTTTTCGTGACATATTGTACTTCATGTTAGTGGTAAAATTTATTCAATATTACTTGCGTTTATTTATGAAAAAATGGAAATATGGCGAAAATTGTTAACATTTTTCAATTTTCAAACTTTGAATTTTTATGCCTTTGTATCAGAGAGATGTGTCACACAAAATAGTTAATAAATAACATTTCCCACATGTCTACTTTACATCAGCACAATAAGGGTTAAAAGTTGACCAGCGATTTCTCATTTTTGCAACAAAATTAGCAAAACCATTTTTTTAGGGACCATCTCACATTTAACGTCACTTTGAGGGGTGTACATGACAGACAATACCCGAAAGTGACACCATTCTAAAAACTACACCCCTCAAGGTGCTAAAAACCACATTCAAGAAGTTTATTAACCCTTTACGTGCTTGACAGGAACTGAAGCAATGTGGAAGGAAAAAATTAACATTTTACTTTTTTTTTTTTACAAACATTTTAATTCAGAACTATTTTTTTTATTTTCACAAGTGTATAAAAATGAACCACAAAATTTTTAGTGCAATTTCTCCTGAATACGCCGATACCCTATATGTGGGGGTAAACCACTGTTTGGGCGCACGGCAGAGCATGGAAGAGAAGGAGCGCCGTTTGATTTTTTTCAATGCAGAATTGCCTGGAATTGAGATCGGACGCCATGTCACTTTTAGGGAGCCCCTGATGTGCCTAAACAGTGAAGAAAAACCCACAAGTGACACCATTTTGGAAACTAGAACTCTTAACCCCTTAGCGACCGCCGATACGCCTTTTAACGGCGGCCGCTAAGGGTACTTAAACCACAGCAACGGCGCTGTGGAAAAAGTAAATAGCGCCCCCCACAGGCCGATTTTCTCCGGGGTCTCGGCTGCCGGGGGTAGCCGAAACCCCAGAGAACATGATTCGGGGGTTTTTTAACCCACCCCGCATTTGCGATCGCCGGTAATTAACCATTTACCGGCGATCACAAAAAAAAAAAAAGCGATCTCTTTTTAATTTCTCTGTCCTCCGATGTGATCGCACATCGGAGGACAGAGAAAAGGGGTCCCAGGTGGCCCCCCAATACTCACCTAGCTCCCCCGATGCTCCTCGTGTCTCCCGGTGGGCGCCGCCATCTTTAAAATGGCGGGCGCATGCGCAGTGCGCCCGCCGGCCGGCACTGAGAGAATCTTTGGGGTCTCGGCTGCCGGGGGTAGCCGAGACCCCAAAGAGCATGATCGGGGTCGGTTTTACCGACCCCTGTTTTGCGATCGCCAGTAATTAACTGTTTCCCGTCGACCGCAAAAAAAAAAAAGTAAAGTGTAATTCTCTGTCCTCTGATGTGATCGCACATCAGAGGACAGAGAAATAGGGGGATTCGGGGACCCTACAATACTCACCTGTGTCCCTGGATCCTCTTGCTGCTCCTCCTGGCCGCCGGCAGAAGAACATGGCGGACGCATGCCCAGTGCGCCCGCCATCTGTCTCCATCTGCCGGCCGGCAGGAGAACAGCAGTTGGGGCTAAAATTAGGGGTAGGGGTAGGGTTAGGGGTAGGGTTAGGGGTAGGGTTAGGTTAGGGGTAGGGTTAGGTTAGGGGTAGGGTTAGGGGTAGGGTTAGGTTAGGGGTAGGGTTAGGGCTAGGGTTAGGGCTAGGGTTGGGGCTAAATATAGGGTTTGGGTTGGGGCTAAATTTAGGGTTAGGGTTGGGGCTAAATTTAGGGTTAGGCTTCTTTCACACTTACGTCGGTACGGGGCCGTCGCAATGCGTCGGCCCGACATACCGACGCACGTTGTGAAAATTGTGCACAACGTGGGCAGCAGCTGTAGTTTTTCAACGCATCCGCTGCCCAATCTATGTCCTGGGGCGGAGGGGGCGGAGTTACGGCCACGCATGCGCGGTCAGAAATGGCGGATGCGACGTACAAAAAAACATTTCATTGAACGTTTTTTTGTGCCGACGCTCCGCCAAAACACAACTGATCCAGTACACGACGGACGCGACGTGTGGCCATCCGTCACGATCCGTCGGCAATACAAGTCTATGGGCAAAAAACGCATCCTGCGGGCACATTTGCAGGATCCGTTTCTTGTCCAAAATGACGGATTGCGACGGAATGCCAAACGACGCAAGTGTGAAAGTAGCCTTAGGGCTAGGGTTAGGGTTGGGGCTAAAGTTAGGGTTAGAGCTGGGATTAGGGTTAGGGTTTGGATTAGGGTTGGTATTAGGGTTAGGGTTGGCATTAGGGTTACGCTTGGGATTAGGGTTAGGTTTGGGATTAGAGTTAAGGTTAGGGTTGTGATTAGGGGTGTATTGGGATTAGGGTTAGGGTTGAGATTAGGATTAGGGGTGTGTTGGATTTAGGGTTTTGATTAGGGTTATGGTTAGGGTTGACATTAGGGTTGTTTTGGGGTAAGGGTTGTGATTATGGTTAGGGTTAGTGATTAGGATTATGGATCAGGTTGGGATTAGGGTTAGGGGTGTGTTGGGGTTAGGGTTGGAGCTAGAATTGGGGGGTTTCCACTGTTTAGGTACATCAGGGGGTCTCCAAACACGACAGCCAATTTTGCGCTCAAAAAGTCAAATGGTGCTCCCTCCCTTCTGAGCTCTGCCGTGCGCCCAAACAGTGGGTTACCCCCACATATGGGGCATCAGCGTACTCGAGATAAATTGGACAACAACTTCTGGGGTCCAATTTCTCTTGTTACCCTTGTGAAAATAAAAACTTGGGGGCTACAATATCTTTTTTGTGAAAAAAAAAATATTTTTTATTTTCACGACTCTGCATTCTAAACTTCTGTGACGCACTTGGGCATTCAAAGTTCTCACCACACATTTAGATAATTTGGGGGGTCTAGTTTCCAAAATGGGGTCACTTGTGGGGGGTTACTACAGTTTAGGTATATCAGGGGCTCTGCAATCGCAACATAATGCCCACAGACCATTCTATCAAAGTCTGCATTCCAAAAAGGCGCTCCTTCCCTTCCGAGCTCTGCCGTGCGCCCAAACAGTGGTTTACCCCCACATATGGCGCATCAGCGTACTCGGGATAAATTGGACAACAACTATTGCAGTCCAATTTCTCCTGTTACCCTTGTGAAAATAAAAACTTGGGGGCTACAATATCTTTTTTGTGGAAAAAAAAAATTTTTTTTATTTTCACGACTCTGAATGCCCAAGTGCTTCACAGAAGTTTAGAATGCAAAGTTCTCACCACACATCTAGATAAGTTCCTTGGGGGGTCTAGTTTCCAAAATGGGGTCACTTGTGGGGGGTTACTACAGTTTAGGTATATCAGGGGCTCTGCAATCGCAACATAATGCCCACAGACCATTCTATCAAAGTCTGCATTCCAAAAAGGCGCTCCTTCCCTTCCGAGCTCTGCCGTGCGCCCAAACAGTGGTTTACCCCAACATATGGCGCATCAGCGTACTCGGGATAAATTGCACAACAACTATTGCAGTCCAATTTCTCCTGTTACCCTTGTGAAAATAAAAACTTGGGGGCTACAATATCTTTTTTGTGGAAAAAAAATATTTTTTATTTTCACGACTCTGCATTCTAAACTTCTGTGAAGCACTTGGGCATTCAAAGTTCTCACCACACATCTAGATAAGTTCCTTGGGGGGTCTAGTTTCCAAAATGGGGTCACTTGTGGAGGGTTTCTACTGGTTAAGTACATCAGGGGCTCTGCAAACGCAACATAATACCCGCAGACCATTCTATCAAAGTCTGCATTCCAAAACGGCGCTCCTTCCTTCCGAGCTCTGCCGTGCGCCCAAACAGTGGTTTACCCCCACATATGGGGTACCAGCATACTCAGGACAAATTGGACAACAACTTTTGGGGTCCAATTTCTCTTGTTACCCTTGTGAAAATAAAAACTTGGGGGCTACAATATCTTTTTTGTGGAAAATAAAAATTTTTTTTTATTTTCACGGCTCTGCATTATAAACTTCTGTGAAGCACTTGGGCATTCAAGGTTCTCACCACACATCTAGATAAGTTCCATGGGGGGTCTAGTTTCCAAAATGGGGTCACTTGTGGGGGATTTCTACTGTTTAGGCACATCAGGGGCTCTCCAAACGCGACATGGCGTCCGATCTCAATTCCAGCCAATTCTACATTGAAAAAGTAAAACGGCACTCTTTCTCTTCCAAGCTCTGCGGTGCGCCCAAACAGTGGTTTACCCCCACATATTGGGTATCAGCGTACTCAGGAGAAATTGCACAACAACTTTTGTGGTCTAATTTCTCCTGTTACCCTTGTGAAAATAAAAATTTGTGGGCAAAAAGATCATTTTTGTAGAAAAAATGCGATTTTTTTTTTTCACGGCTCTACATTATAAACTTTTGTGAAGCACATGGGGGTTCAAAGTGCTCACCACACATCTAGATATGCTCCTTAAGGGGTCTAGTTTCCAAAATGGTGTCACTTGTGGGGGGTTTTCACTGTTTAGGCACATCAGAGGCTCTCCAAACACGACATGGCGTCCAATCTCAATTCCAGCCAATTCTACATTGAAAAAGTAAAACGGCGCTCCTTCACTTCCAAGCTCTGCAGTGCGCCCAAACAGTGGTTTACCCTCACATATGGGGTATCGACGTATTCAGGAGAAATCGCACAACAACTTTTGTGGTCTAATTTCTCCTGTTACCCTTGTGAAAATAAGAATTTGTGGGCGAAAAGATCATTTTTGTGTAAACAAAAGCGATTTTTTATTTTCACGGCTCTACGTTATAAACTTCTGTGAAGCACTTGGGGGTTCAAAGTGCTCACCACACATCTAGATAAGTTCCTTAAGGGGTCTAGTTTCCAAAATGGTGTCACTTGTGGGGAGTTTCCACTGTTTAGGCACATCAGGGGCTCTCTAAACGTGACATGGCGTCCGATCTCAATTCCAGCCAATTCTGCATTGAAAAAGTCAAACGGCGCTCCTTCACTTCCAAGTTCTGCGGTGCGCCCAAAAAGTGGTTTACCCCCACATATGGGGTATTGGTGTATTCAGGAGAAATTGCGTAACAAAATATATGGTTACATTTCTGTTTTTACACTTGTGAAAATAAAAAAAATGGTTCTGAATTAAGAGGTTTGCAAAAAAAAGTTAAATGTTCATTTTTTCCTTCCACGTTGTTTCAGTTCCTGTGAAGCACGTAAAGGGTTAATAAACTTCTTGAATGTGGTTTTGAGAACCTTGAGGGGTGTAGTTTTTAGAATGGTGTCACACTTCATTATTTTCTATCATATAGACCCCTCAAAATGACTTCAAATGTGATGTGGTCCCTAAAAAAAAATGGTGTTGTAAAAATGAGAAATTGCTGGTCAACTTTTAACCCTTATAACTCCCTAACAAAAAAAAAATTTTGTTTCCAAAATTGTGCTGATGTGAAGTAGACATGTGGGAAATGTTATTTATTAACTATTTTTTGTGACATATCTCTCTGATTTAAGGGCATAAAAATACAAAGTTTGAAAATTGCAAAATTTTAAAAATTTTCGCCATATTTCCGTTTTTTTCATAAATAATCGCAAGTAATATCGAAGAAATGTTACCACTAACATGAAGTACAATATGTCACGAAAAAACAATCTCAGAATCAGCGGGATCCGTTGAAGCGTTCCAGAGTTATAACCTCATAAAGTGACAGTGGTCAGAATTGCAAAAATTGGCCTGGTCATTAAGTACCAAATTGGCTCTGTCACTAAGGGGTTAAGGAACTTATCTAGTTTGTGGTGAGCACTATTAACTCCCAAGTGCTTCACAGAAGTTTATGATGTAGAGCAGTGAAAATAAAAAATCTTTTTATTTTCCTCAAAAATGATTTTTTAGCCCGCAATTTTAATTTTCACAAGGGTAACAGGAGAAATTGAACCCCAAAAGTTGCTGTCCAGTTTGTCCCGAGTATGACTATACCCCATATGTGGTGCGGAACCTCTGTTTGGCACACATCGGGGCTCGGAAGAGAAGTAATGATGTTTTAAAATGCAGACTTTGATGGAATGGTCTGCGGGCATCATGTTGCGTTTGCAGAGCCCCTGATGTACCTAAACAGTAGAAACTCCCAACAAGTGACCCCACTTTGGAAACTAAACCCTCCATGGAGCTTATCTAGATGTGTGGGGAGCATTATAAACCCCCAAGTGCTTCACAGAAGTTTATAACGTAGAGCCGTGAAAATAAAAAAATCATATTTTTTCCATAAAAATGATTTTTCACCCCCAAATTTTTACTTTCACAAGGGTAGCAGGAGAAATTGGACCACGAAAGTTGTTGTGCAATTTGTCCTGAGTACACTGATACCCCATATGTGGGGGGGACCCCTGTTTGGGTGCATGGAAGAGCCCGGAAGGGAAGGAGCGCCTTTTGGAATGCAGACTTTTGAAAGAATAGTCTGCGGGCGTCATGTTGAATTTGCAGAGCCCCTGATGTGCCTAAACAGTAGAAACCCCCCACAAGTGACACCATTTTGGAAACTAGACTCCCCAAGGAACTTATCTAGATGTGTATTGAGCACTTTGAATGCCCAAGTGCTTCACAGAAGTTTATAATGCAGAGCCGTGGAAATAAAAAATCATTTTTTTCCACAAAAATGATTTTTTAGCCCCCAATTTTTTATTTTCCCAAGGGTAACAGGAGAAATTGGACCCCAAAAGTTGTTGTCCAATTTGTCATGAGTATGCTGATGCCCCACATGTGGGAGAAAACTACTGGTTGGGCACATGTCAGGGCTCGGAAGGGAAGTAGCGATATTTTGGAACGCAGACTGTAATGGAATGGTCTGCAGGCATCATGTTGTGTTTGCAGAGCCCCTGATGTGCCTAAATAGTGGAAACCCCACACAAGTGACCCCATTTTGGAAACTAGATCCCCCCAAGGAGCTTATCTAGATGTGTGGTGAGCACTTTGAACGCCCATGTACTTCACAGAAGTTTATAACGCAGAGCCGTGAAAATAAAAAATCTTTTTTTCCCACAAAAATGATTTTTTTAGCCCCAATTTTTTTTATTTTTCCAAGGGTAACAGGAGAAACTGGACAACAAAAGTTGTTTTCCAATTTGTCCTGAGTGCGCGGATACCCCATATCTGTGGGTGAACCACTGTTTGGGCACACAGCAGAGCTCAGAAAGGAGTAAGCACTATTTGACTTTTTGAACGCAAATTTGGCTGCAATCAATAGTGGAGCCATGTTGCGTTTGGAGACCCCCTGATGTACCTAAACAGTGGAATCTCCCCAATTCTAATCCCAACCCTAACCATAAAACTAACCACAACCCTAACCCCAACACACCCCTAACCCTAATCCCAACCCTAATAATAACCCTAATCACAACCCTAACCCCAACACACCCCTAACCCTAATCCCAGCCCTAAACATAACCCTAATCCCAACCCTAACCCTAATCCCAACTCTAACCCTAACTTTAGCCCCAACCCTTACCCTAACTTTAACCCCAACCCTAACTTTAGCCAACTCACTTTAGCTCAACTGTAACCCAAATTGGAAAATGGAAACAAATACATTTTCTTTATTTTATTATCTTTTCCTAACTAAGGGAGTGATACAGGGGGGTTTATTTACTATGTTTTATTTTGATCACTGTGATAGGGTCCATCATAGTGACCAAAATGAACAAATTGGAAAAATCTTCCTATTGTTGCCGGGTGCAGGCTGGCAGATCTTGGCGGGCGCACTGCGCATGAGTCCGCCATTTTCTTCCCGGAAAAATATGCTTTTTTATCCTTCCAACCTTACGTTGGAAGAACGACATGCTCTCAAATCTCTACAAGATAACAATTCGATTGTCATAAAACCAGCCGATAAGGGTGGGGCTTTGGTGGTTATGGACAAGTGATTGTACTTGACAGAAATCACGCGACAACTCGGTATATCGCCTTCTCAATAAGGATCCCTCATGCAGTATTCGTCATGAAATAGATATTATTCTCCAAAAATACTCCACCTTAGGGGTCTTCAACTAAAAAACGTATGACTGTCTCACCAACAATAACCCCATCACCCTGGTCTTTTATACCCTCCCAAAAATACATAAAAGCCTCAAAAAAAAAGTGGGAGACCTATTGTAGCATCAACCAATTCGATTCTGTCACCATTAGCAATATACCTGGAGGAAATCCTAACTCCCCTGATCCAGCAAATAAAATCCTATCTCCTTGACAAGGGCGCTTTTTTGAACACCATCCAACAACTAGGAACTATACCGGCGAATGCACTATTAGTGACCCTTGATGTTAAGGATCTATATACATCCATCCCCCATTCGGAGAACATAGACTCCACATGCCGGTTACTAGCGGCCACAGACATGGATAGGGACCAAGAACAAATGTGTGTTGACCTCCTGAAGTTGGTACTTACCTCCAACTACTTTCGCTTTCAAGATGAATACGGGGGACCGTGATGGGCTCCAATGTGGCACCCCCTATGCAAACGCCTACATGGCTGATTTTGAGGAGAGCAGCATATACAATAATAATCTGTTTTGCAACAATGTCATCCTATGGAAACGTTACATAGATGATGTTTTTTGCATATGGGGGCCCATTGGAGTCCTTACTCCAATTCTTTGACTTCCTCAATGCATCCTGGCCTGGGATTGGATTTACCATGGGGCATGACCTCTGGCGTATGAATTTTTTGGATACTGTGGTAATCAAGGACTCTGAAGGTACCTTGTCCACGGATCTTTATATTAAAAAAAAAAATCGTAATGGCATCTTACATTTCCAGAGTCTCCACCCCCCTTCAACCAAAAGGTCAATTCCCAGGTCACAATACCACAGAGTACACTGCATCGTCACGAACACAAACATCAGAGACCAGCACCTTAACGAAATGACAGTCAAATTCCTGGCAAAGGGCTACCCATCCGCTCTATTGAATAAATCTAGAGCCATTATTAGTAATCTCCAAAAAAAATCTCAAAATATATACCGTTCATACATACGTTCCACCCCTTCGCCTACATCATCCACAAATCGATAAGTAAGAACTGGCTGTTGTTATCTGCCGCTCACCCCGATGTCCTTGAATTCAGACAACCATTTCTTCCGTGCTTCAAACGAGCACCAAATATAAAAGACTCTCTTGTGAAAGCTGATATTGGTCCTAAATTTCCCCTTGATAAACAACGATTTCTACAAAGACCGAAAATGGGGACCTTTCCATGTTTACACTGTGTCCAATGCAACAACGTTCTCAGAGGGGATAAAGTCGTACACCCCTTCTCCGGTAAAGAATTTAGGATTCAAAACTACTTTGCATGTGACTCGTCTTATGTTATCTATATTATCAAAATGCCCTTGTGGCCTTCGGTATGTGGGAGAAACGACAACCGATTCGAGATAGAATCTCTAAACATAAATCCACAATGAGATGTATGAATCTCCTTCTCCCCATTCCTCACCACTTTGTTGCTCATGGATACATTTCCCAGCTCAGGTATCAAGTTCTTGAACAGGTGCCACCCCCATGATGAGGTGGTAATAGGATTCTTACCCTAAAAAGACGTGAGGCTTTTTGGATCCATACCTTAGACACCATGAGCCCTAAGGGCCTAAATAGGGAATATGAATTATGGGCATTTATATAAGATTTAACTTTTCTCATTCATATGGTTACCGGTTATAAATACATATGAAGATTGATATTTGATATGTGATACTTCTTAACCCATGGTGTCTTTCTCTTGCCAATCTACTAATATATTGTATTATTTTTCATAGAGCCGCTTGTACTAATATGTATGGATCAGATGTCACCACCACGAATATATTCTGCACGCTTCCAGAACCGGTCACGATCACCACCTTATAGTCCCGGGCCAAAGGAATATGCTACTATTCAGTTGGAAATATACCATCAGCACTCGATCTATTCTATCTAATACTTCGCAGTGACTATAGATATTATTGGTGGTCACATATATTTGTTATAGCCGCTTATTTGTTATAGCCGCTCTCCTTCCATCTTCTTTTATGATCATTTGACAGACTATTATCTCTTTCCAGTCCCTATCCCATACTTCACTTATAGCCATACGCAATCGCCTTACAGCCAAACGCTAAGAACCTCCTTGCAGCAACAAATCCAATATGGATGTGCTGGAGCGCAAGCTGCATACAGAGTGGAACGCACGACCATTAAGTTCCGATCCGTCATTTCCGGTATACACCGGCTATCTATTGGCTGGCTGCCGAACAAGACCCGCCTCTTCACACACTTAATCCCACGTGGAATCCCACCTCCCCAGACTTGCGGTGGACTCCGCGTCTGGTGACACGTTTACCTGATCGACTTATCATTACAGGTATTACTTCTATCGTCTATCCGTTATTGAGTGGCACATTTCATCACATTTTTTAACGGCTGTCACCACTCCATTTGCAGCTTCTTGTACTGCACCATAAGGTCTTCTGTTGTAAGTATCACAATGTCAAATCCTCCCAACAACTTACGCTACTTTAGTTTGACCACATCTTTCTCCATAGATAACATACAACATACCAAGTCTCATTTGAGAGTTATGCATCTTTACATGCTCAGTACAGTTCGGTACGTGTTATATACTTTATGTGGATACTCTATCCTACTTTCTCATCACACAGTATGTCAAATTCTCTTTATTCACCCTCACATAGCAGGATTGAGCGGCGTTCTTGGCTAGGACTTACTGCTACTTATGAAATGTCCACTATTGACCTAAAGTCTCTTGCATTGTATATACCTCTTTTGTTTTATTGTATCATTTTACTACGCTATGTTGCATATATTTTGTTTTGTGTTGTAGCAACTGAAGAAGGTTCTGTATGAACCATCTTCATACGATGACGTCCTCTTCTTCTCTTCTTGCCGTGGCTCCGACGCAGACGGACTTTGTTTGCCCTGTTGAGGGCAGAGCTATATACTGCAGTGCGCAGGAGCCAGGTCTCTCTGACCTTTCCCAGCGCCTGCGCACTGCTGTACTTTGCTGCAGATAAAGTACGCCTGCGCCGCAGCCGTGGCAATAAGACAAGAAGAGAACGTCATCGTATGAAGATGGACCCAGACCGCAGCGGGACCGCCCCTGGGTGAGTATAATATAACCTTTATTTCTCATCTTTCAGGTTACATTGGGGGGCTTATCTACAGCATTACAGAATGATGTAGATAAGCCCCTGATGCCGGTGGCCGCAGCTCATATACGATTTTGGGGGTGACAGACTCCCTTTAACACTGCATTCATTTTTTGGTCGCTTTAGTGGTACTATTTTCTACTGTGGACATTAATCTTTTTGTGCTCTTTTATGCAGGATTTAAGTTTTTTAAACTGGTTTGTTTTTCTCTGCCCATCTAAGCATCACTATAGCTGCTGTGCACTTGGTAGGTTTGCTTCATGCTACTTCTGCCATCTTGTGGCCATGCTTCTTTATTGCTCAGGGCACTGCTACACATTATCCTCCATGTTACTGCATCTTTCATGTAGTGTATTTTTTGTATTTCTTAAGTTTCTCTCGTTATTTATAGTTATACACTTGGGACAAAAGTTTGCAGTCACTATGTTACCGTGTATGCAATTTGCATACTGGTGGTCAAGTGTCAAGTTAAGTTATCTGGTTTCTCTCAATTCACTTCAATTGAAAGAAACTGAACACGTCATTGGCAAACTACTGAAAGCGTGCAAATCATGGAGGTTATTTTGCCATCAATTTAAAAATCACTGGTACAATAGGACTAAATTAGTGGACGTCCATCTCACGGGTCTTATAGGGAAACTATAAAGGGAGAAACTTAGACAGATGCCCAGTAATTTAGTTCACTGCACCAACGATTTTTAAATTGATAATATACTTACAGTGGTGCTTGAAAGTTTGTGAATCCTTCTGAAGTTTCATTAATTTGTGTATAAATTTGACCTAAAAACACAAGAGGCTGTAGATAGCGAAACAAATGAGTAAAAATATCAGATTGTCACTGTCATGACTCTGTTGTCGGGTGTCCTGGGGCTCCTTCACTGTCCTTAACAATAGGGGCACCCTAGCTTGGTGTGTTTCCCGGATTACTTCTAATTATGAAGATGCCAGGGCCACATACCTTGCTGAGCTCCTGATTCCACCCTCAGTCTTTTCGCTCCCCCATCCAGGGAAGAGGAGTCGTAGTGTATGGCTATACACCAACCAGACAAACAAGGTAATAAGAACAGGGATAAAGGAAAATACCAATTCTGCAAAAATATAAACAACAGATATAAACAACAGATGTAAACACTGGGGAGTGCAGGATGGGAAAGACCAAAGAAGGAGAGGATTTGCACACACCTAATACCAAGCAACAGTCTTAGATAAATCCACCAAATACCTGCCTGACTCTAGCGATAGGCCTTGGTTAGGGAGGGGATGAGGTAAGCACTTGTCAGTCCCGACTACAACAAAAGACAGATAGGGTAGACGAACGAGGATGAGGAGATGCCACACCAGCAATCCTCCAAGAGTCCAAGAGCACTTCCAACTAGACAGAGACAAGAGCGAAAACCAGCAACTAGTGTTGAGCGATACCTTCCGATATCGGATAATATCGGATTGGATCGGACCGATACCACAAAAATAAAGGATATCGCCGATTCCGATACCAGAAAGCAATGCAAGTAAATGCGACACAAATATCGGAATTAAAATAAACCCTTTCTTTCCATGTAGGTTAATTCTACATGAAGGAAAACAACGAAGAATAATGTAGAATGTATTGGGGGAGGTGGAGGAGATATTAAAGGCATACAGGTTTAGCCCAATCAAATGGAATAGCAGGAATTATTTTTTTTTTAAGACGTTCGGAGTTACAAAGATATTGACTATGTTAAGCTTTTTTATATTTTGTCAGACATTTACTGTATGTTTCACTACTTCCATGCTCTTCACCTTTTTTACTTCTCCCACACTTTCTCCTTCATCATCCTCAGCAGCAGCATCTTTTTCATCAACTTCTTCACCTTATTCATCTTCACTTTCTTCCTATTATTCTTTTTTTTTTACATTCTTCATATTTTTCTTATTCAACTATTATTCTTCTTCATATTCTACTTCTTCATCTTCTTCACATTCTTCTTCTTCATCATGTTCTTATTTGTGACAGGCATTCCTGTAGCTATCTATAAAAGTTTGAAGATTACACCTTCCGTTCTGCCTGTCACAAAAGATTTACAACAGGATTTGCCCGCGTTCAGTTTTTCCAGCAGCAGCAGGCTTTTTCCAGGGGCACCACGAGGAGGAATGGACTCACCCCCATACACTGCTTAGTCTTCTTCTGCTTATAATTTAAATAATATCTTTTGCTCTGATTTTTAGTCTTATGCTTAATGTTCTTCTGCTTTTTGTTCTGCAGCTTCTTGTTCTTCTGCTTCTTGGTGTTCAGGCTCTTGTTCTTCTGTATCTTGGTGGTTGTCTTCTTGTTCTTTGTCCTTTTGGTCACCTTCTTCGGGGTCATCTTCTACCCGTGCCAAAGACACTTCTGAGCAGCAACTGGCAGTGTTGGACCCCAGGGTCAATGCTAGAAACAGAGTGGAAGCAGAGGCGTAATTGGAGCAAGTTTAAAATCTGTAGTAGTGTCAATGTGGACAGAGCAGGCAAAATTGCCAGACACACAGCAGGTTATCACCTGACGTTACTGAACCCCAATAACACTGGAGCAAGTGTTGACTGTGCAGACGGCACTTCTGAGCAGCAACTGGCAGTGTTGGCGCCCAGGGTCAATGCTAGAAACAGAGTTTAGCCAGAGGCCTAATTAGAGCAAGTTTAATATCTGTAGTAGTGTGAATGTGGATGGAGCAGGAGAAATTGCCGAATACACAGCAGGGGATCAGCTGACGTTACTGAACCCCAATAACACGGCAGCAAGTCTTGACTGTGCAGACGGCACTTCTGAGCAGCAACTGGCAGTGTTGGAGCCCAGGGTCAATGCTAGAAACAGAGTGAAGCCAGAGGCCTAATTGGAGCAAGTTTAATATCTGTAGTAGCTTGAGTGTGGACTGAGCAGGAGAAATTGCCGGATACACAACAGGGGATCAGCTGACGTTACTGAACCCCAATAACACTGGAGCATGTGTTGTCTGTGCAGACTGCACTTCTGAGCAGCAACTGGCGGTGTTGGAGCCCAGGGATTACAGTTCAGGTGGTAGAAACATGAACACAACAGGAGACCTGGATACTGTTGCCAACCAATTATTTAATCTGGAAGAGGACTGGCAAATTCCTGCGAGATCCCGGCCTTGTTCATTTTCAGAAAAGTAATCTGGTCAACGTTATCGGACGATAGTCGCATGCGATGGTCTGTTAGTATACCACCTGCGACACTAGCAGCAGGGCAAGCCAGCACCTTCAATGCATACTGGCTAAGCTCTGGCCATGTATCCAGCTTAGAGACCCAAAACTTGAAGGGGGAAGAGCCGTGTGGGAGAACACTGAGAGGGCAAGACATGTAGTCTGTCACCATCTGACGGAAACGTTGCCTCCTGCTGACTGGAGCCGTCTGTGATGGTGTAGACATTTGTGGTGGGGACACAAAACTATGCCATATTTGGGCCATACTGATCTTGCCTTGTGCTGAGGCGCTGCTTCTGCTCCCTCTTTGTGCAGAGCTTCCTCCACTGCCCCAACGCACTGAGCTGATTTGTAAAGCACTAGCAGCACTGCTCTCGGTTGGAATGGAGAACATGATGGAATGCACCAGTGTGTCTTGGTACTCCCGCATTTTATGCTCCCAGTTCAACGGTGTTATGAGGCTTTGTAAGTTGTCCCGGTAGCGAGGATCTAGGAGGGTGTACACCCAATAATCAGTTGTGTTGAGAATGTGCGCGATGCGGCGGTCATTTCTCAGGCACTGCAGCATGAAATCAAACATGTGCTGCAGACTGCCAACTGGCCAAGAAATGCTGTCCCCTGCTTGAGGCATCATCTCACCCTCGCTCTACATACTCGACTACTAGAGCATTGTGTAACTCCCTCCTCTGGACAGATGTCTTCCTCCTCCACTGACTCCTCCTCACAAAGTGCGGAGTTCCTAGGCCTTAGCCTTTAGGAACCACGTTGTGCAGACTGTCCAGAGGCAGATGGCATTTGTGACTCCTCATCCTCCACCTCTTCCACAACCTCCTCCCGTAGTGCTTGCAGTGTTTTTTCAAGCAGGCAGATAAGGGGGGTAGTCATGCTGACTAGTGCATCATCTGCACTCGCCATCTGCGTGGAATCATCGAAAGCACGCAAAACATGACAGATGTCCTTCATAGAGGCCCACTCAGTGGACTGGTGAAGTGTGAACGGCGCACAGTGTGACTTGTTTGCGCCTGATGCAGTTGTTACTCCATTACTGCTGCCTGCTGCTCACTCAACCGCTTCAACATATGTAACGTTGAATTCCACCTGGTGGGTAGATCACATATGATGCAATGTTCTGGAAGGCGGAATCGGCGCTGCAGAGCTGCAATGCGCAATCTTGCCATGCTGGAACTCTGCAAGTGGGCGCTCTCTAGGCTGACCTTGTGCAGCAGTGCATCAAGATCTGGATAGTCCCTCAAAAAAACTCTGCACGACAAAGTTGAGCACATGTGCCAGACATGGGATGTGAGTGAGGTTGCCTAGGCCCAGAGCTGCCACCAGATTTCGGCCATTGTCACACACTACCATGCCTGGCTGGAGATTCGATGGCACAAACCACACGTCACTCTCCTGCTTGATGGCATTCCAGAGCTCCTGCGCTGTGTGGCCTTGATTCCCCAAAGAAATTAATTTCAATATGGCCTGTTGACGTTTGGCCACGGCTGTACTCATATCGGTCGTAACAGGTAAGCGTTCACGGGTCCATGTGGAGGTAGACTGTGACGGCTGCTGCAGCCCTGATTCAGAGGAACTGGAGAATGAGGAGGAGTCAATGTGTACAGACTGGATTCCTGCAATCCTTGGAGTTGCCAGAATACGTACAGCGCCACTCTCAAGATCTGTACCCGGCTCCACAACATTTACCCAATGGGCAGTGAGGGAAAGGTATCGTCCCTGTCCATGGTGACTGGTCCACGCATCGGTGGTGAGGTGGACCTTGCTAATGACAGCGTTTAGTAGCGCATGTTTAATGTTTCCCTCCACATGCTTTTGCAGGGCAGGGACGGCTTGCCTGCTGAAATAAAAGCGGCTGGGCACGTTGTATTGTGGGACTGCCAATGCCATGAAGTTACGGAAGGTGTCCGTCTCCACCAGCCTGAATGAGAGCATTTCAAGGGACAGTAGTTTTGCAATGCCAGCATTCAGAGCCTGTGCTCGGGGGAGGTTTGCTGATTATGGGCGCCTTTTATCCCATGCCTGTGCTACCGATGGCTGTAGA
Source organism: Ranitomeya imitator (assembly GCF_032444005.1). Lineage (NCBI taxonomy): Eukaryota > Metazoa > Chordata > Amphibia > Anura > Dendrobatidae > Ranitomeya > Ranitomeya imitator. The sequence goes on from NC_091290.1 coordinate 96,167,958, forward strand.
CTGGCCTGGGAGTGTGAGAATGACAGGGAACGTGGTGCTGTGGGTGAAATGACACTGTGTCTCTGTACAACAGTGCCAGAGGTTCTTCCATGGCGATCCTGTGAGGAAGCCAAACCAGCTGTGTGTGAGCTGGAGGAAGAGGCTACAACACGAGCTGAAAAGGTGGTAGGTGGCGCTGTAGGTTGGCCTAGGTATTCAGTGTGTCTTTGTAACTCCACCACGAGCTTGGTCCGCACATGTATTTGTGGTATTGAGGTTGCTGACACTTTTCCCTCTTTTCACTCTCTGATTACACAGCTTGCATTTGACAAAGCAAATGTCATCTGCAACTGTGTCAAAAAAGGACCAGGCACTGCAAGTCTTCGGAGCGCCCGTTTTGGGTTTTGGAAGAGGCATGCTCCTAATGGGTGCCGAAGTGGAGGCTACAGGCAACCCAGTCTGCCCCCTCCTTCTCCCTCCTTTTTGGGCCGTTTGGAGAATCTCTTCCCCAGAGCTGCTCCCACCACCTTCCTGTACCTCACGCCATGATGGGTCAAGGACCTCATCATCTACACTACCCTCTTCCAACAACTGCTCCTCCTGGGTAGTCTCGGCAGCACAGTACGCACCAGAAAGTGGCACCTGAGTCTCGTCATCAGATGCATACTGAGGTGTGCTGACCATATGCACTGGCCCACCCGCTTCTTCAGGTTCAGAGACACAAAGCAGTTGCGCATCACTGCATACTGCCTCTTCAATTTCTCGAATGCTGCTTGGCTGGCCCCCTCTTTCCAAGCCAAGAGATTCAGAGAACAGAAGTAGAGAGGGCTCCTGTCCAGGGCTCTCTGACTGCCTGGGCAATTTGGCAGGTGGTGAAGAGACAGATGGGTGCTCTTCAATGCTCTGGACCTGAGAGGATGTGGCAATAATTAAAGTCTATGCGTTAGCTGCCATCCATCTGACAACGGCTTCAATTTGTTTGTCCCGCAGCAGTGGGGTACGGCGAGCTCCTACAAAGCTGCGCATAAAAGACTGTTCCCTGGTAAAACTGGGGGATGCTGAGTCACTGGTGCCCGCAGCAGGCACAGAATCCTCACGTCCTCTCCCTGCAGAAACTCCACACCCATGACCACGTGCCTTACTTCCTGCCTTTTTCATCTTGGTAGACTGATAAAGATAGGCAGAAAAGTACTAAGGGCTTAGTGTCCTTTTTACTGAACAGCTGATAACAGGTATAAGAAACACTAATTTTATAAAGTGTGGACTAGACTTTAATATGAGCTAATGTCGCCTACACAACTCTTAAGTGGACGGTTTGGTGAACTCTATTAACTTTTTTTTTTTTTTTCACAAAAAGACACTGGACGTGCCCAAAGATGTAAAACCGGTAGTATCACAAACTTTTTGTAGCTATTACAATGCAGGAAGGTGAGGCTCCAAAACATAGGCTAACACTAATCTGGCTGGGGCTGCAGGGCACAAGGCTGCAGAAAGGCTCCTCTATCTACTCCTATATAGTGTTTGCACGCAATCTAGCTGTATACGAATGGAAACACACTAATAGGAGATGTCAGGGCTAACAGGATGTCAGGGCTGCCACTAGGAATTTCGGGGCCTTATACTGGCAAAATTTTCAGGGCCCCCTTAACCCCCGAGGGTGGTTTGCACCTTAATGACCGGGCCAATTTTTACAATTCTGACCACTGTCCCTTTATGAGGTTATAACTCTGGAACGCTTCAACAGATCTTGGCGATTCTGACACTGTTTTCTCGTGAGATATTGTACTTCATGCTATTGGTAAAATTTATTTGATATAATTTGCGTTTATTTGAGAAAAAAACGGAAATTTGGCGAAAATTTTGAAAATTTCGCAATTTTCCAACTTTGAATTTTTATGCCCTTAAATCACAGAGATATGTCATGCAAAATACTTAATAAGTAACATTTCCCACATGTCTACTTTACATCAGCACAATTTTGGAACCAAAATTTTTTTTGTTAGGGAGTTATAAGGGTTAAAATTGACCAGCAATTTCTCATTTTTACAACACCATTTTTTTTTTAGGGACCACATCTCATTTGAAGTCATTTTGAGGGGTCTATATGATAGAAAATGCCCAAGTGTGACACCATTCTAAAAACTGCACCCCTCAAGGTGCTCAAAACCACATTCAAGAAGTTTATTAACCCTTCAGGTGTTTTACAGGAATTTTTGGAATGTTTAAATAAAAATGAACATTTAACTTTTTTTCACACAAAATTTATTTCAGCTCCAATTTGTTTTATTTTACCAAGGGTAACAGGAGAAAATGGACCTCCAAAGTTGTTGTACAATTTGTCCTGAGTACGCTGATACGTGGGTGTAAACCATTGTTTGGGCACATGGCAGAGCTCGGAAGGGAAGGAGCGCCATTTGACTTTTCAATGCAAAATTGACTGGAATTGAGATAGGATGCCATGTTGCATTTGGAGAGCCCCTGATGTGCCTAAACATTGAAACCACCCACAAGTGACATCATTTTGGAAAGTAGACCCCTTAAGGAACTTATCTAGATGTGTGGTGAGCACTTTGACTCAACAAGTGCTTTACAGAAGTTTATAGTGCAGAGCCGTAAAAATAAAAAATCATATTTTTTCACAAAAATGATATTTTTGCCCTTAATTTTTTATTTTCCCAAGGGTAAGAGAAGAAATTAGACCACAAAAGTTATTGTGCAATTTGTCCTGAGTACGCTGATACCCCATATGTGGGTGTAAACCATTGTTTGGGCGCAAGGCAGAGCTCGGAAGGGAAGGAGCGCCATTTGACTTTTCAATGCAAAATTGACTGGAATTGAGATAGGATGCCATGTTGCATTTGGAGAGCCCCTGATGTGCCTATACATTGAAACCACCCACAAGTGACATCATTTTGGAAAGTAGACCCCTTAAGGAACTTATCTAGATGTGTGGTGAGCACTTTGACTCAACAAGTGCTTTACAGAAGTTTATAGTGCAGAGCCGTAGAAATAAAAAAATCATATTTTTTCACAAAAATGATCTTTTCGCCCCCAATTTTTTATTTTCCCAAGGGTAAGAGAAGAAATTAGACCACAAAAGTTGTTGTGCAATTTGTCCTGAGTACGCTGATACCCCATATGTGGGTGTAAACTATTGTTTGGGCGCATGGCAGAGCTCGGAAGGGAAGGAGCGCCATTTGGAATACAGACTTAGATGGATTGGTCTGCAGGCGTCACGTTGCATTTGCAGAGCCCCTGATGTACCCAAACAGTACAAACCCCCCACAAGTGACCCCATATTGGAAACTAGACCTCCCAAGGAACTTATCTAGATGTGTTGTGAGAACTTTGAACCCCCAAGTGTTTCACTGCAGTTTACAACGCAGAGCCGTGAAAATAAAAAAAATCTTATCTTTCCCACAAAAATTATTTTTAGTCCCCCAAATTTTTATTTTCCCAAGGATAACAAGAGAACTTGGACCCCAAAAGTTGTTGTCCAATTTGTCCCGAGTACGCTGATACCCCATATGTTGGGGTAAACCCCTGTTTGGCGCACCGGAGAGCTCGGAAGGGAAGGAGCACTGTTTTACTTTTTCAACGCATAATTGGCAGGAATTGAGATCGGATGCCATGTCGCGTTTGGAGAGCCCCTGATGTGCCTGAATAGTGGAAACTCCCCAATTCTATCTGAAACCCTAATCCAACAACACCCCTAACCCTAATCCCAATGGTAACCTTAACCTCACCCCTAACCATGACACACCCCTAATTCTAATCCCAACCCTAATCCCAACCGTAAATGTAATTCAAACCCTAACTTTAGCCCCAACCCTAACTTTAGCCTCAACCCTAACCCTAACTTTAGCCCCAACCCTAATCCTAACTTTAGCTCCAACCCTAGGCTCAACCCTAACCCTAGCCCTAACCCTAGCCTAGCCCTAACCCTAATGGGAAAATGGAAATAAATACATTTTTTTAATTTTATTATTTTTCCCTAATTAAGGGGGTGATGAAGGGGGGTTTGATTTACTTTTATAGCGTTTTTTATATCGGATTTTTATGATTGGCAGCTGTCACACACTAAAAGACGCTTTTTTATAGCAAAAAAGTTTTTGCGTCTCCACATTTTGAGACCTATAATTTTTCCATATTTTGGTCCACAAAGTCATCTGAGGTCTTGATTTTTGCGGGACAAGTTGACGTTTTTATTGGTAACATTTTCGGACACGTGACAGTTTTTGATCACTTTTTATTCCGATTTTTATGAGGCAGAATGACCAAAAAGCATTAAGCTACTTACTGGTAGCGGCATTTCTCGGAGGCCCATGACAGCACGACGAGAGAGGGGATCCGCCCATTAGGAACAGGAAACCTACAGATACAAAAGGGCGGTACCTCTCCCTTGCCTCAGTTGTATTTCAGAGTCTTGAGAGGACTACCGCGGTTAGTGGTACACAAAAATATACACTATATACAGATTATATACAAAAATAGCAGACATCTATTGGGACTGGTATCATATTGTGAAATATATACATTTATATGGAGTGCAACCCCCACGTGAATAGGGAGGGAACTAAGGGTGCTGTCATGGGCCTCCGAGAAATGCCGCTACCAGTAAGTAGCTTAATGCTTTACTCGGACTCCCATGACAGCACGACGAGAGAATTACAGAGATGTAAGCTTCCTTAGGGAGGGACTATGGCCTGTAGCACCCTTAACCCGAATGTGAGATCAGAGGAAGCCCCCAAATCCAACCTATAGTGCTTAAAGAAGGTGGACGGGGATGACCATGTGGCCGCCTTACATATCTGGTCGATTGATACTCCAGACTTTTCCGCCCAGGATGTAGCCATGGCCCTGGTGGAATGCGCCCTCAGATTCTGCGGAGCCGGACCCCCACCTGCAGTGTAAGCCAAAGAGATAGCCTCCCTAATCCACTTTGCTAGTGTGTACTTTGATACCCTAAGTCCCTTTCTAGGGTTTTGGAAAGATAAAAACAACGCATTATCTTTCTTCCAAGTGTCAGTAATAGAGATGTATTCTAGCAGGCATCTCCTAACATCTAATGTATGGAGTAGTTCTTCTTTAGGGTTGGAGGGATTGGGAAGGAAGGATGGTAAAACTATCTCCTGTGTCCTGTGAAACCGTGATGACACTTTCGGTAAATAGGCTGGGTCCGGTCTGAGGATTACTCTGTCTGGTAGAAACTCTGTATAAGGGGATACCCTGGAGAGCGCTTGTATGTCTCCAACTCTACGAGCAGATGTAATTGCCACAAGAAAGGCTGTCTTAAGAGATAGGGCCTTAATTGAAGCTGAATGTAATGGTTCAAACGGCTCTCTAGTCAATGCTGACAGGACTAGGTTGAGATCCCAAGGCATAGATCTATCTTTATGTATGGGTCTAGATCTAATAGAAGCTTTAATGAACCTTGAGATCCGATAATTATTGGCGATGTTACATGAAAATAGAGCCCCTAGGGCCGAGACCTGTACTCTTAGAGTACTAGTGGATAGATCTAGCTCTAGGCCTTTTTGCAGAAATTCTAAGATTTGTTTAATAGGTAATCCCTCTTCTAAATTAAAATCAGAAGAGGCCAGAAATTTCCGCCAGGTCCTAGCGTAGATTGTTGTGGTTATTTGCTTTCTACTTTTCATAAGGGTCTCAATTAGACTCGGGGAGAACCCTTTGCTTTTTAGTAACGCCCTTTCAAAATCCATGCCGTTAAATGGAGATTCTTTACTTGAGGATGGCTGATCGGCCCCTGGTAGAGCAGATCTGGAATGTCCGGAAGTACCCAGGGGTCCTCCACTGACATGATCCTGAGCCAAGTGAACCAGGCCCTTCTGGGCCAGAATGGGGCAATCAATATAACTCTGGCTCGATCTTCTCTTATCTTCCTGACTACTAAGGGTATCAGGCCTAGTGGAGGAAATGCATATGCCAGTTGAAAATCCCATCAGATCAGAAAAGCGTCTACCGACAGAGGATTTTCTCTGGGATTTAGGGAACAAAATTTTGTTGTCTTCCGGTTGTCCCTGGTTGCAAATAAGTCTACTTCTGGATGTCCCCATTTGTGGACGATCTGATCGAACACGTAATTGTTTAGGGACCATTCCCCTTGTCTCAAGGTGTTGCGGCTTAGAAAGTCCGCTTTGATGTTTTCTTTTCCTCTTATGTGTAGAGCAGTTAGGGATAAGAAGTGATTTTCTGCTGTCTGGAACAGACGATCCGCCACTCTCATCAGTGACTCGGAATGAGTTCCACCCTGATGATTTATGTATGCGACCGCCACCTGGTTGTCCGATAGGATCTTGACATGATGACCCTGTAGATATATGAGGAATTTTTTCACTGAAAGCTCTACTGCCATTAACTCTTTCTGGTTGGAGGAGGCTGATGTTAGGGGAGGGGACCATAGACCCTGAACCATCATGTCATCCATGTGTGCTCCCCAACCCGTAGGGCTAGCGTCTGTAGTTACCACACGTGTTACCTGTGACACCCAGGGAACTCCCGCCGATAAGTTTTTACTGTCTAGCCACCACCTAAGAGAAGTGAGTGCTTTTGGACCTAAGGTAATCTGATCCTGCAGGGACCCCTGTAAGATTCTATCATTAACCAGCACCTCGGATTGTAATGGTCTGGTGTGGAACTGGGCCCAACGGACAGCGGGAATGCAAGAGGTTAAAGAACCCAATAGTGACATAGCCTGTCTAAGGGTCATGGATGGCTTATCAATTGCCCTAGACACCTGTTGTTGGATATGTAACAACTTGTCGGGTGGAAGACAACACTGTTGGGATTCTGAGTTTAACAATAGTCCCAAAAATCTTTGTATTTTCTGGGGCTGTAAACGAGATTTTTCGTAATTTACGATCCACCCCAGATGCTCAAGTTCGGATGTGGCTGTCTCTAGCTGAGAACGGCAATGGTCTTCAGAGCTCCCTACTATAAGAAAGTCATCCAAGTAGGGAATAATTAGGATGTCAGACTCTCGTAAGTGTGCCATGACTTCGGCCACTAACTTTGTAAACACCCTAGGAGCTGCTGATAAGCCGAAGGGAAGAGCTCTGAACTGGAAATGGCGAATCTGGCCCCCCCATTGACACAGCTACCCTCAGGAATCTCTGGAAGTGTTCATGTATTGGAACATGATAGTATGCATCTTTTAGATCTACCACTACCATGAAACAGTGATTAAACAACATTTTTATTGCTGAATTGATTGTTTCCATTTTAAATGATTCATTGACCAGGAACTCATTAAGACATCTGAGATTAATGATCGTTCTAAAAGATCCGTCTGGTTTCTTAATCAGAAAAAGAGGAGAATAAAATCCCTTTCCTCTTTCTGATTCCGGAATTTCAATCAGCACGTTCTTGGAACATAAGTTGATAACCTCTGCTTCCAGGGCTGCTTGCTCAAGGGGGGAGGAACGTAAAGGGGTTAATTTAAATTTTTCACGAGGCCAGTGATTGAAGTCCAGTTTTAGACCTTCAGTAATGATGCCTCTGACCCATTTACTGTTTGTAATGTCAAGCCAAGCTGAAGAGAATGCTGACAGTCTACCCCCCACAGGGATCGCTAGTCATTGGTCCGGTTTTTTCTGATCCTTTGAGGAACAGCGAAACATATAGCCCGTACCTCTACCGCGTCTGTCTTCCCATCTGAAACTTTCTCTAGTGGGAGAGGACCCGCGTTTTTTCCCGCGACCAAATCTCCTTCGATTGAAGGGCCGGCGGTAAGATGAATATAGACTGGGGAATTTCTTTTTGTCATCCCCTGCTTTTTCCAACAACTCGTCCAGAGTTGGACCGAAGAGATATTGTCCTTCGCACGGAATGGCGCAGAGCTTGGTTCTAGACTGAATGTCACCTGACCAGCATTTCAGCCACAAGGCCCTGCGAGCCGCGTTGGATAGTCCTGCCGCTCTGGCCGCCATTCTGACAGAGTCCACCGATGCGTCCGATAGGAAGGCTGCAGCATTCTGGATGGTCGGTAGAGCCTTCAGAATAGTATCCCTGGATGCACCGTCCTTAAGCTGAGACTCTAACTGATCTAGCCAGACCATTAAAGATCTGGCCGTACATGTTGCCGCTACGGCTGGTCTGAGAGATCCAGCCGCCATCTCCCAGGTACCTTTAAGGAATATATCTGCCTTTCTGTCCAGAGGATCCTTGAGGTTTCCCATATCCTCAAAGGGTAATGAGGCCTTTTTTGACGCCTTTGCAACAGCCGCGTCCAGTTTAGGAGCTTTATCCCATGTATCCACAACCGGATCGTCAAAGGGATACCTGCGTTTTAACGCTGGTGGTAAGGCCCCCTTTTTTTCCGGTTTCTTCCATTCTCTAAGGATTAAGTCCTGAATCTTTTCGTTTACCGGGAAAGATCTATGTTTTTTACGATCAAGTCCGCTAAACATCATCTCCTGTTTCGAGGGCTGTGATTTAGGTTCCTCTATACCCATGGTGCCTCTGACTGATTTGACGACTTTGTCGATTCTATCCAAGGGTAGACAGAATCGTCCTGACTCCTCATCTGATGAAGAGGAGAGAGGACTGGAGAGATAGGAATTCTCCTCTCTTTCTTCCTCTGAAGAATTAGAGTCCAAGAGAGTCCTATGCTTTGAGCTTTCCGCTTGGGATAGGGACCGTAGTGATTCCCTTACTTCCAGCCGGATCATTTCCCTCAGATTTGCCGGAGTTACGGACTCTTCTGCTACCTAGGGGAGGACAATATAGGAGATAAATAATATCTGACCTAAAGTCACTACCACCAACCCGCTCCTGTAGACCTCACCGTCTGCTGTATACAGGGGGCACATAATTTTTTTGAACAAGAGTCAGGTAGAGGGACTCCACAGAGGGCACATTCCTTATGTTTAGACTTCCCCGTACTCTTCTTCCCCTGGAATGATAAAGTATAAAGGGGCCCGCGTCACAGAGTGAACTTTCACGTAGATCACTTACCCGTGCGCCAGAGTACAATACCGGAATCCGAGGGGTCTCTTTAGTCGAAGCTCTGGATCCTTGTTCGGAAGAGCTCTTACGACTGGGCTGGTCGCCTCTATCCTTCTGTTTGGGCTTCTGACGTACCTCGTCTGGCAGCTGCTGCTGCTCACCACCACTCTCCATGACGAAATGCGACCAAAAGCAGGGATCTGACATCTCCACCTGCATAAATACCCCTTGGATCCGGTCAGCAGATGGGCCAGCGCTGTCCCTATTGGCCCAGGATACAGCAGAGGGCAGGAGATCTTGCGGTCAAAAACTGGCACACAGACGCGATGGGCGCCGCCATATTGGAACGACTGCGCATGCGCAGACGTCCGGCGACCCGGAAGCGGCCGCTAACTCCGCCCCCCCACGTCACTGCACCCGGAAATGCTCCAGCACGCGCTGAGAGCTGTGCAGGACGCCGGGAAATGGAGCGCAGCGCTCCGGGAGCTCACCCACACGCCTGAGCCCGGCACCCGCAGCCCCACCATACCGCTGCACCACCAATGGGAATACTTACCTGCGCTGACGCTGATGGAGGCAGGAAATCCTCCAGACTCCGCTCCCTGCTGCGAACGCCACTGCCGTGAAGTCCAGCAAGGACCACCGTGGCGTCTCCAGGGATCTCCGCACCGGCCGAGGTAGGAGACCCCCCCCGCTACCGTAATCGGCCGGCCGGCCTGGGCCTTCTGTCTGTAGGCACCCATCCCCTCAGGAACAGGAAACCAACTGAGGCAAGGGAGAGGTACCGCCCTTTTGTATCTGTAGGTTTCCTGTTCCTAATGGGCGGATCCCCTCTCTCGTCGTGCTGTCATGGGAGTCCGAGTAAACCATGAATTTCTTTTGGGGGAGGAGTTTATACCGTTCCGCGTTTGGTAAAATTGATAAAACAGTTTTATTCGTCGGGTCAGTACGATTACAGCGATATCTCATTTATATCATTTTTTTAATGTTTTGGCGCTTTTATACGATAAAAGCTATTTTATAGAAAAAATAATTATTTTGGCATCGCTTTATTCTGAGGACTATAACTTTTTTATTTTTTTGGTTATAATGCTGTGTGGCGGCTCGTTTATTGCTCGACAAGATGACGTTTTCAGTGGTACCATGGTTATTTATATTTGTCTTTTTGATCGTGTGTTATTCCACTTTTTGTTCGGCGGTATGATAATAAAACGTTGTTTTTTGGCTCTTTTTTTCTTACGGTGTTCACTGAAGGGGTTAACTAGTGGGACAGTTTTATAGGTTGGGTCGTTACGGACGCGGCGATACTAAATATGTGTACTTTTATTTATTTTTTTTTTTTTAGATAAAGAAATGTATTTATGGGAATAATTTTTTATTTATTCATTTAGGAATTTTTTTTTTATTTTTTATTTTTACACATGTGGAAATTTTTTTTTAAACTTTTTTACTTTGTCCCAGGGGGGGACATCACAGATCGCCGATCTGACAGTTTGCATAGCACTCTATAAGATCGGCGATCTCACTCACATCGCTGCAGGCTTAGCCTGGCTTACCAGCGCCTGCAGTCGACTCCCTGCAGGACCCGGATGCAGCCCTGCGGCCATTTTGGATCCAGGGACTGCAGGGAGAAGACGCTCGGTACAAGGTGAGTATATCACCTTGTACCGATCGTCTCAGGGAAGCACGCAGGGAGCCCCCTCCCTGCGCGATGCTTCCCTGTACCGCCGGCACATCGCGATCATGTTTGATCGTGGTGTGCCGGGGGTTAATGTGCCGGGAGCTGTCCGTGACTGCTCCTGGCACATAGTGCCGGATGTCAGCTGCGATAGTCAGCTGACACCTGGCCGCGCTCCCCCCGTGAGCGCGGCCGATCGCTATGACGTACTATCCCGTCGGTGGGAATTAAGGCCCACCCCACCTCGACGGGATAGTACGTCATATGGGATTAAGACTCTGCCCAGGCTCCACCCCAGCCCCGCCTCCACCCCTCGAACTGTCCACAGCCCCACCGCTGTCTCTTGGAAAAACTCCACTTCTCACCAATCACACATTAACAGTTCTCATCACCAGATCACACACATAGACAGCAGATTTTGTTTTGGCCAAAAGGTTTTTTTAATCTGCCACGACGACAAGGTAGACTCTTTTGGCTGGGCCCTACTCTACTCTAACTTATTAAACATTTGTTAAAATATGCAATACAATTTAGGTGTATTTTTATTTGTTTTTCAATTTTTCAAATGACCAATAATACCACATACAAGGGACAAATACCACAACACCATGACCAGACACCATATTATCACCACAGTGACCTATAATACTATCTACAAGGAACAAATATAGCCACACCATATACAGACCACATATTACCACCACAGTGACCGAACAATATCACATACAAGGGACAAATACCACCGCAGCATGTACAGACCACATATTACCACCAGTGATCGAATAATAGCATATACAAGGAACAAATACCACCACACCATAACCAGACCACATATTACCACCACATAGTAACCAAATAATAGCACATACAAGGAACAAATACAGCCACACCCTGACTAGACAACATATTACCACCACATTGTGACTGAATAGTACAATACTGATCATTAATAATAAAAAAAATACTATCACCATAAGTGCCATTATACATAGGAGATCTGTACTTAGTATGCAGTGCCTGTGTACAGGTAATACAGTGGTCACAGGTGCCATTATACACAGGAGCTCTATATATAGTGTCAGTGTACAGGTAATACAGGAATCACCAGTGACATTATGCACAGGAGATCTGTACATAGGGTACAGTTTACATGTAATACAGTGATCACTAGTGACATTATACACAGGAGCTCTGTATATAGTGTATAGTGTACAGATACTATAGTGATCACCAGTGACATTATACACAGGAGCTCTGTATACAGTATACAGTGTATGGTGTCAGTGTACAAGTAACAAATTGACTCACCAGTGACGTCTCTAGCTGAAGTCCTTTATCTTTGCGTTTCTTTTTAATCCAGCGCAGACCGCCATCACTTCTTTCAGCCAGGACTCATCTCTGCATAAAATAACAGTTATCTAGAGCACCGCTTCCAGAGCACATTCCTCACTTTTTCCCTTTCTCCTACACATCTGAATACAGAAGTTCACCCACCATTAATATATAATTGGTTATAATGCAACCCACCATTCCAAATATAAATTATAATCCCCCACTGTGCCCCAACTATTTGTGCATAACCACTTTCCCTATTTAATATATAAATTAATTAGCACCTGTACTCTTTCCCCCAATTTATTACCAGTCACTTTATCCTCAACGACCCCACTATGTACCTCCCGCTCTAACCCTTACCCCGATTCATTATAGTTACATGCCCCTTCTGCCTCAATTCATTGTCATGTCTTCCCTCTATCCCACTCTCTATTCATTATAAACTGCTCTTCCCCACCCTCAAAATTCATTATTTGCTCTCCCCCACCTTTAATACACCATTTGCTCTCCCCACCCCCACCTTCAATTCAATTGCCGTCCCCTGTCCCTCACATTCAATTGATGTGCAGTCCCCATCACCCCCACTTCATCATTTGCAGTCCACCTTACTTCATCATTTAGTCCCCTATCCCCCTTCACTTTATCTGCAGTCTCCCTTACTTCATCATTTGCAGCCCCCTATCATTTCATCATGTGCAGTAACCCCTCAAACACAATTCATCATCTGCAGTCTCCATCACTCCCACATCATCATTTGCAGTCCCCATCATTTGCAATCCCCATCACCCCCACCTCATTTCCAGTCCCCATCACTCCTGCATCATTTGCAGTCCCCATCACCCCCACATCATCATTTGTAATCCCCATCACCCCCTCTTCATCATTTGCAGTCCCCATCACCCCCACATCATCATTTGCAGTCCCCATCACCCCCACTTTATCATTTGCAATCCCCATCACCCCCACCTCATTTGCAGTCCCCCATCACCCCCACATCATCATTTGTAATCCCCATCACCCCCACTTCATCATTTGCAGTCCCCATCACCCCCACATCATCATTTGCAGTCCCCATCACTCCTGCATCATTTGCAGTCCCCCATCACCCCCACATCATCATTTGTAATCCCCATCACCCCCACTTCATCATTTGCAGTCCCCATCACCCCCACATCATCATTTGCAGTCCCCATCACTCCCACTTCATCATTTGCAGTCCCCATCATTTGCAATCCCCATCACCCCCACCTCATTTCCAGTCCCCATCACTCCTGCATCATTTGCAGTCCCCCATCACCCCCACATCATCATTTGTAATCCCCATCACCCCCACATCATCATTTGCAGTCCCCATCACCCCCACATCATCATTTGCAGTCCCCATCACCCCCACTTTATCATTTGCAGTCCCCATCATCATTTGCAATCCCCATCACCCCAACATCATCATTTGTAGTTGACATCACCCCCACTTCATCATTTGCAGTCCCCATCATCCCCACATCATTTGCAGTTGACATCATCCCCACATCATCATTTGAAGTCCCCATCACCCCCACATCATTTGCAGTCCCCATCACCCCCACTAAATCATTTGCAGTCCCCTATCCCCCTTCACGTCATCTGCAGTCCCCCTTCATCATTTGCAGCCCCCTATCATTTCATCATGTGCAGTACCCTCAAACACACTTCATCATCTGCAGCCCCCTTTCATTCATCATGTGCAGTACCCCCTCAAACACACTTCATCATCTGCAGCCCCCTATCATTTCATCATGTGCAGTACCCCCTCAAACACACTTTATCACTTGCATCCCCCTATCATTTCATCATCTGCAGCCCCCTATCATTTCATCATCTGCAGCCCCCTATCATTTCTGTTGTGAATTCTGCTTTTGGGCTCCTTCCGGTGGTTGTAAATGGTAATGCAGTTGTCCCTGGGCTGCAGTCTTGCACAGGTGTATCTGCTGATTGCAATTCTGACTGGGGAATTTAGGTTTGCTGGACTCATTACTCCTGGCCATTTGTCAATGTTTCTTGGGAAGTGTTGGATCTCTCCTGGCCTCTCCTGCCTAGCTGCCAGTTCAGCAAAGATAAGTGTCTGTTTCTTTTCCTGTGGCACACATGCAGTGTGCTTATTTTCAGTGCTGTTCGTTTGTTTTTCTATTGTCCAGCTTAGACTGTGTCAGTGTTTCTCAGTCTGGTTGGATTCTCTGGAGTTGCAGATATACGCTCCACGACTTTAGTTAGGTGGTGGAGTTTATTTTTGTATTTTCTGCTGTGGATATTTTGGAAGGATTTTAATGCTGACCGCTTAGTGTCCTGTCCTATCCTTTCCTATTTAGCTAGAAGTGGCCTCTTTGCTAAATCCTGTTTTCTGCCTGAGTTTGTCTTTTCCTCTACTACTCACAGTCATTATTTGTGGGGGGCTGCCTATCCTTTGGGGTTCTGCTCTGAGGCAAGATAGTATTCCTATTTCCATCTTTAGGGATATTTAGTTCTCCGGCTGTGTCGAGGTGTCTAGGTTTTGTTAGGCACACCCCACGGCTACTTCTAGTTGCGGTGATAAGATCAGGGTTTGCGGTCAGTATAGTTACCACCTACTCCAGTGAAAGTTTTCATGCTGCTCCAAGGTCACCTGATCATAACACATTTCATCATCTGCAGCCCCCTATCATTTCATCATGTGCAGTACCCCCTCAAACACACTTAATCATCTGCAGCCCCCTATCATTTCATCATCTGCAGCCCCCTATCATTTCATCATCTGCAGCCCCCTATCATTTCACCATGTGCAGCCCACTATCATTTCATCATCTGCAGCCCCCTATCATTTCACCATGTGCAGTATCCCCTCAAACACACTTAATCATCTGCAGCCCCTATCATTTAATCATCTGCAGCCCCCTATCATTTCATCATCTGCAGCCCCCTATCATTTCACCATCTGCAGCCTCCTATCATTTAACCATGTGCAGTACCCCCTCAAACCCACTTCATCATCTGCAGCCCCCTATCATTTCATCATCTGCAGCCCCCTATCATTTCATCATCTGCAGCTCCTATCATTTCATCATCTGCAGCCCCCTATCATTTCATCATCTGCAGCCCCCTATCATTTCACCATCTGCAGCCCCCTATCATTTAACCATGTGCAGTACCCCCTCAAACACACTTCATCATCTGCAGCCCCCTATCATTTCATCATCTGCAGCCCCCTATCATTTCATCATCTGCAGCTCCTATCATTTCATCATCTGCAGCCCCCTATCATTTCATCATCTGCAGCCCCCTATCATTTCACCATCTGCAGCCCCCTATCATTTAACCATGTGCAGTACCCCCTCAAACACACTTCATCATCTGCAGCCCCCTATCATTTCATCATCTGCAGCCCCCTATCATTTCATCATCTGCAGCTCCTATCATTTCATCATCTGCAGCCCCCTATCATTTCATCATTTGCAGCCCCCTATCATTTCACCATGTGCAGCCCCCTATCATTTCATCATCTGCAGCCCCCTATCATTTCACCATGTGCAGTACCCCCTCAAACACACTTTATCATCTCCAGCCCCTATCATTTCATCATCTGCAGATCCCTATCATTTCATCATCTGCAGCCCCTATCATTTCATCATCTGCAGCTCCCTATCATTTCATCATCTGCAGCCCCCTATCATTTCACCATGTGCAGTACCCCCTCAAACACACTCCATCATCTGCAGTCTCACTCCCCCACCTCACCCATTTAAAAAAACAAAAATGTTTTTTATACTTACCTCAGTCGTTCCTGGGGCGTCTAGTGTTGTCAGCAGTGAAGCAGCAGCTAGAATGTATGGGCTGCTGAGAGGACCTGACAGGAGCCCCTACATTCTAGCACATTCACTACTGAGACTGCTGGAATGTATGGGCTGTAGTCAAGACCTGCAGGGAGCCCATACATTCTAGCTACAGCCGAGCAGGAGCTGCGCAGCCGACTTCGTGAGATGGCCGTGCACAGCTCCAAGAAGGCTCCCGGGCCCCAGCACCGACGTGTGCGCTGCATTGCACAGTATTCTAGTGCATGATGATTCAGTGGGGGTAAACCACTGTTTGGGCGCACAGCAGAGCTCGGAAAGGAAGGAGCGCCGTTTTGGAATGCAGACTTTGATAGAATGGTCTGTGGGCATTATGTTGCGATTGCAGAGCCCCTGATGTACCTAAACTGTAGTAATCCCCCACAAGTGACCCCATTTTGGAAACTAGACCCCCCAAGGAACTTATCTAGATGTGTGGTGAGAACTTTGAATGCCCAAGTGCTTCACAGAAGTTTAGAATTAAATATAAAACACAGTACACCCAAAAATCATAAAAATAATAAATTATTATAATCTAAAATAAAGGGATATCCAAAACCAACAGGGTGCGCTGTGAAAGAGTACAGTGAAAAACCCACTGTGAAGGAGAACTAACAACCAACGTAATACACCACGGAACAAAGTACAAAAAGATTATACCAAGGCATGGGATAAGGGAAAATATGGCTTTATTAATAGGGTGCCTATGATTACATATCAATCAAATTTTGTATATTAAAATATATAAAAACAAAAACAAGCAAAAATTAATCAATAATAGAATGCGCACACTGACAGAATATTTATAAAAAAAGGGCTATATATGTATCTCTTTATAGCAATAAAACCTACCAACAGGATATAGTCTATATCTACAAAAATTAAATAAATGTTTTATATGGCTGCACCAAAAGGTTAAAAAAGGAGAAACATAAAAAAAGGAAAAAATAGTAAAAGTATTATATATTGTTCTAAAAATCTGTGAGAGGGTCGTTATTTATATGTACAACTGAATTGCAATTTGTGAAAAATGCTGAATAAAGTGACTGGTGCAAAAGGGAGAGGTAGAAGAAGAACCCTTAATCAAATTTCCTGGCTTACATCAATCATGCTAATTCTAAGGATCTGTGAACAAGGTTGTTATTTATATGTACAACTAAATTGCAATGTGCAAAAATGCTGAATAAGGTGACCCGTGCAAAAGGAGTTTAGATAGGAGGGGAGAAATTAATCAAATTACTGGCTAACATCAATCTCGCTATAATACCACACAGACTATATAAAACAATATTGGAGTGAACAAAAGTGTATAAATAAAAAATATATGAAACAAGGATTCAATACATATGCCACACAATCCAATGTGCAAATGTGCCAACTAAAGTGACCAAGTGCAAAGCGAAAAAGAGGGGGCCAAATGAAAAAATAATTAAATCACACCACTCCTACTATAATATATCCGTGTCAATTCCAGGGGCTATGGAAAAACTATAAAAGAAAATTATATAGGTGGAAAAAACTCCAAACGGAGTAATTATGACAGTGACTAACAGTAATGATGTAGATAAAGTGCACCTGTGGAAATAACAATTAGCCTAACATGGTACCCATGATCCAAGAATTTAAACAAATGGTGCCACAAATGTAATCGCTATATACCTGAGGTGGTTCTGCCAGTGTGCGCGCTAACCCGACGCGCGTTTCGGAACGTATATTCTTTCCTTCGTCAGGAAATATTCTTTCGAAGGAAAGAAAATACGTTCCGAAATGCGCGTCGGGTTAGCGCGCACACTGGCAGAACCACCTCAGGTATATAGCGATTACATTTGTGGCACCATTTGTTTAAATTCTTGGATCATGGGTACCATGTTAGGCTAATTATTATTTGCACAGGTGCACTTTATCTACATCATTACTGTTAGTCACTGTCATAATTACTCCGTTTGGAGTTTTTTCCACCTATATAATTTTCTTTTATAGTTTTTCCATAGCCCCTGGAATTGACACGGATATATTATAGTAGGAGTGGTGTGATTTAATTATTTTTTCATTTGGCCCCCTCTTTTTCACTTTGCACTTGGTCACTTTAGTTGGCACATTTGCACATTGGATTGTGTGGTATATGTATTGAATCCTTGTTTCATATATTTTTTAATTTTATTTATACACTTTTGTTCACTTCAATATTGTTTTATATAGTCTGTGTGGTATTATAGCGAGATTGATGTTAGCCAGTAATTTGATTAATTTCTCCCCTCCTATCTAAACTCCTTTTGCACCGGTCACCTTATTCAGCATTTTTGCACATTGCAATTTAATTGTACATATAAATAACGACCTTGTTCACAGATTCTTAGAATTAGCGTGATTGATGTAAGCCAGGAAATTTGATTGAGGTTTCTTCTTCTACCTCTCCCTTTTGCACCAGTCACTTTATTCAGCATTTTTCACAAATTGCAATTCAGTTGTACATATAAATAACGACCCTCTCACAGATTTTTAGAACAATATATAATACTTTTACCATTTTTTCCTTTTTTTATGTTTCTCCTTTTTTAACCTTTTGGTGCAGCCATATAAAACATTTATTTAATTTTTGTAGATATAGACTATATCCTGTTGGTAGGTTTTATTGCTATAAAGAGATACATATATAGCCCTTTTTTTATATATATTCTGTCAGTGTGCGCATTCTATTATTGATAAATTTTTGCTTGTTTTTGTTTTTATATATTTTAATATACAAAATTTGATTTATATGTAATCATAGGCAACCTATTAATAAAGCCATATTTTCCCTTATCCCATGCCTTGGTATAATCTTTTTGTACTTAGTTCCGTGGTGTATTACGTTGGTTGTTAGAAGTTTAGAATGCGGAGTCGTGAAAATAAAAAATATTTTTTTTTTCCACAAACAAGATTTTGTAGCCCCCAAGTTTTTATTTTCACAAGGGAACAGGAGAAATTGGACCACTAAAGTTGTCCAATTTATCCCGAGTACGCTGATGCCCCATATGTGGGGGTAAACCACTGTTTGGGCGCACGGCAGAGCTCAGAAGGGAGGGAGCACCATTTGATTTTTTGAGCGCAAAATTGGCTGTCGTGTTTGGAGACCCCCTGATGTACCTAAACAGTGGACACCCCCCAATTCTAACTCCAACCCTAACCCCAACACACCCCTAACCCTAATCCCAACCTGATCCATAATCCTAATCACAAACCTAACGATACTCACAACCCTTACCCCAAAACAACCCTAATGTTAACCCTAACCATAACCCTAATCAAAACCCTAAATCCAACACACCCCTAATCCTAATCTCAACCCTAACCTCAAAACTAACCCTAATCCCAATACACCCCTAATCACTTATCTTTAGCTGAAATGGCAGCAGGCAGGAGAGGCCAGGCAGAGAACCATTACTGGCAATAGAACATTGACAACTGGCAGGGACTAATGAGTCCTGCTAAGCTAAATACCCCAGTCAGCTTTGCAATTAGCAGATACACCTGTCCAATCCTGCAGTCCAGGCACAACTGCATTACCATCTACAACCACCGGAGGGAGCCCAAAAGCAGAATTCACAACAGTACCCCCCCCCCCTTGAGGAGGGGTCACCGAACCCTCACCAGAGCCCCTAGGCCGATCAGGATGAGCCCGATGAAAGGTACGAACCAAATCAGTGGCATGGACATCAGAGGCAGAAACCCAAGAATTATTCTCCTGGCCATAACTGTTATGACCTGGTGGTCAGGACAATAATGGACCTGGTGGTTAAGAGCACACGGAATGACCAGATAGTTACTGATAATATAGGACGAGCTCTGGGACGTGGGAACTCTGCTGACCGCAATCCCTAATCCTATCAACCACACTAGAAATAGCCGTGGATTGCGCCTAACGCTCCCTATGCAACTCGGCACAGCCTAAGGAACTAGCTAGCCCTGAAGATAGAAAAATAAAGCCTACCTTGCCTCAGAGAAATTCCCCAAAGGAAAAGGCAGCCCCCCACATATAATGACTGTGAGTAAAGATGAAAATACAAACACAGAGATGAAATAGATTAAGCAAAGTGAGGCCCGACTTACTGAACAGACTGAGGATAGGAAAGGTAGCTTTGCGGTCAGCACAAAAACCTACAAAAAGACCACGCAGAGGGCGCAAAAGACCCTCCGCACCGACTCACGGTGCGGAGGCGCACCCTCTGCGTCCCAGAGCTTCCAGCAAGCAAGACAACAATCAGAATAGCAAGCTGGACAGAAAAATAGCAAACCAGAGAAAAACAAGCAGTCACTTAGCTTCTGCTGGGAAGACAGGTCACAAGAACGATCCAGGAGTGAACTAGACCAATACTGGAACATTGACAGGTGGCATGGAGCAAAGATCTAAGTGGAGTTAAATAGAGCAGCCAGCTAACGAATTAACCTCGTCACCTGTGGAAGGAAACTCAGAAACACCCACAGCCACCAGAGAAAGTCCATGGACAGAACCAGCCGAAGTACCATTCATGACCACAGGAGGGAGCCCGACAATAGAATTCACAACAGTACCCCCCCCTTGAGGAGGGGTCACCGAACCCTCACCAGAGCCCCCAGGCCGACCAGGATGAGCCAAATGAAAGGCACGAACCAGATCGGCAGCATGAACATCAGAGGCAAAAACCCAGGAATTATCTTCCTGACCATAACCCTTCCACTTGACCAGGTACTGGAGTTTCCGTCTCGAAATACGAGAATCCAAAATCTTCTCCACCACATACTCCAACTCCCCCTCAACCAACACCGGGGCAGGAAGATCAACAGATGGAACCACAGGCGACACGTATCTCCGCAATAACGACCTATGGAACACATTATGGATGGCAAAAGAAGCAGGAAAGGCCAAACGAAATGACACAGGATTGATAACCTCAGAAATCTTATACGGACCAATGAAACGAGGCTTAAACTTAGGAGAGGAAACCTTCATAGGAACATAACGAGACGACAACCAAACCAAATCCCCAACACGAAGTCGGGGACCCACACAACGCCGGCGGTTAGCGAAACATTGAGCCTTCTCCTGGGACAATGTCAAATTGTCCACCACATGAGTCCAAATCTGCTGCAACCTATCCACCACAGTATCTACACCAGGACAGTCCGAAGACTCAACCTGCCCTGAAGAGAAACGTGGATGGAAACCAGAATTGCAGAAAAACGGCGAAACCAAAGTAGCCGAGCTGGCCCGATTATTAAGGGCGAACTCAGCCAACAGCAAAAAGGACACCCAGTCATCCTGATCAGCAGAAACAAAGCATCTCAGATATGTTTCCAAAGTCTGATTAGTTCGTTCGGTTTGGCCATTTGTCTGAGGATGGAAAGCCGAGGAAAAAGACAAATCAATGCCAATCCTAGCACAAAAAGATTGCCAAAACCTCGAAACAAACTGGGAACTTCTGTCAGAAACGATGTTCTCCGGGATACCATGTAAACGAACCACATGCTGGAAAAATAATGGCACCAAATCAGAGGAGGAAGGCAATTTAGACAAAGGTACCAAATGGACCATCTTAGAAAAGCGATCACAAACCACCCAAATGACCGACATCTTTTGAGAGATGGGGAGATCCGAAATAAAATCCATAGAAATATGCGTCCAGGGCCTCTTCGGGACCGGCAAGGGCAAAAGCAACCCACTGGCACGAGAACAGCAGGGATTAGCCCGAGCACAATTCCCACAGGACTGCACAAAAGAACGCACATCCCGTGACAAAGACGGCCACCAAAAGGATCTAGCCACCAAATTTCTGGTACCAAAGATTCCAGGATGCCCAGCCAATACTGAACAATGAATCTCAGAGATAACTCTACTAGTCCATTTATCAGGGACAGTTTCTCCGCTGGGCAACGGTCAGGTCTATCAGCCTGAAATTTTTGCAGCACCCGCCGCAAATCAGGGGAGATGGCAGACAAAATTACCCCCTCTTTGAGAATACCCACCGGCTCAGGAACACCCGGAGAGTCAGGCACAAAACTCCTTGACAGGGCATCAGCCTTCACATTCTTAGAGCCCGGAAGGTACGAAACCACAAAATCAAAACGGGAGAAAAACAGGGACCATCGAGCCTGTCTCGGATTCAACCGTTTGGCAGACTCAAGATAAGTCAAATTCTTGTGATCTGTCAAGACCACCAGGCGATGCTTGGCTCCTTCAAGCCAATGACGCCACTCCTCGAATGCCCACTTCATGGCCAACAACTCACGATTACCAACATCATAATTGCGCTCAGCAGGCGAAAACTTTCTAGAAAAGAAAGCACATGGCTTCATCACCGAGCCATCAGAACTTTTTGCGACAAAACAGCCCCAGCTCCAATCTCAGAAGCATCAACCTCAACCTGAAACGGGAGCGAAACATCTGGCTGGCACAACACAGGGGCAGAAGAAAAACGACGCTTCAACTCCTGAAAAGCCTCTACAGCTGCAGAAGACCAATTGACCACATCAGCACCCTTCCTGGTCAAATCAGTCAACGGTTTAGCAACACTAGAAAAATTAGCGATGAAGCGCCGATAAAAATTAGCAAAGCCCAGGAACTTTTGCAGGCTCTTCACAGATGTCGGCTGAGTCCAATCGTAAATGGCTTGGACTTTAACAGTGTCCATCTCGATAGTAGAAGGGGAAAAAATGAACCCCAAAAATGAAACCTTCTGAACTCCAAAGAGACACTTTGACCCCTTCACAAACAAGGAATTCGCACGAAGGACCTGGAACACCATTCTGACCTGCTTCACATGAGACTCCCAATCATCCGAAAAGACCAAAATATCATCCAAATACACAAACAGGAATTTATCCAGGTACTCTCGGAAGATGTCATGCATAAAGGACTGAAATACTGATGGAGCATTGGAAAGCCCGAATGGCATAACCAGGTACTCAAAATGGCCCTCGGGCGTATTAAATGCTGTTTTCCATTCATCGCCTTGTTTAATACGCACAAGATTATACGCCCCTCGAAGATCTATCTTGGTGAACCAACTAGCCCCTTTAATACGAGCAAACAAATCAGACAGCAACGGCAAAGGATACTGAAATTTGACTGTAATTTTATTGAGAAGGCGGTAATCAATACAAGGTCTCAAAGAACCATCCTTCTTGGCCACAAAAAAGAACCCTGCTCCCAACGGTGATGACGACGGGCGAATATGGCCTTTCTCCAAGGATTCCTTTATATAACTCCGCATAGCGGCGTGTTCTGGCACAGATAAATTGAACAATCGGCCCTTAGGAAACTTACTACCAGGAATCAAATTAATTGCACAATCGCAATCCCTATGAGGAGGTAGGGCACTGGCTTTGGGCTCATCAAATACATCCCGATAATCCGACAAAAACTCTGGAACTTCAGAAGGAGTGGAAGACGAAATAGAAAAAAAGGAACATCACCATGTACCCCCTGGCAACCCCAGCTGGACACAGACATAGATTTCCAGTCCAATACTGGATTATGAACCTGTAGCCATGGCAACCCCAAAACGACCACATCATACAGATTATGCAATACCAGAAAGCGGATATCCTCCTGATGTGCAGGAGCCATGCACATGGTCAATTGGGTCCAATACTGAGGCTTATTCTTGGCCAAAGGCGTAGCATCAATTCCTCTCAATGAAATAGGATACTGCAAGGGCTCCAAGAAAAAACCACAGCGCCTAGCATACTCCAAGTCCATCAAATTCAGGGCAGCGCCTGAATCCACAAAAGCCGTAACAGAATAGGATGACAAAGAGCAAATCAGAGTAACGGACAATAGAAATTTAGACTGTACCGTACCAATGGTGTCAGACCTAGCGAACCGCTTAGTGCACCTAGGACAATCGGAGATAGCATGAGTGGAATCACCACAGTAAAAACATAGCCCATTCCGACGTCTGTGTTCTTGCCGTTCAGCTATGGTCAAAGTCCTATCACATTGCATAGGCTCAGGCCCATGCTCAGATAGTACCGCCAAATGGTGCACAGATTTACGCTCACGCAAGCGTCGATCGATCTGAATGGCCAAAGACATAGACTCATTCAGACCAGTAGGCATGGGAAATCCCACCATGACATCCTTAAGGGCTTCAGAGAGACCCTTTCTGAAGATTGCTGCCAGGGCACATTCATTCCACTGAGTGAGCACAGACCACTTTCTAAACTTCTGACAATATATCTCCGCTTCATCCTGACCCTGACACACAGCCAGCAAGATTTTCTCTGCCTGATCCACTGAATTAGGTTCATTATAAAGCAATCCAAGCGCCAGGAAAAACGCATCAACATCACGCAATGCCGGATCTCCTGGCGCAAGGGAAAATGCCCAGTCTTGAGGGTCACCACGTATCAAAGAAATAATGATCTTTACTTGTTGAACAGGGTCACCTGAGGAGCGAGGTTTCAAGGCAAGAAACAATTTACAATTATTTTTGAAATTCAAGAACTTCGATCTATCACCAAAAAACAAATCAGGAATTGGAATCCTAGGCTCTGACATCGGATTCTGAACCACAAAATCTTGAATGTTTTGTATCCTTGTAGTGAGATTATCCATCCAAGAGGACAGACCTTGAATGTCCATGTCTACACCTGTGTTCTGAACCACCCAGATGTAAAGGGGAAAAGAGAGACAAAACACACTCCAAAGAAAAAAAAATGGTCTCAGAACTTCTCTTATCCCTCTATTGAGATGCATTAGTACCTTGGGCCACCTGTACTGTTATGACCTGGTGGTCAGGACAATAATGGACCTGGTGGTTAAGAGCACACGGAATGACCAGATAGTTACTGATAATATAGGACGAGCTCTGGGACGTGGGAACTCTGCTGACCGCAATCCCTAATCCTATCAACCACACTAGAAATAGCCGTGGATTGCGCCTAAAGCTCCCTTTGCAACTCGGCACAGCCTAAGGAACTAGCTAGCCCTGAAGATAGAAAAATAAAGCCTACCTTGCCTCAGAGAAATTCCCCAAAGGAAAAGGCAGCCCCCCACATATAATGACTGTGAGTAAAGATGAAAATACAAACACAGAGATGAAATAGATTAAGCAAAGTGAGGCCCGACTTACTGAACAGACTGAGGATAGGAAAGGTAGCTTTGCGGTCAGCACAAAAACCTACAAAAAGACCACGCAGAGGGCGCAAAAGACCCTCCGCACCGACTCACGGTGCGGAGGCGCTTTGTTATGAACAGGTAATTCAGAACCACAATGGACCTTGAAGTTCAGAGCACACAAAGTGACCTGACAATTACCAAAAACATAGGACGAGCTCTGAGACGTGGGAACTCTGCTGACCGCAATCCCTAATCCTATCCAACCACACTAGAGGTAGCCGTGGAGCGCTCCTGACCAGACCTATGCGCCTCGAGCACAGCCTGAGAAACTAGCTAGCCCTAAGAAAGAAAAATAAGCCTAGCTTGCCTCAGAGAAATACCCCAAAGGAAAAGGCAGCCCCCCACATATAATGACTGTGAGTTGAGATGAAAATACAAACGCAGAGATGAAATAGATTTAAGCAAAGTGAGGCCCAACTTACTGAACAGACCGAAGATAGGAAAGATTGCTTTGCGGTCAACACAAAACCCTACAAACAACCACGCAGAGGGGGGCAAAAAGACCCTCCGCACCGACTAACTGTACGGAGGTGCTCCCTCTGCGTCCCAGAGCTTCCAGCAAGCAAGAAAAACCAATATAGCAAGCTGGACAGAAAAAATAGCAAACAAAAATAACACAAGCAAAACTTAGCTTATGCAGGATAGACAGGCCACAGGAACGATCCAGGAGAAAGCAAGACCAATACTAGAACATTGACTGGAGGCCAGGATCAAAGCACTAGGTGGAGTTAAATAGAGCAGCACCTAACGACTTAACCTCATCACATGAGGAAGGAAACTCAGAAGCCGCAGTACCACTCTCATCCACCAAAGGAAGCTCATAGACAGAACCAGCCGAAGTACCACTCACGACCACAGGAGGGAGTTGGCCACAGAATTCACAACAGTACCCCCCCCTTGAGGAGGGGTCACCAAACCCTCACCAGAGGCCCCAGGCTGACCAGGATGAGCCACATGAAAGGCACGAACCAGATCGGCAGCATGGACATCAGAGGCAAAGACCCAGGAATTATCTTCCTGACCATAACCTTTCCACTTACCCAGATACTGGAGTTTCCGTCTCGAAACACGAGAATCCAAAATCTTCTCCACTATATACTCCAACTCCCCTTCAACCAAAACCGGAGCAGGAGGATCAATAGATGGAACCACAGGTGCCACGTATCTCCGCAACAATGACCTATGGAACACGTTACGGATGGAAAAAGAAGCTGGAAGAGTCAAACGAAAAGACACAGGATTAAGAACCTCAGAAATCCTATATGGACCAATGAAACGAGGCTTAAATTTAGGAGAGGAAACCTTCATAGGAATATAACGAGATGACAACCAAACCAAATCCCCAACACGAAGTCGGGGACCCACACAGCGCCTGCGGTTAGCGAAACGTTGAGCCTTCTCCTGGGACAAAGTCAAATTGTCCACTACATGAGTCCAAATCTGCTGCAACCTATCCACCACAGTATCCACACTAGGACAGTCCGAAGACTCAACCTGCCCTGAAGAGAAACGAGGGTGGAACCCAGAATTGCAGAAAAACGGCGAAACCAAAGTAGCCGAGCTGGCCCGATTATTAAGGGCGAACTCAGCCAAAGGCAAAAAGGACACCCAATCATCCTGATCAGCAGAAACAAAACATCTCAGATATGTTTCCAAGGTCTGATTGGTTCGTTCAGTCTGGCCATTTGTCTGAGGATAGAAAGCCGAGGAAAAAGACAAATCAATGCCCATCATAGCACAAAAGGCTCGCCAAAGCCTCGAAACAAACTGGGAACCTCTGTCAGAAACGATGTTCTCTGGAATGCCATGTAAACGAACCACATGCTGGAAAAACAATGGCACCAAATCAGAGGAGGAAGGCAATTTAGACAAGGGCACCAAATGGACCATCTTAGAGAAGCGATCACAAACCACCCAAATGACCGACATTCTTTGAGAGATGGGGAGATCCAAAATAAAATCCATAGAGATATGTGTCCAAGGCCTCTTCGGGACCGGCAAGGGCAAAAGCAACCCACTGGCACGAGAACAGCAGGGCTTAGCCCGAGCACAAATCCCACAGGACTGCACGAAAGAACGCACATCCCGCGACAGAGACGGCCACCAAAAGGATCTAGCCACCAAATCTCTGGTACCAAAGATTCCAGGATGACCAGCCAACACCGAACAATGAACCTCAGAGATAACTTTATTCGTCCACCTATCAGGGACAAACAGTTTCTCCGCTGGGCAACGGTCAGGTCTATTAGCCTGAAATTTTTGCAGCACCCGCCGCAAATCAGGGGAGATGGCAGACAAAATTACCCCCTCTTTAAGAACACCCGCCGGCTCAGGCAAACCCGGAGAATCGGGCACAAAACTCCTAGACAGGGCATCCGCCTTCACGTTTTTAGAGCCCGGAAGGTGTTGTGAGTTCTGTTTTTGGGCTCCCTCTGGTGGTTACTGATGGTACTGGGTGATTTGTGTTCTGCTGTCTCTGGTGTCCACCTGTTCTATTAGGATTTGGGAGTTTCCTATTTAACCGGGCTTTCTTGTCATTTCCCCGCCGGCTATCAAGGTTATCAGAGTGTTTTGTTACCTCAGCTTCTGGCTTCAGTAATCTTCAGGACAAGCTAAGTTTTTGATTTTCTTGTTCCACGTTTTGATTTATTTTTGTCTTGTCCAGCTTGCATATAATTGTTTTCTTTGCTGCTGGTTGCTCTAGCGGGCTGTAATTGCTCCTCATGTTCCATGAGTTGGAACATGAGTTCAAGTAATTACAGGATGGTTTTTTGAAGGGTTTTTTGCTGACCGCGCAGTTTACTTTTGTATCCTCTGCTATCTAGTTTTAGCGGGCCTCATTTTGCTGAATCTGATTTCATATTGTGTATGTGCCTTCCTCTCATTTCACCGTCATTATATGTGGGGGGCTGCTATTTCTGTGGGGTATTTCTCTGGAGGCAAGAGAGGTCTGTGTTTCTTCTAATAGGGGAAGTTAGATCTTCGGCTGGCGCGAGACGTCTAGGATCAACGTAGGCACGTTCCCCGGCTATTGTTATTTGTGTGTTCAGGTTTTAGGGTCGCGGTCAGCTCAGGTTCCATCACCCTAGAGCTCGTTGGTGCTTGTCCTTTTGTGATTCCCTGCCATTGGAATCATGACAGGAAGGTACGAAACCACAAAGTCAAAACGGGAGAAAAACAGCGACCAACGAGCCTGTCTAGGATTCAACCGTTTGGCAGACTCGAGATAAGTCAAGTTCTTGTGATCAGTCAAGACCACCACGCGATGCTTAGCTTCTTCAAGCCAATGACGCCACTCCTCGAATGCCCACTTCATGGCTAGCAACTCTCGATTGCCAACATCATAATTTCGCTCAGCAGGCGAAAATTTCCTGGAAAAGAAGGCGCATGGTTTCATCACCGAGCAATCAGAACTTCTCTGAGACAAAACAGCCCTTGCTCCAATTTCAGAAACATCAACCTCGACCTGGAACGGAAGCGAAACATCTGGTTGGCACAACACAGGGGCAGAAGAAAAACGACGCTTCAACTCCTGAAAAGCTTCCACAGCGGCAGAAGACCAATTGACCACATCAGCACCCTTCTTGGTTAAATCAGTCAACGGTTTAGCAATACTAGAAAAATTATTGATGAAGCGACGATAAAAATTAGCAAAGCCCAGGAACTTCTGCAGACTCTTCAGAGATGTTGGCTGAGTCCAATCATAAATGGCCTGAACTTTAACAGGGTCCATCTCGATAGTAGAAGGAGAAAAAATGAACCCCAAAAATGAAACCATCTGAACACCAAAGAGACACTTTGACCCCTTCACAAACAAAGAATTAGCACGCAGGACCTGGAACACCATTCTGACCTGCTTCACATGAGACTCCCAATCATCCGAGAAGACCAAAATATCATCCAAGTATACAATCAGGAATTTATCCAGGTACTCTCGGAAGATGTCATGCATAAAGGACTGAAACACTGATGGAGCATTAGAAAGCCCGAATGGCATAACCAGGTACTCAAAATGGCTTTCGGGCATATTAAATGCTGTTTTCCATTCATCGCCCCGTTTAATACGCACAAGATTATATGCACCACGAAGATCTATCTTGGTGAACCAACTAGCCCCCTTAATCCGAGCAAACAAATCAGACAGCAGCGGCAAGGGGTACTGAAATTTGACCGTAATTTTATTTAGAAGGCGGTAATCAATACAAGGTCTCAGCGAACCATCCTTCTTGGTCACAAAAAAGAACCCCGCTCCCAATGGCGACGATGACGGGCGAATATGACCCTTCTCCAAAGACTCCTTCACGTAACTCCACATAGCGGCGTGCTCAGGTACAGATAAATTAAACAGTCGACCCTTAGGAAACTTACTACCAGGAATCAAATCGATAGCACAATCACAATCCCTATGCGGAGGTAGGGCATTGGACTTGGGCTCATCGAATACATCCCGGTAATCAGACAAGAACTCTGGGACCTCAGAAGGGGTGGATGATGAGATAGACAGAAATGGAACATCACCATGTACCCCCTGACAACCCCAGCTGGACACAGACA
This sequence comes from Ranitomeya imitator, assembly GCF_032444005.1. Lineage (NCBI taxonomy): Eukaryota > Metazoa > Chordata > Amphibia > Anura > Dendrobatidae > Ranitomeya > Ranitomeya imitator. The sequence goes on from NC_091290.1 coordinate 96,197,449, forward strand.
TTGATTTCCAATCTAATACTGGGTTATGGACTTGTAGCCATGGCAACCCCAACACGACCACATCATGCAGATTATGCAACACCAGAAAGCGAATATCCTCCTGGTGCGCAGGAGCCATGCACATGGTCAATTGGGTCCAGTACTGAGGCTTATTCTTGGCCAAAGGCGTAGCATCAATTCCTCTCAATGAAATAGGATACTGCAAGGGCTCCAAGAAAAAACCACAGCGCCTAGCATACTCCAAGTCCATCAAATTCAGGGCAGCGCCTGAATCCACAAATGCCATGACAGAATAGGAAGACAAAGAGCAGATCAAAGTAACGGACAAAAGAAATTTCGACTGTACCGTACCAATGGTGGCAGACCTAGCGAACCGCTTAGTGCGCTTAGGACAATCGGAGATAGCATGAGTGGAATCACCACAGTAGAAACACAGCCGATTCTGATGTCTGTGTTCTTGCCTTTCAGCTCTGGTCAAAGTCCTATCGCACTGCATAGGATCAGGTTTATGCTCAGATAATACCGCCAAATGGTGCACAGATTTACGCTCACGCAAGCGTCGACCGATCTGAATGGCCAAAGACATAGACTCATTCAGACCAGCAGGCATAGGAAATCCCACCATGACATCCTTAAGGGCTTCAGAGAGACCCTTTCTGAAAATAGCTGCCAGCGCACATTCATTCCATTGAGTGAGCAAGGACCACTTTCTAAACTTCTGACAATAAATCTCTATCTCATCCTGACCCTGACACAGAGCCAGCAAATTTTTCTCTGCCTGATCCACTGAATTAGGTTCATCGTACAGCAATCCGAGCGCCAGAAAAAACGCATCAATATTACATAATGCAGGATCTCCTGGCGCAAGGGAAAATGCCCAGTCTTGAGGGTCGCCACGTAATATAAAGAAATAATGATCTTAACTTGTTGAACTGGGTCACCAGAGGAGCGGGGTTTCAAAGCCAGAAATAGTTTACAATTATTTTTAAAATTCAAAAACTTAGCTCTATCTCCAGAAAATAACTCAGGAATAGGAATTTTAGGTTCTATCATAGGATTCTGAACCACTAAATCTTGAATATTCTGTACATTTATAGCGAGATTATCCATCAAAGAGAACAGACCCTGAATGTCCATGTCCACACCTGTGTTCTGAACCACCCTGATGTAAAGGGGAAAAGAAAGACAGAACACAGTGCAAAGAAAAAAAAAATGGTCTCAGAACTTCTCTTTTCCCTCTATTGAGAAGCATTAGTACTTTGGGCCTCAGTACTGTTATGAACAGGTAATTCAGAACCACAATGGACCTTGAAGTTCAGAGCACACAAAGTGACCTGACAATTACCAAAAACATAGGACGAGCTCTGAGACGTGGGAACTCTGCTGACCGCAATCCCTAATCCTATCCAACCACACTAGAGGTAGCCGTGGAGCGCTCCTGACCAGTCCTATGCGCCTCGAGCACAGCCTGAGAAACTAGCTAGCCCTAAGAAAGAAAAATAAGCCTAGCTTGCCTCAGAGAAATACCCCAAAGGAAAAGGCAGCCCCCCACATATAATGACTGTGAGTTGAGATGAAAATACAAACGCAGAGATGAAATAGATTTAGCAAAGTGAGGCCCAACTTACTGAACAGACCGAAGATAGGAAAGATTGCTTTGCGGTCAACACAAAACCCTACAAACAACCACGCAGAGGGGGCAAAAAGACCCTCCGCACCGACTAACGGTACGGAGGTGCTCCCTCTGCATCCCAGAGCTTCCAGCAAGCAAGAAAAAACAATATAGCAAGCTGGACAGAAAAAATAGCAAACAAAAATAACACAAGCAAAACTTAGCTTATGCAGGATAGACAGGCCACAGGAACGATCCAGGAGAAAGCAAGACCAATACTAGAACATTGACTGGAGGCCAGGATCAAAGCACTAGGTGGAGTTAAATAGAGCAGCACCTAACGACTTAACCTCATTACCTGAGGAAGGAAACTCAGAAGCCGCAGTACCACTCATCCACCAAAGGAAGCTCATAGACAGAACCAGCCGAAGTACCACTCACGACCACAGGAGGGAGCTTGGCCACAGAATTCACAACAGCGCTCCCTCTGCGTCCCAGAGCTTCCAGCAAGCAAGACAACAATCAGAATAGCAAGCTGGACAGAAAAATAGCAAACCAGAGAAAAACAAGCAGTCACTTAGCTTCTGCTGGGAAGACAGGTCACAAGAATTATCGACGAGTGAACTAGACCAATACTGGAACATTGACAGGTGGCATGGAGCAAAGATCTAAGTGGAGTTAAATAGAGCAGCCAGCTAACGAATTAACCTCATCACCTGTGGAAGGAAACTCAAACACCCACAGCCAGAGAAAGTCCATGGACAGAACCAGCCGAAGTGCCATTCATGACCACAGGAGGGAGCCCGACAACAGAATTCACAACACATAACCCTTCCATTTGACAAGGTACTGAAGCTTCCGCCTCGAAAAACGAGAATCCAAAATCTTCTCAACAACATATTGCAACTCCCCATCGACCAACACAGGGGCCGGAGGTTCAACAGAGGGAACAACGGGCTCCACATATTTCCGCAACAAAGATCCATGGAAGACATTATGGATAGCAAAAGAGGCTGGAAGCGCCAGGCGAAAGGACACCGGATTAATAATCTCAGAAATCCTATAAGAATCAATAAACCAAGGCTTAAACTTAGGGGAAGAAACCTTCATAGGAACATGACGGGAAGACAACCAAACCAGATCCCCAACCCGAAGCCGGGAACCAACACACTGACGACGGTTAGCAAAACGTTGAGCCTCCTCCTGAGACAACACCAAATTGTCCACCACTTGAGCCCAAATCTGCTGCAACCTGTCAACCACAGAATCCACACCAGGACTGTCAGAAGGCTCAACCTGCCCAGAAGAAAAACGAGGATGAAAACCAAAATTACAAAAGAAAGGCGAAACCAAAGTAGCCGAACTAGCCCGATTATTAAGGGCAAACTCGGCCAATGGCAAGAAGGCCACCCAATCATCCTGATCAGCAGACACAAAGCATCTCAAATAAGTCTCCAAAGTCTGATTAGTTCGCTCGGTCTGGCCATTTGTCTGAGGATGAAATGCAGAAGAAAAAGACAAATCAATGCCCAGCCTAGCACAAAAGGCCCGCCAAAACCTAGAAACAAACTGGGAACCTCTGTCGGACACAATATTCTCCGGAATACCATGCAAACAAACCACATGCTGAAAAAACAACGGAACCAAATCTGAAGAGGAAGGCAATTTAGGCAAAGGCTCCAAATGAACCATCATAGAGAACCGGTCACAAACAACCCAGATAACAGACATCTTCTGGGAAACTGGAAGATCCGAAATAAAATCCATAGAAATATGCGTCCAGGGCCTCTCAGGGACTGGCAATGGCAAAAGCAACCCACTAGCACGGGAACAACAAGGCTTGGCCCGCGCACAAGTCCCACAGGACTGCACAAAAGAACGTACATCACGTGACAAAGAAGGCCACCAAAAGGACCTACCAACCAAATCTCTGGTACCAAAAATACCAGGATGACCAGCCAACACAGAACAGTGAACCTCAGAAATCACTCGACTAGTCCATCTGTCAGGAACAAACAATTTCCCCACTGGACAGCGGTCAGGTCTGTCAGCCTGAAATTCCTGAAGAACCCATCGTAAATCAGTTGAAATGGCAGAAAGGACCACCCCTTCTTTCAGAATGCCGACCGGTTCAAGGACCTCAGGAGAATCAGGCAAAAAACTCCTAGAGAGGGCATCAGCCTTAATATTCTTAGAACCCGGAAGATACGAAACTACGAAATCAAAACGGGAAAAAAACAAGGACCATCGAGCCTGTCTAGGATTCAGCTGTTTGGCAGACTCGAGGTAAATCAGGTTCTTATGATCGGTCAAGACCACAATACGGTGCTTAGCTCCCTCAAGCCAATGTCGCCACTCCTCAAACGCCCACTTCATAGCCAACAACTCCCGATTGCCGACATCATAATTGCGTTCAGCAGGCGAAAACTTACGAGAAAAGAAGGCACACGGTTTCATCAAGGAACCAACAGGATCCCTCTGAGACAAAACGGCCCCTGCCCCAATCTCAGAAGCGTCAATCTCAACCTGAAACGGAAGAGAAACATCCGGTTGGCGCAACACCGGAGCAGAAGTAAATCGGCGTTTAAGCTCCTGAAAGGCAGAGACAGCCGCAGAGGACCAATTTGCCACATCAGCGCCTTTCTTTGTCAAATCGGTCAAGGGTTTAACGACGCTAGAGAATTTAGCAATGAAACGGCAATAAAAATTAGCGAAACCCAAAAATTTCTGAAGGCTCTTCACGGATGTGGGTTGAATCCAATCATGAATGGCCTGAACCTTAGCCGGATCCATCTCCATAGATGAGGGAGCAAAAATGAAGCCCAAAAAAGACACCTTCTGCACCCCAAAGAGACACTTAGACCCCTTCACAAACAAAGCATTGTCACGAAGGATCTGAAAAACCATCCTGACCTGTTGCACATGAGACTCCCAATCATTGGAAAAAATCAAAATATCGTCCAAATATACAATCAAGAATTTATCAATATAAGTCCGGAAGATATCATGCATGAAGGACTGAAAAACAGATGGAGCATTAGTGAGCCCGAATGGCATCACAAGATATTCAAAATGACCTTCGGGTGTATTAAACGCAGTTTTCCATTCATCACCCTGCTTAATACGAGCAAGATTATATGCCCCCCCGAAGGTCAATCTTAGTAAACCAACTAGCCCCCTTAATCCTAGCAAACAAATCAGAAAGCAAAGGTAAAGGGTATTGAAACTTGACCGTGATCTTATTCAAGAGGTGATAATCAATACAGGGTCTCAAGGAGCCATCCTTCTTAGCAACAAAAAAGAACCCCGCTCCCAACGGTGAAGAAGATGGACGAATATGTCCCTTCTCCAAAGACTCCTTAATATAACTCCGCATGGCGGTATGTTCAGGTACAGAAAGGGTGAAAAGTCGACCCTTAGGAAACTTACAGCCTGGAATCAAATCAATAGCACAATCGCAGTCCCTATGCGGTGGAAGGAAACTGGACTTAGGCTCATCGAATACATGAAAATCAGACAAAAACTCTGGAATTTCAGAAGAGGGAGAAGCGGCGATTGACATCAGAGGAACATCATTATGAACCCCCTGACAACCCCAACTAGTTACAGACATGGACTTCCAATCCAAAACAGGATTATGGACCTGCAACCACAGGAAACCCAGCACGACAGCATCATGCAAACTATGCAACACCAGAAATCGACAATCTTCCTGGTGGGCTGGCGCCATGCGCATGGTCACCTGTATCCAAAACTGGGGCTTATTTTTAGCCAAGGGTGTAGCATCAATGCCCCTTAAAGGAATAGGATTCTGCAAAGGCTGCAAGGGAAAACCACAACGCCTAGCAAAGTCAAAGTCCATCAAATTCAAGGCGGCGCCTGAATCCACAAACGCCATGACAGAAAATGACGATAATGAGCAGATCAAGGACACAAGATAACAGAAATTTAGGTTGTACAGTACTGATGGTAAATGAACTGGCGATCCTTTTTGTCCGCTTAGGGCAGGCAGAAATGACATGAGAAGCGTCACCACAATAAAAACACAACCTGTTGAGACGTCTGAAACCTTCTCGTTCTGTTTTAGACAGAATCCTATCACACTGCATAGGCTCAGGAATTTGCTCTGAGGATAACGCCATAGCGCGCACAGTTCTGCGTTCCCGCAAGCGCCGGTCAATCTGAATGGCCAAAGACATAGAATCACTCAGATTGGAGGGTGTGGGAAACCCCACCATAACATCCTTAACGGATTCAGAAAGACCCTTTCTGAAAATTGCCGCCAAAGCATCATCATTCCATTTAGTCAGCACAGACCATTTTCTGAATTTCTGACAATACAATTCAGCCGCCTCTTGCCCCTGAGATAGGGCCAACAAGGTCTTCTCAGCTTGATCCACAGAATTAGGCTCATCATACAATAACCCCAATGCTTGAAAGAATCAACATTAAGCAAAGCAGGATTGCCAGATTCCAGGGAAAATGCCCAATCCTGTGGGTCACCACGCAGCAGGGATATGATGATTTTAACCTGCTGAATGGGATCACCAGAGGACCGGGGTCTCAATGCAAAAAACAGTTTACAGTTATTTTTGAAACTCAAAAATTTGGATCTGTCACCAAAAAATAAATCATGAGTGGGAATCTTAGGTTCTAAAGCAGGAGTCTGAACAATATAATCTGAAATACCCTGTACCCTAGCAGCAAGCTGATCCACACGAGAAGCTAACTCTTGAACATTCATGTTAGTACTAGGTTCCTCAGCCACCCAGAGATTAAGAGGGAGGAGAAGACAAAACAGGCTGAGGAAAAAAAAATTACTCAAAACCTTTCCTCCCTTCTTCTGAGATGCAATTAACTCATTGTTGGCCAGTTGTACTGTTATGATCAGGCGGCCTTGGAACAACATGAAAAAACCTTCGCTGGAGTAGTGGTAACTATATAGACCGCTAACCCTGAACTTATCACAGACACTAGAAGTAGCCGTGGGGTGTGCCTATCCAGACCTAGACACCTTGACACAGCCGGAGGACTAATTATCCCTAAAGATGGAAAATAGGAAAACTGACTTGCCTCAGAGTAGACCCCCAAAGTATAGGCAGCCCCCCACAAATAATGACGGTGAGTAGGAGAGGAAAAGACACACGCAGGCGGAAAATAGATTTAGCAAAGGAGGCAACTTCTACCTAGATAGGGAAGTATAGTACAGGATACTGAGCGGTCAGCACAAAATCTACAAAATATCCACAGCAGAAAAATACAAAAACTCCACCACCTAACTAAAGGTGTGGAGAGTATATCTGCAACACCAGCTAATCCAACCAGACTGAGAAAACAACAGGACAGTCGAAGCTGGAACAAAATAGAAACTATGAACAGCACGAAAAAATAGACACACAGCCTGTGAGCCTAAGAAAAAGAATCAGACACTTATCTTTAGCTGAAATGGCAGCAGGCAGGAGACGCCAGGCAGAGAACCATTACTGGCAATAGAACATTGACAACTGGCAGGGACTAATGAGTCCTGCAAAGCTAAATACCCCAATCAGCTTTGCAATTAGCAGATACACCTGTCCAATCCTGCAGTCCAGGCACAACTGCATTACCATCTACAACCACCGGAGGGAGCCCAAAAGCAGAATTCACAACAGTCTAGGATTTGTTAGGCACACCCCACGGCTACTTCTAGTTGCGGTGTTAAGTTCAGGATTTGCGGTCAGTACAGGTTCCACCATCTCAGAGAAAGTTCCATGCGGCTCCAAGGTCACCGGATCATAACAGGGAACACTTAGCTTTGAAGACAACCGAGATGCCACACCAGCAATACTCCAACAGTCCTCTGAGAATGAACTAACCAACTCTTAGTACATCCAACTAGACACACACAAGCGCTAACATCAGCAACATGCTGCTGACACGGAATGAATATAAACTTTCGGTAACCGTTGGGTCCTTAAGGGAAAGAGATATCGCTCCACAACAGAATTACAATAAACAAGAAGGTGCTTGATCTAATTGCAAAGACTACAGCCGGATCCAGGAGGAGTGTCAGTCACCCGTGACACACCCTAAACGCAGGTAAGTTTCCAGGAGCTCTCAACTGAGTAAATTAACCCCTGCACTGCTTCTAATCGTCAGAGAAGGAGTAAGAAAAAAAAAATCAGACGGCACAGTCTTCAGGCTCTTCTCTGTCATGGTAAACTCGTGAAGGTCACTTTTCTAAACGCGGGAAATTATCCTAGATCATGTGAGTGGTAAAAGTATGTGAACCTTTTTCAGTACTAGATGTGATCAACTTTTGCAACAGTAATCAAATGTATCAAAATGTGCCCAGTAATTGTTTTAGTCCTGCACATCGGCTTTAACCCCTTTCTGCCATTAGACGTACTATTGCGTCCATGTGGGGTGGGCTTTACTTCCCAAGGACGCAATAGTACGTCATATGCGATCGGCAGCGCTCACGGGGGGAGCGCCGCCGATCGCGGCCGGGTGTCAGCTGTTTATCGCAGCTGACATCCGGCACTATGTGCCAGGAGCGGTCACGGACCGCCCCCGGCACATTAACCCCCGGCACACCGCGATCAAAGATGATCGCGATGTGCCGGCGGTACAGGGAAGCACCGCGCAGGGAGGGGGCTCCCTGCGGGCTTCCCTGAGCCCACCGCAGCAACGCGATGTGATCGCGTTGCTGCGAGGGTCTCACCTCCCTCCCTGCTCCCTCCAGCCCCGGATCCAAGATGGCCGCGGATCCGGGTCCTGCAGGGAGGGAGGTGGCTTCACAGAGCCTGCTCAGAGCAGGCACTGTGAAGCCTGCAGCGCTGCTAGTCAGATCAGTGATCTGACAGAGTGCTGTGCAAACTGTCAGATCACTGATCTGTGATGTCCCCCCCTGGGACAAAGTAAAAAAGTTAAAAAAAAATTTTCAAATGTGTAAAAAAAAAAAAAAAAAAAAATATTCCAAAATAATGAAAAAAAAAATAAAAATATTATTCCCATAAATACATTTCTTTATCTAAATAAAAAAAAAAAAACAATAAAAGTACACATATTAATATCGCCGCGTCCGTAACGGCCCGACCTATAAAACTGGCCCACTAGTTAACCCCTTCAGTAAACACCGTAAGAAAAAAAAAAAAAAACAAGGCAAAAAACAACGCTTTATTATCATACCGCCGAACAAAAAGTGGAATAACACGCGATCAAAAAGACAGATATAACTAACCATGGTACCGCTGAAAACGTCATCTTGTCCCGCAAAAAACGAGCCGCCATACAGCATCATCAGCAAAAAAATAAAAAAGTTATAGTCCTGAGAATAAAGCGATGCAAAAATAATTATTTTTTCTATAAAATAGTTTTTATCGTATAAAAGCGCCAAAACATAAAAAAATGATATAAATGAGGTGTCGCTGTAATCGTACTGACCCGAAGAATAAAACTGCTTCATCAATTTTACCAAACGCGGAACGGTATAAACGCCTCCCCCAAAAGAAATTCATGAATAGCTGGTTTTTGGTCATTCTGCCTCACAAAAATCGGAATAAAAAGCGATCAAAAAATGTCACGTGCCCGAAAATGTTACCAATAAAAACATCAACTCGTCCCGCAAAAAACAAGACCTCACATGACTCTGTGGACCAAAATATAGAAAAATTATAGCTCTCAAAATGTGGTAACGCAAAAAATATTTTTTGCAATAAAAAGCGTCTTTCAGTGTGTGACGGCTGCCAATCATAAAAATCCGCTAAAAAACCCGCTATAAAAGTAAATCAAACCCCCCTTCATCACCCCCTTAGTTAGGGAAAAATTAAAAAAATGTATTTATTTCCATTTTCCCATTAGGGCTAGGGTTAGAGTTAGGGCTAGGGTTAGGGCTAGGGTTAGGGCTAGGGTTAGGGCTAGGGTTAGGGCTAGGGTTAGGGTTAGGGCTAGGGTTAGGGCTAGGGTTAGGATTAGGGTTAGGGCTAGGGTTAGGGCTAGGGCTACAGTTTGGGTTGGGGCTAAAGTTACAGTTAGGGTTTAGATTACATTTACGGTTGGGAATAGGGTTGGGATTAGGGTTAGGGGTGTGTCAGGGTTAGAGGTGTGGTTAGGGTTACTGTTGGGATTAGGGTTAGGGATGTGTTTGGATTAGGGTTTCAGTTATAATTGGGGGGTTTCCACTGTTTAGGCACATCAGGGGCTCTCCAAACGCGACATGGCGTCCGATCTCAATTCCAGCCAATTCTGCGTTGAAAAAGTAAAACAGTGCTTCTTCCCTTCCGAGCTCTCCCGTGTGCCCAAACAGGGGTTTACCCCAACATATGGGGTATCAGCGTACTCAGGACAAATAGGACAACAACTTTTGGGGTCCAATTTCTCCTGCTACCCTTGGGAAAATACAAAACTCGGGGCTAAAACATATTTTTTGTGGGAAAAAAAAAGATTTTTTATTTTCACGGCTCTGCGTTATAAACTGTAGTGAAACACTTGGGGGTTCAAAGTTCTCACAACACATCTAGATTAGTTCCCTGGGGGGTCTAGTTTCCAATATGGGGTCACTTGTGGGGGGTTTCTACTGTTTAGGTACATTAGGGGTTCTGCAAACGCAATGTGACGTCTGCAGACCATTCCATCTAAGTCTGCATTCCAAATGGCGCTCCTTCCCTTCTGAGCTCTGCCATGCGCTCAAACGTTGGTTTCCCCCAACATACGGGGTATCAGCGTACTCAGGACAAATTGGACAACAACTTTTGGGGTCGAATTTCTCCTCTTACCCTCGGGAAAATACAAAACTGGGGGCTAAAAAATAATTTTGGGGGGAAAGATTTTTTTTTTTAATTTTCACGGCTCTGCGTTACAAACTGTAGTGAAACACTTGGGGGTTCAAAGCTATCACAACACATCTAGATGAGTTCCTTAGGGGGTCTAGTTTCCAAAATGGTGTCACTTGTGGGAGGTTTCTACTGTTTAGGTACATTAGGGGCTCTGCAAATGCAATGTGACACCTGCAGACCATTCCATCTAAGTCCTCATTCCAAATGGAGCTCCTTCCCTTCCGAGCCCTCCCATGCGCCCAAACAGTGGTTCCCCCCCACATATGGGGTATCAGCGCACTCAGGACAAATTGGACAACAAATTGTGGGGTCGAATTTCTCCTGTTACCCTCGGGAAAATACAAAACTGGGGGCTAAAAAATAATTTTTGTGGGAAAAAATTTTTGTTTTATTTTTACGGCTCTCCATTATAAACTTCTGTGAAGCCCTTGGTGGGTCAAAGCGCTCAGCACACATCTAGATAAGTTCCTAAGGGGGTCTACTTTCCAAAATGGTGTCACTTGTGGGGGGTTTCTACTGTTTAGGTACATTAGGAGCTCTGCAAACGCAATGTGACACCTGCAGACCATTCCATCTAAGTCTGCATTCAAATGGCACTCCTTCCCTTCTGAGCCCTCCCATGTGCCCAAACAGTGGTTCCCCCCACATATGGTGTATCATCGCACTCAGGACAAATTAGGCAACAAATTTTGGGGTCCAATTTCTCCTGTTACCCTCAGGAAAATACAAAACTGGGGGCTAAAAAAATAATTTTTGTGGGAAAAAAATTTTGTTTTATTTTTACGGTTCTACATTATAAACTTCTGTGAAGCACTTGGTGGGTCAAAGTGCTCACCACACCTCTAGATAAGTTCCTTAGGGGGTCTACTTTCCAAAATGGTGTCACTTGTGGGGGGTTTCAATGTTTAGGCACATCAGTGGCTCTTCAAACGCAACATGACGTCCCATCTCAATTCCTGTCAATTTTGCATTGAAAAGTCAAACGGCGCTCCTTCCCTTCCGAGTTCTCCCATCCGCCCAAACAGTGGTTTACCCCCACATATGGGCTATCAGCGTACTCAGGACAAATTGTACAACAACTTTTGGGGTCCAATTTCTTCTCTTACCCTTGGGAAAATTAAAAATTGGGGGCGAAAAGATAATTTTTGTGAAAAAATATGATTTTTTATTTTTACGGTTCTACATTATAAACTTCTGTGAAGCACTTGTTGGGTCAAAGTGCTCACCACACCTCTAGATAAGTTCCTTAGGGGGTCTACTTTCCAAAATGGTGTCACTTGTGGGGGGTTTCAATGTTTAGCCACATCAGGGGCTCTCCAAACGAAACATGGCGTCCCATCTCAATTCCAGTCAATTTTGCATTGAAAAGTCAAATTGCACTCCTTCGCTTCCGAGCTCTGCCATGCGCCCAAACAGTGGTTTACCCCCACATGTGGAGTATTGGCATACTCAGGACAAATTGTACAACAATGTTTGGGGTCCATTTTCTCCTGTTACCCTTGGTAAAATAAAACAAATTGGAGCTGAATTAAATTTTTTGTGAAAAAAAGTTAAATGTTCATTTTTATTTAAACATTCAAAAAATTCCTGTGAAGCACCAGAAGGGTTAATAAACTTCTTGAATATGGTTTTGAGTACCTTGAGGGGTGTAGTTTTTAGAATGGTGTCACACTTGGGTATTTTCTATCATATAGACCCCTCAAAATGACTTCAAATGAGATGTGGTCCCTAAAATAAAATGGTGTTGTAGAAATGAGAAATTGCTGGTCAACTTTTAACCCTTATAACTCCCTAACAAAAAAAAATTTTGGTTCCAAAATTGTGCTGATGTAAAGTAGACATGTGGGAAATGTTACTTATTAAGTATTTTGTGTGACATATCTCTGTGATTTAATTGCATAAAAATTCAAAGTTGGAAAATTGCGAAATTTTCATAATTTTCGCCAAATTTCTGTTTTTTTCACAAATAAACGCAGGTACTATCAAATAATTTTTACCATTGTCATGAAGTACAATGTGTCACGAGAAAACAGTGTCAGAATCACCAGGATCCATTGAAGCGTTCCAGAGTTATAACCTCATAAAGGGACAGTGGTCAGAATTGTAAAAATTGGCCCGGTCATTAACGTGCAAACCACCCTTGGGGGTAAAGGGGTTAAGGATTTCGTAACCTATTTCTCCCCAAAAAATTAGCTTCAACTCAGTTAATGTTTTTTCCCCATGAACTGCTCTGATATATTTCATTGTAAATATGCATTTTGTATGTGGGCACTATTGGGCATTAACAGGTGTAATTTTCTGAGCAGACAAAAGCTTGTTTTTATCATGAGTGTAAGTGCTAGTGTTACCTCTTCTATCAGCACTCTGAAAGCAAATTTATTTAGTTAGACAACCAGGTTTTCTTCTCTATTTTGCCTGTATTTCTATAAACAAAGCACAGAAGTAAGCTGCATCAAACTCACTGAAGATATTTCAGTTGAAAAACAAAAGTTATTTAAAAATATTGCAAAAATAAACAGTTAAGGGGGATTGTTCTCATCTTCATGGAGGCAAACTTTCAGATAGTCACTGTAAAAACAAGCACTTTTGCAATTGATAGTGTATTAAAATTTGATGCCGCTCTTGAAATATTAACACTTTTTCCTTTTCAGCTCGTTGCTTCAGACACCGACCACTGCTGCTGTCTAGCTTGTAAGCACTGCACTGAAGTTGGCCAGCATTCGGAGGTAACAGTCCAGTGATCCTGGCCAGCTTCAAAACAGTGATTACAAGCTGAATATAAAGAGCTTGTAAGCACCGAGCATGTTTTGCAGTGCAAGGTAACAAGCTGTGAGCTAAAGTGTTGCTATCTCAAGAACTGAAAATTTTAGTAAGTAGGAAATTGCTAAATTACTTGTATTTATAAGCAGTGTCTGACAATATCCATCTTTAAAGATGGGAGCCACACTTTAAAATAAAATGTGCAGTCACGATTGAGATACGGTGACAGATATATTGCTAAACTTTTGAGTCATCAAAATTCTCATTGCTATGGAGTCTTTTTTTAAGCTGCTCTCCACCTTGAGAGTCTGTCATGTCAACACTTTCATTTGGGATTCCTCTTTTTCTTTTCAGAACAAGATCACTTTCTTTCTCTCCAAGTTTTCCTTCTGGAAGTCCTAATGTTCGAAGACATACAATGGCTGCAGCCTGCTCTGCTAACTTCTTTGACTTGTCCCTGAAAGTAGAAAAGGATTGAAAATTCACAGATTAATTTAAAGAAGTGTAGAACCAGAAAAGTAATCAATCACTGTTTAAATCAAAATGTTATGCCAACCATTAATTTTTCACTGATGAGGTATAGTTGAGACCAATTAGTGCCCTGCACCCGTTGCCACGTAAGGTTCATTGGAGTCTAAAAGCTGTCGCCGACTTTAAATAGTAACTACAGTCTCCATTATCCAATCTCCCTGGGAGTGTTCAGACCTATACATGATATCCCAAAATATATACATGTATACGCACACACACATTTTTTATGCCCACACATTGTCACTGTCAAATGTATTACAGTTTATTATGTTGAGGCCTTATGTCCTAATTCACTTTTCCACTATCCTCTGTATAATGGTTCTATAAACACTTCAAAATATAAATCTAAGTTTACAAATATTTTTAATCTCAGATTTAAAAAAATCCTGAAATATTGCAGTTTTCACAATAGTCTATCTCAGTGTTTCCCAATCTGTGGATCAGAAGCCACATGCAGATGGGATAAGGATGGGACACTTGCGTCTGTCACCAGCTTAGTGTACGTTCACATTAGCGTTTTGCGTGTTTGCGTCGGGCGCCGCAGCGGCGACGCATGCGTCATGCGCCACTATATTTAACATGGGGGACGCATGGACATGTGTTGTGCTGCGTTGTGCGACGCATGCGTTTTTTTTGCCGCAAGCGTTGGGCGCAGAAAACGCAACAAGTTGCATTTTTCTTGCGTCCAAATTTCGGCAAAAAAGGACGCATGCGTCGTAAAACGCAGCGTTTTAGCGTGCATTTTGGTGCGTTTTTATTTGCGTTTTGCGTTGCGTCGCCGCGGCGCACAACGCAAATGTGAATGTAGCCTTAGTCCATTAGTACTAGGTCTAGCAAACAGTCATGAAAAGGTCTCCAGACGGTGACTTTTGTGAGTAACACCATACAGAAGAGCAGATCTGGATGCTCATATATTGGGGGGAATAGCTGCAGATAGTATGATACTGTCCGTCAGAGGAAGTACTTGAAACTGGATGCAATAGCATGGTAGGAGTGCTTGATGCGAAAACAAGGAATGGGAGTACAGTAGGAACTACTGGATGTAGGGATACGGCCTATAAAAGGACAGGGGCACAAGATTTTGGTAAGTTTTCTGTGTGGACGCTTTGTCACTGTACCAAAAATGGGGGACTCTGGATGTCTCTATTGTGGGGTGAAATAAGGCTACTTTCACACTAGCGTCGGAATCTCCCCGTCGCAATGCGTCGGGGAGAGATTCCGACGCTAGCGTTTAGCGCATTGCACAATGGAGGCAGCGGATGCATTTCTCCGGCGCATCCGCAGCCCCATTGTAAGGTGCGGGGAGGTGGGGGCGGAGTTCCGGCCGCGCATGCACGGTCGGAAAAAGCGGTCAGTCAGGAGCAAAAAACGTTGTAGCGTTTTTTGCTCCCGACGGTCCGCAGAAGCACGACGCATCCGTCGCTCGACGGATGCGACGTGTGGCAATCCGTGTGGCAATCCGTCGCAAATGCGTCGTCAATTCAAGTCTATGGGGAAAAAACGCATCCTGCAAGCACTTTTGCAGGATGCGTTTTTTCTGCAAAACGACGCATTGTGACGGATTGCAGAAAACGCTAGTGTGAAAGTAGCCTAACTTGTAGGAAAGAAGCGCAAATAGTGTCTTATCTCACAAATTATAGAGGATTTACCTGTAAAATTAACTGCTCACCTGATATAGAATATTCACAAGCATAGAGTGCCGGCTGCCGCGGATCCACCGGTCGACATGCGACCGTAGTTAAATCGCTGAAATGGAGGATTTGTGGGTTATGATCCGCGCTGCCAGCACATCCAAAAACAGACCAATTGTATAGTTGACCAGTGATTTATTCTATGCGTTTCAGAATGAACATGACTCCTTCTTCAGGACATACCACAAGTACAGACAAAAGTTGTTACACACTTTAAATAGGTTCACATTTCAAAATTCAAATAAACGCGCCAAGGATTCACCTGACATTTGACGTCACAGGTGCTGACATGTTAGCACATGACAAGTATATTATTAAATACAGAATTGGTGTAAAGATAGTTCAATATATAATAAATGCCTTCTTATCTATATATTGTTTTATAGGAATACAGAAAAAAATAATAATAATAAATATATATATATATATATATATATATATAGATATATATATATATCTATCTATATATATAGATATAGATATATAGATATATCTATATATATATATAGATATATCTATATATATATATATATATATATATAGATATATCTATATATATATATAGATATATCTATATATCTATATCTATATATATAGATAGATATATATATATATATATATATATAGATATAGATATATATATATATATATATATATATATATATATATATACACACACACACTGTATATACTCGAGTATAAGCCTAGATTTTCAGACCACTTTTTTGGGCTGAAAGTCACCCGCTCGGCTTATACTCGAGTCATACCCAGGGGTCGGGAGGGGGAGCAGGGGCTGTCTAATCATACTCACCTACTCCTGGCGCGGTTCCTGCAGATCCCTGGCTTCCCGGCGCCGACAGCTTCCTCATGTACTGAGCGGTCACATGGTACCGCTCATTACAGTAATACAGTAATGAATATGCGGCTCCACTTCCCATAGGGGTGGAGACGCATATTCATTACTGTAATGAGCGGTAACGGTGACCGCTCACTACAGGAAGAAGCTGCAGCGCCGGGGAAGCAGGGACTGCACAGCGCCAGGAGTAGGTAAGTATAACGGGGAGGTGGAGCGCTGCGCTGCGTGATACTCACCTGCTCCTCGTTTCGGCACCGCTCCATCTTCAGCAGTGGTGCTCAGGTCAGAGGGCATGGTGACGTAGTTAGTGCGCGCCCTCAGCCTGAACGCCAGTGCTGAAGATGGAGCGGCGCTGGAACGATCAGCACGTGAATATTGAAAGTGCCGGGGGCCTGAGCGACAGAGAGGTGAGTATGTGATTTTTTTTTTATCACAGCAAATGGGACAAGTGTCTGTATGGAGCATCTATGGGGCCATAATGTTTGTGCAGCAATATAAGGGGCCATAACGTTTGTGCAGCACTATAAGGGGCCATAACATTTGTGCAGCACTATAAGGGGCCATAACGTTTGTGCAGCATTATATGGGGCCATAATGTTTGTGCAGCACTATAAGGGGCCATAACGTTTGTGCAGCACTATAAGGGGCCATAACGTTTGTGCAGCATTATATGGGGCCATAATGTTTGTGCAGCACTATAAGGGGCCATAACGTTTGTGCAGCACTATAAGGGGCCATAACGTTTGTGCAGCACTATATGGGGCAAGTGTCTTTATGGGGCCATTATCAATTTTTGTGCAGCACTATATGGGGCAAATATCTTTTTGGAGCATCTTATGGGGCCACAATCAGCATTTGCGCAGCATTATATTGGGCAAATATGTCTATGGAGCATCTTATGGGGTCATAATGAACTTTATGGAGCATTATATGGGGCTCCTGATTCAATATGGATATTCAAAAACACAACCTACTGATGTCTCAATTTTACTTTTATTGGTATCTATTTTTACTTTTGACATTTACCGGTAGCTGCTGCATTTCCCACCCTAGGCTTATACTCGAGTCATTAAGCTTTCCCAGTTTTTTGTGGCAAAATTGGGGGGGTCGGCTTATACTCGAGTATATACGTATATGTATATATACACTGTGTGTGTATATATATATATATATATATATATATATATATTTATATATATTAGGGGTTGAGTTCCTGCCTCTGCACAGGGGGAATCTCGGGCCATCTCCGCTGCGGTCTCCCATTCTTCTCCTGCCGCAGTGGAGCCTGCTCAGCAGAGACGTCGATCCCAGTGTCTCGCTCTGTCTGACTCTGTGCTAAGAGTTACTGCTGCATTTCCTGCTTCTGCCATTGAAGTCAGTGCTTGGCAGCGGCGAGCAGACGCTTCTGGGACTAAGTCCTGCTTTTCACGTTCTGACCATGCCCAGAGATACTGCAGCTAGGTCATTGGTCCTTCTTGGAAGGTCCTTGTAGGTGCTAGGACTAAATCCTGCTTTGCACTCTGAGCATGCCCAGGGCAAGACCTCTCAGTGGAGATCTTGGATCACATGCTCAGGTACTGCAGCAACTCCATTAATTCTTCTTTGAAGGTCCTAAACGTGTTGCAACTATTTAAGGCTCGCATGGCCGCACGGCCATGCGCTAGTATTGACTTGATAATGTGTGTGTGTAGATCAGTGTTCCCCAACTCCGGTCCTCAAGAGCCACCAACAGTTCATGTTTTCAGTATCTCCTTAGTATTGCACAGGTGATAATTGCATTATCTGGACAGGCAAGCATTCAATCACCTGTGCAATACTAAGGAAATCCTGAAAACATGACCTGTTGGTGGCTCTTGAGGACCGGAGTTGGGGACCACTGGTGTAGATGGATGGATGTCGATGGATGAAAGCTCCTAAATCATTCCCATTCCTAGTGTTGATGACTGTTCGTGAATGATGGAAGCTATCTAGCGCCCGTCCAAGCCATCAGCACGTAGCACACATTACAGCGTCTAATTGCTGTGACCGCCAGTGCGGCGCCGTGCGCTTTCTCAGCGCTTTCCTTACCCAAGCCAGGGTGGTTAGTGGCGTCCGCCAGTGCAGCACGGCACGCACTCTCGTGCATCTAAATACAATTATTTCTGTCACTCTGACACCCCAGTAGCGGTGTCGAGCGCATGAGGTCTTTATGAACTCAAATCCTGTGTCTTGGGATTGAGTTCTGAGACTTCTTGCTTGCGCTCTTGGTGCAGTACCGCGGCCCTGTGACGCAACAGGGTTCGCTTCCTTCACACAGGGTGAAGTTAACCCGTGTGTGTATTCACATTGTACCACCATATCGTCCGTCGTTACTAGCAGCAGGTTTTCACCTGCACGGTGGACCTCGGACTGCGAACGCACCTAATACTATTCCATCTTAAACTTGGTGTGTTCCGCCAGTCCTAACATTATATATATATATATATATATATATATATATATATATATAGAAGAAAGAAAAACAAGGGGGCAAGAACTCAGAGAAAAATGCGTAATTGCATCTAGTTCGCTCTCTCTTTATTATCGGCCATGACCTTCCATGAAAAATTTTCTTTTCAAGTGTCTACAATATATTTCTCTGAATGTGAATATTCCACCATTAATTGATATTTATTTATTCAATAAAAACATGAAATAAAATATGTAAACTAAAAATGTGTTAAAATTATTTATTTTATATTGCTAAATAAAATTTTAAAATTATCTAAAAAGTATTTGGATACTTTTTATATAATTTTTAAAATTTTATTTAGCAATATAAAATAAATAAATTTAACACAGACATTTTTATTTTACATATTTATTTCATACTAGCTGAAGAGCCCGGCGTTGCCTGGGCATAGTAAATATCTGTGGTTATAGCACGTCACTTCTTTTATTTTCCCATCACGCCTCTCATTTTCCCCCTCACATCTCTCATTTTCTCCCTCACACCTCTCATTTTCTCCCTCACTCCTCTCATTCCCCCCTAACACTTGTCATTTCGACCTCACATCTGTCATTTTCCGATCACTACACTATTTTCCCTCACTCCTCTCATTTTGCACTCACACCTCTCATTTTCACCTCAGTATATACATGTTTGTCATCTCCCTTATATATAGTATACACCTGTATGTCATCTCCTGTATATAGTATATACCTGTATGTCATCTCCCCTGTATATAGTATATACCTGCTGTGTGTCATCTCCCCTGTATATAGTATATACCTGTATGTCATCTCCTCCTATATATAGTATATACCTGTATGTCATCTCCTTCTATATATAGTATATACCTGTATGTCATCTCCTTCTATATATAGTATATACCTGTATGTCATCTCCTCCTGTATATAGTATATACCTGTGTGTCATCTCCCCTGTATATAGTATATATCTGTGTGTCATCTCCTCCTGTATATAGTATATACCTGTATGTCATCTTCTATATATAGCATATACCTGTATGTCATCTCCTCCTGTATATAGTATATACCTGTAGGTAATCTGCTCCTGTATATAGTATATACCTGTGTGTCATCTCCTCCTGTATTTAGTATATACCTGTATGTCATCTCCTCCTGTATATAGTATGTACCGGTGTGTTATCTCTCCTGTATATAGTATATATCTGTGTGTCATCTCCCCTGTATATAGTATATACCTGTGTGATCTCCTGTATTAGACCTCGTTAACACGTTATTTGCTCAGTATTTTTACCTCAGTATTTGTAAGATAAATTGGCAGCCTGATAAATCCCCAGCCAACAGGAAGCCCTCCCCCTGGCAGTATACATTAGCTCACACATACACATAATAGACAGGTCATGTGACTGACAGCTGCTGTATTTCCTATATGGTACATTAGTTGCTCTTGTAGTTTGTCTGCTTATTAATCAGATTTTTATTTTTGAAGGCTAATACCAGACTTGTGTGTGTTTTAGGGCGAGTTTCGTTTGTCAAGTTGTGTGTGTGTTGAGTTGTGTGTGGCGACATGCATGTAGCGACTTTTGTGAGATGAGTTTTGTGTGGCAACATGCGTGTAGCAACTTTTTGTGTGTCGAGTTGCATGTAACAGGTTAGTGTAGCAAGTTGTGTGCAGCAAGTTTTGCGCATGGCGAGTTTTGCGCGTGGTGAGTTTTATGTCTGGTGCCTTTTGAGTATGTGCAAGTTTTGTGTGAGGCAACTTTTGCATGTGTTGCAAATTTTGTGCATGTGGCAATTTTTCCGCGTGTGCAAGTTTTGCGTGTGGCGAGTTTTCCATGAGGTGAGTTTTGCACTTGTGGCGAGTTTCGCGGGAGCCTAGTTTTTGCATGTGGCGAGTTTTGCGCGTGGCGAGTTTTGAGCGGCGACTTTTGTGTTTCGACTTTTATGTGGCGAGGTTGGTGTATGTGTGGTGAAATGTGTGCTGAGGGTGGTATATGTGTTCAAGCACGTGGTAGTGTGTGGCGCATTTTGTGTGTGTTCATATCCCCATGTGTGGTGAGTATCTCATGTCGGGGCCCCACCTTAACAACTGATCGGTATATACTCTTTTGCGCCATCGCTCTCATTCTTTAAGTCCCCCTTGGTCACATCTGGCAGCTGTCAATACACTTTTCCTTTCACTTTTTCCCCATTATGTAGATAGGGGCAAAATTGTTTGGTGAATTGGAAAGCGCGGGGTTAAAATTTCACCTCACAATGTAGCCTATGACGCTCTCAGGGTCCAGACGTGTGACTGTGCAAAATTTTGTTTCTGTAGCTGCGACGCCTCCAACACTTTTCCTTTCACTTTTTTCCCCATTATGTAGATAGGGGCAAAATTGTTTGGTGAATTGGAACGCGCGGGGTTAAAATTTCGCCTCACAGTATAGCCTATGACGCTCTCGTGGTCCAGACGTGTGACTGTGCAAAATTTTGTGGCTGTAGCTGCGACGGTGCAGATGCCAATCCCGGACATACACACATACACACACACACACACACACACACATTAAGCTTTATATAGTAGATGTTTTTATTGAATAAATAAATATCAATTAATGGTGCAAATTAAACATTCAGAGAAATATATTGTAGACACTTGAAAAGAAAATTTTTCATGGAAAGTCATGGCAGATAATAAAGAGAGAGCGAACTAGATGCAATTACACATTTTTCTCTACGAGTATATATATATATATATATATATATATACATATATATATATACATATATATATATATATATACATACAAAGTATATATATATATTTTTTTTTCTTTCTTCTTTTTTCCCCCTTTTCTTCAATTTTTTCTGTATTCCTATAAAAGAATATATAGATAAGAAGGCATTTATAATATATTGAACTATCTTTACACCAATTTTTTATTTAATAATATACTTGTCATGTGCCAACACGTCAGCAGCTGTGTCAGGTGAATCCTTGGCGCGTTTATTTGAATTTTGAAATCTGAACCTATCTTTAGTGTGTAACAACTTTTGTCTGTACTTGTGGTATTTCCTGAGGAAGGAGTCATGTGTACTCGGAAACGCGTAGAATAAACCACTGTTCAACTATACAATTGGTCTGTTTTTGGATGTGCTGGCAGCGCGGATCATAACCCACAAATCCTCCTTTTCAGCGATTTATTGCAGGGTGAAGGAGAGCTAGATGTGGCTCATGACCAAGACTTTAGAGCTGAATGTGGCTCTCAAGGTAATAAAGGTTGGGGACCATTGGTTTGTACAATAAACTGATAATTATCTCATTATGAAGATTACAAAGAAAGCTAACACTTCTATTGTGAATATGAAGCTAGATAACACAGGGTCCCCTCTGAAAATATGTAATAAAAAGTGCACCACTGGCGAACACAGACAGAAGAGGCCCCCGTGCAAGCACAATATATGGTATTTCCAATACAATAGCTCAGCATAATGCATAATTCCACCTGCCTTGAAGGTGGGTGTGAGCCCCCTTACCTGATGGGTAGGATTGCGGCCACCAGGGTGTTCCTAAAACTACAGATAGAACAAAGTACAAAGAGCTCAGTGCTCCATGGCAGGCAAACAGTTATGCACAACTTCCCACCTGCTTGGTTTCCATCCATCTCCATCCTTATCTGGTTCTATGGGCTGTCAATCAAGGAAGGGGTATGGAAATTAAGGGACGCCAAACAGGTGGAAAGGTGTATATAAATGATGGCCTCTGCCATGGAGCACAGAGCAGTGGGACTTCGTTTGAACAGTCATTCTGTGCTTACACAGCCCCTTTTAATAATGAAAGCATAGTCTTTTACAGTATTACAAGGTGGGCACAACTTAAATGGCATATTTGTGGAAAAATTGCAACTTCCATTATTCACCATCCACAGTGGTGTTTTTTTTAGAACACACCTGTTGGAGTCAAACTTCTTAAGGGGTGTAGATACCAAAATAGGGTCACCTCTGTTTATTTTTTGTGTAAATCAAGTTTATTAAGTTACATGTGGTTATACAATAGAAGTCAAAGTTTTAATATGCAGTCATAAACACAAGTAAAAATGTAGAAATACCACAACATTCTGAATAAATCTATATAATACCATTGTTTTATCTCTCTAACAGTATTGAAATACAGTTATAACGGACTCCTTAAAAGATAGTCTGGAAGTCAACAGATTGTTATGATTTCAACCTTGTAAACGTCTACTTTAAAATGAATTAAAGATACAGTAGTTTTCGTGAAAAAGGTTTACAAGTATTGTGCATCAAGAGCTCCCATTGTCCAACTTTCATATAATTTTGGAATGATGCTTAAATGTCAATTTGGAGTAAGGGCGTCTAAGCACCCTAGAACACTCAACAACCAAATGAGAGTCTAGATGTGGCCTAGACTATGAAGAGGGAAGAGAGAAAGTAAGAAGAAGAGAGAAGAAGAAAAAAAAAGGGGGGGGGGGAGGGGAAGGGGGGGTGAAGGGGAGGGAGTGGGGTCTGGTCTCTTGTCCGAATTGACTTGAGTCTGGATTTCTTTTGGAATTATATACTGGTTGTTTCACTTTTAATAATAATAATAATAATAATAATAATAATAAGGGCTTAACTTTCCCGTCAGGCCATTTAAAGTAGCCAAATATTTAGCTCCTCGGTCTCTCTGAAAACAATCCAAGGAGACCAAACATTAAGCACTTTGCCTGAGGTTCCAGTATCTTGACCAATCAATTGCTCCATTCTAAAGATATGATTAAGTTCTGAGACAAAATCAGATCGCGAAGGGGGTTTGGATTGTTTCCAGTAACAAGGGATTAAGTTACGCGCAGCTATCAAGAAATGTCTAAGTAGGCTTTTCATAAATTTGGCGATGGAGAAGTCACATATAGATAGTAAGGTCAATTCCATTGTAGGCTGGGTATTATAAAGAGATAATTTGTTATAAAGATCAAAAATGGTCACCCAAAAATTGTGAAAAGGTGGGCAGGACCACCAAATATGCGAATATGAACCTTTATCCTTCCAACACCTCCAACAGGTATCCGGGGTTGTGGGAAACATAACATGAATACTGGATGGACATCTATACCACCTAGTCAAAAGTTTATAACTTCTTTCCTGATAATCTGAGCATAATGAAGATCTGAGAGTGAGGAGGAGACTCTTGGAGCGATCCTCATGCGTCAGTGGTTTGTTCAGTTCATTCTCCCATTTCAAAAAGAATAGGGGAGGATCAAGTGAAGTTATTTGGTGTTCTTGAAACATTTTATATAGCATGGATACTGTATGTACCAGAGGACCCTCCTCCAAGCCCACGGACTCGAAAGGGGTAAGTTGTCTGAAGATGTCAGCCTGTTTAGATAACTTAATAAGGTAGCTTTTAACTTGTTCATGGAAAAACCATGAACTTGGTGGAGGCTCAGTTCCGGCAAAGATCGACTGTAGGGGCTTAATTGAGGACTGGTCTATGTAGTCATAGGCTATTGGTTAGCTGTCTTTGTGTTTATGCAAGAATATAAATTTATCCTGACCTGCGGGGAAGTCTGGATTATCAGAGATTGGAGTCAAGGGGCCTGGTATGGATGAGATATTAGGCTTTTGGTTGCCATATTTGATGAAAAGGGTCAAGTTTCTTGTCATAAAAGACAGGTTATCTCCCTGAGTTTTCGTATTTCCTCCCTTGCAAATGTGTGCTATAGGGCTACTAAGTGAAAGCTTCATCTCTAAATCAACCCATTTTTTACTGAGTTTGTGATGGAACAGGTCTAAAATGCAAGTTCCAAGGGATGCATAGCTGTAAAGTGAAAAGTCTGGAAGGCTCAATCCCCAAGATTGTTTAGTTCTGCTCAGGAGATGGTATGACAAGCGTGGGCGTCTACCAGACCATACAAATCTTGTTATTGCTGTCTTGAGTCTGGAGAAAAAGGAGGCTGGGAGAAACAAAGGAATGGTTTGGAAGAAGTAAAGAAGGCGTGGTAATAGGTCCATTTTAATTGCATTAATCCTTCCAAGCCAGGATAAGTGTAGTTTGCTCCATTTCTCTAGGTCAAGCTCCGCCCTATGTAGGGCTATTTTATAATTGGCATCATATAATTGTGATGACTTGGCAGTTAACTTTATACCCAGATAAACAAGGGAATCAGATCGCCATCTAAATGGGAAAAGAGGAGCACAACTGGGAGATTAAAGAAGGTGATAAGGAAATATTTAATATTTTGGACTTGTGTGAATTAATTTTGAAATTACTTAGGGATCCAAATCTGTGCAATTCCGATATGATATTGGGTAGGCTGGTAATGGGGGAGGTAATATACATGAGTACGTCATCAGCAAAAAGTGCCAATTTGTGTTTTTCCGATTGGATCCTCAATCCTGCTATAGATTGGTTATTGCGGATTGCAACTGCCAAATGTTCCATAATTAATACATATAGTAAGGGCGACAATGGACACCCCTGCCTCGTACTATTTTGTATGTAAAAGGGATCTGACAGCGAGCCGTTCACCTTGACCTGAGCAGAAGGAAACTCGTAGAGGGCCTTGATACTCCACAGTGCTTTCCTTTGTAGTCCAATGCCTTCGAGCGTTTGACACATAAATTCTCATCCCACTCTGTCGAATGCTTTTTCAGCATCTATCGACAGAATGCACATGGGATCGCCTCTCCTATTAGCTCTGTCGATCAAAGAAATAGATCTAATGGTATTATCTCTTGCCTCTCTTCCAGGTATAAAACCTACTTGGTCCTGATTAATCAAATGTGGCAAGAGGCAACTAAGTCTCTTTGAAATCATTTTGGCATAAATTTTGACATCTATATTTATAAGAGAAATAGGACAGTAATTGCTACACAGAGATAGATCCTTTCCCAGTTTTGGAATGACTAATGTGAGCAGCTAGAGCTTGTGGAGGGAAGGAGCCCCCTGAGGAAATAAAATTACATGTTGATAGGAATGGAGAGCATAGCAGATCTGACAACTGTTTACAGAAGCCCGCTGTGTATCCATCGGGACCAGGGCTTTTGCCTAGTTTCAAATCCCGAACCACAGAGGTGACCTTTTCCAAGGAAAAGTCCTCCACACATCTACCAATCGCAAGTCATATATCTGTTTCTTTACTTTTTTAATGGAGGACAAGGGGAAAGAGGTCCTGCCTGATGATACATCAATTAGAGGGCTCATTGGAAGATTAAAGTCGCCTCCGAGAACTATCGGCAAGGCGCCTGCAAATTTCTCTGGAAGCCTCTTACATATGGAGCCGAATTTCTGCTGGCCTTGATTAAGAAAGTAAACATTAGCTAAAATAAGTGCGCGCGACCCCCATGCAACTTTCAAGAAAATATATCTTCCTTCTATGTCGATTACCGAGTCGCGGATCGCAGATAGAAAGGATTTATGAAAACCTATAGACACTCCCTTAGATTTAGAATGGGGATTCGTACTATGGAGCCATTTTGGGTAATGGTGGGATGTGCAGTTAGGGGTCACCCCGGTCTTAAAGTGTGTCTTTTGAGCATTAAAATTGAGACGTGTTGTTTGTGATTAGAGTTCAAAATTTGTCTTCTTTTCTCGGGTATATTCAACCCTTTAACGTTATGGGAACAAAATTTAATTCCAGCCAAAACTAAAGTAAATTTGAGTGGATTGATTATATGGACATTGAGACCAGACCCTAGGGAGGATTGTGTGTGAATTTTGGGTGGGGATAGGTCGAGGGATTGGAAGAAGAGGAGTGAAAAGGAAAGAGAAAGGCAAGAAGGTTGAGAATAAGAGAGAGAAGCTAAATGTGAGGTGAATAAACACCTAGAGTGAGAAATCATGATGTGGTTGTTTGGCGGGAGACCACCAAATACAACAGTTGGGGTGGGAAGAAGCAGAGGGTGAGAACTAGTCTCTGTCTGCCACCCCCACAACCTAGACAATAAAATATTGTATCAAACTTTGTTAACTGACATCTGGTCCTGTCCAGACTAAATTTAAGTTCAAACTTAACAGTATAAACAATAAAATGGATAATTAGACTATTCTTCAATGTTATTCCAATAACAGATGATAGGGTCTAAAGACCAATTAGAAATGGTCCACAAAACTGGACATGAGCAACCCAAAACCAAACCGAATCAAGAGTTAAAGCAACTCATTGTGGGGCTTGTGTGTGTAAAATATTTCACACAGAGAGAAAGGAGGAGGTAGAGAGAAAAAAATAAGTCTCTTCATGTTGGAACTGGAGGAGAACCATTTTTCTTGTGTTGCTTGGTGTGTTGAATTTTCAGCCATCTTGAAGGGATATCTGGGAGTTGGGGAGAGTGTGGCCAATCAGTAAGGTCAGTCATCGGCAACTCAAAAGTATCCAGAAAGTTGGTCAGGTCCCCCAGATTACGGAAAGTGGCTGTTTTCCCTCCTTTAAAGGCTATCATCTGGAACGGGAATCCCCACTTATATGTAATGTCTCTTTATTTTAGGAGAGATAAAGGTCGTAATGCTCTTCTGAGCTGTAATATGCGCCTAGATAGGTCTGAGAGTAGTAAAATCTGTGTTCCACAGTAACTGATGGTGCCTTTCTGTCTGGCAGCCAGCATGATGGCTTCCTTGACTTTGTAGTAGTGTACTCTGCAGATAACATCTCTGGGTCTTGATTCTGATGGCGGTTTAGGCCCAAGAGATCTATGTATACGGTCAAATTCTATTGAGCCCGCCTCCTCATCGTTTAATATTTCAAGGAACAGTTTTTGTACAGTGAGATCCAGATCTGATGAACTTACAGATTCAGGAAGGCCACATATTCTAATGCTGTTTCGCCTATTGCGGTTTTCTAGATCCTCCATTCCAGTTACAAACTCCTCCAATCTCAAAGCGTGGCTAGTAATGACCTCTCTGTGAGTTTGTAGTTCTTGTAGGATGATTTCCTGGGACTTCTCCACGTCCTCTACTCGAGATGTGAATTCTGATTTTAGAGCATGGAGTTCTTTTTTGTAGGAATTTTCAATTCGACAAGCAAAAACTTCCAAGTCTTTTTTGGTGGGGAGTGTTCTAATAAATTTGCTAAGGTCATTTACAGTCACGTCGTCTGAGGGTATGTGCACACGTCAGGATTTCTTGCAGAAATTTCCTGAAGAAAACCGGAAATTTACTGCAAGAAATCCGCATTTTTTTTTTGCGTTTTTTCCCCAGTTTTTTTCGCGTTTTTTTTTTTTTTTTAGCATTTTGCAAGCTTGCAGAATGCTAAAGTTTTCCAAGCGATCTGTAGCATCGCTTGGAAAACTGACTGACAGGTTGGTCACACTTGTCAAACATAGTGTTTGACAAGTGTGACCAACTTTTTACTATAGATGCTGCCTATGCAGCATCAATAGTAAAAGATAGAATGTTTAAAAAAATTAAAAAAATGGTTATACTCACCTGCAAACAGCCGATCTCCTCAGCGTTCCTATAGATGGTGTGTGTGTGCAGGACCTTCGATGACGTCGCGGTCACGTGAGCGGTCACGCGACCAATCACAAGACGGCGACGTCATCGCAGGTCCTTCACACACACCATCTATAGGAACGGAAGCGGCAGCCTGCACTGCTGAGAGGCGGGAAGACTCCGGGCCATCGAAGGTGAGTATATCACGATTTTTTATTTAAATTCTTTTTTTTTTACCAATTATATCGTGCCCAGTCCGTGGAGGAGAGTCTCCTCTCCTACACCCTGGGTACCAACCGCACATAATCTGCTTACTTCCCGCATGGTGTGCACAGCCCCATGCGGAAAGTAAGCAGATCAATGCATTCCTAGGTGTGCGGAATCCCCGCAATTCCGCAAATTTAATGAACATGTTGCTTTTTTTTCCGCAATGTGATTTTTTCGCGGAAAAAAAATGCAGCATATGCACAAGAAATGCGGAATACACTGTAAATAATAGGAGGCATATGTAAGCGTTTTTTTTCGCGTTTTTTATCACATTTTTATAGCAAAAAAATGCGAAAAATACTGAACGTGTGCACATGGCCTGAGAGTTCATTATCATCATCCCCCTCATCTGTTGCTCTATCAGGAGATCCCTGGGAAGCTGATGAGTCATGTAATAAAGAGCATTCACTTAAGATCTTAAGGTACCGTCACACTTAGCGACGCTGCAGCGATACCGACAACGATCCGGATCGCTGCAGCGTCGCTGTTTGGTCGCTGGAGAGCTGTCACACAGACAGCTCTCCAGCGACCAACGATCCCAAGGTCCCCGGTAACCAGGGTAAACATCGGGTAACTAAGCGCAGGGCCGCGCTTAGTAACCCGATGTTTACCCTGGTTACCAGCGTAAAAAAACAAACAGTACATACTTACATTCAGCTGTCTGTCCCTTGCCGTCTGGTTCCTGCACTGACTGCTGGCCGTAAAGTGAAAGTGAAAGCACAGCACAGCGGTGAGTCACACAGCGGTGACTCACCGCTGTGGCTGTGCTCTGCTTTCACTTTACGGCCAGCAGTCAGTGCAGGAACCAGACGGCAAGGGACAGACAGCTGAATGTAAGTATGTACTGTTTGTTTTTTTACGCTGGTAACCAGGGTAAACATCGGGTTACTAAGCGCGGCCCTGCGCTTAGTAACCCGATGTTTACCCTGGTTACCAGTGAAGACATCGCTGAATCGGTGTCACACACGCCGATTCAGCGATGTCTACGGGGAGTCCAGCGACGAAATAAAGTTCTGGACTTTCTTCCCCGACCAGCGATCTCCCAGCAGGGGCCTGATCGCTGCTGCCTGTCACACTGGACGATATCGCTAGCGAGGACGCTGCAACGTCACGGATCGCTAGCGATCTCGTCTAGTGTGACAGTACCTTTAGTGGAGGATTTGGATCTTGTGCTTCTATGCTGGCTATTTGTATTTAGGAAACGATCCATATCGTCAGAATGAGTTTCAGAATCTGGAGGTGGTTCAGTACGTCATTTGGGTTTGCCCATATACACCAGTGGGCCTTAGTGGCTAATATATGGATGTAGGGGGAACTTGTGAGGCAAGAGTGTCTACATCAGATAGCCGGCTCCCCCAACAGCATACACCTCTCCCCTATTAGAATTTCCCACTCAGGTAGGGATATGACCTGGAGTCTTATGTGTTCTGAACAAATCAGCTGGTGTAACTTTCTCTTCAGGAATGCACCTGCTCGTCTGTATAATGGCGGCGTTTGGCGCCAAAAGGGGGATCGGCTTCCAAGCCCTCCACCAGGGACAGGCAAGTTTGATATAGGACAGCGAAACGTGAGGGGACGATAGAGAAGGGGAGCAGGGACGCACTTCAGTGGGTCCTGACCGCGAGCCGACCGGCTCTCAGCGGCTCCAATGTTAAGATGGCCGACGCAGTGGCGAATGTGTCCTCCTCCTGCTCCGTCGGCACTCCCACACTCACCGGATCCTCTCCGTGCTGTGCCGCAGTCTCCCTCCTTGCCTCACGCGTCAGCGTCGGTCCCACGATCTCGTCCTCCACAGCAAGTAGGTAAACCCCCACCGGAGACCAACAGGGGAGCAGTAATGGCGTCTCTCCCCCAAAATGCTTCCGACACTATCCAGCGTCCCGCTGTCACAAGGCCTCTCCCGGCCCGGACTCCAGGTGGAACAAGGTCAAGGGCCTTATGTTCTCCGGTCTTGAGGGGTATTTCTGGGAGGTTAGGCGCAGGTTTGGAGTCTCAAATTAATGGGGTCCTGGCAGCTCCTTCCAAACACGTCTGTTTAGCGTGAGGTCCCAGCCACGCCCCCGGGTCAACTGTTTTTTTTTTTTTTTTTTTACTGCACTCAGGGCCGGAGTCAGCACCTGGGCAACTGCCAGGGCCCTTAGCAGGCGAGGGGTCCCACTTGCAGTAGGGGACACCACCGCGCTTGTGGTAGAGAGTTCCAGAGTAGGGGTGATGCGAGAGAGAAATCTTGTATATGATTTTGGGAAGAGGAGATAAGAGGGGAGTAGAGAAGGAGATCTTGTGAGGATCGGAGGTTGCGTGCAGGAATATCCATGCAGCACAATTATCCAAAAATGTCATCATCTCTGCTGCATTTAGGCTATGTGCACATGTTCAGGATTTCTTGCAGAAAATTCCTGAGAAAAACCTGAAATTTTCTGCAAGAAATCTGCATACATTTTTTGCGCGTTTTTGATGCGTTTTTTTTCCGGACATTTCCCAATGCATTTTATAGTGGGAAATCCGCAAAAAAACCCGCAAAATTAATGAACATGCTGCGTTTTTTACCGCGATGCGCTTTTTTCACGGATAAAAACGCATCATGTGCACAAAACAATTCATTCTAAATGATGGGATGCATATTGTATGCTTTTTTTGCGGTTTTATAGCGTTTTTATCGTGAAAAAAACGCGAAAAATCATCAATGTGTGCACACAGCCTTACAGTTATCCATCTGGTGTATGATGACGTTGAATTTTGGGTGAAAAATTGATGGGCATACAAGTTTGTCTGGGTCACAACATCATTTATTATTTCCTCACTGAAAAAGAATCTGAAGAAGTCAATTTCAGTGAGGCCAGTGGTGTCAAACTGGATTCCTGAGCTGCCGATGAAATCCGTAATGACGGGCTGATAATTTTCGGGAGGGGGTGTAATCTATATGGGATCGATTGCAGCAGGAGTTGCCTCGGTCCTAGGGTGCCTTGCTGAGGGTCCTTCCTCACTAGATGAGGAGGAGGAAGAGGAGGAATAAACAAATGTGGGCTCTTCCTCACTGGATGCAAGGAAGGTGTGTGCCTGCTCTGGTAAATAGCGTCTTCTTGACAAATGGGCCATTTTATTCCCAAATGTAATGTGTGGGGCATGTGTATAGGGTTAGAAAATCAGGTAAAAGAAAAAAAAAAAAAGTTTGTATAAAATTTTTTTAGATGTTCAATACACTAATGCAATTCCTATAAATTTACCTGACACAAATAATTCTTTTTTACAAAAGAAAAATGGACGTCACCAACAATTTGACGTAGGCTCTCCTAATGCACTAGATATTACTTGGCATTCAACTTTTTGATTGTGTTTTATTACACTTTTTTGGCAGCATGAAGAAAAAGCATATTTTTTGCCATATTTTTTATTAACTTTTGTTTACGGGAGTTCACTGAAGGAATTATGTAGTATGAGTTTTATAGGTTGGGTCGTTCTGGAAGCAACAATACCAAATGTGTATTTGTTTCTTTTTTTACATAAAATATACCTATTTTATATTGCTTTAATATTTTTAAAAATGTTTTGCTTATTACAACCTTTACTGCAAAAAGATGCCCGCTTACAATCCATTTTTCCAGACCCCCCACTACTGTGTTTTAGGCAGCCCCCAAATCTAAGAAGCATCATTGTCAAGAGCTCTCTATCCTCTCCAACAGCTGCAGGTACCTTTCCTTTCAACCAGAAAAAAAATGTAAAACCTGTCCATTTATAATGACCACGGACAAGATAAAGATCCCCAATTCACATCAGGACTACAAGATAACAGGTACTTTCAGCTGCGTCACTTCTAATGTGGTGTACCTAATTATTTGTACTAAATGTCCAACTGGGGGTCTGTATGTGGGGGAAACAGGGCAGAAACTGAGAACAAGGATGAACTCTCATCGCCATACAATAAGAGAAAAAAGAATGGATCTACCTGTGGCAATACATTTCTGTCTCCCAAATCACAACATTATGGACATGAAATTACTTGTGCAAAGACAGAAGAGTTTGGGAATATAAACTGATGACGACCTTTGACACTCTCACTGATGGAATGAATGTGTCGCATGGATTTATGTCTTTTTACATCAACTAAGGAACTTGCCCCTCAGACCATGTGGGGTCATCACAACAGAGACCCTAATCACAGGACAATAAAACAATCCTTATCTAAGAGCTGGCCCAATATTTATGGACATAACTGTTTATCACCCATGGTAATTCTGATTCATGTCACCTGGCTTATCCATGGTTTTTTCTTTCCCGTCTTTTTTTTTCTATACTATGTTACATAGTAACATAGTTAGTAAGGCCAAAAAAAGACATTTGTCCATCCAGTTCAGCCTATATTCCATCATAATAAATCCCCAGATCTACGTCCTTCTACAGAACCTAATAATTGTATGATACAATATTGTTCTGCTCCAGGAAGACATCCAGGCCTCTCTTGAACCCCTCGACTGAGTTCGCCATCACCACCTCCTCAGGCAAGCAATTCCAGATTCTCACTGCCCTAACAGTAAAGAATCCTCTTCTATGTTGGTGGAAAAACCTTCTCTCCTCCAGACGCAAAGAATGCCCCCTTGTGCCCGTCACCTTCCTTGGTATAAACAGATCCTCAGCGAGATATTTGTATTGTCCCCTTATATACTTATACATGGTTATTAGATCGCCCCTCAGTCGTCTTTTTTCTAGACTAAATAATCCTAATTTCGCTAATCTATCTGGGTATTGTAGTTCTCCCATCCCCTTTATTAATTTTGTTGCCCTCCTTTGTACTCTCTCTAGTTCCATTATATCCTTCCTGAGCACCGGTGCCCAAAACTGGACACAGTACTCCATGTGCGGTCTAACTAGGGATTTGTACAGAGGCAGTATAATGCTCTCATCATGTGTATCCAGACCTCTTTTAATGCACCCCATGATCCTGTTTGCCTTGGCAGCTGCTGCCTGGCACTGGCTGCTCCAGGTAAGTTTATCATTAACTAGGATCCCCAAGTCCTTCTCCCTGTCAGATTTACCCAGTGGTTTCCCGTTCAGTGTGTAATGGTGATATTGATTCCCTCTTCCCATGTGTATAACCTTACATTTATCATTGTTAAACCTCATCTGCCACCTTTCAGCCCAAGTTTCCAACTTATCCAGATCCATCTGTAGCAGAATACTATCTTCTCTTGTATTAACTGCTTTACATAGTTTTGTATCATCTGCAAATATCGATATTTTACTGTGTAAACCTTCTACCAGATCATTAATGAATATGTTGAAGAGAACAGGTCCCAATACTGACCCCTGCGGTACCCCACTGGTCACAGCGACCCAGTTAGAGACTATACCATTTATAACCACCCTCTGCTTTCTATCACTAAGCCAGTTACTAACCCATTTACACACATTTTCCCCCAGACCAAGCATTCTCATTTTGTGTACCAACCTCTTGTGCGGCACGGTATCAAACGCTTTGGAAAAATCGAGATATACCACGTCCAATGACTCACCGTGGTCCAGTCTATAGCTTACCTCTTCATAAAAACTGATTAGATTGGTTTGACAGGAGCGATTTCTCATAAACCCATGCTGATATGGAGTTAAACAGTTATTCTCATTGAGATAATCCAGAATAACATCCCTCAGAAACCCTTCAAATATTTTACCAACAATAGAGGTTAGACTTACTGGCCTATAATTTCCAGGTTCACTTTTAGAGCCCTTTTTGAATATATTTTTGAATGTTGTGCATAAATATGTGATTCTTCAGAATTTGTTTTAGTCTTTGCCTGATGAAGAGACGTATGTAGTCTCGAAAGCTTGCAATTTGTTACCATCTTTTCAGTTAGCCATTAAAAGGTATCAACCACTGAGGACTCTCAATTCTAAATATTTTGCTTATTTTACGATTTTTTTAAATTTTAAATGTTTTTAAAAACGTTTCTACTTAACTTTTATTAGTCTGATAGCTAGTATAATGCATTGCAATACATCAGCACCACAATGCATTATACCTGTCAGTGCTGAACCGATAGGAGCCTCTTAGACCATGCCGTGAGCATGGTCCAACATCACAGGTTTGCTGCAGCTAGCTAACCCGAGGTAGTCATAACAACCTCAAGTATCCATGGCAACGATCGGGCCCTTGCGATGAGTTCACAGAGGCACCGATCAGACGGTACAGGAAGCCCCTTCCCAGCCTTCTAAATGCTGTGATCGCTATAGATCGCAGCATTTAGGGCAGGGGTGTCAAACTGCATTCCTCGAGGGCCGCAAACCATGCGTGTTTTCAAGATTTCCTTAGCTTTGCACAAGGTGCTGTAATCATTATGTGTGTAGGTGATTAAATTATCACCTGTGCAGTACAAGGAAATCCTGAAAACATTACCTGTTTGCAGCCCTTGAGGATTGCAGTTTTTACACCCCTGATTTAGGGGGTTAAATGGCCCGGGGGGGGGAGGGGGTGCGGGCACTACTCCTGCAAATGACAGCCGAAGCTTAACTTTCACTTAAACCGAGCTCTCGGTGACAATTGTGCAGGCACTGCTTGCGCCCGCATGATCAAGATTTAAATTTATGTCATTTAGTGGGAACCCCTTCTAGATCATGACGTAGACTTACGTCAAATGTTATGTAGGCGTTAAATACATATGCTTATGTCTTTAAAATAATTTTTGCAATTGGAATTCATTAAAAAAAAAAAATTATATATATGTATATATACAGTACAGACCAAAAGTTTGGACACACCTTCTCATTTAAAGATTCTTCTGTATTTTTATGACTATGAATATTGTAAATTCACACTGAAGGCATCAAAACTATGAATTAACACATGTGGAATTATATGCTTAACAAAAAAGAGTGAAACAACTGAAAATATGTCTTATATTCTAGGTTCTTCAAAGTAGCCACCTTTTGCTTTGATGACTGCTTTGCACACTCTTGGCATTCTCTTGATGAGCTTCAAGAGGTAGTTACCGGAAATGGTTTTCACTTCACATGTGTGCCCTTTCAGGTTTAATAAGTGGGATTTCTTGCCTTATAAATGGGGTTGGGAGTGGGATTTCTTGCCTTATAAATGGGGTTGGGACCATCAGTTTTGTTGAGCAGAAGTCTGGTCGATACACAGCTGATAGTCCTACTGAATAGACTGTTAGCTGCTTTTTTCTTGTCATAATACAAATTCTAAGTTAAGAAAAATGAGTGGCCATCATTACTTTATGAAATGAAGGTCAGTCAGTCCGAAAAATTGGGAAAACTATGAAATTGTCCCCAAGTGCAGTTGCAAAAACCATCAAGCGCTACAAAGAAACTGGCTTACATGAGGACCGCCCCAGGAAAGGAAGACCAAGAGTCACCTCTGCTTCTGAGGATAAGTTTATCCGAGTCACCAGCCTCAGAAATCGCAGGTTAACAGCAGCTCAGATTAGAGGCCAGGTCAATGCCACACAGAGTTCTAGCAGCAGACACATCCCTACAACAACTGTTAAGAGAAGACTTTGTGCAGCAGGCCTTCATGGTAAAATAGCTGCTAGGAAACCACTGCTAAGGACAGGCAACAAGCAGAATAGACTTGTTTGAAAAAAAGTGGAAATCTGTGCTTTGGTCTGATGAGTCCAAATTTGAGATCTTTGGTTCCAACCACCGTGTCTTTGTGCGACACAGAAAAGGTGAACAAATGGACTCTACATGCCTGGTTCCCACAGTGAAGCATAGAGGAGGAGGTGTGACGGTGTGGGTGTGCTTTGCTGTTGGGGATTTATTTAAAATTGAAGGCATACTGAACCAGCATGGCTACCACAGCATCTTGCAGTGGCATGCTATTCCATCCCGTTTGCGTTTAGTTGGACCATCATTTATTTTTCAACAGGACAATGACCCCAAACACACCTCCAGGCTGTGTCAGGGCTATTTGACCAAGAAGGAGAGTGATGGGGTGCTACGCCATAGGACCTGGCCAGACCTGAACCCAATTGAGATGGTTTGGGGTGAGCTGGACCGCAGAGTGAAGGCAAAAGGGTCAACAAGTGCTAAGCATCTCTGGGAACTCCTTCAAGATTGTTGGAAGACCATTCCCAGTGACTACCTCTTGAAGCTCATCAAGAGAATGCCAAGAGTGTGCAAAGCAGTCATCAAAGCAAAATGTGGCTACTTTGAAGAACCTACAATATAAGACATATTTTCACTTGTTTCACACTTTTTTGTCAAGTATATAATTCCACATGTGTTAATGCATAGTTTTCATGCCTTCAGTGTGAATGTACAATTTTCATAGTCATGAAAATACAGAAAAATCTTTAAATGAGAAGGCGTGTCCAAACTTTTGGTTTGTACTGTATATATATATATATATATATATATATATATATATATATATATCTCAAACATTTGACTTCTACAGCTTCTATGTTTCACTGTACATAGACAGGTGCAAAATGGGTCAACTGTGAATCGTATCTGCTGACCTTCTTTAAAATCATTTACTGACTGCCAAATAAAAAAAAAACTGTTTTTACCTGCAGATTAACACCATGGCTGTAGGTAAATACAGATTTTTCTGATGGCATGATCCCGTTAATATGATTTTTTTTTACACAAAAGTACACTGTTCCAAGTTTTGGCAGTTTTTCCACTGCACTATCTGAAGTGATGAGCAAAAACATATTCTGGAGCTGGATGATCATCCAAGTACAAAGACTGCACATAAAGTTAAAGGATTCATTTTTGTGTTAATCGTCAATCATTAATCAAAAAGATTAAAAAAAACTAAACAAACAAAAACTTCTTTCTTTGATAATGTTGTCTTACAGAAGGCATAAAACAAAAGGATGTGTATTCAATGTTTTAAAAAAAATGTCAAGGTAGAAAAAAAAATCAAATGTAAAATTTGAAAGGGTAATAAATATATACAAAATCTAATCTTACCACAGAGTGGAACAGTATTTCTTTTCATTAACAGTGACCACAGATCGAAAAAATTTATCAAACGATCTCTGAACCTAAAGAAAAAAACATAAATCAAATTTATTAAATATTAAACCTACACAAATATTTTTTAACATAGAAACATAACCCCTTCCCCTGCATACATGGCCTTAACGACAAAAGCAAATTTAGCAATGTTTCTCTACTTGTGGTTGGCAGGTTGCATTTTTGTACAAACTGTATGTGTCTTGATCAATTTATTTTTTTTTTCTTTCAGCACAAAATCTTGTGTATACATATATACATCTACAGACATGCTATATATCATATATCTCAGATGTATTCTTAGATTTTTTTAGGCAAATCTTAAAAGAGGTTTTTTTTAATAGGACCTTCCACCAGCTCCAAGTTATGCCTCCCCAGTAAGGCCGGCGTCACACATGGCGTAAGACAATACGGTCCGTATATTACGGCCGTAATACGCTGAAAAGTCCCCAAAAAAGTGGTCCGTAGCTCCTCCGTAGGCAGGGTGTGTCAGCGTATTTTGCGCATGGCATCCTCCGTATGTAATCCGTATGGCATCCGTACTGCGTGTTTTTCTCGCAGGCTTGCAAAACCAACACACGGCTATACAAGGGATCCATGTGTTAAAAAAAAAAATTATATATATATACAGTGGGGCAAAAAAGTATTTAGTCAGTCAGCAATAGTGCAAGTTCCACCACTTAAAAAGATGAGAGGCGTCTGTAATTTACATCATAGGTAGACCTCAACTATGGGAGACAAACTGAGAAAAAAAAATCCAGAAAATCACATTGTCTGTTTTTTTATCATTTTTTTTGCATATTATGGTGGAAAATAAGTATTTGGTCAGAAACAAACAATCAAGATTTCTGGCTCTCACAGACCTGTAACTTCTTCTTTAAGAGTCTTCGCTTTCCTCCACTCATTACCTGTAGTAATGGCACCTGTTTAAACTTGTTATCAGTATAAAAAGACACCTGTGCACACCCTCAAACAGTCTGACTCCAAACTCCACTATGGTGAAGACCAAAGAGCTGTCAAAGGACACCAGAAACAAAATTGTAGCCCTGCACCAGGCTGGGAAGACTGAATCTGCAATAGCCAACCAGCTTGGAGTGAAGAAATCAACAGTGGGAGCAATAATTAGAAAATGGAAGACATACAAGACCACTGATAATCTCCCTCGATCTGGGGCTCCACGCAAAATCCCACCCCGTGGGGTCAGAATGATCACAAGAACGGTGAGCAAAAATCCCAGAACCACGCGGGGGGACCTAGTGAATGAACTGCAGAGAGCTGGGACCAATGTAACAAGGCCTACCATAAGTAACACACTACGCCACCATGGACTCAGATCCTGCAGTGCCAGACGTGTCCCACTGCTTAAGCCAGTACATGTCCGGGCCCGTCTGAAGTTTGCTAGAGAGCATTTGGATGATCCAGAAGAGTTTTGGGAGAATGTCCTATGGTCTGATGAAACCAAACTGGAACTGTTTGGTAGAAACACAACTTGTCGTGTTTGGAGGAAAAATAATACTGAGTTGCATCCATCAAACACCATACCTACTGTAAAGCATGGTGGTGGAAACATCATGCTTTGGGGCTGTTTCTCTGCAAAGGGGCCAGGACGACTGATCCGGGTACATGAAAGAATGAATGGGGCCATGTATCGTGAGATTTTGAGTGCAAACCTCCTTCCATCAGCAAGGGCATTGAAGATGAAACGTGGCTGGGTCTTTCAACATGACAATGATCCAAAGCACACCGCCAGGGCAACGAAGGAGTGGCTTCGTAAGAAGCATTTCAAGGTCCTGGAGTGGCCTAGCCAGTCTCCAGATCTCAACCCTATAGAAAACCTTTGGAGGGAGTTGAAAGTCCGTGTTGCCAAGCGAAAAGCCAAAAACATCACTGCTCTAGAGGAGATCTGCATGGAGGAATGGGCCAACATACCAACAACAGTGTGTGGCAACCTTGTGAAGACTTACAGAAAACGTTTGACCTCTGTCATTGCCAACAAAGGATATATTACAAAGTATTGAGATGAAATTTTGTTTCTGACCAAATACTTATTTTCCACCATAATATGCAAATAAAATGTTAAAAAAACAGACAATGTGATTTTCTGGATTTTTTTTTCTCAGTTTGTCTCCCATAGTTGAGGTCTACCTATGATATAAATTACAGACGCCTCTCATCTTTTTAAGTGGTGGAACTTGCACTATTGCTGACTGACTAAATACTTTTTTGCCCCACTGTATATATATATATATATATATATATATATATATATATATATACTGTTATATATATATATATATACTGTTATATATATATATATATATATATATATATATACTGTTATATATATATATATATATATATATATATATATATATGTCATTAGACACATATATGTATATATATTATTACTTCATACAACGCTAGATAGCTTTAAAGCAGGTAATTCAATTGCCGGCTTTTGCTATCTCCTTTCTAAACCCGACATGATATGAGACATGGTTTACATACAGTAAACCATCTCATATCACCTTTTTTTTTGCATATTCCACACTACTAATGTTAGTAGTGTGTATATGCAAAATTTGGCCGTTCTATCTACTAAATTAAAGGGTTAAATGGCGGAAAAAATTGGCTTGGGCTCCCGCGCAATTTTCTCCGCCAGAGTAGTAAAGCCAGTGACTGAGGGCAGATATTAATAGCCTGGAGAGGGTCCACGGTTATTGGCCCCCCCTGGCTAAAAACATCTGCCCCCAGCCACCCCAGAAAAGGAACATCTGGAAGATGCGCCTATTCTGGCACTTGGCCACTCTCTTCCCATTCCCGTGTAGCGGTGGGATATGGGGTAATGAACTACTAACATTAGTAGTGTGGAATATGCAAAAAAAAGGTGATACGAGATGGTTTACTGTCTGTAAACCATGTCACAAATCATGTCGGGTTTAGGAAGGAGATAGCAAAAGCCTGTAATTGAATTACCGGCTTTAAAGCTATCTAGCGCTGTATGAAGTAATAATATATATACATATATGTGTCTCACTGACATAGAATAGGTGTATATATATATATATATGTATATATATATATATATATATACGCCTATTCTATGTGTACACATTTATTCTACCTATTCTACTGTAAGCTGTCAGTGTGATTTTACTGTACACCGCACTGAATTACCGGCTTTTCTCTCTAACACCGCTGCGTATTTCTCGCAAGTCACACTGCTGGTCCGTGTGTAATCCGTATTTTTGGGGCTTCCATAGACTTTCAATGGCGTTTTTTTTGCGCAATACGGTGACAAACGCAGCATGCTGTGATTTTCTACGGCCGTAGAAAGCCGTATGATACGGATCAGTAAAATACGGCAGATTGGAGCAGGGGCATAGAGAATAATTGTGCCGTTTGTTTGGCGAGTTTTACGGACGTAGTTTCTGCGCTCTTACGTCCGTAAAACTCGCAAGTGTGACGGCGGCCTTATAAAGATGCAAATTTTCCCTGCAACCAACTGGTCATCAACCACAGAACTTATCTGTGGATGTTTGCGTTTTTAAACGGGTAGTCATACTACAGAAGGCCCACTTCACACGTCAGTGTCTCCATTACGTGTGGTGACAAATTTCACATGTACTTGAGACACTTACACACATAGACCCATTTAAAATATATGGGCCTGCGCTGTGTGTCCATGTGAAACACATGCAGACATGTCTGTTTTTTCCTGCAGCATCCAGCACAAGTGAATCCTTATGACAAAGTGTGTCATCAGTGTGTACAAGGATAGAAATTACAGATGTTTAGGCATTAGATGTGCAAACATAGAGATAGGATAGATGTCTTGAAAAACATAATTTGTGAAGTGCGTGAGTAATTAACTGTACATGTAGATGAGAAGAACACGGTACTCTTGGTCTGAGGTGCTGTAGGTGCCCAAGTCAGGTGTCTCCTATTATTCACATTCTGAGTGCCAAGTTTGTTATATTATGTTATAACTGTACATGTAGCTAGCCAAAAAAATAAAATAAACGGAAAAAAATGCAATGAGATCCCACTTATTTTTAATACCCAGCTAAGGGAAAGCAGGAAGCTGAGAGCTGGTCTTATTATGCTGGGAAGGGCCCAACAACCATGGAGATTACCAACCTATTAATATCAGCTCACAGCTGTCTGTTTAGCCTTTATTCGTTATTAACCTCTTAATCCCATATGACGTACTATCCCGTCAAGGTGACCTGGGACTTAATTCCCCGTGACGGGATAGTACGTCATATGCGATCGGCCACGCTCACGGGGGGATCGCGGCCGGGTGTCAGCTGACTATCGCAGCTGAAATCCGGCACTATGTGCCAGGAGCGGTCACGGACCGCTCCCGGCACATTAACCCCGGGCACACCGTGATCAAACATGATCGCAGTGTTCCGGGGGCATAGGGAAGCATCGCGCAGGGAGGGGGCTCCCTGCGCACTTCCCTGAGACGATCGGTACAAGGCGATGTGCTCATCTTGTACAGAGTGTCTCCTCCCTGCAGGCCCCGGATCCAAAATGGCCGCGGGGCTACTTCCAGCAGGCGCAGGTAACCAAGGAGCAGGGCATGCCAGATCGCTGATCTGACACAGTGCTCTGCAAAGTGTCAGATCAGCGATCTGTCACTATACAGTGATGTCCCCGCTGGGACCAAGTAAAAAAAAAATTTTTTAGATGTGTAAAAAAAAAAAAAAAAATCCTAAAAGAATAAAAAATATATTGTTCCCATAAATACATTTCTTTATCTAAATTTTAAAAAAAGACAATAAAAGTGCACAGATTTAGTATCGCCGCGTCCGTAACGACCCGACCTATAAAAGTGTCCCACTAGTTAACCCCTTCAGTGACCACCGTAAAAAAAAACCAGGCAAAAATCAACGCTTTATTATCATACCGCCGAACAAAAAGTGGAATAACACATGATCAAAAAGACGGATATAAATAACCATGGTACCGCTGAAAACGTCATCTTGTCCCGCAAAAAACGAGCCACCATACAGCATCATCAGCGAAAAAATAAAAAAGTTACAGTCCTCAGAATAAAGCGATGCAAAAATAATTACTTTTTCTATAAAATAGTTTTATAGCGGCAAAAAATAGTTTTATAGCGCCAAAACATAAAAAAATGATATAAATGAGGTATCGCTGTAATCGTACTGACCCGAAGAATAACGCTGCTTTATCCGTTTTACCAAACACGGAACAGTATAAACACTCCCCCCCCCCCCCCCCCCAAAAAAAAAAAAAAAAAAAAAAAAGAAATTCATGAATAGCTGGTTTTTGGTCATTCTGCCTCACAAAAATCGGAATAAAAAGTGATCAAAAAATGTCACCTGCCTGAAAATGGTACCAATAAAAACGTCAACTCGTCCCGCAAAAAACAAGACCTCACATGACTCTGTGGACCAAAATATGGAAAAATTATAGGTCTCAAAATGTGGTAACGCCAAAAATATTTTTTGCAATAAAAAGCGTCTTTTAGTGTGTGACGGCTGCCAATCATAAAAATCCGCTAGAAAACCCTTAGTTAGGGAACCATAAAAAATTAATAAAATGTATTTATTTCCATTTTCCTATTAGGGTTAGGGCTAGGGGCTAGGGTTGGGGCTAGGGTGGGGGCTAGGGTTAGGGGCTAGGGTTGGGGCTAGGGTGGGGGCTAGGGTTGGGGCTAGGGTTGGGGCTAAAGTTAGGGTTGGGGCTAAAGTTAGGGTTAGGGTTGGGGCTAAAGTTAGGGTTGGGGCTAAAGTTAGGGTTTCGATTACATTTACGGTTGGGATTAGAGTTAGGGGTGTGTCAGGGTTAGGGGTGTGGTAAGGGCAATGGTTGGGATTAGGGTTAGGGTTGTGTTTGGGATAGGGTTTCAATTAGAATTGGGGGTTTCCACTGTTTAGGAACATCAGGGCTCTCCAAACGTGACATGGCGTCCGATCTCAATTCCAGCCAATTCTGCGTTGAAAAAGTAAAACAGTGGTCCTTCCCTTCCGAGCTCTCCCGTGCGCCCAAAAAGGGGTTTACCCTAACATATGGGGTATCAGCATACTCAGGACAAATTGGACAACTATTGGGGTCCAATTTCGCTTGTTACCCTTGGGAAAATAAAAATTTGGGAGGCTAAAAAACATTTTTGTGGGAAAAAAATAATTTTTTATTTTCACGACTGCGTTATAAACTGTAGTGAAACACTTGGGGGTTCAAAGCTGTCAAAACACATCTAGAAAAGTTCCTTGGGGGGGTCTAGTTTCCAAAATGGTGTCACTTCTGGGGGGTTTCTACTGTTTAGGTACATCAGGGGCTTTGCAAATGCAATGTGATACCTGCAGACCAATCCATCTAAGTCTGCATTCCAAATGGCGCTCT
Organism: Ranitomeya imitator; assembly: GCF_032444005.1. Classification (NCBI taxonomy): domain Eukaryota; kingdom Metazoa; phylum Chordata; class Amphibia; order Anura; family Dendrobatidae; genus Ranitomeya; species Ranitomeya imitator. The sequence continues at coordinate 96,241,187 of NC_091290.1, forward strand.
TTCCCTTCCGAGCTCTGCCATGCGCACAAACGGTGGTTCCTCCCACATATGGGGTATCAGCATACTCAGGACAAATTGGATAACAACTTTTGGGGTTGAATTTCTCCCGTTACCCTTGGGAAAATACAAAACTGGGGGCTAAAAAGAAATTTTTGTGGAAAAAAAATACTTTTTATTTTCACGGCTCTGCATTATAAACTGTAGTGAAACACTTGGGGGTTCAAAGCTGTCAAAACACAGATAGATAAGTTCCTTAGGGGGTCTACTTTCCAAAATGGTGTTACTTGTGGGGGGGTTTCAATGTTTAGGCCCATCAGGGGCTCTCCAAACGTGACACGGTGTCCCATCTCAATTCCAGTCAATTTTGCATTGAAAAGTCAAACAGCGCTCCTTCCCTTCCGAGCTCTGCCATGCGCCCAAACAGTGGTTTACCCCCACATGTGGGGTATCGGCATACTCAGTACAAATGGCACAACAACTTTTGGGGTCCAATTTCTTCTCTTACCCTTGGGAAAATAAAAATTGGGGGTTAAAAGTTCATATTTATGAAAAAATATGATTTTTTATTTTTACGGCTCTGCATTATAAACTTCTGTGAAGCACTTGGTGGGTAAAGTGCTCACCACACATCTAGATAAGTTCCTTAGGGGGTCTACTTTCCAAAATGGTGTCACTTGTGGGAAGTTTCAATGTTTAGGCACATGAGAGGCTCTCCAAACGCAACATGGCGTCCCATCTCAATTCCAGTCAATTTTGCATTGAAAAGTTAAACGGCACTCCTTCCCTTCAGAGCTCTGCCGTGCGCCCAAACAGTGGTTTACCCCCACATGTGGGGTATCGGCATACTCAGAACAAATGGCACAACAACTTTTGGGGTCCAATTTCTTCTCTTACCCGTGGGAAAATAAAACAAATTGGAGCTGAATTAAATTTTTTGTGAAAAAAAGTTAAAAGTTCATTTTTTTTAAACATTCCAAAAATTCCTGTAAAACACCTAAAGGGTTAATAAACTTCTTGAATGTGGTTTTGAGCACCTTGAGGGGTGCAGTTTTCAGATTGGTGTCACACTTGGTTATTTTCTATCATATAGACCCCTCAAAATGACTTCAAATGTGATGTGGTCCCTAAAAAATATTGGTGTTGTAAAAATGAGAAATTGCTGGTCAACTTTTAACCCTTATAACTCCCTAACAAAAAAAATGTTAGTTCCAAAATTGTGCTGATATAAAGTAGACATGTGGGAAATGTTACTTATTAATTATATTACATGACATATCTCTGTGATTTAGGGGGAAAAAATTCAAAGTTGGAAAATTGCAAAATTTTCTAAATCTTCGCAAAATTTCCGTTTTTTTCACATATAAACACAAGTTATATCGAAGAAATTTTAACACTATCATGAAGTACAATATGTCACGAGAAAACAATGTCAGAATCGCCAAGATCCGTTGAAGCGTTCCAGAGTTATAACCTCATAAAGGGACAGTGGTCAGGATTGTAAAAATTGGTCCGGTCATTAACGTGCAAACCACCCTTGGGGCTTAAGGGGTTAAAGAAGCGGGACCCTAACAAAAAAAAAAATGACATTGAGTCCTCCCTATATTTAATAACCAGCAAAGACTAAGCAGACAGCTACTGGCTGATATTAATATGCTGGGAAGGTCCATGGAGATTGGCCCCTTCCCAGCTTGATACAGTCAGCTCAAAGCCGCCCTTGAAATTACAAATCCATTAGATGCAATTCTGGTGCTTATCCTCATCTCTTCCTGATTTCTCTAGTGCGGTGGCAATCGGGGTAATGGGTTTGATTTCAGCAGCTGTCAAGGACATCAAGCCCTGGGGTTAGTAATGGAGAGGCATCTATCAGACACCTCCACTACTAACCCCGTAGTCAAAAGAAATAAACACAAAAGTCCTTTATTTATAAAAATCACTCCCTGACAATTTCCCTCTTTCACCCATTTATTAAAATAAAAATAATCTACACCGGTCTGCCGTAGTCCAAATGGAGGTCCCACAACAATCCCAGTCTTCTTCACTCACTGTATGGAGCTCCGTTCAGACAATGTAGCTCCATTCACTGGAGCAGCAGCCACTGTCGGTTCTTACGCTGTGCTCCACAAGAACCCGGCTGTTGTGAGGAGAAAGACATCAGTAAGGTTGCCGCAGATCACAGCTGCCATGTTTCACTCTACACAGTGCGAGAGCTGGAATGATGTGTGAGCGGTCATGTCACCGCGAAAGCCGGAACGAGGAGCGGTAACCGTTACCATGGTGACTTCACTGCTTATCATTTTGGCTCTTGCACTGACCTTGTGAGAATTGGTGGCTACGAACTTCGGTGACCTTGACTGACGTAACCAATCTTCACAGCAGCTGGGTTTTCGCAGAGTGCAATGCGAGAACTAGCAGTGGCTGCTGCTCCAGTCTATGGAGCTTCGGTCTCTGGACACTGGAAGAAGACTGGGATTGCCATGGGACCTCTGTGGATTATGTCGGACTAGCGTGGATTTTTTTTATTTTTAATAAATAGGTGAAAGAGGGAAATTGTCGAGGAGTGCATTTTAGAAATAAAGGACTTTCATGTGTGTCTCTATTTCTTTTAACTATGGGGTTAGTAATGCGGGTGTCTAGCATACACCTTTCCTTTACTAACCCCAGGGCTTGATGTCATTGACAGCTGTTGTCATTACCCACAATCCCATTACCCCGACTGCCACAGCACCAGGACAATCGGGAAGAGCCGAGGTTAAGTGCCAGAATTGGCACATTTAATGGATGTGCCATATCAGGGGCAGTTGAAGGATAGTCTTATAACGCTAAGAAGGGGCCATTATTTTTGGCCTTTCCAAGCTTATTAATATAAGCCCGCAGCTGTCCGTTTAGCCTTTGCAGATTATTAAAAATAGGAGGGACCCCCAAGTCATTTTTTTAGGGTGAGTTGATGTCTATGGTCTCGGAAGCTCCATGGTTATTGGGCCCTTCCCAGTATAATAAGACCAGCTCACAGCTGCCTGCTTTCCCTTAGCTGGTTATTAAAAATAGGGGGCCCCACCCCATTTTTTTTTACATTAGCTAAATACATGTACATGTGTTACCTGTTCAGGTTCAGCACCCCTAACATCGGGTGTTTCATACACTGTCATCTGCACAAGAAACACCGGTGGCTCTGATCAGCAGTAAAATCATTACTGTCGGTCAGTGGGCCACACGCTGTCAGATGACAGCATGAGCCAGCAGCTGTGACAGGCGGTAAAAAGGTTACCGCCGGTCACAGGCATCGGGCTGATGAGAGAATACTACTCTCATCAGCTACGCCTCTTGTCCCCGATAACAGAAAGAGCAGGCGCCGCTGATGGGAGTATTCATCAGCAGGCGCTTGTGCTGTACATAAATAAAAAATGATGTGGGGGGTCTCTTCAATTTTTGATAACCAGCAAAGGCAAAACTGACAGCTGTGGGTTGCAACCCTCAGCTTTATCATGGTTGGTTATCAAAAACAGAGGGGTCCCTAACAGTTTTTCAACATTAATGAAATAAATAAGGAAAAAAAGCCATGGAGTCCCCCCCATTTTTGACAATCAGCCAAGCTAAAGCAAACATCTGGGGCTGTTATTCTCAGACTGATAAGGGTCCATGAATATTGCCCCCCAGCGTAAAAGTAACAGCCCGCAGCCTCTCAAGAAAAGGCGCACATTAGAATCGCCAAACATGTTGCTTTGCCCGGCTCTTCCCACTTGCCCTGGTGCGGTGGCAAGTGGGGTAGTAATTGTGAGGTTGATGTCAGCTGTTCTCTAGGCTTGATGTCAGCCGCCAGAAGTTTGTAATGGAGAGGCATCTATAAGATGCCCCCAATACTAACCTCATAGTTAGATTGTAGAAATGAAAATAGCCAGAAAATAATCCTTTATTTGAAATAATGACACAGACACCTTAACTTGAAATAAAAAAGCACAGTTATACTCACCTTTATGCCTAATCCACCAATGCCCACGTCCACAGGAAAAGAAAAATATTAAAACAACCATATCTCTCACCTGTCCAACGTGACAATAATCCATACTGTCCCACGTCGATCTGGATAACTTGGAGAGCAGTAACACCAGTGAATGCTCTCCCCGCCTGCCGCCTCACACTGACATAGGAGCGCAATCGCTTCTGCAGTGTCTAGCGCTGAGCTGCCATGAGAAAGTTCATCGTAGTTCATAGCTGATGAACCCAGTGACCTCACTTAGGGCACTGCTAGCTGAGCATGCTGCAGGTTCAGGAGGAGATATTGGATCCAAGCTGCAGGATAAGGCATCCGTCTTCACATTCTTGGAACCAGGTCTAAAAGTGATGGAAAACTGAAATCGAAAAAATAAAAAAGTGATCACCTTGCCTAGCTCGGGGTTAAACATTTGGCTGACTCAATATAAGACAGGTTCTTGTGGTCCGTGATGACCATAATTCGATGGACAGCCCCCTCCAAAAAATGCCTCCATTCTTCAAAAGCCAATTTAATGGCTAGTAACTCCCGGTTACCCACATCGTAATTCCTTTTCGCAGAGGAAGAAACTTTTTAGAAAAGAAGGCACAGGGTCTTAAATTGGGTAGCGGCCCCACCTCCACGATAAATGGCTTAGACAGATTAGGTTGAATCAGTACCGGAGTAGACATGAAACATTCTTATAAAGAAGAAAATGCTGCTAAAGCTGGAGCTGACCAATAAAAAAATTGGTCAGCTCCAGCTTTAGTAGCATTTATATCAGCCCCCTTACGAGTTAAATCAGTGAGGGGTTTAACTACCTGTGAAAACCCTTGATGAATTTTCTACAGTAATTGGCAAAACCCCCAAATCTCTGAAGACCCTTGAGATCTTTGGGTTACACCCAATCAATAATAGCCTTTACCTTTCCAGGGTCCATGCGAAACCCCTCAGCAGACAAATACACCCCAGAAAGGATAATTCTTGCACAAAAAATGAACACTTTTCCAGTTTAGCATAGAGAGAGTTCTCCCTGAGCCTCTGGAGGACAGCATAGAGATGACCCATATGTTTCATTTTATCAGCAGATATAAGGATATCATCCAGATACCTCACCATGAAGCACCCAATGAAATCCGAAAAAACATGATTAATGAAATTCTGAAATACCGCTGGTGCATTAGGCTGCTTTCACACATCAGGTTTTTTGTTTCAGGCACAATCCGGCAGTTTCAGGCACAATCTGGATCAGTTTTTTAGTTACGCCTGATCCGTTTTTTCCCCATAGAGTTGTATTACTGCCGGATTGTGCCTGAAGAAAATGCGTTTCATCCGTTTTGTGCCGGATCCGTCCCTTCAGGCTTTTTTGCCGGACACAAAAAACGTCTCCTGCAACGTTTTTTCTGTCCGGCGAGAAAGCCTGAAGGGACGTTTCCGGCTTTAGGAATTTCTGCTGCAGATTCTTCCCTCTCTTGCCAGAAAATGCAGGTGCGGTTTTGTTGCGTTTTTGCTGCGTTTTTTTCCAATGCGGATTTGTATGCATTTTTGAAAGCTAAATAAAGATCTATTATTGACAACAACAAAAAAGATTTTTGATGTCATTTCTTGTCCAACCTCTTCTTTTACATTTGTCCAACCCACAATCCATTACACACAGATAGACAGACAGATAGAAAGAATGAGATAGATAGATAGAAGGAATGAGGCTGGCGCCACACTAGAGAGTTTTACGGACGTATGAGAGGCGCAAAAACAACGCATTGCACATGGACCAATGATTCTCTATGGGGCAGCTCCTATCTGCCGTATATTTTGCAGCTGCATTTTACGGGTGTAGAAAATCGCAGCATGATGCGTTTGTCAGCGTATTGCGCAAAAATTCCGCCAATGAAGGTCTTGCCAACGGATTACATACAGAACACTGTTTTGGGAACATTTCTGCGTATTGCGCCAGTAAAAAAACCGACCGTATTTTCCTCCGCCAAGTGTGACGCCGGCCTGAGATAGATAGATAGAAGGAATGAGATGGATAGATGTAGATAGCTATATGTATAGTTAGGCTACTTTCACACATCAGTTTGTTTCCGTCAGGCAGGATCCGGCAAATTTTCGAAAAAACTGATCCATTGCAAATAGTGAAAAACTGATGCGACTGATCCTGTTTTTTTTTTTAAAAAAAAAGAGAGAGCGAACGGAAAATGTGCATGATTTTAATGGAAACATGCATGAAAAAAACAGATTCGGAGGCCGGATTCATCATTTAACATCTCAGTTTCATATGTTTTTCGCCGGATGTGTCGCTGTGCGTTTTTTCGCCAGATAGAAAAACTGTTCCTCTGTATGTGTTTTCCGTCAGGTAGAAACAGCTTTTTAGACGGATCCGGCAAAAAACGAATGAAACGTGTGGCCATCAGGAGCAATCCGGCGCTAATACAACTCTATGAGAAAAAACGGATCCAGCAGAAAAAAAGGATCGCTTTTTTTCAAAACTCGCCGGATTGTGCCCGACGGCAAAAACCTGACGTGTGAAATTAGCCAGATAGATATATGGATAGAAACATCTATGTATCTACTATATAATTGTCTAAGGGTCACTTCCGTCATTCTGTCTGTCTGTCACGGACTAATCAGCGACGGGCACAGTCCGGCCGTGAAATGGCAGCTCCCTACTCCCCTGCCGTCAGTGCCTGCTCCATACTCCCCCCCCCAGTCAGCGACCGCCGCCCACATGGCGTTGTAGCAGTCCGTTAAACCGACTGCGCTACACCGCGGCATAACGCTGTTAACGCTGCTATTAACACTGTGTGACAAACTTTTTACTATTGATCCTGCCTATGCAGCATCAATAGTAAAAAGATCTAATGTTAAAAATAATGAAAAAAAAAATTGTGATATACTCACCTTCCGGGGCCTTTCCCGCTCCTTGCGACGCTCAGGGCCATGCATTGCAGTCTCGCAAGATGATGACGTAGCGCTCTCACGAGACCGCTACGTCATCATCTCGCGAGACCGCAATGCATTCTTGGGACCGGAACATCACGCATGGAATGCCTCGCCTGGATCCGGGGGACGACGAAAGGTGAGTATTTAACTATTTTTTATTTTATTTTATTTTTTTAACGGGCATATGGTGCCCACACTGCTACATAGTACTTGGGCTGTGTTATATACTACGTGGCTGCTATATATTACGTGGGCTGTGTTATATACTACATGGCTATGTTATATACTACGTGGCTGTGCTATATACTACTTGGCTATGCTATTTACTACATGGCTGTCTGTGTTACGTGGGCTGTGCTATATACTATGTGGCTGCTATATACATACATACATATTCTAGAATACCCGATGCGTTAGAATCCGGCCACCATCTAGTCTATAGACATATCTATAGATATATCCATAGATAGGCCGATGTTGATTAATGAACATAAAGAAAAAAAACGGGAAAAAACGGCGTGGGCTCCCACACAATTTTCTGCACCAGAGGGGGAAAGCCGACGGCCAGGGGCGAATATTTGTAGTCTGGGAAGGGGTTAATACTCATGGCCCCTCCCAGGCTATGAATATCAGCCCGCAGCTGTCTGCCTAGCCTTTACTGGCTATTCAAATAGGGGGACCCGCAAAAAAATGATGTGGGGTCCCCCTATATTTTATAGCCAGAAAGGCTATGCAGACAGCTGCGGGCTGATATTTATAACCTAGAGAGGGGCCATGGATATTGTCCCCCCCAGCTACAAATACCAGTCCGCAGCCGCCCCAGAAATGGCGCATCTGTAAGATGCGCCGAAGCCCCTCTCTTCCCACTCCCGTGTAGCGGTGGGATATGGGGTAATAAGGGGTTAATGTCACCTTGCTATTGTAAGGTGACATTAAGCCGGGTTAATAATGGAGAGGCGACAATAAGACGCCTATCCATTATTATTCCTACAGTAGTGAAATAGTTAAAAAAAAGACAGCCAGAAAAAAGTATTTTATTATTCTTAATTTCACCATTCTTATCATACTTCAGCGCCTGCAAAAAAAAGTAAAAAAATAAACCGTATACTCCCTGTCCGACGCAGTCCAATTAATAATGAGTATCCCACGACGATCTCCCCTATAGAACAGTGACATCGGTTGATGTCACTGCTCTATAGGACCCTCAGTGACACACTGACAGGAGACAATGGCTCCTGCAGTGCATCACTGAGAGGGTACTATAGTTCACTGGTCTCACTTTATGGCAAAAGCTGCGTGGGAACTTTTCTCACACAGCAATGCCAAAAGTGAGACTAGGGACTATTTTTTTTACAGGGGCGGAGGAATACAGTGCAGAAGGATACCTTCCTCCTGTCATTGTATTCTTGGAGCCCCTAGAGAGCAGTCGCATCAGCTGATGCTGCTGTTCTCCACGGGAGATCGTCGTGGGACACTCGTGGATTTCTGCGGATCAGGGAGTACATTGTTTGTTTGTTATTTTAATATTTTTTACAGGTGACACTGGCTTCGGGGAACAAAGTGACAAGTGATGGTGAGTATGTACTCTGTTATATGTACTGTATGTCTATATGTATGTAATGTATAAATGTATTGTATGCAGTATGTATGTTGTATGTATGTAGTATGCTTGTAGTATGTATGTATGTTGTATGTATGCAGTATGTTGTATGCATGTAATATGTTGTATGTATGTATGTATGTAGTATGTATGCTGTATGTATGTAGTATGTTCATGTTTTTTTTTTCTTTACATTCAACACATTAGCTGGATGATGGGACTACTACTGTCCCATCATTGGCTAATGTGTCAATCACTGTCATTTTTAGCAGGCATCGCTCGATGAGATTGTAGTCCCATCAGACGATGCCTGCACGCGCACACACCCCCAAGGACCCCCGACAGCCCACCGCAGACCCCCCACAGCCCGGCGCATACCGCCCACAGCCCGGCAAAGGCCCCTGCAGCCCGGCACAGACCCCCCGCAGACCGGCACAGACCCCCGCAGCCCGGCGCAGACCCCCCACAGCCCGACAAAGACTCCCCGCAGCCCGGCGCAGATCCCCCGCAGCCTGGCGCAGACCCCCGCAGCCCGGCACAGACCCTCGCAGCCTGGCACAGACCCCCGCAGCCCGGCGCAGATCCCTGCAGCCTGGCGCAGACCCCCGCAGCCCGGCACAGACCCTCGCAGCTTGGCACAGACCCCCGCAGCCCAGCAGACCCCCCCACAGCCCAGCGCAGACCGCATACAGCCCGGCAAAGACCCCCGCAGCCCGGCAGAAACCCCCCACAGCCCGATAAAGACTCCCCGCAGCCCGGCGCAGATCCCCGCAGCCTGGCGCAGATCCCCCGCAGCCTGGTGCAGACCCCTGCAGCCCGGCGCAGATCCCTGCGGCCCGGCACAGCCCCTCGCAGCCTGGCACAGACCCCTGCAGCCCGGCACAGACCCCCCACAGCTCGGCACAGACCCCCCACAGATGCCCGACAGCTCGCTATCCCCGCAAACCCCCGCAGACCACCACAAACACCCGCACACAGACACACGCATCTTCCCCGCATACACACAGTCTCCGCCACACACACACACAGTCTCTGCCCACGCACCGCCCACACTCTGCCCACGCGCTCTTCCCCCCCTTCCGATCTGCAGCGTTTCTCACAGGAAAACCGCAGATCTGCAGTTTTGCTGCGGATGTGCCCGACTCAATGCAAGTCAATGGGTGCAGAAACGCTGCAGATCCGCACAAATAACAATGACATGCTCCTTCTTTTAACCCGCAGCGTTTTCAGTGCCGAGTTATCCGCACCATTAGCACAGCATTTTTTTTTCCATTGATTTACATTGTACTCTAAATCACTTGTCTGCAGCGTTTCTGCACGGTAAAAAGCGCTGCGGATCCACAGGAAATCCGCAACGTGTGCACATAGCCTTACTATTTATAGCGGGCTTTTATATCAGAGATTTATGTTTGGCAGCTGTCACACGTTAAAAGATGTTTTTTATTGCAAAATATAGTTTTTGCATCACCACATTTTGAGAGCTATAATTTTTCCATATTTTGACCCACAGAGTCATGTGAGGTCTTGTTTTTTGTGGGACGACTTGACATTTTTATTGGTACCATTTTCAGGCACATGACATTTTTGTGATCACTTTTTATTACGATTTTTGGGAGGCAGAATGAACAAAAGCCAGCAATTCATGAATTTCTTGTAGGTGGGGCGTTTATACCATTCCGCGTGTGGCAAAATTGATAAGGGAGTTTTATTCTTTGGGTCAGTATGATTACAGCGATACATCATTTATATCTTTTTTTATGTTTTGGCGCTTTAATACAACAAAATATATTTTATATAAAAAATAATTATTTTTGCATCGCTTTATTTTGAGAGCTATAATTTTTTTCCTTTTTTGGCTGATGAGGCTGTATGGCGGCTCGTTTTTTGAGGGACAAGATGACGTTTTCAGCGGTACCATGTTTATTTATATCCATCTTTTTGATCACGTAATATTCCACTTTTTGTAAAGCCTCTTTGCCTTGCCAAGCCACAGTTGGTATGTCACTCTCCACAAGGAAATACATAGTGGATGCTTTCCTGAAACGGAAAGTACTTGCAAGCAGCATAATACAAAGAATAGCAGGTACACCTGCTATTCTTTGTATTATGCTGCTTACAAGTACTTTCCGTTTCAGGAAAGCATCCACTATGTATTTCCTTTAAGTAGAGGGCTTTTCGGTCTCTTTCGTCCTGCTACATTTAGCCCAACTTGGGTCTCTCCCTAAGGTGGCTAGCATATATGTATCGCTTGCTCACCGAGCCCCACTCCATACAGCCAACCAATTCCAGCCCTGTGCTGATGAGGGCCTAAAGCCCGAAACATGTGTCCACAGGTAGGAATTGGTTGGCTGTGTAAATTTAGAAACTAATCCGCAGCATTGCACGCTTGGCGGTTCCAAGCGCTGTGGATTAGACTGGGGTGGAAAGAGATGATTTGCTTAGCTCCGCCTACTGCAAAGGATTCTGGGTAAACCTGCTATTCTTTGTATTATGCTGCTTGCAAGTACTTTCCGTTTTAGGAAAGCATCCACTATGTATTTCCTTTAAGTAGAGGGCTTTTCGGTCTCTTTCGTCCCGCTACATTTAGCCCAACTTGGGTCTCTCCCTAAGGTGGCTAGCATATATGTATGTCCACAAGGAGAAACCTTACCTCTTCTTCCAATAGACGTTTAGCCAATAACAAGTATTGGCCAAATGATTAAGGCTTGCAGTCACAACAGTGATCCATGAGAATCAAACACTGTTAATCCAACACAAAAGAGCCGGACAGTCCATTCTCAGTGCTGCCAGAGCTTTTGATAGCATTGAATGGAATTTCCTATGGGGTTTTGGTTAAAATGGGCTTTTTTTCAGGGTCATCACCCTGGTTAAGCTGTTATACATTTCAGCGATGGCAACAATTTGGGTGAATGATTGTATAATGAACCTTTTGACTTGGGAAGAAGCACCAACCAGAAATGACATCTCTGTCCACTACCATTTTCGGCATCTTTATTGCATTCATCCAGTGAAATTACAGGCTTTAAATGTGGTTCCATAGATCAACGAGTATCTTTCTTTGCAGATAACTTCTATATATGGGGGATGTTGAATCTTCAACTACTATTCCAGCAACAAATATAGTTGTGGAGTTCCGTAAGAGCTTTGAACTTCTTATTAATTAGACTAAATCAGTTTGGATGCCAGTAGACCCTCTACCATTGGGGTTCCCTGTTTCACAAATACAAATTCCCATTGTTGATAGATTTAAGTATTTGAGATAGTTGTGAGCAGTAGACCACTAGATTATTATGCTCTTAATGTAGATGACCATCTTGTCCAATTTAGGATGAAGATTAATACCTGGGGTCGCCTTCCACAGTCAGTGGTTGGTAGAGCCAATGTAATCAAAATGTTTCAGATGCCGCAACTCCTTTACTTTCTACATAATGCCCCTGTTTGGATCCCTATGTCTTTCTTCAGCAAAATTCATACTCTATTTAGGGAACTTATTGGGAGAAAACATACAACAGTCCAGTTGGATGTAGTTCAGAGAATCAAGCATGCAGGGGTCCCGGACATATATAATCCCTGGATATATTGTGTCAAAGATGCAGCATTTTCGGGGATGGGGAAGAGGTGGGTTAAAGGATGAAGAGGGCAGTTTGGTAATAGAGGGCAAATGATGGCAATTTCCAATAGGTACAGTGCAGTGCAAATTATTTGGGACAAAGCATTTTTTCAGTAAAATCGTAAGTTGGTTACCAGTCAGTGATTCAAACCAGTTTTAATATATAATAAATAAATATTGGTCAACTAGCCAGAAGAAAAAGGTTTTCAGAATTAGTATGTAACAGTGCATTATAACATTTTATTATTAAATAAATATAATTAAATCAAAAATGTGTTTTTTTGCATTGTCCCAATTAATTTGCACAGCACTGTACTTTGGAGGTAGGGCATTCTCCAACAAGCTCACGGTGTCAGCTCTAATTTCAGGTGTTTTAACAAGTGCAACTCATGAGATGAAAAGGTGATAGAACGGCACAGACCTGCTGTCAATTATAAATTTGTTTACGGTCAACTTTCCAAGTTACCCTCATTAATGATGTCAACAATATGTGTGTATTATGACACCATTCAGTAGTACTGGGGCATTGTTCCACCTACTTGTTGTATTTTCATGTTTAATACATTACTGCTAACACTATAGCCATAGATCGTGACTGTAGTCTTGACATAATTCTGAGAATACAGGTTTTTGTGGAGAGTGAGAGTAAGAGAGAAACTAAAAACTAGAATGTTATCTTTGCAAGCTTTAGGATAAGATCACACACAAGATTTCTGTAGTGGCGAATTAACACCAAACTACATATTTTTCACTCATGTTATTTGGGTACTGCTACACACATCTTCACAACAGACTAGAATACTGGACACTGAAATCAGGATAGTGCAAAGTATTTCACCTGTTAAACTATGTTTAGCATTTGGGAATTGTGGCTCTAGTAACAAAAAAGTAAATGCCCAAAACAATACAAAAAGGTACACAATGGAAAATAAAGTCACAATATTGGAGTTGGATAGTTAAAAGAGTCAAGATCCAACATAGGTGTTGCTCAGGATATGCTGAAAAACAAACAAAGTCAAAAGTAAGTAGAAGATGACAAGTAAAAGATGGCGACTGTCATACCATACTCACCACCTCCAGGTCTCTGCACCTACCTACTTCTCAGACGCTCTCCGGCGCTGGCAGCTCTTTCTTTGTTCAGCGGTCACGTGGTACCGCTCATTAAAGTAATGAATATGGACGAAATTCCACTCCCATAGGCGTGGAGCTCATGAGCGGCACCATGTTGCCGTTCAGAACTGGAAGGAGTTGCAGGCCCCGGGACGAAGCAGGGAAGTGCAGAGACCGCGCCAGGAGGTTGAGTATGACGGGGGAGGATGAGCCATGTGATATTCACCTGTCCCTGTTCTACCACCCGGCTATGTCTTCCGCATCCTCTGGCTGTGACGCTCAGGTCAGAGGGCGCGATGACGTGTTTAATGCGCGCCTTCTGCCCGAACAGTCAGTGCAGAGAGGCCGATGACACAGCGGCGCACGGCGGTGGAACGGAGACAGGTGAATATCGCAAGTGCCGGGGGCCTGAGCCAGAAGCGACTCCGGCACCTGGCCCCCCCATAGCGCACCAGTGTCCCCACCTGCTCAGGACACCTGAGTCAACAGCGACGAGAGGCGAGTATGTCATATAAAAAAAAAAAAATGTTTAATCGCAGCAGCATATGGGGCATATTATTCTATGGAGCATCTTATGGGGCCATTAACCTTTATGGAGCAGCATATGGGGCACATTCTATGGAGCATCTTATGGGGCCATCAAAATGCTTACTTGTGCTCCATCAACATCTAGTTGTGAAAAACATTAATCAAGAAGGATGTAGATGTAAGGCCAAAAGGGATCATTCACTAGACAACATATTATCACCAAGATTATGTAAAGGGGTGTCCACTACTTAGTCAATCCCTTCTCAATCTGAAGGTTTGCCCCATTAAAATAAATACACATACTCACTCCCCATTCCGCCACTGTTACAGCGGTGTCAGTACTCGCGTTCCTGAGGTTGTCACGCTGAAATCAGTACTAGTGTCAGATCCCCGACTTCAGTGGTACAATTAATCAAGAAGACGTCAATTCTGTGGCTGGCAGATCATTTCCTCTTGATTACCTATACGGCTGAAGGCGGGGACCGCAATGCCAGCGCTGATTGGGGGTAGGGCTCACGTGTCATAACAATCTCACGTCATCCCCGGGAACGGTGCTCACGCGTGAGTATAAAAGTTGTTATTTTAACGAGGGGCAAACATTCAGATTGAGAAGGGGTTGTCCTAGTAGTGGATAACACCTTTACTGAAAATGTACACCGTAAAAGTAAGCTCTTTTAAAAAGGGTTTCTTTAAAACAGAGAAAAAAGATGTGCTGTGCGAATTTTTGCTGAAAATAAGAACGTTTCTGAACTGCATGGTGGGAGCTGTATGATCGATAGTTCCATGAATTGCAGCATGTACCATGTGTACCGAGTGTAAAAGTTGTAACATGAATTATAAAATGGCCTTCTGAGTATCGTTACTACAATTATTCTATGCAGCAGATTGTACTCCATGTGTACTTATAGGTATGGCAATATAATACTCTGACACATTAGCACATGATTGGTGTTAACTCATTTTAACCCCTTAGTGACAGAGCCAATTTGCTGCTTAATGACCAGGTCAATTTTTACAATTCAGATCACTGTCACTTTATGTGGTTAAAACTCTGGAATGCTTCAACAGATCCTGGTGATTCTGAGACTGTTTCTTCGTGACATATTGTACTTCATGTTAGTGGTAAATACTCTTAGACATGACTTGCGTTTATTTATGAAAAAAACAGAAATGTGTCAAACATGTAGTAATTTTCAAACTTTGAATTTGTATGCCCTTAAATCAGAGAGTTAAGTCACATAAAATCGTTAATAAATAATATTTCCCACATGTCTACTTTACATCAGCACAATTTTGGAAACAACATTTTTGTTTGTTAGGACGTTATGTGTGATAAAAGTTGACCCGCGATTTCTCATTTTTCAAAACATTTTTTTACAAAACCAATTTGTTTAGGGACCACCTCACATTTGAAGTGACATTGGGGGGTCAATATGACAGAAAATACCCAAAAGTGACACCATTATAAATACTTCACCCATCAAGGTGCATAAAACCACATTCAAAAAGTTTATTAACCCTTCAGGTACTTCACGAGAACAAAAGCAATCTGGAAGGAAAAAATAGAATTAGACTTACCGGTAATTCAGTTTCTAGGAACCTTCCACAACGGCATATGGAGGTTGCCTCTTTGTCCTGATGGGGAACAGGAAACACAGAGAGGTTAAAAGGCTCTCCCACCTCCCACTTGCCAGTGACTTAAAACTGAGACCATAGCACTGGTTTACCTTCTGAATCCCAGATTTTATCCAGGAATAAAGGGGGGGAATTAGCCCCTTCGTGGAAGGTTCCTAGAAACCGAATTACCAGTAAGTCTAATTCTATTTTCTCTAGTCACCTTCCACGATGGCATATGGAGGAATACCAACTAATTTGGCGCTAGGGAGGGACAACGGGCTGGAGTACTTTTCAGCCAAAAATTAAGTCCCTATTGGACAATACGTCCAGTCTATAATGCTTGGAAAAAGTATGTAGTGAGGACCATGTTGCTACCCTGCAGATCTGATCTGCAGATGCACCTGCTTTTTCTGCCGAGGAAACTGAAGTGGATCTGGTTGAGTGGGCTTTAAACCCCCACTGAGGTTGACTTATTTTGGGCAAGATATGCTTCTGTTATAGCTCTTTTAATCCAATTAGAGATGGTGCTTTTAGGCACCTTCTTCCCTTTATTTTGCCCTGGGAGGTGGACAAACAGGTTCTGATCAATTCTACAAGAACGGGTTTGTTCTAAGTAATGTAGGACCATGCGCCACACATCAACAGTGTGGAATTTTCTCTCTTTCTAGTTTTCAGATTCTTGGCAAAATGATGGTAGAATGATCTCTTGGGAATGGTGGAATTCAGAGACTACCTTTGGAAGGAAAGATGGATCAAGACGTAGGTCTATTGAGTCATTTCTATCTAATAGATAGGGCTCTCTTATTGATAAGGCTTGCAATTCTCCTACTCTCCTAGCCATAGTTATGGCCACCAAGAAAGCCGTCTTGTATGCAAGGTTTTGAGGAGAACAGGAAAACAAGGGTTCAAAGGCTGGACCTGTGAGACCTTGGAGTACTAAGTTAAGGTCCCATGAGGGAACCACAATCTGTCTCTTGGGATTCATCCTGACTGCTGATGTCATGAATCTCTTGATCCAGCGATGACCTGCTAGATCCTGGTCAAAAACAGAGCTGAGAGCAGAGACCTGGACTTTCAGGGTGCTAGGTTTAAGGCCGATCTCTAACCCTTTTGTAAAAAATCCAGAATTCTTGATATATTTGGGAAAAGTGGAACCAGTAGATAAGGTAGACAGAAGGATGAAAATAATTTCCAGATCTTATAGTAGATGGCATTGGTTACTGGATTCCTGGATCTCTGCAGGGTAGGGTAGCTATCACTGGGTCTGACAACCCTTTAGCTTTCAATACCTGGGCTTCAGTAGCCATGCCGCTAAATTCCACCTCTGAGGATCTGAGTGGAGAATGGGCCCCTGGGAGAGGAGGTCGATTTTTATTGGTAAAGGGATCGGACCATCCGCTTGTAGTTGGATGTTCAATTTGAACCAACTCCTTTTGGGCCATAACGGGCTACCAAGATAGTTGGGGTTCGGTCTTCTCGAATTTTTCATAAAACTTTTGCCAGAATCGGAATCAGTTGGAAAGCATAGGCCAGGTGAAAATTCCAACTCTGGACTAGGGAATCTACTCTCCTGGAATTGTCTCTGGAGTTTAAGGTGAACAAGGTTTTGACCTTCGCGTTTTGGTGAGAAGCGAAAAGATCGATTTCCGGTAGTCCCCACCTGTCTATTAGTATTTTGAAGCTCTGATCGTTTAGACTCCATTCCCCAGGGTGGATGTCTTGGCGACTTAGATAATCCGCCTGGATGTTGGAAGAGCCTTTTAGGAGGACTGCTGTCAGCAACAGTAGGTTTTTCTCGGCCCAACAGAATATTCGGGCAGAAACCCTCTTTAGGCTTTTGAACCTTGTGCTGCCTTGGTGCTTGATATGAGCAACTGTGGTCATGTTGTCCGAATATATTTAGATGTGCTGACCATATATCTGGCGACTTGCTACCAGAAGGGCTTCTTCCACAGCTTTCAGTTCTCTGAAATTTGACGACTTTCTGCTTATTGTCTGGTCCCAGAGTCCTTGGAACGGAACATGATTTACCATGGCTCCCCTGCCTCTCCTGCTGGCATCCAATGTAATCGTAATCAGCGGAAGCTGAGTCCAGCTTACGCCTTTGTGGAGATTTTTGAAATTTATCCACCATGCCAAGGAGGCTTTCACCTGACCTGGCGTGTGTATCCTTCTGTTCAGGGTGCCAGGATGATGGTTTCAGTTGTCTAAAATGTGATCTTGGAGGACTCTGGAGTGGGCTTGTGTCCAAGCTACCGATTGTATACAGGCCAAGCTACCGATTGTATACAGGCTGTCATTGAGCCTAAGGCCATGTTCACACGATCCTTTTTTTCATGCGGAATTGCCGCGATTTTCCCGCTGCGGGTCCGCAGCCGTTTTCCATGCAGGGTACATTACATTGTACCCTATGGAAAACAGGAACTGCTGTGCCCACAATGCGGAAAAAAAAAAAAAAAGCCGCGCTGAATAGCTGCGGGAAAAAAGAAGTACCATGTCACTTCTTTTTTCGGAGCCGCAGCGGTTCTGCACCCATTGACCTCCATTGTGAGGTCAAACCCGCAGTAAAACCCGCAGATGAAAAAAATATCTGCGGGTTTTACTGCGGTTTGTGGTGCAGAACCGCTGCAGCAGGAAGTGCGGGGAAGCGGGCGGAAGTGCGTGGGCGGAGTGTGGCTGCCCCCCCGTGCTCCGATCCCGCCCCCCGTGCTCCATTCCCACCGCCCCGTGCTCCGATGCCCCCCCCCCCAGTGCTCCGATGCCCCCCGCGTGCCCTAATCTCCCCCCCTTATACTTACCCGGCGTCCGACCGGCCGTCTTCTCCCTGGGCGCCGCCATCTTGCAAAATGGCGGGCGCATGCGCAGTGCGCCCGCCGAATCTGCCGGCCGGCAGATTCGTTCCAAAGTGCATTTTGATCACTGAGATATAATCTATCTCAGTGATCAAAATAAAAAAAATAGTAAATGACACCCCCCCCCCTTTGTCACCCCCATAGGTAGGGACAATAAAAAAAAATTAAGAATTTTTTTTTTTTTTCCACTAAGGTTAGAATAGGGTTAGGGGTAGGGTTAGGGGTAGGGTTAGGGGTAGGGTTAGGGTATTTTCAGCCATTTTAACCCTAAAAAACTTCCTAGAAAACACACAGACTCTGCATAGAAAACTGCATAAAAAAAGGATCAAAAAAAGGATCAAAAAACGCATCAAAAAACGCATCAAAAAAGGACAAAAAAAGGACCAAAAAAAGGGTTTTTTAAAAAACAGTCCTGAAAAAAAAAAGGATGGAAATCAGGAACGTATGAACATACCCTAAGAACGACATGCCTTCCCAGAGTGTAGGAGACCTCATCTCCCTGAACCTTTTGACCTTTGCTATGTTAGACGGTGGTCATCCGGAAGAAAGGAAATCTGCCTTGCAGAATTTAGTAGTACTCCCAGAAATGTTCTGGTCTTGGAGGGTTGTAGCTGAGATTTTTTCAGGTTTGAGATCCATCCCAGAGACCTTAGTATCTCTAGGGTGACCGACACATGGGATTTCAGGACTGTCTCGGCAGAAGCTACCATCAGTAGATCGTCCAGATAGGGCATTATACAGACACCTTGTCTCCAGATAAATGGCACTACCTCTGCAATGATTTTGGAGAAGACTCACGGCGCTGAGGAGATTCCGAATGGGAGAATGCTGAACTGATAGTGCTCCATCCGACGACTCCCCTGTACCGCAAACCTGAGATATTTCCTGGGTCACGGATGGATTGGGATATGGAAATAGGCATCCTTCAAGTCAATGGTCGACATGAAGAAATGAGGCCCGACTAGAGCAATAGCTGATCCTACGGACTCCATCTTGAACTTGCGGTATTTTACGTGTTGATTCAGTCCCTTCAGGTCTATAATAACACGGGCCTCGCCTGATGGTTTGGATACCAGAAACAACTGAGAGTAATAGCCAAGACTCCATTCCGATTCTGGAACCGGGGAGATCACCTTTGTTTTTTTAAGGTCTCTGAGACCCACTAGTAGAGTTGCATGATCTTTGGGAGTTGGAAGGGAAGTGATTTTAAGACCCTGTGGAGGAGAGGAGATAAACTCTATCAAAATGGCCTCCTTAATAACATTGAAGACCCAGTGGCAGCTGGTGACATTTTACCACTGGTGCACGAATCATGAGAGTCTCCTCCCAACCGGGTCGGAGTCATTGTTTCTCCGGTTGAGATGGCTGCTGTGGGAGGAGGATATTTCTCCCTCTACCCTTTGCGTAGCTCCATCTCCTGGTATTGCCCTTTCCTCTTGCCCTTTCTTTAGGAGACTTTCTATTTTCCTATAGGGATGCTATACTGGAGTATCTGAAGAGGAATAACCTCATGACCCAGTATCAGCACCTGTTTACTAGGGACCGTTCATGTCAGACTAATTTGATCAGTTTCTATGAAGAGGTAAGTTCTGGAATGGACCAAGGGAACCCAGTGGATGTAGTGTATATGGACTTTTCAAAAGCTTTTGATACGGTGCCACACAAAAGGTTGATACATAAAATGAGAATAATGGGGATTGGGGAAAATATGTGTAAGTGGGTTGAGAGCTGGCTCAGGGATAGGAAACAAAGGGTGGTTATTAATGGAGCACACTTGGACTGGGTTGCGGTTAGCAGTGGGGTACCACAGGGGTCAGTATTGGGCCCTCTTCTTTTTAACATATTTATTAATGACCTTGTAGGGGGCATTCAGAGTAGAAATTCAATATTTGCAGATGACACTAAACTCTGCAGGGTAATCAATACAGAGGGGGACAATTTTATATTACAGGATGATTTATGTAAACTAAAAGCTTGGGCTGATAAATGGCAAATGAGCTTTAATGGGGATAAATGTAAGGTCATGCACTTGGGTAGAAGTAATAAGATGTATAATTGTGTGCTTAATTCTAAAACTCTGGGCAAAACCGTCAATGAAAAAGACCTGGGTGTATGGGTGGATGACAAACTCATATTCAGTGGCCAGTGTCAGGTAGCTGCTACAAAGGCAAATAAAATAATGGGATGCATTAAAAGAGGCATAGATGCTCATGAGTAGAACATAATTTTACCTCTATACAAGTCACTTGTTCGACCACACTTAGAATACTGTGCACAGTTCTGGTCTCCAGTGTATAAGAAAGACATAGCTGAACTAGAGCGGGTGCAGAGAAGAGCGACCAAGGTTGTTAGAGGACTGGGGGGTCTGCAATACCAAGATAGATTATTACACTTGGGGCTGTTTAGTTTGGAAAAACGAAGACTAAGGGGTGATCTTATTTTAATGTATAAATATATGAGGGGACAGTACAAAGACCATTCTGATGATCTTTTTAATCATAGACCTGAAACAGGGACAAGGGGGCATCCTCTACGTTTGGAGGAAAAAAGGTTTAAGCATAATAACAGACGCGGATTCTTTACTGTAAGAGCAGTGAGACTATGGAACTCTCTGCTGTATGATGTTGTAATGAGTGATTCCTTACTTAAATTTAAGAAGGGACTGGATACCTTTCTGGAAAAGTATAATGTTACAGGGTATATACACTAGATTCCTTGATAGGGCGTTGATCCAGGGAACTAGTCTGATTGCCGTATGTGGAGTCGGGAAGGAATTTTTTTCCCCAATGTGGAGCTTACTCTTTGCCACATCGTTTTTATTTTGCCTTCTTCTGGATCAACACGTTAGGGTATGTTAGGTTAGGCTATGGGTTGAACTAGATGGACTTATAGTCTTCCTTCAACCTTAATAACTATGTAACTATGTAACTGTCCTTAAAATCCTTCAACTGTGAAGAATCTTTGAATGGGAGCGCAGTTCGTTTTGCAGCTCTAGCCACCTGGACATCAACTTTGGGAATTTCCCCTTTGACCAAATCACCTTCCAGGGGAAACCTATGCTTCATTTCCGAGGGGATGCTGAGGCATTTTTCCGGTAGCTCCCATTCCTGAGCAATCATACTAAGAATGTTAGGATGCACCAGGAACACCGCAATGTTCTCCATTTTTAGCCCGCCAAGCATTTGATCCTGAATGGACTGAGGCTCAGGTTCCTCCTCTAGACCCATGGTGTTACGTACTGCAGAAACCAGATCCTCAATATAGTCAGAGGAGAAGAAGTACTTCATGGATTCAGCTCTGGGTGATACAAGATCCTCCCATCTACCCAAGGACGAACTATAGGATAGGTCTGACTCGGACTCAGAGTCCTCGACCTGAAATTTCCTCTTCTTCCCTGGAGAATGTGGAGGCGGAGGTGGGGGAGTAAAAGCTGCCAGAGAAGTTTGCACCTCTTGTTTAACTAGAGCGCAAATTTTCTCTAAAAGGGATGGTTGCTCCGCTCTGACTACTCTGTCAGTGCTTGACTGATAAGAGATTTTTATCCCATAAAGGTGGGAATTTTATATTACAGATAGGGCATTTCTTCTTATTGGTGGCAGACTTGTCTCCCTAAAATAAGAGGGAGAGAGTTGTCAGGAAAGGGGACCCCTTGAAAATAACCACCTTCCTGACTCCCTGCATACACTCACTGTAGCAGGGGCAGCGCATGAAGTGGCTTCCATACTGAGGGAATAGTCTTACCTCAGCTGAGACTTCTGCAGGATTTGATATCCGTCAAGCGGTAGCATCTGCATCCAGCGTAATTACACTCGCCCTCCTCTCCTGGGTCCATGCCTTTCATCAGCGTTCACACATGAGCAGGCACATGGAGGAGAAGGCCGGGGAGCTCTGGGAGGCACCCGGCCAGGGATCCCTGATCTGCTTCACCCTCTTGGGGGCCCGGGAAGACCAGGAGGAGTCCCGATGTCACCACAGAGGGGTCGAAGGGAGCAGCTTCGGAGCAGGCAAGAACCGACCATCCGCTGCCCGGCTAGACAGGCAAAGCCTGACACCAAAAGGTACTGCAGTTGCCGGCCACCACAGCATACTGAAACTCTCCCTGTCCCATGGGGAACAGGAAAGACACTGGCAAGTGGGAGGCCCTTTTAACCTCTCTGTGTTTCCTGTTCCCAATCAGGACAAAGAGGCAACCTCCATATGCCGTCGTGAAAGGTGACTAGAGAAAACGATCATTTTCCTTTTTTTCACACAAAAAATTACTTTGGAACCAAATTTTTTTAATTTCACAAGGGTATAAGGAGAAAATGGACCATAAAATTTGTTTTGTAATTTCTCCTGAGTATGCCAATACCCCGTATGTGGGGGAAAGCCACTGTTTGGGCGCATGGCAGAGCTCAGAAGGGAGGGAGCACCACTAGACTTTTTGAACACAAAATTGGCTGGAATCAATAGCGGTGCCATGTTGCGTTTGAAGACCCCCTGAATTACCTAAACAGTGTTACCCCCCCAATTCTAACTCTACCCCTAACCCCAACAAATCCCTGACCCTAATCCCAACTCTAACTATAACCCTAACCAAAACCCTAACCTCAACACACCCCTAACCCTTATCCCAACCCTAACCGCAACCCTAACCCACCCCTGACACAATCTGGTGTTGTAGAGTTTAATAATTGACACAAAACTTTACTCCAAACATGTACAGAAGATTTATGAGATTATCTAAAATTCTTTCTTCATAAAGCACAACTACAGCAGTTTTCATCATTTCACCCCTGGAGAGGTATCACCAATAACTGTTACCTGTCTGAAATAATATACTTATCAGTTATTCAGAATTATTTATAGAAAGGGGGGTTCAAAATCACAATTAAAGCTTACATGGGAAACCCCAAGAAAAAAAATGATATATAAAATATAACTTTTAATACAATAATAGTAACATTCAACACAGACACCATACATAAATAGTGCACACTGAGTTCACCCTGTGTATAGGACCCACACCTTGCCTACTATCTACCAGCAGAGGTTGGCACCCCAGATTATAATGATAGAGGAGACTGGGACCCCCGCTCCTCAACGGCTGACCTTAACTGCCCTGTTTCACCCTGCAAATAAGTGAAGTCAATCACCCACTCATGCATTAGTGAGAGGGAAGGGAAAAAGTAAAATCAGACCAGTGGTTAGCTAGGGTTCAAACATATGGGTAGGTCATAGTCAAAGAGAGAAATATGGGAGAGTGAACCCCAAAAGCATCATTTAGGATATAAATAAGATAAACTGATATGCAACATGAAATGATGTGTATATGTGAAAATACCCCTATATACTGTTACCTATCTGAACAAATCTGCTTAGCAGTGCAGGTTGGCACTCTACTTGACAGCGGATATGGCGCCCCTGCTCAACGATGGCTGACCCTGGGAGTCCCTATACTAGGCAATATAACCCCCAAGGAAGAATACAGGCAGACAATATTAGTGTCATGATAGAAAGTAGAAACAATCACAGACAGGGTCAATACAACTGAAAACAGTATAACAGCTAATATGGAACACACAGCATCAAGAGGTACTTATATTAGCGGTTTTAGGGTAAGTTCACACAGGGCGTTTTTGCTGCGTTTTTTGCTGCTTTTTTATGCCACATTTCAGCTGCTTTTTACAATACCAGTAAAGCTTATGAGATTTCAGAAATCTCATGCACACACATTGGGTTTTTGTGTGATCAGTATTTTGTGCTTTGCTGCGTTTTTTGGACATAGAGCATGTCACTTCTTTCAGCGCTTTTCCAGTGTTTTTTTCACCTATTGACTTAAATGGGTGTTGAAAAAAACGCAGCAAAAACGCAGGTATCATTATTTGCTGCGTTTTTGCTTCTGAAAATCCAAGGACATTAGCATGGACAAAGTGAAAAAAAATGCAGCAAAAAAACGCACCTAAACCTGCATTTTTGACGCAGCTTCTTTCCTGCCAGGATGATCAGGTTTTGCTGCAGAAAAAAAAAGCAGCAAAAAAGCCCTGTGTGTACTTACCCTAAACCTCTACGTGTTTCACCACACATGGCTCATCAGGAGCTAGGATGAACTGATGCTGTATAGTGCTGGTACAAGCTTAATGTTTTATACCTCCAATGTAAACCTTAGGACCTCCCTGTGGGTCGTGTATTTGTAGGGACCTAGAGTACAGAAGATGATATGTTCCAATGATCGATTGTCCCATATCAAGAACCGCCTATATGAAGTGAAGAGTGAGTCTGTTGTGCTCACTCTTCCCACAAAAAATGGCGGTTGCAGGCGGACCTTTCAACTAACCTACGTGTTAAAAAAACGAGTAAAGACCATACAATTATATAGAGGGAGACTTCCAAAATTTGTGATATACCCAAAAGAAGGGAAGTGCACAACCCAAGATAAAATAAGAATATTTTATTAGTGTACTCATTAAAACAGAAGTCTTAAAGGAAAGTAATAATACAAGCACTATAGGTACTTGAGAAAAGGGAATAGAAAAAGGCAGGGTGACCTCCAAGCAACCAAAATCACAGTAGTCCACGTAAAACAGGTAAATACACAAAAGTAGAAATATAGTAAAAAGTAGCCACATACAGTAAACTAAATGGCAGTATAAACCAAATGGGTATGATACATTTGAATGGGTATGATGCATTTGAAGTAGAGCATGAATAAAAAAGTACACCAACAAGCAATGAAGTGGCAAATGAAAGTATTCAAGGATCAAACTAGTAATAAATAAAGTGTTGCATATAAAGAGTCAGAAGGGAGTAATCCACACAAGATGAAGACGCAGTGTGCTAAAGTGCAAGTGCATAACAAATGGGGACACCAGAATACATAATTGCATAACCATTGCAAAGATAGGATCCGGGGGCATAAGGTAAACTGTGAAAATGCTGCCAGTACCTGTATAATTGAGGTTGCTCAGGAGGCAGCGACTCGGCAGATCAAAACTAGTATAACAGGACTGGAGTGGCGCTCAGAACAGCAGTGGAAATTAAAAAAAAACGCTATAGTGCTTTTAAGAAGTTTGACTTACTGTGTAGTAAACTGGCTGCGGTAACTTTTCCTTTCTGCACCATTCCAATAGAAACATCTTAGGAGTTATTTGAGGAAGGTAGTCCTTTCTGAAAATGAGAAAACGGGTCAACATTAGCATCAACAAGTGAAAAGAAAACACAATTGCACAAGAAGTTTTTATCATTAAAACCATATATTTCCTTTTCTAATTACAATCACAACATAAAAGTTCCTGATAACAGACTACAGGGAGCACACACACACACACACACACACACACACACACACACACACACACACACAATGAAACAAAGTTAAAGCTGCATACACACTGTTTGTGAACCGCATTCAGTGGAAGCACTGGGTAAGATTCTGGTGCCTGCACAGTTTACATTTATCCAGCATACATCAAGAGGGTCATTTTCTAATGTACCGAAACCCAGAAAGAAAACTTAAAAAGAACACGTCTCATTAAAAGGCTTTTTATTTTTTAACACTGTTGAGGCTATTTATGAGACACCCAAACTGTATATCGACACAGTGGCATAAGTCACAGCCTTCTATTAGAGGTGTATGTAGGGAATTTTCGCTGAATTATGAAATAATCAGGTAGACTTCAGGAGAACCTCCCTATGTACTGTATTTTTTGGACTATAAGACGCACCGGACCATAAGGCACACCCCAAATTTTCAGAAGGGAAATGGGGGGAAAAAAATGAAAGCGCCAAAGGGGGGTACGTCTTACAGTCCTGAATTCAACCTACCTGGGGGGAATCGGCAACACTGGTTGAGCTGGTGGAGCGGCGTCACAGGGGGTATTTGGTGATCTGGCGATGATGTGACCCAGACTGGTGCGCAGGTCATGCAGTGTGGGGGGCTACGGTGACATTTTGGGAATGCCCGGAGCCCCCGCACATCCTTTGCTGCAATGTGGTGGTCTCCGGGAAATCCAATCTCAGTCTAGTGCGGCAGGTTCGGCGGTTGAGTTGACATTTTGGGAAAGCCGAAGCCCCGGCACTTCTATTGCTTCGATGCTGTGGCTCCCCAGAAAAATGGCTGCTGGAGGCGGCGCATGTGCAGATTGAGATCTCAGAGCAGAGTTCTCAATCTGCGCATGCGCCGCCTCCGGCGGCCATTTCCCCGGAACTCAGATTGAAACCCCAGGCGCAGATTGAGATTTCAGCAACGAGATCTCGTCCTTCAATGTTCCCTACCCTCATTGATTCATTTCTTTGTCTATTTTGCTTGGTGAAATCTGAATATTTTGTGCATATTTTGATTGTTTAATTTTTATTAAGTTTTTTTTATAAATGTTTCAGTTATAAAAAATGCCAACAAGGATCAGCACCAAAAGAACACCACAACCACAGTGAGAAATGGTGGAGGAAGAATTATGCACTGGGACTGTTTTTCAACAGTTGAAACTGAGGCGTTAGCCAAAGTGTAGGGAATTATTAACAGATCCAAATATTAGTCAGTCAATTTTGCAACAAAACCTTCAGGCCACTGCTAAAAAGCTAAAGATGAAGAGGAATTTCACTTTTGAGAACTCTATCAACCCTAAGCAACCTGCAAAACAAGATACCGGTAATTTCTTCTCCAGAAGATCAAAGTTTTGGAATGGCCCAGCCAGAGTCCATTTTCTTAAACTTTTTTATTATTATTACAATTACTTTTTCAGTTTCCCTAGGGTACTTCAACCTGCCATTGTTTAATGCTTGTGCTATGTACTGCAATACTTTAGGACTTCAAAAGGGGCATGCATGTATGTCTGGGTGCTGGAAAGAGTTAATCGGAGAGGTGCCTGTGAACATGTGCAAGCTGGATGGTTTGGCTGCTCCCTTCATGTATAGGAAGATGTGCTGCCAGTGAATATTCTGATCCAATATTGGAGATACAAAAGGTGGTTGAGATAAGAAGAGGCCACTTTCTCTGCGTCTGGAGGAGAGAAGGTTTTTCCACCAACACAGAATATTCTTTACTGTTAGGGCAGTGAGAATCTGGAATTCATTGCCTGAGGAGGTGGTGATGGTGAACTCAGTCGAGGTGTTCGAGAGAGGCCTGGATGTCTTCCTGGAGCAGAACAATATTGTATCTTACATTTATTAGGTTCTTTAGAAGGACGTAGGTCTGGGGATTTATTCTGATGGAATATAGGCTGAACTGGATAGATAAATGTCTTTTTTCGGCCTTGCTAACTAAGTTACTGCGGTCTACCATGTGTTTCTGACCTAATAATGGAGACACTTGCAGTGCTGAGAAAAGAGGCTGCTCATACTGCAGTCCTTCATGTTTATCTAATCTAATACTAGTGATATAGGGATGCTGAGGTAAAAATAGGCTGCTCACACTGCTGTCCTCCATGTTTTCTGACCTAATAATGGAGACACTTGCAGTGCTGAGAAAAGAGGCTGCTCACACTGCTGACCTCCATGTTTTTCTGACCTAACAATGGAGACACTTGCAGTGCTGAGAAAAGAGGCTGCTCATACTGCTGTCCTTCATGTTTATCTAATCTAATACTAGTGATATAGGAATACTGAGGTAAGAAGAGCCTGCTCACACTGCTGTACTCCAGGTCTTTCTGAATCCTGAGTAGCCGCGGGTACCTGGAATTTGATTTATTCAATGACATGAAAAAAAGAACAAGAAAATGTATCTATTGCCTTTCAGCAACAATATCACTCATTGCCTTATAATATTTACCTTTAATTTAATAAAGTATAACTTTAGTTTTGCTCTATTAAAATAACATTAACAATTGTGCTTTGTGGTCTCCTTGCATGTGCTCTTACAAATTACTGCCTTATTAGTTGCTGAATATATTATTTTTTTTTACGGCAAAGCAATAGTTATTTGCAAATTACAGCTTATAGATATTATTTTATTCCTATGTTGCAAAAAAATGTAGTAATCAATACAGCTAGACATATGTGGGATCACAAGGACAATGGCTGTTTAAATACAACGCTATATATTTCAGAATATAAACAGGTTATCCACTACCTTCATATTGATGTCCAACCCTTAGTATAGGACAGTAATATCAGATTGGAAAGGGTCTGGCACCTGGCATCTCCATCAATCAGTTGTCACCAGCTCCACCAGCAGACAAACTGTGCACAGACAGGGCTGCACGGCGCCACACATGATTCAGTGGACACTGCTGTGAACTGCAGCTCAGCTCCCGTTCAATTAGATTTTTCCTTTTTACAATGTAATATAAGCTCTTTATTGTGACTTGAACACCAAGCTGCACCCACAGGCTCTTTAAAAGACAGATCCATTAAGGCCACCGTACATTAGACTAACACCGGCCAAACCCACAGATATTGGGGTCTCCTGATTCTACCTTCATCGTTCATGTAAAAGCAGTGTTTCTCAACTCCAGTCCTCAAGACACACCAACAGGTCAAGTTTTCAGGGTCTCTTAGTATTGCACAGGTGATAATATCATCATCTGCTCCAGCATTAACTCCATCACCTATGGAAATCCTGAAAACATGGCCTGTTGGTGGGTCTTGAGGACTGGAGTTGAGAAACTCTGATGTGAAGGTAAAGAAGAATCCAGCATGTTGGATTTTAGACTGCTGATCCTTCTATTCTCGGTGAGCAGAGTGCTCTTGGTTATGGAGGAGTCGAGAACGGTCTTTTGAAAGATCGTCTGAACCATGGCTCGGCTGACAGCCATCTTTTGTGCATAGGGAGCATTCCGCTATGTGCACACACAGCAGACTTGACATTTTTGTAAATGAAAAGTTGTACTAAACATCAGGAACGTTTCTGTATCATGTATCTAAATAAAACGATTGGTCACATCTCAAAGAATTTAAGAATATTGAATTCCATAGAGTGAAGGTTAAACAAATTGCTAGGTTTATAGAGGACATCCTTAGGAAAGGTACTGTAATGCATATACAATTCATGGAGGGTCATTTATCTAATACAAGCTATATAGACATGAAATATCCTACAGAGAATCCTACCTCTCAAACTTAACTGGCATTTGAACGGTGTCATGATTTTCCTCATTGTCATTCTCAGTCTTTAGGGTCTCTTGAATACTGACATTTAGGGAACCTTTCTTGGCTTCTTGAGACAATTGGCAGCTCTCATAAAATGAAGTCATTTCAAATACTTCACTAAGCAAGAAGAACAATGGCATATCTCAATCATATTCATATTTACTTTTTATTAGTAGCCAATATACCACTAAACAAGGAAATGTATAAGTGCACGAATCTCAGCCTTTAACCCCTTATGAACAATACCTATTTGGGGCCTTAAAAGGGGCTGCCCTCTAATCAGGCAACCCTTTTTCAATTACTATGTTCCCTCCAAGTAAAATAACAACAGCTATACTCCCCTCCGGGGCCAGCAATATAGCTCTCCAGATGCCCCCATGACATTGTTATGCTATGTAATCCCTGCAGCCAAAAGGCAACAGTTTCACTCTCCCTCTCGCCTCCTTCAGACAAATCTGACATAGGCAGGAAATCAGAGAGCAGCTGCTGCTCTCACTTCCCAGGTTGTCAGAAAGGGGGGAGAGTGAAGGCAGCATTGATTGTTATGCAATGGGAGCCCTGCAGACAATGTCACGTGAGCCCCGGGACAGCCAGTGACAACACCACTAGAACGGCAATGGCACTGGCACCAGAGGCAAGTGTAGCGGTTATTAATTCATAAAGGGTAATTAGTGATGGAGAAGGGGTTGTTGGAATAGTGACATGAAACCTATTATGCCCCACCTTGGACAGGTTATAATAGACTTTAGAACAATGCATTTGTTAAAGGGAACCAGCCATGTCCCTAAACACGATTAGCCTTCAAAAATGGGCTGTAAACAGTAGGTTAATGCCGTTATAAAGCTGTGTGGCTGCAGGGAGCCTCAGGCTTTGTGTCACAGAGACGTAGCTTCAGCCATCACCCAGTACACAGTCAGCGGCAGCTGCAACCATGACCCCAGAACGGACTGACAGCCGGCTCAGAACTGATGCACTGTAGAGCTGGCTGTCAGTCAGCGCCAGGATGTGGCTATTCTGGTTACTTTTGGCCCCATTCACTTGGATAGGGACTACAGCAGTTGAGAACATTTATTTTTAGAAAACCCAGAAACCCCTTTAAAAATTCTTTGCAAGCCAAACAACATTCTCACCAAATATCCAATGTGGACTGTGTTGCATGGAGTTTTCTTCCCAGAGGAGACTCAAGTTGGTCTCGTATCATCTGGCACAGGCAATATTTAGTATTGGTGTAGTGATTATTATACAGAACTGCCTGTTCAGAGAAAAGAAAGATGATTTATGCTATAAAACAATAGTAAAATCGGTAAAAGAATAAGGCTATGTTCACAATGGGCATTTTTTTTCTAGCAGTGACAAAGCAAAAAATACTGATGACAAAAAACAACAACAATGTGTGTGCATGAGATTTCTGAAATCTCATAGACATGGCTGGTACTGCACAATGCAGCTGAAAATTAGCATTAAAAATGCAGCAAAAATGCCCAGTGTGAACTTAGCCTAATAAGTACTTAAGTGAATCACAGTTTATTATCATGTTCATGACTACCTGAA
The DNA here is from genome assembly GCF_032444005.1 of Ranitomeya imitator. Taxonomy (NCBI): domain Eukaryota; kingdom Metazoa; phylum Chordata; class Amphibia; order Anura; family Dendrobatidae; genus Ranitomeya; species Ranitomeya imitator. The sequence goes on from NC_091290.1 coordinate 96,272,029, forward strand.
GTAGTTGCGGATTCACTTCTAAATGTAGTGGCAGCCAGAAGGTGATTTTCTGATGCAAAGCTCCAAATTATCAGCACGGATGCAGATTTAGGCTGTGTGCACACGTTGCATTTTTTCAGCTTTTTTCGCTATAAAAACGCATACATTATGCACCCCATCATTTAGAATGCATTCCGCAATTTTTGTGCACATGATGCGTTTTTTCCCCGCAAAAAAAACGCATCGCGGTAAAAAACGCAGCATGTTCATTAATTTTGCGGATTTTTCACGTTTTTCCTGCTATTTAATGCAGTGGGAAGCTCCAGAAAAAAACGTGTCAAAAACGCATGCAGATTTCTTGCAGAAAATGTCCGGTTTTGCTCAGGAAATTTCTGCAAGAAATCCTGAACGTGTGCACACAGCCTTAAAGCTTACCATTAAAATTACTTTTATGCCTGTGCTTGGAAAAATTATAAAACAAATGTTACTAAGCACCCGCAAGTCCAGAGAGGCCTCACTACTGTCGTGCCCAGCCTTACTTTGCAGGCGGGGATGTCACGACTACAGCATTAGACCGCTGCAGCCCATCACTGAAGAAGAGGGGACGGGAAGAAAAACATTAGACTCGAACAAAGACGACCCAGGAAAACATACTCAGAAGGGAGGTAAGAACATTTCTAAAACAATCCACAGTGAGGAGATTGGAACAAAACAAAATCCTCTAAACTGCATGCTCGCAAACGCCAGAAGCCTGACAAACAAGATGGAAGAACTAGAAGCAGAAATGTCTACAGGTAACTTTGACATAGTGGGAATAACCGAGACATGGTTAGATGAAAGCTATGACTGGGCAGTTAACTTACAGGGTTACAGTCTGTTTAGAAATGATCGTAAAAATCGGAGAGGAGGAGGGGTTTGTCTCTATGTAAAGTCTTGTCTAAAGTCCACTTTAAGGGAGGATATTAGCGAAGGAAATGAGGATGTCGAGTTCATATGGGTTGAAATTCATGGAGGGAAAAATGGTAACAAAATTCTCATTGGGGTCTGTTACAAACCCCCAAATATAACAGAAAGCATGGAAAGTCTACTTCTAAAGCAGATAGATGAAGCTGCAACCCATAATGAGGTCCTGGTTATGGGGGACTTTAACTACCCGGATATTAACTGGGAAACAGAAACCTGTGAAACCCATAAAGGCAACAGGTTTCTGCTAATAACCAAGAAAAATTATCTTTCACAATTGGTGCAGAATCCAACCAGAGGAGCAGCACTTTTAGACCTAATACTATCTAATAGACCTGACAGAATAACAAATCTGCAGGTGGTTGGGCATTTAGGAAATAGCGACCACAATATTGTGCAGTTTCACCTGTCTTTCACTAGGGGGACTTGTCAGGGAGTCACAAAAACATTGAACTTTAGGAAGGCAAAGTTTGAACAGCTTAGAGATGCCCTTAATCTGGTAGACTGGGACAATATCCTCAGAAATGAGAATACAGATAATAAATGGGAAATGTTTAAGAACATCCTAAATAGGCAGTGTAAGCGGTTTATACCTTGTGGGAATAAAAGGACTAGAAATAGGAAAAACCCAATGTGGCTAAACAAAGAAGTAAGACAGGCAATTAACAGTAAAAAGAAAGCATTTGCACTACTAAAGCAGGATGGCACCATTGAAGCTCTAAAAAACTATAGGGAGAAAAATACTTTATCTAAAAAACTAATTAAAGCTGCCAAAAAGGAAACAGAGAAGCACATTGCTAAGGAGAGTAAAACTAATCCCAAACTGTTCTTCAACTATATCAATAGTAAAAGAATAAAAACTGAAAATGTAGGCCCCTTAAAAAATAGTGAGGAAAGAATGGTTGTAGATGACGAGGAAAAAGCTAACATATTAAACACCTTCTTCTCCACGGTATTCACGGTGGAAAATGAAATGCTAGGTGAAATCCCAAGAAACAATGAAAACCCTATATTAAGGGTCACCAATCTAACCCAAGAAGAGGTGCGAAACCGGCTAAATAAGATTAAAATAGATAAATCTCCGGGTCCGGATGGCATACACCCACGAGTACTAAGAGAACTAAGTAATGTAATAGATAAACCATTATTTCTTATTTTTAGGGACTCTATAGCGACAGGGTCTGTTCCGCAGGATTTGCGCATAGCAAATGTGGTGCCAATATTCAAAAAGGGCTCTAAAAGTGAACCTGGAAATTATAGGCCAGTAAGTCTAACCTCTATTGTTGGTAAAATATTTGAAGGGTTTCTGAGGGATGTTATTCTGGATTATCTCAATGAGAATAACTGTTTAACTCCATATCAGCATGGGTTTATGAGAAATCGCTCCTGTCAAACCAATCTAATCAGTTTTTATGAAGAGGTAAGCTATAGGCTGGACCACGGTGAGTCATTGGACGTGGTATATCTCGATTTTTCCAAAGCGTTTGATACCGTGCCGCACAAGAGGTTGGTACACAAAATGAGAATGCTTGGTCTGGGGGAAAATGTGTGTAAATGGGTTAGTAACTGGCTTAGTGATAGAAAACAGAGGGTGGTTATAAATGGTATAGTCTCTAACTGGGTCGCTGTGACCAGTGGGGTACCGCAGGGGTCAGTATTGGGACCTGTTCTCTTCAACATATTCATTAATGATCTGGTAGAAGGTTTACACAGTAAAATATCGATATTTGCAGATGATACAAAACTATGTAAAGCAGTTAATACAAGAGAAGATAGTATTCTGCTACAGATGGATCTGGATAAGTTGGAAACTTGGGCTGAAAGGTGGCAGATGAGGTTTAACAATGATAAATGTAAGGTTATACACATGGGAAGAGGGAATCAATATCACCATTACACACTGAACGGGAAACCACTGGGTAAATCTGACAGGGAGAAGGACTTGGGGATCCTAGTTAATGATAAACTTACCTGGAGCAGCCAGTGCCAGGCAGCAGCTGCCAAGGCAAACAGGATCATGGGGTGCATTAAAAGAGGTCTGGATACACATGATGAGAGCATTATACTGCCTCTGTACAAATCCCTAGTTAGACCGCACATGGAGTACTGTGTCCAGTTTTGGGCACCGGTGCTCAGGAAGGATATAATGGAACTAGAGAGAGTACAAAGGAGGGCAACAAAATTAATAAAGGGGATGGGAGAACTACAATACCCAGATAGATTAGCGAAATTAGGATTATTTAGTCTAGAAAAAAGACGACTGAGGGGCGATCTAATAACTATGTATAAGTATATAAGGGGACAATACAAATATCTTGCTGAGGATCTGTTTATACCAAGGAAGGTGACGGGCACAAGGGGGCATTCTTTGCGTCTGGAGGAGAGAAGGTTTTTCCACCAACATAGAAGAGGATTCTTTACTGTTAGGGCAGTGAGAATCTGGAATTGCTTGCCTGAGGAGGTGGTGATGGCGAACTCAGTCGAGGGGTTCAAGAGAGGCCTGGATGTCTTCCTGGAGCAGAACAATATTGTATCATACAATTATTAGGTTCTGTAGAAGGACGTAGATCTGGGTATTTATTATGATGGAATATAGGCTGAACTGGATGGACAAATGTCTTTTTTCGGCCTTACTAACTATGTTACTATGTTACTATGTTACTGTGGTCAGTGGTCTTGAATCACCTGTATTGGCATGACCGTTGAGCACAGTAATTGGTTGCAATGCTGTAGTTGTGACATCACGACTGCAGCCTATCAACAAAGACTGTAGCAATGATGATTAGAGCATTTTTAGCTAGTTTAAGCCTATAGCGGGAAAAAAAGGTCAAAACAGAAATACTGATTGGACTTCCAGGAGGTGATACTTGGGAATGTTTTGACAGAGCTCCTGCTCCACAGAAATTAAAGTCTTTAATCTGCCTTACTGCTGCTGACCTTGACATCATAAAAATTGGCTGCAAAGTCCTGGAGAAGATGCTGGACTCTCCATCTGCACACAATGCGTTTTTGATGCGTTTTCTCCACGCGGAAATGGTCCAAAAACGCAATGGAATCCTTATGCAAGGTAATTCAATGACAATCCTGAAGTGTTGTGCACATGATCAGTAAATTTCCTTAAGTATTTGCAGTGTGTTCATTCTGCAGCATGTCAATTCTTTTTGCGCTTCTGCTGCGCTCCCGCACCCACTGACTACAACTGAGTTAGTCAAATCCGCAGCAAAAAGGCAGGTATAAAAATGGATTTCCTGAGTTTTTATATTGCGTTTTACCGTCTTTCTATGGTGTTTCCCCTCGCTGTCATCTGTGTGACAGCATGGGAAACACCGACGTGGTGGTTCTCATCAGCGGTAACGCTGCCGCCGCTAAGACTGTCGGTCAGAGCGCTGCAGGGTCATCCTGTCAGCTGGACACCGCCAGTGTGAATCGCAGCGGTGACCTGCAGTAAAAAGCTTACCACAGGTCAGCATGCATGGGCTAATGAGACTGCTGCTCCCATCGGGCTACATCTGCTGTCACTGATAACAGAGAAAACAGGTGACGCTGATGGGAAAGTAGTATCAGCTGCCGGCGTACGTGCTCCGTTAATTAAAAAAAAAAGTCAAATTACATACATATTCACATAAATATTAAAAAAAAAAAACATTATACTCAGCTAACACCAAATCCCCGATGCCCTCATCTCCTTGAAAGAATGTAAAATAATAAACTAACATATACTCACCTGTTAGCCATAGTCCACGTAATCCAGATTGTCCCACGGCAATCTAATATGCAGAACAGTGATGTGACCGCTCTACCCGTCACCGGCGATACACTGACAGGAGGTAATCGCTCTCGCAGTGTATCACTGAGGTGCCGTGAGAGTTCACCGGAGTTCTACAGCTCCGCTGCTCTCACTTACGGCATTGCTGCGTGAGAACTTTCTCACGCAGCAGTGGTGCCGTAAGGGAGCTCACCAGAGCTGATGAACACCAGTGAACTCTCACGGCAGCTAAGTGATACACTGTGAGAGCGGCGGTCTTTGAGAGCAGTCACATCAGTAATGTGACTGCTCTCAAAGTGATCAGGATCGTCATGGGACATTATGGATTATCTTCTCGGCGGACAGGTGAGCAATATTTGTGGTTTATTATTGTTATTTTTGTTGCAGAAGACGTTAGCGTCTGTGGATTAGGCATTCAGCGAGTATGGTTTAATTAAAATTCATTAAACGAGTGTCATTATTTCAAATAAAGTACTTTATTCTGGGTGTCTGTGATTTTACATAATATCACTATGGGGTTACTAATGGATAGGTGTCTCATAAACTCCTCTCCATTACTAAAAAAAGCGCTGCGGAATATGTTGGCGCTATATAAATAAAAATTATTATTATTATATTATTATTACTAACCTGTGGGTTTGATGTCACTTGACAATACAAAGGTGACATCAACCCCACAAATATGAACCCCACTTGCCACCACTACAGGGCAAGTGGGAAGAGAGAGGCAAAGTGCCAGAATTGGCGCAGCTAATAGATGTGTCTTTTCTAGGCAGCTGCGGGCTGCTATTTTTAGGCTGGGGAAAGTCAATATCCATGGCCCCTTCCTAGCATATTAATATCAGCTGCCTGCAAAGCCTTTGCTGGTTTTTCATTATAGGGGTACCCCACAATTTTTTTTGGGGGGTCCCCCATTTTAATAGCCAATGAAGGCTAAGCATACAGCTGTGAGCTGATATGAATAGCCTGGGAAGCTCCATGGGTATAACCCCCTTCCCAGGCTATATACATCTGCCCCCAGCTATCGGCTTTTCCCGATGGTTGTTACAATTACGTGGAAACCCACACCATAATTTTTTATTTTCATTTTTTTGTCTTTAACCCCTTCAAGACCTTGCCCTTTTTCATTTTTTGCATTTTCGCTTTTTGCTCCCTTCATTCCCAGAGCCATAACTTTTATTTGGCCATCTGAGGGCTTGTTTTTTGCGGGATAAGTTGTACTTTTGAAGGACATCATTAGTTTTAGCATGTTGTGTACTAGAAACCGGGGAAAAAATCCCAAGTGTGATGAAACTGCAAAAAAATGGAATCCCACACTTGTTTTTTGTTTGGCTTTTTTTGCTAGGTTCACTAAATGCTAAATTTAACCTGCCATTTTGATTCTCCAGATCATTACGAGTTCATAGAAACCAAACATGTCTAGGTTATGTTTTATCTATGTGGTAAAAAAAAAACAAATGCGCAGTTTTCCAATACCCGTAGCGTCTCCATTTTTCCTGATTTGGGGTCAGGTGAGGGCTTAATTTTTGCGTGCCGAGCTGACTTTTTTAATGATACCATTTTGGTGCAGATAAGTTTTTTTGATCGCCTGTTATTACATTTTAATGCAATGTCATGGCGACCAAAAAAAACCCGTAATTCTGGCGTTTTGAATTTTTTCTCGCTACGCCGTTTAGCGATCAGGTTAATAATTTTTTTTATTGATAGATCGGGCGATTCTGAACGCGGAGATACCAAGTACGTGTAGGTTTGATTTTGTTTTAATGTTTTATTTTGAATGGGGCGAAAGGGGGGGGTGATTTAAATTTTTTTTTATTTTTCTCATATTTTTTTTAAAACATTTTTTTTTTTTTTTTTTACTTTTGCCATGCTTCAATAGCCTCCAATAGCAATCCGGCATCAACAACCATAGAGGTCTCAAGGAGACCTCAGTTTGTAACGCTGATGCATCGCTGACCCCCAATCATGTGAGGGGGGTCAGCGATGCGCTCATTTCCGGCCCGATGACCAGAAGTAGTAGTTAAATGCCGCTGTCAGAGTTTGACAGCGGCATTTAACTAGTTAACAGCGGCGGGTGAATCGCTATTCCACCCACCGCTATTGCCTGGCTTTGATGCAGGCTCACCGCCGGAGCCCGCATCAAAGCAGGGGATCCGACCTCCGCCGTACTAGTATGGCGGAGGTCGGTAAGGGGTTAAAATTAACAGTTGCAGTTTGGCTACAGCCTGTGTATGTCATTGTGTTAATGCTCCTACATAGGCTGGTAACAATGTGTGTGTAGGTTTGTGTGTATTTGTGTTTACGTATCGGCTTAGTAATGAGGGTGTCGGGCCTTTTCATTATTAAGCCTATAGCTATATTTCAAGGACAGCTGCTGCCCTAATCCCATTTCCCTGATGATACACTGCATCAGCATGAAAAAGGTGGTGTTGAGCCAAAAAAAAAATCACATCACAAAACTTTTTTTCTTTAAAAAGCTAAAAAAAACTTCATTGCTGTACAAAATATGCATGCAAACACGCATACAAAAAACGCATAAGAAAACGCATCAAATCACGTTTTTCCAGAAATGTATTGAAGCAAAAACTCAACGTGCGCACATAACCTAAGACTGGTTTTCTCTGTCCCTCAGAAGTCACCACCTTTGTTGGGTAATGAATGTGGCATCGGCACTGCCAGCAAATCACTATTATACCCCTGCCCCCACAGCTTCACTCCTCTGGAGACCGCCATCACATGACTTCAGGGAAAAAACTGTGCCCCCCATACTACCTAAGGATATGTGTACATAAAATGTATTCAGACAGGTTTGCTCAGTACCCTGCACTAAAAAATGCAAGGAAAAATGCCGTGGAAAAAACATAACTACTGAAAATGTGCCAACAAAGAAGCAGTTTGCCTGAAAGTTTAAGAGACCTTGTGTGCACATATCCTTAGCCCATTTACTCTAGCCACTGATCCCTCTGATCCTCCTGCACAAGCAGCAATCTGTCAGGAGAGCCAACATCACATGGCCACTTGTAACCTTCACTAATAAGCAGCCACACAAAGACCAGGCTGCACTTCAGTAAATCTGCTACCACTGATCTTTACACTGGGAAAAACAGAGCCCTACATCTGCATTGTAGAGTACTCTTTGCATTTTCTCCACTACACAGTGTTGCTGCACTACATACCTCTGTTTTAAGTCTTTACCTAAAGAAACACTGTGGCTGCCTTGAAAATAGGAGGGAACCAATTTTACAAATCTTATTCCACACCAAGCCTTCACATCTAACCCGGAATCTTCCATACTGTCCCAGGCTGGATAACACATTTGCAGTCTTTGGACAATGACACCTATACTTTCTGGCGTAAGTTAGTTCCAATTTCTCATAAACTTACCTAATGTGATCTAACCTCATTGTCCTCACCGTGGAATTATTACTCTCACTTGCAGCAACTTATGGGACTGACTCATCTATTTGTCCATCCATCCCCAATACAGACAAGTCACTGCTTATTTGTCCTGCTGATATGGTTAAGAAGGGAAGACCATACAAGTCAACCAATCTTTCACACCTCCAAGAACCTCTGCAAGTAAACTTGGAAAGTCCCATCCAGCTACAACAGCTTAGCTCTCTGCAAATTTTTGACTGGGGTAAACCTTCATCCATTTCTCCCTATGACAGTCCCAACTCTCCAGTCATGGAAGACAATCCATCAGCCACTTTTGTAGCGCGTGAGGTGAATAGACTGATGTTATTAGACAACGCCTCGTCCTTCTTCACACTTCTACAGATATGGCTTTAAATCAGATATGCAACAACTCTCGAGAGCTCACAAAATTGGAGACCAGTGCTGTTAAAATGGAATTTACTCTATCCATGGCTGAAGATAGACTCTTCTCCCAGAAAATCTCCTCTATAGCGGTTTTGGAGCATCTAGATGACCTGCAGATCAGATAGTAACATAGTAACATAGTAACATAGTTAGTAAGGCCGAAAAAAGACATTTGTCCATCCAGTTCAGCCTATATTCCATCATAATAAATACCCAGATCTACGTCCTTCTACAGAACCTAATAATTGTATGATACAATATTGTTCTGCTCCAGGAAGACATCCAGGCCTCTCTTGAACCCCTCGACTGAGTTCGCCATCACCACCTCCTCAGGCAAGCAATTCCAGATTCTCACTGCCCTAACAGTAAAGAATCCTCTTCTATGTTGGTGGAAAAACCTTCTCTCCTCCAGACGCAAAGAATGCCCCCTTGTGCCCGTCACCTTCCTTGGTATAAACAGATCCTCAGCGAGATATTTGTATTGTCCCCTTATATACTTATACATGGTTATTAGATCGCCCCTCAGTCGTCTTTTTTCTAGACTAAATAATCCTAATTTCGCTAATCTATCTGGGTATTGTAGTTCTCCCATCCCCTTTATTAATTTTGTTGCCCTCCTTTGTACTCTCTCTAGTTCCATTATATCCTTCCTGAGCACCGGTGCCCAAAACTGGACACAGTACTCCATGTGCGGTCTAACTAGGGATTTGTACAGAGGCAGTATAATGCTCTCATCATGTGTATCCAGACCTCTTTTAATGCACCCCATGATCCTGTTTGCCTTGGCAGCTGCTGCCTGGCACTGGCTGCTCCAGGTAAGTTTATCATTAACTAGGATCCCCAAGTCCTTCTCCCTGTCAGATTTACCCAGTGGTTTCCCGTTCAGTGTGTAATGGTGATATTGATTCCCTCTTCCCATTTGTATAACCTTACATTTATCATTGTTAAACCTCATCTGCCACCTTTCAGCCCAAGTTTCCAACTTATCCAGATCCATCTGTAGCAGAATACTATCTTCTCTTGTATTAACTGCTTTACATAGTTTTGTATCATCTGCAAATATCGATATTTTACTGTGTAAACCTTCTACCAGATCATTAATGAATATGTTGAAGAGAACAGGTCCCAATACTGACCCCTGCGGTACCCCACTGGTCACAGCGACCCAGTTAGAGACTATACCATTTATAACCACCCTCTGCTTTCTATCACTAAGCCAGTTACTAACCCATTTACACACATTTTCCCCCAGACCAAGCATTCTCATTTTGTGTACCAACCTCTTGTGCGGCACGGTATCAAACGCTTTGGAAAAATCGAGATATACCACGTCCAATGACTCACCGTGGTCCAGTCTATAGCTTACCTCTTCATAAAAACTGATTAGATTGGTTTGACAGGAGCGATTTCTCATAAACCCATGCTGATATGGAGTTAAACAGTTATTCTCATTGAGATAATCCAGAATAACATCCCTCAGAAACCCTTCAAATATTTTACCAACAATAGAGGTTAGACTTACTGGCCTATAATTTCCAGGTTCACTTTTAGAGCCCTTTTTGAATATTGGCACCACATTTGCTATGCGCCAGTCCTGCGGAACAGACCCTGTCGCTATAGAGTCACTAAAAATAAGAAATAATGGTTTATCTATTACATTACTTAGTTCTCTTAGTACTCGTGGGTGTATGCCATCCGGACCCGGAGATTTATCTATTTTAATCTTATTTAGCCGGTTTCGCACCTCTTCTTGGGTTAGATTGGTGACCCTTAATATAGGGTTTTCATTGTTTCTTGGGATTTCACCTAGCATTTCATTTTCCACCGTGAATACCGTGGAGAAGAAGGTGTTTAATATGTTAGCTTTTTCCTCGTCATCTACAACCATTCTTTCCTCACTATTTTTTAAGGGGCCTACATTTTCAGTTTTTATTCTTTTACTATTGATATAGTTGAAGAACAGTTTGGGATTAGTTTTACTCTCCTTAGCAATGTGCTTCTCTGTTTCCTTTTTGGCAGCTTTAATTAGTTTTTTAGATAAAGTATTTTTCTCCCTATAGTTTTTTAGAGCTTCAATGGTGCCATCCTGCTTTAGTAGTGCAAATGCTTTCTTTTTACTGTTAATTGCCTGTCTTACTTCTTTGTTTAGCCACATTGGGTTTTTCCTATTTCTAGTCCTTTTATTCCCACAAGGTATAAACCGCTTACACTGCCTATTTAGGATGTTCTTAAACATTTCCCATTTATTATCTGTATTCTTATTTCTGAGGATATTGTCCCAGTCTACCAGATTAAGGGCATCTCAAAGCTGTTCAAACTTTGCCTTCCTAAAGTTCAATGTTTTTGTGACTCCCTGACAAGTCCCCCTAGTGAAAGACAGGTGAAACTGCACAATATTGTGGTCGCTATTTCCTAAATGCCCAACCACCTGCAGATTTGTTATTCTGTCAGGTCTATTAGATAGTATTAGGTCTAAAAGTGCTGCTCCTCTGGTTGGATTCTGCACCAATTGTGAAAGATAATTTTTCTTGGTTATTAGCAGAAACCTGTTGCCTTTATGGGTTTCACAGGTTTCTGTTTCCCAGTTAATATCCGGGTAGTTAAAGTCCCCCATAACCAGGACCTCATTATGGGTTGCAGCTTCATCTATCTGCTTTAGAAGTAGACTTTCCATGCTTTCTGTTATATTTGGGGGTTTGTAACAGACCCCAATGAGAATTTTGTTACCATTTTTCCCTCCATGAATTTCAACCCATATGGACTCGACATCCTCATTCCCTTCGCTAATATCCTCCCTTAAAGTGGACTTTAGACAAGACTTTACATAGAGACAAACCCCTCCTCCTCTCCGATTTTTACGATCCTTTCTAAACAGACTGTAACCCTGTAAGTTAACTGCCCAGTCATAGCTTTCATCTAACCATGTCTCGGTTATTCCCACTATGTCAAAGTTACCTGTAGATATTTCTGCTTCTAGTTCTTCCATCTTGTTTGTCAGGCTTCTGGCGTTTGCGAGCATGCAGTTTAGAGGATTTTGTTTTGTTCCAATCTCCTCACTGTGGATTGTTTTAGAAATGTTCTTACCTCCCTTCTGAGTATGTTTTCCTGGGTCGTCTTTGTTCGAGTCTAATGTTTTTCTTCCCGTCCCCTCTTCTTCTAGTTTAACGCCCTCCTGATGAGTGTAGCGAGTCTTCTGGCGAATGTGTGTTTCCCAGGTTTGTTGAGGTGTAGTCCATCTCTGGCGAGGAGTCCATCATACCAGTAATTCACACCGTGGTCCAGGAATCCAAATCCTTGTTGTCTGCACCATCGTCTTAGCCAGTTGTTTGCATCAAGGATCCTGTTCCATCTCCTGGTGCCATGCCCGTCTACTGGAAGGATAGAAGAAAAAACTACCTGTGCATCCAGTTCCTTTACTTTCTTCCCCAACTCTTCAAAGTCCTTGCAGATTGTCGGTAGGTCCTTCCTTGCCGTGTCATTGGTGCCAACATGTATCAGAAGAAATGGGTGGACGTCCTTGGAGCTGAAGAGCTTTGGTATCCTATCGGTCACATCCTTGATCATCGCACCTGGAAGGCAGCATACTTCTCTTGCAGTTATGTCCGGTCTGCAGATGGCTGCTTCGGTGCCTCTCAGTAGTGAGTCTCCCACCACCACCACTCTTCGTTGCTTCTTGGCTGTACTTTTTGCTGTCACTTGTTGCTGTGTGCCCTTTTCTTTTTTGCTTGCTGGTATTGCTTCATCCTTAGGTGTGCCATCTTCATCCTCTACAAAGATTTGATATCGGTTCTTCAGTTGTGTGGTTGGTGATTTCTCCATGGTCTTCTTGCTTCTTTTGGTCACATGCTTCCACTCATCTGCTTTTGGAGGTTCTCTGACACTTTTTGCACCTTCTGTGACCAGTAGAGATGCTTCTGTTCTGTCTAGAAAGTCTTCATTCTCTTTGATGAGTTTCAAAGTTGCTATTCTTTCTTCCAGACCCCGCACCTTTTCTTCTAAAAGGGCCACTAGTCTACACTTCTGACAGGTGAAATTGGATTCTTCTTCTGGTCGATCTGTGAACATGTAGCACATGCTGCAGCTCACCATGTAGGTTGTCACATCTGCCATGTTGCTCCTAGATCCTGCTGACTTGCTGTGTGTTTTCCTTCTTGTGTAATCTACTCAGCCAAGCTCTCTTGCAATAATGTCCTACAGGCAAAAATTCTAGCTTAGGGAGACTTTGCTTCTCCCAGAAGGCACCTGGAATATGCAAATTAGCCTCCTGAAGCTTGAATCCCTGGTTTGGTGATGCTTTCGAAGCAGCTGGTCCCGGCTGTACCCAACGATCTTCTAGCTTAGGGAGACTTCGCTTCTCCCAGAAGGCACCTGGAATATGCAAATTAGCCTCCTGAAGCTTGAATCCCTGGTTTGGTGATGCTTTCGAAGCAGCTGGTCCCGGCTGTACCCAACGATCTTCTAGCTTAGGGAGACTTCGCTTCTCCCAGAAGGCACCTGGAATATGCAAATTAGCCTCCTGAAGCTTGAATCCCTGGTTTGGTGATGCTTTCGAAGCAGCTGGTCCCGGCTGTACCCAACGATCTTCTAGCTTAGGGAGACTTCGCTTCTCCCAGAAGGCACCTGGAATATGCAAATTAGCCTCCTGAAGCTTGAATCCCTGGTTTTGACCAGGTTAGTATAGGAGATACCTGAAAACATCACACTTTTCATCATAGTGCTTTTACCAATGCATAAAATGCATGGAGAAGTCATTTCGAATGAATCGTCCTCAGTGTTGTGAGAACGATGATGGGTTAAAATTTTTGGTGGTTTCTTGTTCAGTCCATAGGCCTGCAGCATGTGGCAAACCGGTGAGCATGTGGCTCTATTAGTATAGGAGATACCTGATTTGGTGGGCGGGGCCACTCTGGGTCCGATTTGGTGGGCGGGGTCAATCTGGGTCCGATTTGGTGGGCGGGGCCACTTTAAGGCCGATTTGGTGGGCAGGGCCACTCTGGGTCTGATTTGGTGGGCAGGGCCATTCTGGGTCCGATTTGGTGGGCGGGGCCACTCTGGGTCTGATTTGGTGGGAGGGATCACTCTGGGTGCGGTTTCGTGGGCGGGGCACCTCAGGGACCGATTTGGTGGGCGGGGTCACTCTGGGTTTGATTTGGTTGGTGGGGCAACTCAGGGACCGATTTGGTGGGCGTGGTCACTCTGGGTCCGATTTGGTGGGCGGGGTCACTCTGGGTCTAATTTGGTGGGCGGGGTCACTCTGGGTCTGATTTGGTGGGCGGGGCCACTCGAAATCCGATTGGTGAGCGGGGGACCTCAGGGACCAATTTGGTGGGCGGGGTCACTCTGGGTCCGATTTGGTGGGTGGCGTCACTCTGGGTCCGATTTGGTGGGCGGGGCACCTCAGGGACTGATTTGGTGGGCGGGGTCACTCTGGGTCCGATTTGGTGGGCGGGGTCACTCTGGGTCCGATTTGTTGGGTGGGGTCACTCTGGGTCCGATTTGGTGGGTGGGGTCAATCTGGGTACGAATTGGTGGGCGGGGCACCTCAGGGACCGATTTGGTGGGCGGGGGACCGATTTGGTGGGCTGGGTCACTGGGTTCGATTTGGTGGGTGGGGTCACTCTGGGTCCGATTTGGTGGGCGGGGCACCTCAGGGACCGATTTGGTGGGCGGGGTTACTCTGGGTCCGATTTGGTGGGCGGGGTCACTCTGGGTCCGATTTGGTTGGCGGGATCACTCTGGGTCCGATTTGGTGGGCGGGGTAACTGGGTCCGATTTGGTGGGTGGGGTCACTCTGGGTCTGAATTGGTGGGCGGGGTCACTGGGTTTGATTTGGTGGGCGGGGCCACTCGAGGTCAGATTTGGTGGGCGGGGGACCTCAGATACCGATTTGGTGGGCTGGGTCACTCGGTCCGATTTGGTGGGCAGTCACTCTGGGTCAGATTTGGTGGGCGGGGCACCTCAGAGACCGAATTGGTGGGCGGGGTCACTCTGGGACCGATTTGGTGGGCGGGGTCACTCTGGGTCCGAATTGGTGGGTGGGGTCACTCTGGGTCCGAATTGGTGGGTGGGGTCACTCTGGGTCCGATTTGGTGTGCGAGGCCACTCAGGGTCAGATTTGGTGGGCGGGGACCTCAGGGACCGATTTGGTGGGCGGGGTTACTCTGCGTCCGATTTGGTGGGCGGGTTCACTCTGGGACATATTTGGTGGGCGGGGTCACTCTGTGTCTGATTTGGTGGGCGGGGTCACCCTGGGTCCGATTTGGTGGGCGGGGTCACTCTGGGTCCGATTTGGTGGGCGGGGCCCCTCAGGGTCCGATTCGGTGGGTGGGGCCGCTCTGGGTCAGATTTGGTGGTCGGGGTTGCTCGGAGGCCGATTTGGTGGTCGGGGCCCTTCAGGGACCGATTTGGTGGGCGGGGCCCCTCAGGGTCCAATTTAGTGGGCGGGGCCGCTCTGGGTCAGATTTGGTGGTCGGGGCTGCTCGGGGGCCGATTTGGTGGTCGGGGCCCCTCAGGGTCCGATTTGGTCGGCGGGGTCACTCTGGGTCCGATTTGGTGGGCGGGGCCCCTCAGGGTCCGATTTGGTGGGTGGGACCCCTCAGTGACCGATTTGGTGGGCGGAGTCACTCTGGGTCCGATTTGGTGGGCGGGGCCCCCAGGGTCCGAATTGGTGGGCGGGGCCGCTCTGGGTCAGATTTGGTGGTTGGAGCCGGTCAGGGACCGATTTGGTGGTCGGGGCCGCTCGGGGGCCGTTTTGGCGGTCGGGGCCGCTCGGAGGCCGATTTGGTGGTCGGGGCCGCTCGGTGTCCGATTTGGTGGGCGGGGTCACTCTGGGTACGATTTGGTGGGCGGGGTCACTCTGGGTCCGATTTGGTGGGCGGGGTCACTCTGGGTCTGATTTGGTGGGCGGGGCACCTCAGGGACCGATTTGGTGGGCGGGGTTACTCTGGGTCTGATTTGGTGGGCAGTGTCACTCAGGGACCTTTTTGGTGGGTGGGGTCACTCTGGGTCCGATTTGGTGGGCGGGGTCACTCTGGGTCCGATTTGGTGGGCGGGGCCCCTCAGGGGCCGATTTGGTGGGCGGGGCCCCTCAGGGGCCGATTTGGTGGGCGGGGCCCCACAGGGGCCGATTTGGTGGGCGGGGCCCCTTAGGGTCCGATTTGGTGGGCGGGGCCTCTCAGGGTCCGATTTGGTGGGCGGGGCCCCTCAGGGTCCGATTTGGTGGGCGGGGCCTCTCAGGGTCCGATTTGGTGGGCGGGGCCTCTCAGGGTCCGATTTGGTGGGCGGGGCCCCTCAGGGTCCGATTTGGTGGGCGGGCCCTTCAGGGTCCGATTTGTTGGGCGGGGCCTCTCAGGGTCCGATTTGGTGGGCGGGGCCCCTCAGGGTCCGATTTGGTGGGCGATTTGGTGGGCGGGGCCCCTCAGGGTCCGATTTGGTGGGCGGGGCCCCTCAGGGTCCGATTTGGTGGGCGATTTGGTGGGCGATTTGGTGGGCGGGGCCCCTCAGGGGCCGATTTGGTGGGCGGGGCCCCACAGGGGCCGATTTGGTGGGCGGGGCCCCTCAGGGTCCGATTTGGTGGGCGGGGCCTCTCAGGGTCCAATTTGGTGGGCGGGGCCTCTCAGGGTCCGATTTGGTGGGCGGGGCCCCTCAGGGGCCGATTTGGTGGGCGGGGCCCCACAGGGGCCGATTTGGTGGGCGGGGCCCCACAGGGGCCGATTTGGTGGGCGGGGCCCCTTAGGGTCCGATTTGGTGGGCGGGGCCTCTCAGGGTCCGATTTGGTGGGCGGGGCCCCTCAGGGTCCGATTTGGTGGGCGGGGCCTCTCAGGGTCCGATTTGGTGGGCGGGGCCTCTCAGGGTCCGATTTGGTGGGCGGGGCCCCTCAGGGTCCGATTTGGTGGGCGGGCCCTTCAGGGTCCGATTTGTTGGGCGGGGCCTCTCAGGGTCCGATTTGGTGGGCGGGGCCCCTCAGGGTCCGATTTGGTGGGCGATTTGGTGGGCGGGGCCCCTCAGGGTCCGATTTGGTGGGCGGGGCCCCTCAGGGTCCGATTTGGTGGGCGATTTGGTGGGCGATTTGGTGGGCGGGGCCCCTCAGGGGCCGATTTGGTGGGCGGGGCCCCACAGGGGCCGATTTGGTGGGCGGGGCCCCTCAGGGTCCGATTTGGTGGGCGGGGCCTCTCAGGGTCCAATTTGGTGGGCGGGGCCTCTCAGGGTCCGATTTGGTGGGCGGGGCCCCTCAGGGTCCAATTTGGTGGGCGGGGCCTCTCAGGGGCCAATTTGGTGGGCGGGGCCTCTCAGGGGCCGATTTGGTGGGCGGGCCCTTCAGGGTCCGATTTGTTGGGCGGGGCCTCTCAGGGTCCGATTTGGTGGGCGGGGCCCCTCAGGGTCCGATTTGGTGGGCGATTTGGTGGGCGGGGCCCCTCAGGGGCCGATTTGGTGGGCGGGGCCCCTCAGGGGCCGATTTGGTGTGCGGGGCCCCTCAGGGGCCGATTTGGTGTGCGGGGCCCCTCAGGGGCCGATTTGGTGTGCGGGGCCCCTCAGGGGCCGATTTGGTGTGCGGGGCCCCTCAGGGTCCGATTTGGTGTGCGGAGCCCCTCAGGGTCCGATTTGGTAGGCGGGGCCCCTCAGCATCCGATTTGGTGGGCTGGGCCCCTCAGCATCCGATTTGGTGGGTGGGACCCCTATGAGTCCGAATTGGTGGCCTGGGCCCCTCAGGGGCCGATTTGGTGGGTGGGGTTCCTCTGGGTCCGATTAGGTGGACGGGGTCACTCTGGGTCCGATTTGGTGGGTGGGGTCACTCTGGGTCCGAATTGGTGGGTGGGGTCACTCTGGGTCCGATTTGGTGTGCGGGGCCACTCAGGGTCAGATTTGGTGGGCGGGGGACCTCAGATACCGATTTGGTGGGCGGGGTTACTCTGGGTCCGATTTGGTGTTCGGGTTCACTCTGGGACCTATTTGGTGGGCGGGGTCACTCTGGGTCCGATTTGGTGGGCGGGGTCACTCTGGGTCCGATTTGGTGGGTGGGGCTCCTCAGGGTCCGATTTGCTGTGCGGGGCCCCTCAGGGTCCGATTTGGTGGGCGGGGCCCCTCAGCATCCGATTTGGTGGGCTGGGCCCCTCAGCATCCGATTTGGTGGGCGGGACCCCTCTGAGTCCGATTTGGTGGGCTGGGCCCCTCAGGGGCCGATTTGGTGGATGGGGCTGCTCTGGGTCCGATTTGGTGGACGGGGTCACTCTGGGTCCGATTTGGTGGGTGGGGTCACTCTGGGTCCGAATTGGTGGGTGGGGTCACTCTGGGTCCGATTTGGTGTGCGGGGCCACTCAGGGTCAGATTTGGTGGGCGGGGGACCTCAGATACCGATTTGGTGGGCGGGGTTACTCTGGGTCCGATTTGGTGGGCGGGTTCACTCTGGGACCTATTTGGTGGGCGGGGTCACTCTGGGTCTGATTTGGTGGGCGGGGTCACTCTGGGTCCGATTTGGTGGGCGGGGCCCCTCAGGGTCCGATTTGGTGGGCGGGGCCCCTCAGGGACCGATTTGGTGGGCGGGGCCCCTCGGGGGCCAATTTGGTGGTCGGGGCCCTTCAGGGACCGATTTGGTGGACGGGGCCCCTCAGGGTCCAATTTGGTGGGCGGGGCTGCTCTGTGTCAGATTTGGTGGTCGGGGCTGCTCAGGGGCCGATTTGGTAGTCGGGGCCCCTCAGGGTCCGATTTGGTGGGCGGAGTCACTCTGGGTCCGATTTGGTGGGCGGGGCCCCCCAGGGTCCGATTTGGTGGGCGGGCCCCCCCAGGGTTCGATTTGGTGGGCGGGGCCGCTCTGGGTCAGATTTGGTGGGCGGGGCCGCTTGGGGGCCGATTTCGTGGTCGGGGCCGCTCGGGGGCCGATTTGGTGGTTGGAGCCGGTCAGGGGCCGATTTGGAGGTCGGGGCAGCTCGGGGGCCGTTTTGGTGGTCGGGGCCGCTCGGAGGCCGATTTGGTGGTCGGGGCCGCTCGGGGTCCGATTTGGTGGTCGGGGTGACTCTGGGTAAGATTTGGTGGGCGGGGTCACTCTGGGTCTGATTTGGTGGGCGGGGTCACTCTGGATCTGATTTGGTGGGCGGGGCACCTCAGGGACCGATTTGGTGGGCGGGGTTACTCTGGGTCTGATTTGGTGGGCAGGGTCACTCTGGGACCTTTTTGGTGGGCGGGGTCACTCTGGGTCCGATTTGGTGGGCGGGGTCACTCTGGGTCCGATTTGGTGGGCGGGGCCCCTCAGGGGCCAATTTGGTGGGAGGGGCCCCACAGGGGCCGATTTGGTGGGCGGGGCCCCTCGGTCCAATTTGGTGGACGGGGCCTCTCAGGGTCCAATTTGGTGGGCAGGGCCCCTCAGGGTCCGATTAGGTGGGCGGGGCCTCTCAGGGTCCGATTTGGTGGGCGGGGCCTCTCAGGGTCCAATTTGGTGGGCGGGGCCCCTCAGGGTCCGATTTGGTGGGCGATTTGGTGGGCGGGGCCTCTCAGGGTCCGATTTGGTGGGCGGGGCTCCTCAGGGTCCGATTTGGTGGGCGGGGTCACTCTGGATCTGATTTGGTGGGCGGGGCACCTCAGGGACCGATTTGGTGGGCGGGGTTACTCTGGGTCTGATTTGGTGGGCAGGGTCACTCTGGGACCTTTTTGGTGGGCGGGGTCACTCTGGGTCCGATTTGGTGGGCGGGGCCCCTCAGGGGCCAATTTGGTGGGCGGGGCCCCACAGGGGCCGATTTGGTGGGCGGGGCCCCTCAGGGTCCGATTTGGTGGACGGGGCCTCTCAGGGTCCAATTTGGTGGGCGGGGCCCCTCAGGGTCCGATTTGGTGGGCGATTTGGTGGGCGGGGCCCCTCAGGGTCCGATTTGGTGGGCGGGGCCCCTCAGGGTCCGATTTGGTGGGCAATTTGGTGGGCGGGGCCCCTCAGGGGCCGATTTGGTGGGCGGGGCCCCACAGGGGCCGATTTGGTGGGCGGGGCCCCTCAGGGTCCGATTTGGTGGGCGGGGCCTCTCAGGGTCCGATTTGGTGGGCGGGGCCTCTCAGGGTCCGATTTGGTGGGCGGGGCCCCTCAGGGTCCGATTTGGTGGGCGGGGCCTCTCAGGGGCCGATTTGGTGGGCGGGGCCTCTCAGGGTTCGATTTGGTGGGCGGGCCCTTCAGGGTCCGATTTGTTGGGCGGGGCCTCTCAGGGTCCGATTTGGTGGGCGGGGCCCCTCAGGGTCCGATTTGGTGGGCGATTTGGTGGGCGGGGCCCCTCAGGGGCCGATTTGGTGTGCGGGGCCCCTCATGGGCCGATTTGGTGTGCGGGGCCCCTCAGGGTCCGATTTGGTGTGCGGAGCCCCTCAGAGTCCGATTTGGTGGGCGGGGCCCCTCAGCATCCGATTTGGTGGGCTGGGCCCCTCAGCATCCGATTTGGTGGGCGGGACCCCTATGAGTCCGATTTGGTGGCCTGGGCCCCTCAGGGGCCGATTTGGTGGGTGGGGTTCCTCTGGGTCCGATTAGGTGGACGGGGTCACTCTGGGTCCGATTTGGTGAGTGGGGTCACTCTGGGTCCGAATTGGTGGGTGGGGTCACTCTGGGTCCGATTTGGTGTGCGGGGCCACTCAGGGTCAGATTTGGTGGGCGGGGGACCTCAGATACCGATTTGGTGGGCGGGGTTACTCTGGGTCCGATTTGGTGGTCGGGTTCACTCTGGGACCTATTTGGTGGGCGGGGTCACTCTGGGTCCGATTTGGTGGGCGGGGTCACTCTGGGTCCGATTTGGTGGGCGGGGCTCCTCAGGGTCCGATTTGGTGTGCAGGGCCCCTCAGGGTCCGATTTGGTGGGCGGGGCCCCTCAGCATCCGATTTGGTGGGCTGGGCCCCTCAGCATCCGATTTGGTGGGCGGGACCCCTCTGAGTCCGATTTGGTGGGCTGGGCCCCTCAGGGGCCGATTTGGTGGGTGGGGTTACTCTGGGTCCGATTTGGTGGACGGGGTCACTCTGGGTCCGATTTGGTGGGTGGGGTCACTCTGGGTCCGAATTGGTGGGTGGGGTCACTCTGGGTCCGATTTGGTGTGCGGGGCCACTCAGGGTCAGATTTGGTGGGCGGGGGACCTCAGATATCGATTTGGTGGGCGGGGTTACTCTGGGTCCGATTTGGTGGGCGGGTTCACTCTGGGACCTATTTGGTGGGCGGGGTCACTCTGGGTCTGATTTGGTGGGCGGGGTCACTCTGGGTCCGATTTGGTGGGCGGGGCCCCTCAGGGTCCGATTTGGTGGGCGGGGCCCCTCAGGGACCGATTTGGTGGGCGGGGCCCCTCGGGGGCCAATTTGGTGGTCGGGGCCCTTCAGGGACCGATTTGGTGGACGGGGCCCCTCAGGGTCCAATTTGGTGGGCGGGGCTGCTCTGTGTCAGATTTGGTGGTCGGGGCTGCTCAGGGGCCGATTTGGTAGTCGGGGCCCCTCAGGGTCCGATTTGGTGGGCGGAGTCACTCTGGGTCCGATTTGGTGGGCGGGGCCCCCCAGGGTCCAATTTGGTGGGCGGGCCCCCCCAGGGTTCGATTTGGTGGGCGGGGCCGCTCTGGGTCAGATTTGGTGGGCGGGGCCGCTTGGGGGCCGATTTCGTGGTCGGGGCCGCTCGGGGGCCGATTTGGTGGTTGGAGCCGGTCAGGGGCCGATTTGGAGGTCGGGGCAGCTCGGGGGCCGTTTTGGTGGTCGGGGCCGCTCGGAGGCCGATTTGGTGGTCGGGGCCGCTCGGGGTCCGATTTGGTGGTCGGGGTGACTCTGGGTAAGATTTGGTGGGCGGGGTCACTCTGGGTCTGATTTGGTGGGCGGGGTCACTCTGGATCTGATTTGGTGGGCGGGGCACCTCAGGGACCGATTTGGTGGGCGGGGTTACTCTGGGTCTGATTTGGTGGGCAGGGTCACTCTGGGACCTTTTTGGTGGGCGGGGTCACTCTGGGTCCGATTTGGTGGGCGGGGTCACTCTGGGTCCGATTTGGTGGGCGGGGCCCCTCAGGGGCCAATATGGTGGGAGGGGCCCCACAGGGGCCGATTTGGTGGGCGGGGCCCCTCGGTCCGATTTGGTGGACGGGGCCTCTCAGGGTCCAATTTGGTGGGCAGGGCCCCTCAGGGTCCGATTAGGTGGGCGGGGCCTCTCAGGGTCCGATTTGGTGGGCGGGGCCTCTCAGGGTCCAATTTGGTGGGCGGGGCCCCTCAGGGTCCGATTTGGTGGGCGATTTGGTGGGCGGGGCCTCTCAGGGTCCGATTTGGTGTGCGGGGCCCCTCAGGGTCCGATTTGGTGGGCGGGGTCACTCTGGATCTGATTTGGTGGGCGGGGCACCTCAGGGACCGATTTGGTGGGCGGGGTTACTCTGGGTCTGATTTGGTGGGCGGGGTTACTCTGGGTCTGATTTGGTGGGCAGGGTCACTCTGGGACCTTTTTGGTGGGCGGGGTCACTCTGGGTCCGATTTGGTGGGTGGGGTCACTCTGGGTCCGATTTGGTGGGCGGGGCCCCTCAGGGGCCAATTTGGTGGGCGGGGCCCCACAGGGGCCGATTTGGTGGGCGGGGCCCCTCAGGGTCCGATTTGGTGGACGGGGCCTCTCAGGGTCCAATTTGGTGGGCAGGGCCTCTCAGGGTCCGATTAGGTGGGCGGGGCCCTTCAGGGTCCGATTTGGTGGGCGGGGCCTCTCAGGGTCCGATTTGGTGGGCGGGGCCCCTCAGGGTCCGATTAGGTGGGCGGGGCCTCTCAGGGTCCGATTAGGTGGGCGGGGCCTCTCAGGGTCCGATTTGGTGGGCGGGGCCCCTCAGGGTCCGATTTGGTGGGCGATTTGGTGGGCGGGGCCTCTCAGGGTCCGATTTGGTGGGCGGGGCCCCTCATGGGCCGATTTGGTGGGCGGGACCCCTCAGGGACCGATTTGGTGGGTGGGGCCCCTCAGGGTCCGAGTTGGTGGGTGGGGCCCCTCAGGGTCCAATTTGGTGGGCGGGGCCCCTCAGCATCCGATTTGGTGGGCGTGGCCCCTCAGCATCGGATTTGGTGGGCGGGACCCCTCTGAGTCCGATTTGGTGGGCTGGGCCCCTCAGGGTCCGATTTGGTGGACTGGGCAATGAGGGGAAAAAAAATTTCAAACGAAAATTGTGCCAAAACTACAAATCCGATCGACACGAAAAATACTTAGCACACCTCTCATGGATGCTGGCTGAATTTCTGCACATTTGCAGCTTCTTTGCTCAGTCACAGGTGGGCCGTTTGTTCTAATTTATTGGGATGGTATTTATACAGGGTTTGGGACACATGTTGGTACTTCCCCTGACGAAGCCCTCTCTTGAAGGGCGATACGCGTGGGGCTGCTCTGGTCCCTGTCCTGCTTGCTTGCCTGGCTGCCCACGGACTCCGCTCTGGTCACCACTTGGGTAACCCCTTCTTCTAGTGCTCTGAGGTTTTTCCTGGCGGTTCCAGTGCTTTTTTTTTTTTTTTTTCTCCCACTGTTATTTTGGGATCCTGTTGCCTTACTGGCTTAGGGTAGATATTTTTGTCCCATGAGCCGTTCGGGCTAAATGCACTATTTGGTTGTTTACTGGCCACTTAGGATTTTGTATACATTCGGCTGGGTTGGTTAGTTTGTCCTGTGAGCTGGCCACGTATGGTCTGCATCTAGTCCTAGGGTACAGGCAGGCTTATAGCATTGGTTATCAGTATGCTTATTATGGGTTATATATATTATTGTACTCTGTATTTACTGAGTGTTATGGACAGGGCCTTGCCTTTCTGTTTTTAAGTATGTTTTATTATGTTGTGTGTCAATAAAATCTTGTGTTTTTTCCTACATTATGTTTTCATTTTTTATAAGTGGTGTGCATAACTGGAGGGATACTTTTCTTTCTGCTGGTTATATTTGCTGGCTTCGAAATGACACCTCACTGGAGTCTGTGCGTGCAGCGGTTCGGGCTGCATTAATTGCGGAAAAAAGCCTAAATAAGAATAAGTTTACTACGGTGGAATAACAATATAGTGCTTTGTGCCAAAGCACTATAATAAGAATAATAACTAGATGGGTATTTCCTGAAGGAACTACAGATAGTGCTTTGGAATGGTGCCCGGGCTGCCCCCGCAAGACTTTCACACTTGGGTGCCCCTCAGGCGCTGGTTTGCTGGGTGGGGCCCCTCTGGGTCCGATTTAGTGGGTGGGGCCCCTCTGGGTCCGATTTGGTGGGCGGGGCCACTCTGGGTCCGATTTGGTGGGCGGGGTCACTCTGGGTCCGATTTGGTGGGCGGGGTCACTCTGGGTCCGATTTGGTGGGCGGGGCCTTTCAGGGTCCGATTTGGTGGGCGGGGCCCTTCAGGGTCCGATTTGGTGGGCGGGGCCTCTCAGGGGCCGATTTGGTGGGCGGGGCCCCTCAGGGTCCGATTTGGTGGGTGGGGCCCCTCAGGGTCCGATTTTGTGGGTGGGGTTACTCTGGGTCCGATTTGGTGGGCGGGGTCACTCTGGGTCCGATTTGGTGGGTGGGGTCACTCTGGGTCCGATTTGGTGGGTGGGTCACTCTGGGTCCGATTTGGTGTGCGGGGCCACTCAGGGTCAGATTTGGTGGGCGGGGGACCTCAGAGACCGATTTGGTGGGCGGGGTTACTCTGGGTCCGATTTGGTGGGCGGGTTCACTGTGGGACCTATTTGGTGGGCGGGGTCACTCTTGGTCCGATTTGGTGGGCGGGGTCACCCTGGGACCGATTTGGTGGGCGGGGTCACTCTGGGTCCGATTTGGTGGGCGGGGCCCCTCAGGGTCCGATTTGGTGGGCGGGGCCCCTCAGGGACCGATTTGGTGGGCGGGGTCACTCTGGGTCCGATTTGGTGGGCGGGGCCCCTCGGGGGCCAATTTGGTGGTCGGGGCCCCTCAGGGACCGATTTGGTGGGCGGGGCCCCTCAGGGTCCAATTTGGTGGGCGGGGCCGCTCTGGGTCAGATTTGGTGGTCGGGGCTGCTCGGGGGCCGATTTGGTGGTCGGGGCCCCTCAGGGTCCGATTTGGTGGGCGGGGTCGCTCTGGGTCCGATTTGGTGGGCGGGGCCCCCCAGGGTCCGATTTGGTGGGCGGGCCCCCCAAGGGTTCGATTTGGTGGGCGGGGCCGCTCTGGGTCAGATTTGGTGGTCGGGGCCGCTCGGGGGCCAATTTCATGGTCGGGGCCGCTCGGGGGCCGATTTGGTGGTTGGAGCCGGTCAGGGGCCGATTTGGTGGTCGGGCCGCTCGGGGGCCGTTTTGGTGGTCGGGGCCGCTCGGAGGCCGATTTGGTGGTCGGGGCCGCTCGGGGTCCGATTTGGTGGGCGGGGCCCCTCAGGGTCCAATTTGGTGGGCGGGGTCAGTCTGGGTCCGATTTGGTGGGCGGGGCCCCTCAGGGTCCGATTTGGTGGGCGATTTGGTGGGTGGGGCCCCTCAGGGGCCGATTTAGTGTGCGGGGCCCCTCAGGGTCCGATTTGGTGGGCGGGGCCCCTCAGGGTCCGATTTGGTGGGCGGGGCCCCTCAGGGTCCGATTTGGTGGGCGGGGCCCCTCAGCATCCGATTAGGTGGGCGGGGCCTCTCAGGGTCCGATTTGGTGGGCGGGACCCCTCAGGGTCCGATTTGGTGGGCGATTTGGTGGGCGGGGCCTCTCAGGGTCTGATTTGGTGGGCGGGGCCCCTCATGGGCCGATTTGGTGGGCGGGACCCCTCAGGGTCCGAGTTGGTGGGCGGGGCCCCTCAGGGTCCAATTTGGTGGGCGGGGCCCCTCAGCATCCGATTTGGTGGGCGGGGCCCCTCAGCATCGGATTTGGTGGGCGGGACCCTTCTGAGTCCGATTTGGTGGGCTGGGCCCCTCAGGGTCCGATTTGGTGGACTGGGCACCTCAGGGTCAGATTTGGTGTGCGGGTCACTTTAAGAGCTGATATTATCTGGCAAAACTGTGTCCTGGTGGGGTCATGTAGAGTTCGTAGGCATTGGCATAATAACTGGATCTGACTGCGCATATCAATGAGTGAGCTAATCAGCCAGATGGCAGTTGGCAGTTATTTTGAAACTAGATTGTGGCCCGATTCTAACGCATCGGGTAATCTAGAATATGCATGTCCCCGTAGTATATGGACAATGATGATTCCAGAATTCGCGGCAGACTGTGCCCGTCGCTGATTGGTCGAGGCAACCTTTATGACATCATCGTCGCCATGGCAACCATTATGACATCTACGTCGATACTGTGCCCGTCGCTGAATCAGAAACGTGAGATGTCTACGTCCTTTATGACATCATCGTCGCTGTGCCCGTCGCTGAATCAGAGACGCAGGATGTCTACGTCCTTTATGACATCATCGTCGCTGTGCCCGTTGCTGATTGGTCGAGGCCTAGCGGCCTCGACCAATCAGAGACGCCGGATTTCTACGTCGATGCTGTGCCGGTCTCTGATTGGTCGAGGCCTGGCGGCCTCGACCAATCAGAGAGCCGGGATTTCCAGGACAGACAGACAGACAGACAGACAGACAGACAGACGGAAAAACCCTTAGACAATTATATATATAGATTGCCTCAGAAATCAGTCCATTATTTCCCTATGGCAAAATTTCCCTATTGAAATGCATTGAGGCAATGCTTTCCAATGAGGGGAAAAAAAATTTCAAACGAAAATTGCGCCAAAACTACAAATCCGATCGACACGAAAAATACTTAGCACACCTCTCATGGATGCTGGCTGAATTTCTGCACATTTGCAGCTTCTTTGCTCAGTCACAGGTGGGCCGTTTGTTCTAATTTATTGGGATGGTATTTATACAGGGTTTGGGACACATGTTGGTACTTCCCCTGACGAAGCCCTCTCTTGAAGGGCGATACGCGTGGGGCTGCTCTGGTCCCTGTCCTGCTTGCTTGCCTGGCTGCTCACGGACTCCGCTCTGGTCACCACTTGGGTAACCCCTTCTTCTAGTGCTCTGAGGTTTTTCCTGGCGGTTCCAGTGCTTTTTTTTTTTTTTTTCTCCCACTGTTATTTTGGGATCCTGTTGCCTTACTGGCTTAGGGTAGATATTTTTGTCCCATGAGCCGTTCGGGCTAAATGCACTATTTGGGTGTTTACTGGCCACTTAGGATTTTGTATACATTCGGCTGGGTTGGTTAGTTTGTCCTGTGAGCTGGCCACGTATGGTCTGCATCTAGTCCTAGGGTACAGGCAGGCTTATAGCATTGGTTATCAGTATGCTTATTATGGGTTATATATATTATTGTACTCTGTATTTACTGAGTGTTATGGACAAGGCCTTGCCTTTCTGTTTAAGTATGTTTTATTATGTTGTGTGTCAATAAAATCTTGTGTTTTTTCCTACATTATGTTTTCATTTTTTATACGTGGTGTGCATAACTGGAGTGATACTTTTCTTTCTGCTGGTTATATTTGCTGGCTTCGAAATGACACCTCACTGGAGTCTGTGCGTGCAGCGGTTCGGGCCGCATTAATTGCGGAAAAAAGCCTAATAATAAGAAGAATAGGAAGTTTACTACAGTGGAATAACAATATAGTGCTTTGTGCCAAAGCACTATAATAAGAATAATAACTAGATGGGTATTTCCTGAAGGAACTACAGATAGTGCTTTGGAATGGTGCCTGGGCTGCCCCTGCAAGACTTTCACACTTGGGTGCCCCTCAGGCGCTGGTTTGCTGGGCGGGGCCCCTCTGGGTCCGATTTAGTGGGCGGGGCCACTCTGGGTCCGATTTGGTGGGCGGGGTCACTCTGGGTCCGAATTGGTGGGCGGGGTCACTCTGGGTCCGATTCGGTGTGCGGGGCCACTCAGGGTCAGATTTGGTGGGTGGGGGACCTCAAGGACCGATTTGGTGGGCGGGGTTACTCTGCGTCCGATTTGGTGGGCGGGTTCACTCTGGGACCTATTTGGTGGGTGGGGTTACTCTGGGTCCGATTTGGTGGGCGGGGTCACACTGGGTCCGATTTGTTGGGCGGCGTCACCCTGGGTCCGATTTGGTGGGCGGTGTCACTCTGGGTCCGATTTGGTGGGTGGGGTCACTGGGTCCGATTTGGTGTGCGGGGCCACTCAGGGTCAGATTTGGTGGGCGGGGTCACCCTGGGACCGATTTGGTGGGCGGGGTCACTCTGGGTCCGATTTGGTGGGCGGGGCCCCTCAGGGTCCGATTTGGTGGGCGGGGCCCCTCAGGGACCGATTTGGTGGGCGGGGTCACTCTGGGTCCGATTTGGTGGGCGGGGCCCCTCGGGGGCCAATTTGGTGGTCGGGGCCCCTCAGGGACCGATTTGGTGGGCGGGGCCCCTCAGGGTCCAATTTGGTGGGCGGGGCCGCTCTGGGTCAGATTTGGTGGTCGGGGCTGCTCGGGGGCCGATTTGGTGGTCGGGGCCCCTCAGGGTCCGATTTGGTGGGCGGGGTCGCTCTAGGTCCGATTTGGTGGGCGGGGCCCCCCAGGGTCCGATTTGGTGGGCGGGCCCCCCAAGGGTTCGATTTGGTGGGCGGGGCCGCTCTGGGTCAGATTTGGTGGTCGGGGCCGCTCGGGGGCCAATTTCATGGTCGGGGCCGCTCGGGGGCCGATTTGGTGGTTGGAGCCGGTCAGGGGCCGATTTGGTGGTCGGGCCGCTCGGGGGCCGTTTTGGTGGTCGGGGCCGCTCGGAGGCCGATTTGGTGGTCGGGGCCGCTCGGGGTCCGATTTGGTGGGCGGGGCCCCTCAGGGTCCAATTTGGTGGGCGGGGTCAGTCTGGGTCCGATTTGGTGGGCGGGGCCCCTCAGGGTCCGATTTGGTGGGCGATTTGGTGGGTGGGGCCCCTCAGGGGCCGATTTAGTGTGCGGGGCCCCTCAGGGTCCGATTTGGTGGGCGGGGCCCCTCAGGGTCCGATTTGGTGGGCGGGGCCCCTCAGGGTCCGATTTGGTGGGCGGGGCCCCTCAGCATCCGATTAGGTGGGCGGGGCCTCTCAAGGTCCGATTTTGTGGGCGGGGCCTCTCAGGGTCCGATTTGGTGGGCGGGACCCCTCAGGGTCCGATTTGGTGGGCGATTTGGTGGGCGGGGCCTCTCAGGGTCTGATTTGGTGGGCGGGGCCCCTCATGGGCCGATTTGGTGGGCGGGACCCCTCAGGGTCCGAGTTGGTGGGCGGGGCCCCTCAGGGTCCAATTTGGTGGGCGGGGCCCCTCAGCATCCGATTTGGTGGGCGGGGCCCCTCAGCATCGGATTTGGTGGGCGGGACCCCTCTGAGTCCGATTTGGTGGGCTGGGCCCCTCAGGGTCCGATTTGGTGGACTGGGCACCTCAGGGTCAGATTTGGTGTGCGGGTCACTTTAAGAGCTGATATTATCTGGCAAAACTGTGTCCTGGTGGGGTCATGTAGAGTTCGTAGGCATTGGCATAATAACTGGATCTGACTGCGCATATCAATGAGTGAGCTAATCAGCCAGATGGCAGTTGGCAGTTATTTTGAAACTAGATTGTGGCCCGATTCTAACGCATCGGGTAATCTAGAATATGCATGTCCCCGTAGTATATGGACAATGATGATTCCAGAATTCGCGGCAGACTGTGCCCGTCGCTGATTGGTCGAGGCAACCTTTATGACATCATCGTCGCCATGGCAACCATTATGACATCTACGTCGATACTGTGCCCGTCGCTGAATCAGAAACGTGAGATGTCTACGTCCTTTATGACATCATCGTCGCTGTGCCCGTCGCTGAATCAGAGACGCAGGATGTCTACGTCCTTTATGACATCATCGTCGCTGTGCCCGTTGCTGATTGGTCGAGGCCTAGCGGCCTCGACCAATCAGAGACGCCGGATTTCTACGTCGATGCTGTGCCGGTCTCTGATTGGTCGAGGCCTGGCGGCCTCGACCAATCAGAGAGCCGGGATTTCCAGGACAGACAGACAGACAGACAGACAGACAGACGGAAAAACCCTTAGACAATTATATATATAGATTGCCTCAGAAATCAGTCCATTATTTCCCTATGGCAAAATTTCCCTATTGAAATGCATTGAGGCAATGCTTTCCAATGAGGGGAAAAAAAATTTCAAACGAAAATTGCGCCAAAACTACAAATCCGATCGACACGAAAAATACTTAGCACACCTCTCATGGATGCTGGCTGAATTTCTGCACATTTGCAGCTTCTTTGCTCAGTCACAGGTGGGCCGTTTGTTCTAATTTATTGGGATGGTATTTATACAGGGTTTGGGACACATGTTGGTACTTCCCCTGACGAAGCCCTCTCTTGAAGGGCGATACGCGTGGGGCTGCTCTGGTCCCTGTCCTGCTTGCTTGCCTGGCTGCTCACGGACTCCGCTCTGGTCACCACTTGGGTAACCCCTTCTTCTAGTGCTCTGAGGTTTTTCCTGGCGGTTCCAGTGCTTTTTTTTTTTTTTTCTCCCACTGTTATTTTGGGATCCTGTTGCCTTACTGGCTTAGGGTAGATATTTTTGTCCCATGAGCCGTTCGGGCTAAATGCACTATTTGGGTGTTTACTGGCCACTTAGGATTTTGTATACATTCGGCTGGGTTGGTTAGTTTGTCCTGTGAGCTGGCCACGTATGGTCTGCATCTAGTCCTAGGGTACAGGCAGGCTTATAGCATTGGTTATCAGTATGCTTATTATGGGTTATATATATTATTGTACTCTGTATTTACTGAGTGTTATGGACAAGGCCTTGCCTTTCTGTTTAAGTATGTTTTATTATGTTGTGTGTCAATAAAATCTTGTGTTTTTTCCTACATTATGTTTTCATTTTTTATACGTGGTGTGCATAACTGGAGTGATACTTTTCTTTCTGCTGGTTATATTTGCTGGCTTCGAAATGACACCTCACTGGAGTCTGTGCGTGCAGCGGTTCGGGCCGCATTAATTGCGGAAAAAAGCCTAATAATAAGAAGAATAGGAAGTTTACTACAGTGGAATAACAATATAGTGCTTTGTGCCAAAGCACTATAATAAGAATAATAACTAGATGGGTATTTCCTGAAGGAACTACAGATAGTGCTTTGGAATGGTGCCTGGGCTGCCCCTGCAAGACTTTCACACTTGGGTGCCCCTCAGGCGCTGGTTTGCTGGGCGGGGCCCCTCTGGGTCCGATTTGGTGGGCGGGGTCACTCTGGGTCCGATTTGGTGGGCGGGGTCACTCTGGGTCCGAATTGGTGGGCGGGGTCACTCTGGGTCCGATTCGGTGTGCGGGGCCACTCAGGGTCAGATTTGGTGGGTGGGGGACCTCAAGGACCGATTTGGTGGGCGGGGTTACTCTGCGTCCGATTTGGTGGGCGGGTTCACTCTGGGACCTATTTGGTGGGTGGGGTTACTCTGGGTCCGATTTGGTGGGCGGGGTCACACTGGGTCCGATTTGTTGGGCGGCGTCACCCTGGGTCCGATTTGGTGGGCGGTGTCACTCTGGGTCCGATTTGGTGGGTGGGGTCACTGGGTCCGATTTGGTGTGCGGGGCCACTCAGGGTCAGATTTGGTGGGCGGGGGACCACAAGGACCGATTTAGTTGGCGGGGTCACTCAGGTCCGATTTGGTGGGCGGGGTCACTCTGGGTCTGATTTGGTGGGCGGGGTCACTCTGGGTCCGAATTGGTGGGCGGGGTCACCCTGGGTCCGATTTGGTGGGCGTTGTCACTCTGGGTCTGATTTGGTGGGCGGGGTCACTGGGTCCGATTTTGTGTGCGGGGCCACTCAGGGTCAGATTTGGTGGGCGGGGGACCACAAGGACCGATTTAGTTGGCGGGGCCCCTCAGGGTCCGATTTGGTGGGCGGGGCCCCTCAGGGTCTGATTTGGTGGGCGGGGCCCCTCAGCATACGATTTGGTGGGCAGGGCCCCTCAGCATCCGATTTGGTGGGCGGGACCACTCTGAGTCCGATTTGGTGGGCGGGGCCCCAAAGTGTCCGATTTGGTGGGCGGGGTCACTCAGGTCCGATTTGGTGGGCGGGGTCACTCTGGGTCCAATTTGGTGGGCGGGGTCACTCTGGGTCCGAATTGGTGGGCGGGGTCACTCTGGGTCCGATTTGGTGTGCAGGGTCACTCTGGGTCCGATTTGGTGTGCGGGGCCACTCAGGGTCAGATTTGGAGGGCGGAGGACCTCAAGGACCGATTTGGTGGGCGGGACCTCTCAGGGTCTGATTTGGTGGGCGGGGCCCCTCATGGTCCGATTTGGTGGGCGGGGCCTCTCAGGGTCCAATTTGGTGGGCGGGGCCTCTCAGGGTTCGATTTGGTGGGCGGGCCCTTCAGGGTCCGATTTGTTGGGCGGGGCCTCTCAGGGTCCGATTTGGTGGGCGGGGCCCCTCAGGGTCCGATTTGGTGGGCGATTTGGTGGGCGGGGCCCCTCAGGGGCCGATTTGGTGGGCGGGGCCCCTCAGGGTCCGATTTGGTGGGCGGGGCCTCTCAGGGTCCGATTTGGTGGGCGGGGCCTCTCAGGGTTCGATTTGGTGGGCGGGCCCTTCAGGGTCCGATTTGGTGGGCGGGGCCCCTCAGGGTCCGATTTGGTGGGCGATTTGGTGGGCGGGGCCCCTCAGGGGCCTATTTGGTGGGCGGGGCCCCTCAGGGGCCGATTTGGTGGGCGGGGCCTCTCAGGGTTCGATTTGGTGGGCGGGCCCTTCAGGGTCCGATTTGTTGGGCGGGGCCCCTCAGGATCCGATTTGGTGGGCGATTTGGTGGGCGGGGCCCCTCAGGGGCCGATTTGGTGGGCGGGGCCCCTCAGGGGCCGATTTGGTGTGCGGTGCCCCTCAGGGTCCGATTTGGTGTGCGGGGCCCCTCAGGGGCCGATTTGGTGGGTGGGGTTACTCTGGGTCCGATTTGGTGGGTGGGGCCCCTCAGGGTCCGATTTGGTGGGCGGGGCCCCCCAGGGTCCGATTTGGTGGGCGGGGCCCCTCAGCATCCGATTTGGTGGGCAGGGCCCCTCAGCATCCGATTTCGTGGGCGGGACCCCTCTGAGTCCGATTTGGTGGGCGGGGCCCCTAAGAGTCCGATTTGGTGGAAAGGGCCCCTCAGCGTCCGATTTGGTGGGCGGGGTCACTCAGGGTCCGATTTGGTAGGCGGGGTCACTCAGGTCCGATTTGGTGGGCGGGGTCACTCAGGTCCGATTTGGTGGGCGGGGTCACTCAGGTCCGATTTGGTGGGCGGGGTCACTCAGGTCCGATTTGGTGGGCGGGGTCACTCTGGGTCCGATTTGGTGGGCAGGGTCACTCTGGGTCCGATTTGGTGGGCGGGGTCACTCTGGGACCTATTTGGTGGGCGGGGTCACTCTGGGTCCGATTTGGTGGGCGGGGTCACCCTGGGTCCGATTTGGTGTGCGGGGCCACTCAGGGTCAGATTTGGTGGACGGGGGACCTCAAGGACCGATTTGGTGGGCGGGGTTACTCTGCGTCCGATTTGGTGGGCGGGTTCACTCTGGGACCTATTTGGTGGGCGGGGTCACTCTGGGTCCGATTTGGTGGGCGGGGTCACTCTGGGTCCGATTTGGTGGGCGGGGTCACTCTGGGTCCGATTTGGTGGGCGGGGCCCCTCAGGGTCCGATTTGGTGGGCGGGGTCACTCTGGGTCCGATTTGGTGGGCGGGGCCCCTCAGCCACCGATTTGGTGGGCGGGGTCACTCTGGGTCCGATTTGGTGGGCGGGGCCCCTCAGGGTCCGAGTTGGTGGGCGGGGCCCCTCAGCATCCGATTTGGTGGGTGGGGCCCCTCAGGGTCCGATTTGGTGGGCGGGGCCCCTCAGGGTCTGATTTGGTGGGCGGGGCCCCTCAGCATACGATTTGGTGGGCAGGGCCCCTCAGCATCCGATTTGGTGGGCGGGACCACTCTGAGTCCGATTTGGTGGGCGGGGCCCCAAAGGGTCCGATTTGGTGGGCGGGGTCACTCAGGTCCGATTTGGTGGGCGGGGTCACTCTGGGTCCGATTTGGTGGGCGGGGTCACTCTGGGTCCAATTTGGTGGGCGGGGTCACTCTGGGTCCGAATTGGTGGGCGGGGTCACTCTGGGTCCGATTTGGTGTGCGGGGTCACTCTGGGTCCGATTTGGTGTGCGGGGCCACTCAGGGTCAGATTTGGAGGGCGGGGGACCTCAAGGACCGATTTGGTGGGCGGGACCTCTCAGGGTCTGATTTGGTGGGCGGGGCCCCTCAGGGTCCGATTTGGTGGGCGGGGCCTCTCAGGGTCCGATTTGGTGGGCGGGGCCTCTCAGGGTTCGATTTGGTGGGCGGGCCCTTCAGGGTCCGATTTGTTGGGCGGGGCCTCTCA
This sequence comes from Ranitomeya imitator, assembly GCF_032444005.1. Lineage (NCBI taxonomy): Eukaryota > Metazoa > Chordata > Amphibia > Anura > Dendrobatidae > Ranitomeya > Ranitomeya imitator. Next base: position 96,305,753 of record NC_091290.1, read on the forward strand.
GGGTCCGATTTGGTGGGCGGGGCCCCTCAGGGTCCGATTTGGTGGGCGATTTGGTGGGCGGGGCCCCTCAGGGGCCGATTTGGTGGGCGGGGCCCCTCAGGGTCCGATTTGGTGGGCGGGGCCTCTCAGGGTTCGATTTGGTGGGCGGGCCCTTCAGGGTCCGATTTGTTGGGCGGGGCCCCTCAGGGTCCGATTTGGTGGGCGATTTGGTGGGCGGGGCCCCTCAGGGGCCGATTTGGTGGGCGGGGCCCCTCAGGGGCCGATTTGGTGTGCGGTGCCCCTCAGGGTCCGATTTGGTGTGCGGGGCCCCTCAGGGGCCGATTTGGTGGGTGGGGTTACTCTGGGTCCGATTTGGTGGGTGGGGCCCCTCAGGGTCCGATTTGGTGGGCGGGGCCCCTCAGGGTCCGATTTGGTGGGCGGGGCCCCTCAGCATCCGATTTGGTGGGCAGGGACCCTCAGCATCCGATTTCGTGGGCGGGACCCCTCTGAGTCCGATTTGGTGGGCGGGGCCCCTAAGAGTCCGATTTGGTGGGCGGGGCCCCTCAGCGTCCGATTTGGTGGGCGAGGTCACTCAGGGTCCGATTTGGTGGGCGGGGTCACTCAGGTCCGATTTGGTGGGCGGGGTCACTCAGGTCCGATTTGGTGGGCGGGGTCACTCAGGTCCGATTTGGTGGGCGGGGTCACTCAGGTCCGATTTGGTGGGCGGGGTCACTCAGGTCCGATTTGGTGGGCGGGGTCACTCAGGTCCGATTTGGTGGGCGGGGTCACTCTGGGTCCGATTTGGTGGGCGGGGTCACTCTGGGTCCAATTTAGTGGGCGGGGTCACTCTGGGTCCGAATTGGTGGGCGGGGTCACTCTGGGTCCGATTTGGTGTGCGGGGCCCCTCAGGGTCAGATTTGGTGGGTGGGGGACCTCAAGGACCGATTTGGTGGGCGGGGCCTCTCAGGGTCCGATCTGGTGGGCGGGGCCCCTCAGGGTCCGATTTGGTGGGCGGGGCCTCTCAGGGTCCGATTTGGTGGGCGGGGCCTCTCAGGGTTCGATTTGGTGGGCGGGCCCTTCAGGGTCCGATTTGTTGGGCGGGGCCCCTCAGGGTCCGATTTGGTGGGCGGGGCCCCTCAGGGTCCGATTTGGTGGGCGATTTGGTGGGCGGGGCCTCTCAGGGTCCTATTTGGTGGGCGGGGCCCCTCAGGGTCCGATTTGGTGGGCGGGGCCCCTCATGGGCCGATTTGGTGGGCGGGGCCCCTCAGGGGCCGATTTGGTGGGTGGGGCGCCTCAGGGTCCGAGTTGGTGGGCGGGGTGTTATGCTGTGCTATCAGGCAACACAGTGTGCAGTAATCAGCGCACATACAGTGATATGGCAATAACCCAAAAACAATAGAACAAGCTCTGAGACGTGGAATCTCTGCAGACTGCAATACCTGAACCTATCCTCACACAACTAAAAGCAGCAGTGGATTGCGCCTAACACTACCTATGCAACTCGGCACTGCCTGAGGAGCTGACTAGCCTGAAGATAGAAATACAAGCCTGACTTGCCTCAGAGAAATACCCCAAAGGAATAGGCAGCCCCCCACATATAATGACTGTTAGCAAGATGAAAAGACAAAACGTAGGAATGAAATAGATTCAGCAAAGTGAGGCCCGATATTCTAGACAGAGCGAGGATAGCAAAGAGAACTATGCAGTCTACAAAAAACCCTAAAGCAGAACCACGCAAAGGGGGGCAAAAAGACCCACCGTGCCGAACTAACGGCACGGCGGTGCACCCTTTGCGTCTCAGAGCTTCCAGAAAAAGAGAATAGCACAGCTGGACAGAAAAAACGGAAACAAAAACAAAGTAACACTTATCTAGCAGAGCAGCAGGCCACAGGAAAGATGCAGTAGCTCAGATCCAACACTGGAACATTGACAAGGAGCAAGGAAGACAGACTCAGGTGGAGTTAAATAGCAAGGCAGCCAACGAGCTCACCAAAACACCTGAGGGAGGAAGCCCAGAGGCTGCAATACCACTTATGACCACAGGAGTGAATTCAGCCACAGAATTCACAACAGTACCCCCCCCCTTGAGGAGGGGTCACTGAACCCTCACCAGAACCCCCAGGCCGACCAGGATGAGCCACATGAAAGGCACGAACAAGATCTGGGGCATGGACATCAGAGGCAAAAACCCAGGAATTATCCTCCTGAGCATAACCCTTCCATTTGACCAGATACTGGAGTTTCCGTCTAGAGACACGAGAATCCAAAATTTTCTCCACAATATACTCCAATTCCCCCTCCACCAAAACAGGGGCAGGAGGCTCCACAGATGGAACCATAGGTGCCACGTATCTTCTCAACAACGACCTATGGAATACATTATGTATGGAAAAGGAGTCTGGGAGGGTCAGACGAAAAGACACCGGATTGAGAATCTCAGAAACCCTATACGGACCAATAAAACGAGGTTTAAATTTAGGAGAGGAAACCTTCATAGGAATATGACGAGAAGATAACCAAACCAGATCCCCAACACGAAGTCGGGGACCCACACGGCGTCTACGATTAGCGAAAAGCTGAGCCTTCTCCTGGGACAAGGTCAAATTGTCCACTACCTGAGTCCAGATCTGCTGCAACCTGTCCACCACAGAATCCACACCAGGACAGTCCGAAGACTCAACCTGTCCTGAAGAGAAACGAGGATGGAACCCAGAATTGCAGAAAAATGGAGAGACCAAGGTAGCCGAGCTGGCCCGATTATTAAGGGCGAACTCAGCCAACGGCAAAAATGACACCCAATCATCCTGGTCAGCAGAAACAAAACATCTCAGATATGTTTCCAAGGTCTGATTGGTTCGTTCGGTCTGGCCATTAGTCTGAGGATGGAAGGCCGAGGAAAAAGATAGGTCAATGCCCATCCTACCACAAAAGGCTCGCCAGAACCTCGAGACAAACTGGGAACCTCTGTCAGAAACAATATTCTCAGGAATGCCATGCAAACGAACCACATGCTGGAAGAACAAAGGCACCAAATCAGAGGAGGAAGGCAATTTAACCAAGGGCACCAGATGGACCATTTTAGAAAAGCGATCACAGACCACCCAAATGACCGACATCTTTTGAGAAACGGGAAGGTCAGAAATGAAATCCATCGAAATATGTGTCCAAGGCCTCTTCGGGATCGGCAAGGGCAAAAGCAACCCACTGGCACGTGAACAGCAGGGCTTAGCCCTAGCACAAATCCCACAGGACTGCACAAAAGCACGCACATCCCGTGACAGAGATGGCCACCAGAAGGATCTAGCCACTAACTCTCTGGTACCAAAGATTCCTGGATGACCAGCCAGCACCGAACAATGAAGTTCAGAGATAACTTTACTAGTCCACCTATCAGGGACGAACAGTTTCTCGGCCGGACAACGATCAGGTTTATTAGCCTGAAATTTCTGCAACACTCTCCGCAAATCAGGAGAGATGGCAGACACAATGACTCCTTCCTTGAGGATACTCGCCGGCTCAGATAACCCCGGAGAGTCGGGCACAAAACTCCTAGACAGAGCATCCGCCTTCACATTTTTAGAGCCCGGAAGGTACGAAATCACAAAATCAAAACGAGCAAAAAATAACGACCAACGGGCCTGTCTAGGATTCAAGCGCTTGGCAGACTCGAGATAAGTAAGATTCTTATGATCAGTCAATACCACCACGCGATGCTTAGCTCCCTCAAGCCAATGACGCCACTCCTCGAATGCCCACTTCATGGCCAGCAACTCTCGGTTGCCCACATCATAATTACGCTCAGCAGCAGAAAATTTCCTGGAAAAGAAAGCACATGGTTTCAACACTGAGCAACCAGAACCTCTCTGTGACAAAACCGCCCCTGCTCCAATCTCAGAAGCATCAACCTCGACCTGGAACGGAAGAGAAACATCTGGTTGACACAACACAGGGGCACAGCAAAAACGACGCTTCAACTCCTGAAAAGCTTCCATGGCAACAGAAGACCAATTAACCAAATCAGCACCCTTCTTGGTCAAATCGGTCAATGGTCTGCAATGCTAGAAAAATTACAGATGAAGCGACGATAAAAATTAGCAAAGCCCAGGAATTTCTGCAGACTTTTCAGAGATGTCGGCTGAGTCCAATCCTGGATGGCCTGGACCTTAACCGGATCCATCTCGATAGTAGAAGGGGAAAAGATGAACCCCAAAAATGAAACTTTCTGCACACCGAAGAGACACTTTGATCCCTTCACGAACAAGGAATTAGCACGCAGTACCTGGAAAACCATTCTGACTTGCTTCACATGAGACTCCCAATCATCAGAGAAGATCAAAATGTCATCCAAGTAAACAATCAGGAATTTATCCAGATACTCACGGAAAATGTCATGCATAAAAGACTGAAAAACAGATGGAGCATTGGCAAGTCCGAACGGCATCACCAGATACTCAAAATGACCCTCGGGCGTATTAAATGCCGTTTTCCATTCATCTCCCTGCCTGATTCTCACCAGATTATACGCACCACGAAGATCAATCTTAGTAAACCAACTAGCCCCCTTAATCCGAGCAAACAAGTCAGATATCAATGGCAAGGGATACTGAAACTTAACAGTGATCTTATTAAGAAGGCGGTAATCAATACACGGTCTTAGCGAACCATCCTTTTTGGCTACAAAAAAGAACCCTGCTCCCAATGGTGATGACGATGGGCGAATATGTCCCTTCTCCAGGGATTCTTTCACATAACTGCGCATAGCGGTGTGTTCAGGCACGGACAAATTAAATAAACGACCCTTAGGGAATTTACTACCAGAAATCAAATTGATAGCACAATCACAATTCCTATGCGGAGGTAGGGCATCAGACTTGGGCTCTTCAAATACATCCTGAAAGTCAGACAAGAACTCTGGGATGTCAGAAGGAATGGATGACGAAATAGACAAAAATGGAACATCACCATGTACTCCCTGACAACCCCAGCTGGTTACCGACAGAGTTCCAATCTAATACTGGATTATGGGTTTGTAGCCATGGCAACCCCAACACGACCACATCATGCAGATTATGCAGTACCAGAAAGCGAATAACTTCCTGATGTGCAGGAGCCATGCACATGGTCAGCTGGGCCCAGTACTGAGGCTTATTCTTGGCCAAAGGTGTAGCATCAATTCCTCTCAACGGAATAGCACACCGCAAAGGCTCCAAGAAAAATCCACAACGTTTAGCATAATCCAAATCCATCAGATTCAGGGCAGCGCCTGAATCCACAAACGCCATGACAGAATACGATGACAAAGAGCATATCAAGGTAATGGACAGAAGGAATTTGGACTGTACAGTACCAATGATGGCAGAGCTATCGAACCGCCTAGTGCGCTTAGGACAATTAGAAATAGCATGAGTGGAATCACCACAGTAGAAACACAGCCTGTTCAGACGTCTGTGTTCTTGCCGTTCAACTTTAGTCATAGTCCTGTCGCACTGCATAGGCTCAGGTTTACTCTCAGACAATACCGCCAGATGGTGCACAGATTTACGCTCGCGCAAGCGACGACCGATCTGAATGGCCAAGGACATAGACTCATTCAAACCAGCAGGCATAGGAAATCCCACCATGACATCCTTAAGAGCTTCAGAGAGACCCTTTCTGAACCAAGAAAAAACATAGGAATGAAATAGATTCAGCAAAGTGAGGCCCGATATTCTAGACAGAGCGAGGATAGCAAAGAGAACTATGCAGTCTACAAAAAACCCTAAAGCAGAACCACGCAAAGGGGGGCAAAAAGACCCACCGTGCCGAACTAACGGCACGGCGGTGCACCCTTTGCGTCTCAGAGCTTCCAGAAAAAGAGAATAGCACAGCTGGACAGAAAAAACGGAAACAAAAACAAAGTAACACTTATCTAGCAGAGCAGCAGGCCACAGGAAAGATGCAGTAGCTCAGATCCAACACTGGAACATTGACAAGGAGCAAGGAAGACAGACTCAGGTGGAGTTAAATAGCAAGGCAGCCAACGAGCTCACCAAAACACCTGAGGGAGGAAGCCCAGAGGCTGCAATACCACTTGTGACCACAGGAGTGAATTCAGCCACAGAATTCACAACAGCGGGGCCCCTCAGGGTCCAATTTGGTGGGCGGGGCCCCTCAGCATCCGATTTGGTGGGCGGGGCCCCTCAGGGTCCGATTTGGTGGGCGGGGCCCCTCAGCGTCTGATTTGGTGGGCGGGGCCCCTCAGCATCGGATTTGGTGGGCGGGACCCCTCTGAGTCCGATTTGGTGGGCTGGGCCCCTCAGGGTCCGATTTGGTGGACTGGGCACCTCAGGGTCAGATTTGGTGTGCGGGTCACTTTAAGAGCTGATATTATCTGGCAAAACTGTGTCCTGGTGGGGTCATGTAGAGTTCGTAGGCATTGGCATAATAACTGGATCTGACTGCGCATATCAATGAGTGAGCTAATCAGCCAGATGGCAGTTGGCAGTTATTTTGAAATTGCCTCAGAAATCAGTCCATTATTTCCCTATGGCAAAATTTCCCTATTGAAATGCATTGAGGCAATGCTTTCCAATGAGGGGAAAAATAATTTCAAACGAAAATTGCGCCAAAACTACAAATCCGATCGACACGAAAAATACTTAGCACACCTCTCATGGATGCTGGCTGACTTTCTGCACATTTGCAGCTTCTTTGCTCAGTCACAGGTGGGCCGTTTGTTCTAATTTATTGGGATGGTATTTATACAGGGTTTGGGACACATGTTGGTACTTCCCCTGACGAAGCCCTCTCTTGAAGGGCGATACGCGTGGGGCTGCTCTGGTCCCTGTCCTGCTTGCTTGCCTGGCTGCCCACGGACTCCGCTCTGGTCACCACTTGGGTAACCCCTTCTTCTAGTGCTCTGAGGTTTTTCCTGGCGGTTCCAGTGCTTTTTTTTTTTTTTTCTCCCACTGTTATTTTGGGATCCTGTTGCCTTACTGGCTTAGGGAAGATATTTTTGTCCCATGAGCCGTTCGGGCTAAATGCACTATTTGGGTGTTTACTGGCCACTTAGGATTTTGTATACATCCGGCTGGGTTGGTTAGTTTGTCCTGTGAGCTGGCCACGTATGGTCTGCATCTAGTCCTAGGGTACAGGCAGGCTTATAGCATTGGTTATCAGTATGCTTATTATGGGTTATATATATTATTGTACTCTGTATTTACTGAGTGTTATGGACAAGGCCTTGCCTTTCTGTTTTTAAGTATGTTTTATTATGTTGTGTGTCAATAAAATCTTGTGTTTTTTCCTATATTATGTTTTCATTTTCTATACGTGGTGTGCATAACTGGAGTGATACTTTTCTTTCTGCTGGTTATATTTGCTGGCTTCGAAATGACACCTCACTGGAGTCTGTGCGTGCAGCGGTTCGGGCCGCATTAATTGTGGAAAAAAGCCTAATAATAAGAAGAATAAGAAGTTTACTACGGTGGAATAACAATATAGTGCTTTGTGCCAAAGCACTATAATAAGAATAATAACTAGATGGGTATTTCCTGAAGGAACTACAGATAGTGCTTTGGAATGGTGCCCGGGCTGCCCCTGCAAGACTTTTACACTTGGGTGCCCCTCAGGTGCTGGTTTGCTGGGCGGGGCCCCTCTGGGTCCGATTTAGTGGGCGGGGCCACTCTGGGTCCGATTTGGTGGGCGGGGTCACTCTGGGTCTGATTTGGTGGGCGGGGTCACTCTGGGTCCGATTCGGTGTGCGGGGCCACTCAGGGTCAGATTTGGTGGGCGGGGGACCTCAAGGACCGATTTGGTGGGCGGGGTTACTCTGCGTCCGATTTGGTTGGCGGGTTCACTCTGGGACCTATTTGGTGGGTGGGGTCACTCTGGGTCCGATTTGGTGGGCGGGGTCACCCTGGGTCCGATTTGGTGGGCGGGGTCACCCTGGGTCCGATTTGGTGGGCGGTGTCACTCTGGGTCCGATTTGGTGGGCGGGGTTACTCTGGGTCCGATTTGGTGGGCGGGGTCACTGGGTCCGATTTGGTGTGCGGGGCCACTCAGGGTCAGATTTGGTGGGCGGGGGACCACAAGGACCGATTTGGTTGGCGCGGTCACTCAGGTCCGATTTGGTGGGCGGGGTCACTCTGGGTCCGATTTGGTGGGCGGGGTCACTCTGGGTCCGAATTGGTGGGCGGGGTCACTCTGGGTCCGATTTGGTGTGCAGGGCCACTCAGGGTCAGATTTGGTGGGCGGGGGACCTCAAGGACCGATTTGGTTGGCGGGGTTACTCTGCGTCCGATTTGGTGGGCGGGTTCACTCTGGGACCTATTTGGTGGGCGGGGTCACTCTGGGTCCGATTTGGTGGGCGGGGTCACCCTGGGTCCGATTTGGTGGGCGGGGTCACTCTGGGTCCGATTTGGTGGGCAGGGTCACTCTGGGTCCGATTTGGTGGGTGGGGTCACTCTGGGTCCGATTTGGTGGGTGGGGTTACTCTGGGTCCGATTTGGTGGGCGGGGTCACTCTGGGTCCGATTTGGTGGGCGGGGTCACTCAGGGTCTGATTTGGTGGGCGGGGTCACTCAGGTCCGATTTGGTGGGCGGGGTCACTCAGGTCCGATTTGGTGGGCAGGGTCACTCTGCGTCCGATTTGGTGGGCGGGTTCACTCTGGGACCTATTTGGTGGGCGGGGTCACTCTGGGTCCGATTTGGTGGGCGGGGTCACTCTGGGTCCGATTTGGTGGGCGGGGTCACTCTGGGTCTGATTTGGTGGGCGGGGCCCCTCAGGGTCCGATTTGGTGGGCGGGGCCCCTCAGGCACCGATTTGGTGGGTGGGGTCACTCTGGGTCCGATTTGGTGGGCGGGGCCCCTCAGGGTCCGATTTGGTGGGCGGGGCCCCTCAGCATCCGATTTGGTGGGCGGGGCCCCTCAGGGTCCGATTTGGTGGGCGGGGCCCCTCAGGGTCCGATTTGGTGGGCGGGGCCCCTCAGCATCCGATTTGGTGGGCAGGGCCCCTCAGCATCCGATTTGGTGGGCGGGACCCCTCTGAGTCCGATTTGGTGGGCGGGGACCCTAAGGGTCCGATTTGGTGGGCGGGGACCCTCAGCGTCCGATTTGGTGGGCGGGGTCACTCAGGGTCCGATTTGGTGGACGGGGTCACTCAGGTCCGATTTGGTGGGCGGGGTCACTCAGGTCCGATTTGGTGGGCGGGGTCACTCAGGTCCGATTTGGTGGGCGGGGTCACTCTGGGTCCGATTTGGTGGGCGGGGTCACTCTGGGTCCGATTTGGTGGGCGGGGTCACTCTGGGTCCGATTTGGTGGGCGGGGTCACTCTGGGTCCGATTTGGTGTGCGGGGGCCACTCAGGGTCAGATTTGGTGGGCGGGGGACCTCAAAGACCGATTTGGTGGGCGGGGTTACTCTGCGTCCGATTTGGTGGGCGGGTTCACTCTGGGACCTATTTGGTGGGCGGGGTCACTCTGGGTCCGATTTGGTGGGCGGGGTCACCCTGGGTCCGATTTGGTGGGTGGGGTCACTGGGTCCGATTTGGTGGGCGGGGCCCCATAGGGTCCGATTTGGTGGGCGGGGTCACTCTGGGTCCGATTTGGTGGGCGGGGCCCCTCAGGGTCCGATTTGGTGGGCGGGGCCCCTAAGCATCCGATTTGGTGGGCGAGGCCCCTCAGGGTCCGATTTGGTGGGCGATTTGGTGGGCGGGGCCCCTCAGGGGCCGATTTGGAGGGCGGGGCACCTCAGGGTCCGATTTGGTGGGCGGGGCCCCTCAGGGTTCGATTTGGTGGGCGGGGCCCCTCAGCATCCGATTTGGTGGGCGGGTCCCCTCAGGGTCCGATTTGGTGAGCGGGGCCCCTCAGGGTCCGATTTGGTGGGCGGGGCCCCTCAGCATCCGATTTGGTGGGCGGGACCCCTCTGAGTCCGATTTGGTGGGCGGGGCCCCTCATGGTCTGATTTGGTGGGCGGGGCCCCTCAGCGTCCGATTTGGTGGGCGGGGTCACTCAGGGTCTGATTTGGTAGGCGGGGTCACTCAGGTCTGATTTGGTGGGCGGGGTCACTCAGGTCCGATTTGGTGGGCGGGGTCACTCTGGGTCCGATTTGGTGGGCGGGGTCACTCTGGGTCCGATTTGGTGGGCGGGGCGGGGCCCCTCAGGGTCCGATTTGGTGGGCGGGGCCCCTCAGCATCCGATTTGGTGGGCGGGACCCCTCTGAGTCCGATTTGGTGGGCGGGGCCCCTCAGGGTCTGATTTGGTGGGCGGGGCCCCTCAGCGTCCGATTTGGTGGGCGGGGTCACTCAGGGTCTAATTTGGTGGGCGGGGTCACTCAGGTCCGATTTGGTGGGCGGGGCCCCTCAGCATCCGATTTGGTGGGCGGGTCCCCTCAGGGTCCGATTTGGTGGGCGGGGCCCCTCAGGGTCCGATTTGGTGGGCGGGGCCCCTCAGGGTCCGATTTGGTGGGCGGGACCCCTCTGAGTCCGATTTGGTGGGCGGGGCCCCTCAGGGTCTGATTTGGTGGGCGGGGCCCCTCAGCGTCCGATTTGGCGGGCGGGGTCACTCAGGGTCTGATTTGGTGGGTGGGGTCACTCAGGTCCGATTTGGTGGGCGGGGCCCCTCAGCATCCGATTTGGTGGGCGGGTCCCCTCAGGGTCCGATTTGGTGGGCGGGGCCCCTCAGGGTCCGATTTGGTGGGCGGGGCCCCTCAGCATCCGATTTGGTGGGCGGGACCCCTCTGAGTCCGATTTGGTGGGCGGGGCCCCTCAGGGTCTGATTTGGTGGGCGGGGCCCCTCAGCGTCCGATTTGGTGGGCGGGGTCTCTCAGGGTCTGATTTGGTGGGCGGGGTCACTCAGGTCCGATTTGGTGGGCGGGGTCACTCAGGTCCGATTTGGTGGGCGGGGTCACTCTGGGTCCGATTTGGTGGGCGGGGTCACTCAGGTCCGATTTGGTGGGCGGGGTCACTCTGGGTCCGATTTGGTGGGCGGGGCCCCTCAGGGTCCGATTTGGTGGGCGGGACCCCTCTGAGTCCGATTTGGTGGGCGGGGCCCCTCAGGGTCTGATTTGGTGGGCGGGGCCCCTCAGCGTCCGATTTGGCGGGCGGGGTCACTCAGGGTCTGATTTGGTGGGTGGGGTCACTCAGGTCCGATTTGGTGGGCGGGGCCCCTCAGCATCCGATTTGGTGGGCGGGTCCCCTCAGGGTCCGATTTGGTGGGCGGGGCCCCTCAGGGTCCGATTTGGTGGGCGGGGCCCCTCAGCATCCGATTTGGTGGGCGGGACCCCTCTGAGTCCGATTTGGTGGGCGGGGCCCCTCAGGGTCTGATTTGGTGGGCGGGGCCCCTCAGCGTCCGATTTGGTGGGCGGGGTCTCTCAGGGTCTGATTTGGTGGGCGGGGTCACTCAGGTCCGATTTGGTGGGCGGGGTCACTCAGGTCCGATTTGGTGGGCGGGGTCACTCTGGGTCCGATTTGGTGGGCGGGGTCACTCAGGTCCGATTTGGTGGGCGGGGTCACTCTGGGTCCGATATGGTGGGCGGGGTCACTCTGGGTCCGAATTGGTGGGCAGGGTCACTCTGGGTCCGATTTGGTGTGCGGGGCCACTCAGGGTCAGATTTGGTGGGCGGGGGACCTCAAGGACCGATTTGGTGGGCGGGGTTACTCTGCGTCCGATTTGGTGGGCGGGTTCACTCTGGGACCTATTTGGTGGGCGGGGTCACTCTGGGTCCGATTTGGTGGGCGGGGTCACCCTGGGTCCGATTTGGTGGGCGGGGTCACTCTGGGTCCGATTTGGTGGGCGGGGCCCCTCAGGGTCCGATATGGTGGACTGGGCACCTCAGGGTCAGATTTGGTGTGCGGGTCACTTTAAGAGCTGATATTATCTGGCAAAACTGTGTCCTGGTGGGGTCATGTAGAGTTCGTAGGCGTTGACATAATAACTGGATCTGACTGCGCATATCAATGAGTGAGCTAATCAGCCAGATGGCAGTTGGCAGTTATTTTGAAATTGCCTCAGAAATCAGTCCATTATTTCCCTATGGCAAAATTTCCCTATTGAAATGCATTGAGGCAATGCTTTCCAATGAGGGGGAAAAAAATTTAAAACGAAAATTGCGCCAAAACTACAAATCCGATCGACACGAAAAATACTTAGCACACCTCTCATGGATGCTGGCTGACTTTCTGCACATTTGCAGCTTCTTTGCTCAGTCACAGGTGGGCCGTTTGTTCTAATTTATTGGGATGGTATTTATACAGGGTTTGGGACACATGTTGGTACTTCCCCTGACGAAGCCCTCTCTTGAAGGGTGATACGCGTGGGGCTGCTCTGGTCCCTGTCCTGCTTGCTTGCCTGGCTGTCCACGGACTCCGCTCTGGTCACCACTTGGGTAACCCCTTCTTCTAGTGCTCTGAGGTTTTTCCTGGCGGTTCCAGTGCTTTTTTTTTTTTTTTCTCCCACTGTTATTTTGGGATCCTGTTGCCTTACTGGCTTAGGGTAGATATTTTTGTCCCATGAGCCGTTCGGGCTAAATGCACTATTTGGGTGTTTACTGGCCACTTAGGATTTTGTATACATCCGCCTGGGTTGGTTAGGCTACTTTCACACTAGCGTTAACTGCAATACGTTAAAATGCGTCGTTTTGCAGAAAAAACGCATCCAGCAAAATATTTTGCTGGATGCGTTTTTTCCCCATAGACTTGTATTGGCGACGCATTGCGACGGATTTTCATACGTCGGTATACGTCTTTCGACGGATGCGTCGAAATTAGGCGACACGTCGTCTGGAAAAATGTAGATTGCAACGTTTTTTGGCTCCGACAAAAAAAACGTGTCTCGGGGCATCCATCGGCATGCGTCTTTGGCTACAATGAAAGTCTATGAGCGACGGATGCGTCGAGACACGTCGTACGATGCAATGCAGCGCTGCAATATGTTTTTTTCTACTGAGCATGCTCAGAAACAAGATTTTTTTAGCTAATTGGCCAGACATCCCCAAATAGACGGATCCGTCGAAATGCTGTATGTGTTGCATACATTTTGCACTTTTTTGACGCATCCGTTTTTTTGGCAAAAAGACGTTTTTGTGACGGTTTGAAGTTAACGCTAGTGTGAAAGTAGCCTTAGTTTGTCCTGAGAGCTGGCCACGTATGGTCTGCATCTAGTCCTAGGGTACAGGCAGGCTTATAGCATTGGTTATCAGTATGCTTATTATGGGTTATATATATTATTGTACTCTGTATTTACTGAGTGTTATGGACAGGGCCTTGCCTTTCTGTTTTTAAGTATGTTTTATTATGTTGTGTGTCAATAAAATCTTGTGTTTTTTCCTACATTATGTTTTCATTTTTTATAAGTGGTGTGCATAACTGGAGTGATACTTTTCTTTCTGCTGGTTATATTTGCTGGCTTCGAAATGACACCTCACTGGAGTCTGTGCGTGCAGCGGTTCGGGCCGCATTAATTGCGGAAAAAAGCCTAAATAAGAATAAGTTTACTACGGTGGAATAACAATATAGTGCTTTGTGCCAAAGCACTATAATAAGAATAATAACTAGATGGGTATTTCCTGAAGGAACTACAGATAGTGCTTTGGAATGGTGCCCGGGCTGCCCCCGCAAGACTTTCACACTTGGGTGCCCCTCAGGCGCTGGTTTGCTGGGTGGGGCCCCTGTTGTGAATTCTGTGGCTGAGTTCACTTCTGTGGTCACAAGTGGTATTGCAGTCTCTGGGCTTCCTCCCTCAGGTGTTTTGGTGAGCTCGTTGGCTGCCTTGCTATTTAGCTCCACCTGAGTCTGTCTTCCTTGCTCCTTGTCAATGTTCCAGTGTTGGATCTGAGCTACTGCATCTTTCCTTGGGCCTGCTGCTCTGCTAGATAAGTGCTTCTAGTTTGTTTTCTGTTTTTTCTGTCCAGCTTGCTATTAACTTTTGCTGGAAGCTCTAAGAAGCAAAGGAGTGCACCGCCGTGCTGTTAGTTCGGCACGGTGGGTCTTTTTGCCCCTTTGCGTGTTTTTCGTTTTAGGGTTTTTTGTTGACTGCATAGTTCTCTTTGCTATCCTCGCTCTGTCTAGAATATCGGGCCTCACTTTGCTGAATCTATTTCATTCCTACGTTTGTCTTTTCATCTTGCTAACAGTCATTATATGTGGGGGGCTGCCTATTCCTTTGGGGTATTTCTCTGAGGTAAGTCAGGCTTGTATTTCTATCTTCAGGCTAGTCAGCTCCTCAGGCAGTGCCGAGTTGCATAGGTAGTTGATAGGCGCAATCCACTGCTGCTTATAGTTGTGTGAGGATAGATCAGGTACTGCAGTCTACAGAGATTCCACGTCTCAGAGCTCGTCCTATTGTTTTTGGTTATTGCCAGATCTCTGTATGTGCGCTGATTACTGCACGCTGTGTTGCCTGATTGCCAGCCATAACAGGCCCCTCTGGGTCCGATTTAGTGGGCGGGGCCACTCTGAGTCCGATTTGGTGGGCGGGGTCACTCTGGGTCCGATTTGGTGGGCGGGGTCACACTGGGTCCTCCGATTTGGTGGGCGATTTGGTGGGTGGGGCCCCTCAGGGGCCGATTTGGTGGGCGGGGCCCCTCATGGGCCGATTTGGTGGGCGGGGCCCCTCAGCGTCTGATTTGGTGGGCGGGGCCCCTCAGGGTCCGATTTGGTGGGCGGGGCCTTTCAGGGTCCGATTTGGTGGGCGGGGCCTCTCAGGGGCCAATTTGGTGGGCGGGGCCCCTCAGGGTCCGATTTGGTGGGCGGGGCCCCTCAGGGTCCGATTTTGTGGGTGGGGTTACTCTGGGTCCGATTTGGTGGGCGGGGTCACTCTGGGTCCGATTTGGTGGGTGGGGTCACTCTGGGTCCGAATTGGTGGGTGGGTCACTCTGGGTCCGATTTGGTGTGCGGGGCCACTCAGGGTCAGATTTGGTGGGCGGGGGACCTCAGAGACCGATTTGGTGGGCGGGGTTACTCTGGGTCCGATTTGGTGGGCGGGTTCACTGTGGGACCTATTTGGTGGGCGGGGTCACTCTTGGTCCGATTTGGTGGGCGGGGTCACCCTGGGTCCGATTTGGTGGGCGGGGTCACTCTGGGTCCGATTTGGTGGGCGGGGCCCCTCAGGGTCCGATTTGGTGGGCGGGGCCCCTCAGGGACCGATTTGGTGGGCGGGGTCACTCTGGGTCCGATTTGGTGGGCGGGGCCCCTCGGGGGCCAATTTGGTGGTCGGGGCCCCTCAGGGAACGATTTGGTGGGCGGGGCCCCTCAGGGTCCAATTTGGTGGGCGGGGCCGCTCTGGGTCAGATTTGGTGGTCGGGGCTGCTCGGGGGCCGATTTGGTGGTCGGGGCCCCTCAGGGTCCGATTTGGTGGGTGGGGTCGCTCTGGGACCGATTTGGTGGGCGGGGCCCCTCAGCGACCGATTTGGAGGGCGGAGTCACTCTGGGTCCGATTTGGTGGGCGGGCCCCCCCAGGGTCCGATTTGCAGGGTCCGATTTGGTGGGCGGGCCCCCCAAGGGTTCGATTTGGTGGGCGGGGCCGCTCTGGGTCAGATTTGGTGGTCGGGGCAGCTCGGGGGCCAATTTCATGGTCGGGGCCGCTCGGGGGCCGATTTGGGGGTTGGAGCCGGTCAGGGGCCGATTTGGTGGTCGGGCCGCTCGGGGGCCGTTTTGGTGGTCGGGGCCGCTCGGAGGCCGATTTGGTGGTCGGGGCCGCTCGGAGGCCGATTTGGTGGGCGGGGCCCCTCAGGGTCCAATTTGGTGGGCGGGGTCAGTCTGGGTCCGATTTGGTGGGCGGGGCCCCTCAGGGTCCGATTTGGTGGGTGATTTGGTGGGTGGGGCCCCTCAGCATCCGATTTGGTGGGCGGGGCCCCTCAGCATCCGATTTGGTGGGCGGGGCCCCTCAGCATCCGATTTGGTGGGCTGGGCCCCTCAGGGTCCGATTTGGTGGACTGGGCACCTGTTGTGAATTCTGTGGCTGAGTTCACTTCTGTGGTCACAAGTGGTATTGCAGTCTCTGGGCTTCCTCCCTCAGGTGTTTTGGTGAGCTCGTTGGCTGCCTTGCTATTTAGCTCCACCTGAGTCTGTCTTCCTTGCTCCTTGTCAATGTTCCAGTGTTGGATCTGAGCTACTGCATCTTTCCTTGGGCCTGCTGCTCTGCTAGATAAGTGCTTCTAGTTTGTTTTCTGTTTTTTCTGTCCAGCTTGCTATTAACTTTTGCTGGAAGCTCTGAGAAGCAAAGGGGTGCACCGCCGTGCTGTTAGTTCGGCACGGTGGGTCTTTTTGCCCCTTTGCGTGGTTTTCGTTTTAGGGTTTTTTGTAGACTGCATAGTTCTCTTTGCTATCCTCGCTCTGTCTAGAATATCGGGCCTCACTTTGCTGAATCTATTTCATTCCTACGTTTGTCTTTTCATCTTGCTAACAGTCATTATATGTGGGGGGCTGCCTATTCCTTTGGGGTATTTCTCTGAGGTAAGTCAGGCTTGTATTTCTATCTTCAGGCTAGTCAGCTCCTCAGGCAGTGCCGAGTTGCATAGGTAGTTGATAGGCGCAATCCACTGCTGCTTATAGTTGTGTGAGGATAGATCAGGTACTGCAGTCTACAGAGATTCCACGTCTCAGAGCTCGTCCTATTGTTTTTGGTTATTGCCAGATCTCTGTATGTGCGCTGATTACTGCACGCTGTGTTGCCTGATTGCCGGCCATAACAGGCACCTCAGGGTCAGATTTGGTGTGCGGGTCACTTTAAGAGCTGATATTATCTGGCAAAACTGTGTCCTGGTGGGGTCATGTAGAGTTCGTAGGCGTTGACATAATAACTGGATCTGACTGCGCATATCAATGAGTGAGCTAATCAGCCAGATGGCAGTTGGCAGTTATCTTGAAATTGCCTCAGAAATCAGTCCATTATTTCCCTATGGCAAAATTTCCCTATTGAAATGCATTGAGGCAATGCTTTACAATGAGGGGAAAAAAAATTTCAAACGAAAATTGCACCAAAACTACAAATCCGATCGACACGAAAAATACTTAGCACACCTCTCATGGATGCTGGCTGAATTTCTGCACATTTGCAGCTTCTTTGCTCAGTCACAGGTGGGCCGTTTGTTCTAATTTATTGGGATGGTATTTATACAGGGTTTGGGACACATGTTGGTACTTCCCCTGATGAAGCCCTCTCTTGAAGGGCGATACGCGTGGGGCTGCTCTGGTCCCTGTCCTGCTTGCTTGCCTGGCTGCCCACGGACTCCGCTCTGGTCACCACTTGGGTAACCCCTTCTTCTAGTGCTCTGAGGTTTTTCCTGGCGGTTCCAGTGCTTTTTTTTTTTTTTTTCTCCCACTGTTATTTTGGGATCCTGTTGCCTTACTGGCTTAGGGTAGATATTTTTGTCCCATGAGCCGTTCGGGCTAAATGCACTATTTGGGTGTTTACTGGCCACTTAGGATTTTGTATACATTCGGCTGGGTTGGTTAGTTCGTCCTGTGAGCTGGCCACGTATGGTCTGCATCTAGTCCTAGGGTACAGGCAGGCTTATAGCATTGGTTATCAGTATGCTTATTATGGGTTATATATATTATTGTACTCTGTATTTACTGAGTGTTATGGACAAGGCCTTGCCTTTCTGTTTTTAAGTATGTTTTATTATGTTGTGTGTCAATAAAATCTTGTGTTTTTTCCTACATTATGTTTTCATTTTTTATACGTGGTGTGCATAACTGGAGTGATACTTTTCTTTCTGCTGGTTATATTTGCTGGCTTCGAAATGACACCTCACTGGAGTCTGTGCGTGCAGCGGTTCGGGCCGCATTAATTGCGGAAAAAAGCCTAATAATAAGAAGAATAGGAAGTTTACTACAGTGGAATAACAATATAGTGCTTTGTGCCAAAGCACTATAATAAGAATAATAACTAGATGGGTATTTCCTGAAGGAACTACAGATAGTGCTTTGGAATGGTGCCCGGGCTGCCCCTGCAAGACTTTCACACTTGGGTGCCCCTCAGGCGCTGGTTTGCTGGGCGGGGCCCCTCTGGGTCCGATTTAGTGGGCGGGGCCACTCTGGGTCCGATTTGGTGGGCGGGGTCACTCTGGGTCCGAATTGGTGGGCGGGGTCACTCTGGGTCCGATTCGGTGTGCGGGGTTACTCTGCGTCCGATTTGGTGGGCGGGTTCACTCTGGGACCTATTTGGTGGGCGGGGTTACTCTGGGTCCGATTTGGTGGGCGGGGTCACACTGGGTCCGATTTGGTGGGCGGCGTCACCCTGGGTCCGATTTGATGGGCGGTGTCACTCTGAGTCCGATTTGGTGGGCGGGGTTACTGGGTCTGATTTGGTGTGCGGGGCCACTCAGGGTCAGATTTGGTGGGCGGGGGACCACAAGGACCGATTTAGTTGGCGGGGTCACTCAGGGTCCGATTTGGTGGGCGGGGTCACTCTGGGTCCGATTTGGTGGGCGGGGTCACTCTGGGTCCGAATTGGTGGGCGGGGTCACCCTGGGTCCGATTTGGTGGGCGGTGTCACTCTGGGTCTGATTTGGTGGGCGGGGTCACTGGGTCCGATTTGGTGTGCGGGGCCACTCAGGGTCAGATTTGGTGGGCGGGGGACCACAAGGACCGATTTAGTTGGCGGGGTCACTCAGGTCCGATTTGGTGGGTGGGGTCACTCTGGGTCCGATTTGGTGGGCGGGGTCACTCTGGGTCCGATTTGGTGTGCGGGGCCACTCTGGGTCCGATTTGGTGGGCGGGGTCACTCTGGGTCCGAATTGGTGGGCGGGGTCACTCTGGGTCCGATTCGGTGTGCGGGGCCACTCAGGGTCAGATTTGGTGGGTGGGGGACCTCAAGGACCGATTTGGTGGGCGGGGTTACTCTGCGTCCGATTTGGTGGGCGGGTTCACTCTGGGACCTATTTGTTAGGCGGGGTTACTCTGGGTCCGATTTGGTGGGCGGGGTCACACTGGGTCCGATTTGGTGGGCGGCGTCACCCTGGGTCCGATTTGGTGGGCGGTGTCACTCTGGGTCCGATTTGGTGGGCGGGGTCACTGGGTCCGATTTGGTGTGCGGGGCCACTCAGGGTCAGATTTGGTGGGCAGGGGACCACAAGGACCGATTTAGTTGGCGGGGTCACTCAGGTCCGATTTGGTGGGCGGGGTCACTCTGGGTCCGATTTGGTGGGCGGGGTCACTCTGGGTCCGAATTGGTGGGCGGGGTCACTCTGGGTCCGATTTGGTGGGCGGGGGACCTCAAGGACCGATTTGGTGGGCGGGGGACCTCAAGGACCGATTTGGTGGACGGGGTTACTCTGCGTCCGATTTGGTGGGCGGGTTCACTCTGGGACCTATTTGGTGGGCGGGGTCACTCTGGGTCCGATTTGGTGGGCGGGGTCACCCTGGGTCCGATTTGGTGGGCGGGGTCACTCTGGGTCCGATTTGGTGGGCGGGGTCACTCTGGGTCCGATTTGGTGGGCGGGGTCACTCTGGGTCCGATTTGGTGGGTGGGATCACTCTGGGTCCGATTTGGTGGGTGGGGTTACTCTGGGTCCGATTTGGTGGGCGGGGTCACTCTGGGTCCGATTTGGTGGGCGGGGTCACTCAGGGTCTGATTTGGTGGGCGGGGTCACTCAGGTCCGATTTGGTGGGCGGGGTCACTCAGGTCCGATTTGGTGGGCAGGGTCACTCTGGGTCCGATTTGGTGGGCGGGGTCACTCTGGGACCTATTTGGTGGGCGGGGTCACTCTGGGTCCGATTTGGTGGGCGGGGTCACTCTGGGTCCGATTTGGTGTGCGGGGCCACTCTGGGTCCGATTTGGTGGGCGGGGTCACTCTGGGTCCGAATTGGTGGGCGGGGTCACTCTGGGTCCGATTCGGTGTGCGGGGCCACTCAGGGTCAGATTTGGTGGGTGGGGGACCTCAAGGACCGATTTGGTGGGCGGGGTTACTCTGCGTCCGATTTGGTGGGCGGGTTCACTCTGGGACCTATTTGTTAGGCGGGGTTACTCTGGGTCCGATTTGGTGGGCGGGGTCACACTGGGTCCGATTTGGTGGGCGGCGTCACCCTGGGTCCGATTTGGTGGGCGGTGTCACTCTGGGTCCGATTTGGTGGGCGGGGTCACTGGGTCCGATTTGGTGTGCGGGGCCACTCAGGGTCAGATTTGGTGGGCAGGGGACCACAAGGACCGATTTAGTTGGCGGGGTCACTCAGGTCCGATTTGGTGGGCGGGGTCACTCTGGGTCCGATTTGGTGGGCGGGGTCACTCTGGGTCCGAATTGGTGGGCGGGGTCACTCTGGGTCCGATTTGGTGGGCGGGGGACCTCAAGGACCGATTTGGTGGGCGGGGGACCTCAAGGACCGATTTGGTGGACGGGGTTACTCTGCGTCCGATTTGGTGGGCGGGTTCACTCTGGGACCTATTTGGTGGGCGGGGTCACTCTGGGTCCGATTTGGTGGGCGGGGTCACCCTGGGTCCGATTTGGTGGGCGGGGTCACTCTGGGTCCGATTTGGTGGGCGGGGTCACTCTGGGTCCGATTTGGTGGGCGGGGTCACTCTGGGTCCGATTTGGTGGGTGGGATCACTCTGGGTCCGATTTGGTGGGTGGGGTTACTCTGGGTCCGATTTGGTGGGCGGGGTCACTCTGGGTCCGATTTGGTGGGCGGGGTCACTCAGGGTCTGATTTGGTGGGCGGGGTCACTCAGGTCCGATTTGGTGGGCGGGGTCACTCAGGTCCGATTTGGTGGGCAGGGTCACTCTGGGTCCGATTTGGTGGGCGGGGTCACTCTGGGACCTATTTGGTGGGCGGGGTCACTCTGGGTCCGATTTGGTGGGCGGGGTCACCCTGGGTCCGATTTGGTGTACGGGGCCACTCAGGGTCAGATTTGGTGGACGGGGGACCTCAAGGACCGATTTGGTGGGCGGGGTTACTCTGCGTCCGATTTGGTGGGCGGGTTCACTCTGGGACCTATTTGGTGGGCGGGGTCACTCTGGGTCCGATTTGGTGGGCGGGGTCACTCTGGGTCCGATTTGGTGGGCGGGGTCACTCTGGGTCCGATTTGGTGGGCGGGGCCCCTCAGGGTCCGATTTGGTGGGCGGGGTCACTCTGGGTCCGATTTGGTGGGCGGGGCCCCTCAGCCACCGATTTGGTGGGCGGGGTCACTCTGGGTCCGATTTGGTGGGCGGGGCCCCTCAGGGTCCGATTTGGTGGGCGGGGCCCCTCAGCATCCGATTTGGTGGGCGGGGCCCCTCAGGGTCCGATTTGGTGGGCGGGGCCCCTCAGGGTCTGATTTGGTGGGCGGGGCCCCTCAGCATACGATTTGGTGGGCGGGGCCCCTCAGCATCCGATTTGGTGGGCGGGACCACTCTGAGTCCGATTTGGTGGGCGGGGCCCCAAAGGGTCCGATTTGGTGGGTGGGGTCACTCAGGTCCGATTTGGTGGGCGGGGTCACTCTGGGTCCGATTTGGTGGGCGGGGTCACTCTGGGTGCAATTTGGTGGGCGGGGTCACTCTGGGTCCGAATTGGTGGGCGGGGTCACTCTGGGTCCGATTTGGTGTGCGGGGTCACTCTGGGTCCGATTTGGTGTGCGGGGCCACTCAGGGTCAGATTTGGAGGGCGGGGGACCTCAAGGACCGATTTGGTGGGCGGGACCTCTCAGGGTCTGATTTGGTGGGCGGGGCACCTCAGGGTCCGATTTGGTGGGCGGGGCCTCTCAGGGTCCGATTTGGTGGGCGGGGCCTCTCAGGGTTCGATTTGGTGGGCGGGCCCTTCAGGGTCCGATTTGTTGGGTGGGGCCTCTCAGGGTCCGATTTGGTGGGCGGGGCCCCTCAGGGTCCGATTTGGTGGGCGATTTGGTGGGCGGGGCCCCTCAGGGGCCGATTTGGTGGGCGGGGCCCCTCAGGGTCCGATTTGGTGGGCGGGGCCTCTCAGGGTCCGATTTGGTGGGCGGGGCCTCTCAGGGTTCGATTTGGTGGGCGGGCCCTTCAGGGTCCGATTTGGTGGGCGGGGCCCCTCAGGGTCCGATTTGGTGGGCGGGGCCCCTCAGGGGCCGATTTGGTGGGCGGGGCCCCTCAGGGTCCGATTTGGTGGGCGGGGCCTCTCAGGGTTCGATTTGGTGGGCGGGCCCTTCAGGGTCCGATTTGTTGGGCGGGGCCCCTCAGGGGCCGATTTGGTGTGCGGTGCCCCTCAGGGTCCGATTTGGTGTGCGGGGCCCCTCAGGGTCCGATTTGGTGTGCGGGGCCCCTCAGGGTCCGATTTGGTGGGCGGGGCCCCTCAGCATCCGATTTGGTGGGCTGGGCCCCTCAGCATCCGATTTGGTGGGCGGGACCCCTCTGAGTCCGATTTGGTGGGCTGGGCCCCTCAGAGGCCGATTTGGTGGGCGGTGCCCCTCAGGGGCCGATTTGGTGGGTGGGGTTACTCTGGGTCCGATTTGGTGGGTGGGGCCCCTCAGGGTCCGATTTGGTGGGCGGGGCCCCTCAGGGTCCGATTTGGTGGGCGGGGCCCCTCAGCATCCGATTTGGTGGGCAGGGCCCCTCAGCATCCGATTTCGTGGGCGGGACCCCTCTGAGTCCGATTTGGTGGGCGGGGCCCCTAAGGGTCCGATTTGGTGGGCGTGGCCCCTCAGCGTCCGATTTGGTGGGCGGGGTCACTCAGGGTCCGATTTGGTGGGCGGGGTCACTCAGGTCCGATTTGGTGGGCGGGGTCACTCAGGTCCGATTTGGTGGGCGGGGTCACTCAGGTCCGATTTGGTGGGCGGGGTCACTCAGGTCCGATTTGGTGGGCGGGGTCACTCTGGGTCCGATTTGGTGGGCGGGGTCACTCTGGGTCCAATTTGGTGGGCGGGGTCACTCTGGGTCCGAATTGGTGGGCGGGGTCACTCTGGGTCCGATTTGGTGTGCGGGGCCACTCAGGGTCAGATTTGGTGGGCGGGGGACCTCAAGGACCGATTTGGTGGGCGGGGCCCCTCAGGGTCCGATTTGGTGGGCGGGGCCCCTCAGGGTCCGATTTGGTGGGCGGGGCCTCTCAGGGTCCGATTTGGTGGGCGGGGCCTCTCAGGGTTCGATTTGGTGGGCGGGCCCTTCAGGGTCCGATTTGTTGGGCGGGGCCCCTCAGGGTCCGATTTGGTGGGCGGGGCCCCTCGGGGTCCGATTTGGTGGGCGATTTGGTGGGCGGGGCCTCTCAGGGTCCTATTTGGTGGGCGGGGCCCCTCAGGGTCCGATTTGGTGGGCGGGGCCCCTCATGGGCCGATTTGGTGGGCGGGGCCCCTCAGGGGCCGATTTGGTGGGTGGGGCGCCTCAGGGTCCGAGTTGGTGGGCGGGGTGTTATGCTGTGCTATCAGGCAACACAGTGTGCAGTAATCAGCGCACATACAGTGATATGGCAATAACCCAAAAACAATAGAACAAGCTCTGAGACGTGGAATCTCTGCAGACTGCAATACCTGAACCTATCCTCACACAACTAAAAGCAGCAGTGGATTGCGCCTAACACTACCTATGCAACTCGGCACTGCCTGAGGAGCTGACTAGCCTGAAGATAGAAATACAAGCCTGACTTGCCTCAGAGAAATACCCCAAAGGAATAGGCAGCCCCCCACATATAATGACTGTTAGCAAGATGAAAAGACAAAACGTAGGAATGAAATAGATTCAGCAAAGTGAGGCCCGATATTCTAGACAGAGCGAGGATAGCAAAGAGAACTATGCAGTCTACAAAAAACCCTAAAGCAGAACCACGCAAAGGGGGGCAAAAAGACCCACCGTGCCGAACTAACGGCACGGCGGTGCACCCTTTGCGTCTCAGAGCTTCCAGAAAAAGAAAATAGCACAGCTGGACAGAAGAAACGGAAACAAAAACAAAGTAACACTTATCTAGCAGAGCAGCAGGCCACAGGAAAGATGCAGTAGCTCAGATCCAACACTGGAACATTGACAAGGAGCAAGGAAGACAGACTCAGGTGGAGTTAAATAGCAAGGCAGCCAACGAGCTCACCAAAACACCTGAGGGAGGAAGCCCAGAGGCTGCAATACCACTTGTGACCACAGGAGTGAATTCAGCCACAGAATTCACAACAGTACCCTCCCCTTGAGGAGGGGTCACTGAACCCTCACCAGAACCCCCAGGCCGACCAGGATGAGCCACATGAAAGGCACGAACAAGATCTGGGGCATGGACATCAGAGGCAAAAACCCAGGAATTATCCTCCTGAGCATAACCCTTCCATTTGACCAGATACTGGAGTTTCCGTCTAGAGACACGAGAATCCAAAATTTTCTCCACAATATACTCCAATTCCCCCTCCACCAAAACAGGGGCAGGAGGCTCCACAGATGGAACCATAGGTGCCACGTATCTTCTCAACAACGACCTATGGAATACATTATGTATGGAAAAGGAGTCTGGGAGGGTCAGACGAAAAGACACCGGATTGAGAATCTCAGAAACCCTATACGGACCAATAAAACGAGGTTTAAATTTAGGAGAGGAAACCTTCATAGGAATATGACGAGAAGATAACCAAACCAGATCCCCAACACGAAGTCGGGGACCCACACGGCGTCTACGATTAGCGAAAAGCTGAGCCCTCTCCTGGGACAAGGTCAAATTGTCCACTACCTGAGTCCAGATCTGCTGCAACCTGTCCACCACAGAATCCACACCAGGACAGTCCGAAGACTCAACCTGTCCTGAAGAGAAACGAGGATGGAACCCAGAATTGCAGAAAAATGGAGAGACCAAGGTAGCCGAGCTGGCCCGATTATTAAGGGCGAACTCAGCCAACGGCAAAAATGACACCCAATCATCCTGGTCAGCAGAAACAAAACATCTCAGATATGTTTCCAAGGTCTGATTGGTTCGTTCGGTCTGGCCATTAGTCTGAGGATGGAAGGCCGAGGAAAAAGATAGGTCAATGCCCATCCTACCACAAAAGGCTCGCCAGAACCTCGAGACAAACTGGGAACCTCTGTCAGAAACAATATTCTCAGGAATGCCATGCAAACGAACCACATGCTGGAAGAACAAAGGCACCAAATCAGAGGAGGAAGGCAATTTAACCAAGGGCACCAGATGGACCATTTTAGAAAAGCGATCACAGACCACCCAAATGACCGACATCTTTTGAGAAACGGGAAGGTCAGAAATGAAATCCATCGAAATATGTGTCCAAGGCCTCTTCGGGACCGGCAAGGGCAAAAGCAACCCACTGGCACGTGAACAGCAGGGCTTAGCCCTAGCACAAATCCCACAGGACTGCACAAAAGCACGCACATCCCGTGACAGAGATGGCCACCAGAAGGATCTAGCCACTAACTCTCTGGTACCAAAGATTCCTGGATGACCAGCCAGCACCGAACAATGAAGTTCAGAGATAACTTTACTAGTCCACCTATCAGGGACGAACAGTTTCTCGGCCGGACAACGATCAGGTTTATTAGCCTGAAATTTCTGCAACACTCTCCGCAAATCAGGAGAGATGGCAGACACAATGACTCCTTCCTTGAGGATACTCGCCGGCTCAGATAACCCCGGAGAGTCGGGCACAAAACTCCTAGACAGAGCATCCGCCTTCACATTTTTAGAGCCCGGAAGGTATGAAATCACAAAATCAAAACGAGCAAAAAATAACGACCAACGGGCCTGTCTAGGATTCAAGCGCTTGGCAGACTCGAGATAAGTAAGATTCTTATGATCAGTCAATACCACCACGCGATGCTTAGCTCCCTCAAGCCAATGACGCCACTCCTCGAATGCCCACTTCATGGCCAGCAACTCTCGGTTGCCCACATCATAATTACGCTCAGCAGCAGAAAATTTCCTGGAAAAGAAAGCACATGGTTTCAACACTGAGCAACCAGAACCTCTCTGTGACAAAACCGCCCCTGCTCCAATCTCAGAAGCATCAACCTCGACCTGGAACGGAAGAGAAACATCTGGTTGACACAACACAGGGGCACAGCAAAAACGACGCTTCAACTCCTGAAAAGCTTCCACGGCAGCAGAAGACCAATTAACCAAATCAGCACCCTTCTTGGTCAAATCGGTCAATGGTCTGGCAATGCTAGAAAAATTACAGATGAAGCGACGATAAAAATTAGCAAAGCCCAGGAATTTCTGCAGACTTTTCAGAGATGTCGGCTGAGTCCAATCCTGGATGGCCTGGACCTTAACCGGATCCATCTCGATAGTAGAAGGGGAAAAGATGAACCCCAAAAATGAAACTTTCTGCACACCGAAGAGACACTTTGATCCCTTCACGAACAAGGAATTAGCACGCAGTACCTGGAAAACCATTCTGACTTGCTTCACATGAGACTCCCAATCATCAGAGAAGATCAAAATGTCATCCAAGTAAACAATCAGGAATTTATCCAGATACTCACGGAAAATGTCATGCATAAAAGACTGAAAAACAGATGGAGCATTGGCAAGTCCGAACGGCATCACCAGATACTCAAAATGACCCTCGGGCGTATTAAATGCCGTTTTCCATTCATCTCCCTGCCTGATTCTCACCAGATTATACGCACCACGAAGATCAATCTTAGTAAACCAACTAGCCCCCTTAATCCGAGCAAACAAGTCAGATATCAATGGCAAGGGATACTGAAACTTAACAGTGATCTTATTAAGAAGGCGGTAATCAATACACGGTCTTAGCGAACCATCCTTTTTGGCTACAAAAAAGAACCCTGCTCCCAATGGTGATGACGATGGGCGAATATGTCCCTTCTCCAGGGATTCTTTCACATAACTGCGCATAGCGGTGTGTTCAGGCACGGACAAATTAAATAAACGACCCTTAGGGAATTTACTACCAGGAATCAAATTGATAGCACAATCACAATTCCTATGCGGAGGTAGGGCATCAGACTTGGGCTCTTCAAATACATCCTGAAAGTCAGACAAGAACTCTGGGATGTCAGAAGGAATGGATGACGAAATAGACAAAAATGGAACATCACCATGTACTCCCTGACAACCCCAGCTGGTTACCGACAGAGTTCCAATCTAATACTGGATTATGGGTTTGTAGCCATGGCAACCCCAACATGACCACATCATGCAGATTATGCAGTACCAGAAAGCGAATAACTTCCTGATGTGCAGGAGCCATGCACATGGTCAGCTGGGCCCAGTACTGAGGCTTATTCTTGGCCAAAGGTGTAGCATCAATTCCTCTCAACGGAATAGGACACCGCAAAGGCTCCAAGAAAAATCCACAACGTTTAGCATAATCCAAATCCATCAGATTCAGGGCAGCGCCTGAATCCACAAACGCCATGACAGAATACGATGACAAAGAGCATATCAAGGTAATGGACAGAAGGAATTTGGACTGTACAGTACCAATGACGGCAGAGCTATCGAACCGCCTAGTGCGCTTAGGACAATTAGAAATAGCATGAGTGGAATCACCACAGTAGAAACACAGCCTGTTCAGACGTCTGTGTTCTTGCCGTTCAACTTTAGTCATAGTCCTGTCGCACTGCATAGGCTCAGGTTTACTCTCAGACAATACCGCCAGATGGTGCACAGATTTACGCTCGCGCAAGCGACGACCGATCTGAATGGCCAAGGACATAGACTCATTCAAACCAGCAGGCATAGGAAATCCCACCATGACATCCTTAAGAGCTTCAGAGAGACCCTTTCTGAACCAAGACAAAACGTAGGAATGAAATAGATTCAGCAAAGTGAGGCCCGATATTCTAGACAGAGCGAGGATAGCAAAGAGAACTATGCAGTCTACAAAAAACCCTAAAGCAGAACCACGCAAAGGGGGGCAAAAAGACCCACCGTGCCGAACTAACGGCACGGCGGTGCACCCTTTGCGTCTCAGAGCTTCCAGAAAAAGAGAATAGCACAGCTGGACAGAAAAAACGGAAACAAAAACAAAGTAACACTTATCTAGCAGAGCAGCAGGCCACAGGAAAGATGCAGTAGCTCAGATCCAACACTGGAACATTGACAAGGAGCAAGGAAGACAGACTCAGGTGGAGTTAAATAGCAAGGCAGCCAACGAGCTCACCAAAACACCTGAGGGAGGAAGCCCAGAGGCTGCAATACCACTTGTGACCACAGGAGTGAATTCAGCCACAGAATTCACAACAGCGGGGCCCCTCAGGGTCCAATTTGGTGGGCGGGGCCCCTCAGCATCCGATTTGGTGGGCGGGGCCCCTCAGGGTCCGATTTGGTGAGCAGGGCCCCTCAGGATCCGATTTGGTGGGCGGGGCCCCTCAGCGTCTGATTTGGTGGGCGGGGCCCCTCAGCATCGGATTTGGTGGGCGGGACCCCTCTGAGTCCGATTTGGTGGGCTGGGCCCCTCAGGGTCCGATTTGGTGGACTGGGCACCTCAGGGTCAGATTTGGTGTGCGGGTCACTTTAAGAGCTGATATTATCTGGCAAAACTGTGTCCTGGTGGGGTCATGTAGAGTTCGTAGGCATTGGCATAATAACTGGATCTGACTGCGCATATCAATGAGTGAGCTAATCAGCCAGATGGCAGTTGGCAGTTATTTTGAAATTGCCTCAGAAATCAGTCCATTATTTCCCTATGGCAAAATTTCCCTATTGAAATGCATTGAGGCAATGCTTTCCAATGAGGGGAAAAATAATTTCAAACGAAAATTGCGCCAAAACTACAAATCCGATCGACACGAAAAATACTTAGCACACCTCTCATGGATGCTGGCTGACTTTCTGCACATTTGCAGCTTCTTTGCTCAGTCACAGGTGGGCCGTTTGTTCTAATTTATTGGGATGGTATTTATACAGGGTTTGGGACACATGTTGGTACTACCCCTGACGAAGCCCTCTCTTGAAGGGCGATACGCGTGGGGCTGCTCTGGTCCCTGTCCTGCTTGCTTGCCTGGCTGCCCACGGACTCCGCTCTGGTCACCACTTGGGTAACCCCTTCTTCTAGTGCTCTGAGGTTTTTCCTGGCGGTTCCAGTGCTTTTTTTTTTTTTTTCTCCCACTGTTATTTTGGGATCCTGTTGCCTTACTGGCTTAGGGTAGATATTTTTGTCCCATGAGCCGTTCGGGCTAAATGCACTATTTGGGTGTTTACTGGCCACTTAGGATTTTGTATACATCCGGCTGGGTTGGTTAGTTTGTCCTGTGAGCTGGCCACGTATGGTCTGCATCTAGTCCTAGGGTACAGGCAGGCTTATAGCATTGGTTATCAGTATGCTTATTATGGGTTATATATATTATTGTACTCTGTATTTACTGAGTGTTATGGACAGGGCCTTGCCTTTCTGTTTTTAAGTATGTTTTATTATGTTGTGTGTCAATAAAATCTTGTGTTTTTTCCTACATTATGTTTTCATTTTTTATACGTGGTGTGCATAACTGGAGTGATACTTTTCTTTCTGCTGGTTATATTTGCTGGCTTCGAAATGACACCTCACTGGAGTCTGTGCGTGCAGCGGTTCGGGCCGCATTAATTGTGGAAAAAAGCCTAATAATGAGAAGAATAAGAAGTTTACTACGGTGGAATAACAATATAGTGCTTTGTGCCAAAGCACTATAATAAGAATAATAACTAGATGGGTATTTCCTGAAGGAACTACAGATAGTGCTTTGGAATGGTGCCCGGGCTGCCCCTGCAAGACTTTTACACTTGGGTGCCCCTCAGGCGCTGGTTTGCTGGGCGGGGCCCCTCTGGGTCCGATTTAGTGGGCGGGGCCCCTCAGGGTCCGATTTGGTGGGCGGGGCCCCTCAGCATCCGATTTGGTGGGCAGGGCCCCTCAGCATCCGATTTGGTGGGCGGGACCCCTCTGAGTCCGATTTGGTGGGCGGGGCCCCTAAGGGTCCGATTTGGTGGGCGGGGACCCTCAGCGTCCGATTTGGTGGGCGGGGTCACTCAGGGTCCGATTTGGTGGGCGGGGTCACTCAGGTCCGATTTGGTGGGCGGGGTCACTCAGGTCCGATTTGGTGGGCGGGGTCACTCAGGTCCGATTTGGTGGGCGGGGTCACTCTGGGTCCGATTTGGTGGGCGGGGTCACTCTGGGTCCGATTTGGTGGGCGGGGTCACTCTGGGTCCGATTTGGTGTGCGGGGGCCACTCAGGGTCAGATTTGGTGGGCGGGGGACCTCAAAGACCGATTTGGTGGGCGGGGTTACTCTGCGTCCGATTTGGTGGGCGGGTTCACTCTGGGACCTATTTGGTGGGCGGGGTCACTCTGGGTCCGATTTGGTGGGCGGGGTCACCCTGGGTCCGATTTGGTGGGCGGGGTCACTGGGTCCGATTTGGTGGGCGGGGCCCCTCAGGGTCCGATTTGGTGGGCGGGGTCACTCTGGGTCCGATTTGGTGGGCGGGGCCCCTCAGGGTCCGATTTGGTGGGCGGGGCCCCTAAGCATCTGATTTGGTGGGCGAGGCCCCTCAGGGTCCGATTTGGTGGGCGATTTGGTGGGCGGGGCCCCTCAGGGGCCGATTTGGAGGGCGGGGCACCTCAGGGTCCGATTTGGTGGGCGGGGCCCCTCAGGGTTCGATTTGGTGGGCGGGGCCCCTCAGCATCCGATTTGGTGGGCGGGTCCCCTCAGGGTCCGATTTGGTGGGCGGGGCCCCTCAGGGTCCGATTTGGTGGGCGGGGCCCCTCAGCATCCGATTTGGTGGGCGGGACCCCTCTGAGTCCGATTTGGTGGGCGGGGCCCCTCAGGGTCTGATTTGGTGGGCGGGGCCCCTCAGCGTCCGATTTGGTGGGCGGGGTCACTCAGGGTCTGATTTGGTGGGCGGGGTCACTCAGGTCCGATTTGGTGGGCGGGGTCACTCTGGGTCCGATTTGGTGGGCGGGGTCACTCTGGGTCCGATTTGGTGGGCGGGGCGGGGCCCCTCAGGGTCCGATTTGGTGGGCGGGGCCCCTCAGCATCCGATTTGGTGGGCGGGGCCCCTCAGCGTCCGATTTAGTGGGCGGGGCCCCTCAGGGTCTGATTTGGTGGGCGGGGCCCCTCAGCGTCCGATTTGGTGGGCGGGGTCACTCAGGGTCTGATTTGGTGGGCGGGGTCACTCAGGTCCGATTTGGTGGGCGGGGTCACTCAGGTCCGATTTGGTGGGCGGGGTCACTCAGGTCCGATTTGGTGGGCGGGGTCACTCTGGGTCCGATTTGGTGGGCGGGGTCACTCTGGGTCCGATTTGGTGGGCGGGGTCACTGGGTCCGATTTGGTGTGCGGGGCCACTCAGGGTCAGATTTGGTGGGCGGGGGACCTCAAGGACCGATTTGGTGGGCGGGGTTACTCTGCGTCCGATTTGGTGGGCGGGTTCACTCTGGGACCTATTTGGTGGGCGGGGTCACTCTGGGTCCGATTTGGTGGGCGGGGTCACCCTGGGTCCGATTTGGTGGGCGGGGTCACTCTGGGTCCGATTTGGTGGGCGGGGCCCCTCAGGGTCCGATATGGTGGACTGGGCACCTCAGGGTCAGATTTGGTGTGCGGGTCACTTTAAGAGCTGATATTATCTGGCAAAACTGTGTCCTGGTGGGGTCATGTAGAGTTCGTAGGCGTTGACATAATAACTGGATCTGACTGCACATATCAATGAGTGAGCTAATCAGCCAGATGGCAGTTGGCAGTTATTTTGAAATTGCCTCAGAAATCAGTCCATTATTTCCCTATGGCAAAATTTCCCTATTGAAATGCATTGAGGCAATGCTTTCCAATGAGGGGGAAAAAAATTTAAAACGAAAATTGCGCCAAAACTACAAATCCGATCGACACGAAAAATACTTAGCACACCTCTCATGGATGCTGGCTGACTTTCTGCACATTTGCAGCTTCTTTGCTCAGTCACAGGTGGGCCGTTTGTTCTAATTTATTGGGATGGTATTTATATAGGGTTTGGGACACATGTTGGTACTTCCCCTGACGAAGCCCTCTCTTGAAGGGCGATACGCGTGGGGCTGCTCTGGTCCCTGTCCTGCTTGCTTGCCTGGCTGTCCACGGACTCCGCTCTGGTCACCACTTGAGTAACCCCTTCTTCTAGTGCTCTGAGGTTTTTCCTGGCGGTTCCAGTGCTTTTTTTTTTTTTTTCTCCCACTGTTATTTTGGGATCCTGTTGCCTTACTGGCTTAGGGTAGATATTTTTGTCCCATGAGCCGTTCGGGCTAAATGCACTATTTGGGTGTTTACTGGCCACTTAGGATTTTGTATACATCCGCCTGGGTTGGTTAGGCTACTTTCACACTAGCGTTAACTGCAATACGTTAAAATGCGTCGTTTTGCAGAAAAAACGCATCCAGCAAAATATTTTGCTGGATGCGTTTTTTCCCCATAGACTTGTATTGGCGACGCATTGCGACGGATTTTCATACGTCGGTATACGTCTTTCGACGGATGCGTCGAAATTAGGCGACACGTCGTCTGGAAAAATGTAGATTGCAACGTTTTTTGGCTCCGACAAAAAAAACGTGTCTCGGGGCATCCATCGGCATGCGTCTTTGGCTACAATGAAAGTCTATGAGCGACGGATGCGTCGAGACACGTCGTACGACGCAATGCAGCGCTGCAATACGTTTTTTTCTACTGAGCATGCTCAGAAACAGGATTTTTTTAGCTAATTGGCCAGACATCCCCAAATAGACGGATCCGTCGAAATGCTGTATGTGTTGCATACATTTTGCACTTTTTTGACGCATCCGTTTTTTTGGCAAAAAGATGTTTTTGTGACGGTTTGAAGTTAATGCTAGTGTGAAAGTAGCCTTAGTTTGTCCTGTGAGCTGGCCAAGTATGGTCTGCATCTAGTCCTAGGGTACAGGCAGGCTTATAGCATTGGTTATCAGTATGCTTATTATGGGTTATATATATTATTGTACTCTGTATTTACTGAGTGTTATGGACAGGGCCTTGCCTTTCTGTTTTTAAGTATGTTTTATTATGTTGTGTGTCAATAAAATCTTGTGTTTTTTCCTACATTATGTTTTCATTTTTTATAAGTGGTGTGCATAACTGGAGTGATACGTTTCTTTCTGCTGGTTATATTTGCTGGCTTCGAAATGACACCTCACTGGAGTCTGTGCGTGCAGCGGTTCGGGCCGCATTAATTGCGGAAAAAAGCCTAAATAAGAATAAGTTTACTACGGTGGAATAACAATATAGTGCTTTGTGCCAAAGCACTATAATAAGAATAATAACTAGATGGGTATTTCCTGAAGGAACTACAGATAGTGCTTTGGAATGGTGCCCGGGCTGCCCCCGCAAGACTTTCACACTTGGGTGCCCCTCAGGCGCTGGTTTGCTGGGTGGGGCCCCTCTGGGTCCGATTTAGTGGGCGGGGCCACTCTGAGTCCGATTTGGTGGGCGGGGTCACTCTGGGTCCGATTTGGTGGGCGGGGTCACACTGGGTCCTCCGATTTGGTGGGCGATTTGGTGGGTGGGGCCCCTCAGGGGCCGATTTGGTGGGCGGGGCCCCACAGGGGCCGATTTGGTGGGCGGGGCCCCTCAGGGTCCGATTTGGTGGGCGGGGCCCCTCAGGGTCCGATTTGGTGGGCGGGGCCTTTCAGGGTCCGATTTGGTGGGCGGGGCCCTTCAGGGTCCGATTTGGTGGGCGGGGCCTCTCAGGGGCCAATTTGGTGGGCGGGGCCCCTTAGGGTCCGATTTGGTGGGCGGGGCCCCTCAGGGTCCGATTTGGTGGGTGGGGTTACTCTGGGTCCGATTTGGTGGGCGGGGTCACTCTGGGTCCGATTTGGTGGGTGGGGTCACTCTGGGTCCGAATTGGTGGGTGGGTCACTCTGGGTCCGATTTGGTGTGCGGGGCCACTCAGGGTCAGATTTGGTGGGCGGGGGACCTCAGAGACCGATTTGGTGGGCGGGGTTACTCTGGGTCCGATTTGGTGGGTGGGTTCACTGTGGGACCTATTTGGTGGGCGGGGTCACTCTTGGTCCGATTTGGTGGGCGGGGTCACCCTGGGTCCGATTTGGTGGGCGGGGTCACTCTGGGTCCGATTTGGTGGGCGGGGCCCCTCAGGGTCCGATTTGGTGGTCGGGGCCCCTCAAGGACCGATTTGGTGGGCGGGGCCCCTCAGGGTCCAATTTGGTGGGCGGGGCCGCTCTGGGTCAGATTTGGTGGTCGGGGCTGCTCGGGGGCCGATTTGGTGGTCGGGGCCCCTCAGGGTCCGATTTGGTGGGCGG
Source organism: Ranitomeya imitator (assembly GCF_032444005.1). Lineage (NCBI taxonomy): Eukaryota > Metazoa > Chordata > Amphibia > Anura > Dendrobatidae > Ranitomeya > Ranitomeya imitator. The sequence goes on from NC_091290.1 coordinate 96,339,795, forward strand.
GGTCGCTCTGGGTCCGATTTGGTGGGCGGGGCCCCTCAGCGACCGATTTGGAGGGCGGAGTCACTCTGGGTCCGATTTGGTGGGCGGGCCCCCCCAGGGTCCGATTTGGTGGGCGGGGCCGCTCTGGGTCAGATTTGGTGGTCGGGGCCGCTCGGGGGCCAATTTCATGGTCGGGGCCGCTCGGGGGCCGATTTGGTGGTTGGAGCCGGTCAGGGGCCGAATTGGTGGTCGGGCCGCTCGGGGGCCGTTTTGGTGGTCGGGGCCGCTCGGAGGCCGATTTGGTGGTCGGGGCCGCTCGGGGTCCGATTTGGTGGGCGGGGCCCCTCAGGGTCCAATTTGGTGGGCGGGGTCAGTCTGGGTCCGATTTGGTGGGCGGGGCCCCTCAGGGTCCGATTTGGTGGGCGGCGCCCCTCAGCATCCGATTTGGTGGGCGGGGCCCCTCAGCATCCGATTTGGTGGGCGGGACCCCTCTGAGTCCGATTTGGTGGGCTGGGCCCCTCAGGGTCCGATTTGGTGGACTGGGCACCTCAGGGTCAGATTTGGTGTGCGGGTCACTTTAAGAGCTGATATTATCTGGCAAAACTGTGTCCTGGTGGGGTCATGTAGAGTTCGTAGGCGTTGACATAATAACTGGATCTGACTGCGCATATCAATGAGTGAGCTAATCAGCCAGATGGCAGTTGGCAGTTATTTTGAAATTGCCTCAGAAATCAGTCCATTATTTCCCTATGGCAAAATTTTCCTATTGAAATGCATTGAGGCAATGCTTTCCAATGAGGGGAAAAAAAATTTCAAACGAAAATTGCGCCAAAACTACAAATCCGATCGACACGAAAAATACTTAGCACACCTCTCATGGTTGCTGGCTGAATTTCTGCACATTTGCAGCTTCTTTGCTCAGTCACAGGTGGGCCGTTTGTTCTAATTTATTGGGATGGTATTTATACAGGGTTTGGGACACATGTTGGTACTTCCCCTGACGAAGCCCTCTCTTGAAGGGCGATACGCGTGGGGCTGCTCTGGTCCCTGTCCTGCTTGCTTGCCTGGCTGTCCACGGACTCCGCTCTGGTCACCACTTGAGTAACCCCTTCTTCTAGTGCTCTGAGGTTTTTCCTGGCGGTTCCAGTGCTTTTTTTTTTTTTTTCTCCCACTGTTATTTTGGGATCCTGTTGCCTTACTGGCTTAGGGTAGATATTTTTGTCCCATGAGCCGTTCGGGCTAAATGCAGTATTTGGGTGTTTACTGGCCACTTAGGATTTTGTATACATCCGCCTGGGTTGGTTAGGCTACTTTCACACTAGCGTTAACTGCAATACGTTAAAATGCGTCGTTTTGCAGAAAAAACGCATCCAGCAAAATATTTTGCTGGATGCGTTTTTTCCCCATAGACTTGTATTGGCGACGCATTGCGACGGATTTGCATACGTCGGTATACGTCTTTCGACGGATGCGTCGAAATTAGGCGACACGTCGTCTGGAAAAATGTAGATTGCAACGTTTTTTGGCTCCGACAAAAAAACGTGTCTCGGCGCATCCATCGGCATGCGTCTTTGGCTACAATGAAAGTCTATGAGCGACGGATGCGTCGAGACACGTCGTACGACGCACTGCAGCGCTGCAATACGTTTTTTTCTACTGAGCATGCTCAGAAACAGGATTTTTTTAGCTAATTGGCCAGACATCCCCAAATAGACGGATCCGTCGAAATGCTGTATGTGTTGCATACATTTTGCACTTTTTTGACGCATCCGTTTTTTTGGCAAAAAGACGTTTTTGTGACGGTTTGCAGTTAACGCTAGTGTGAAAGTAGCCTTAGTTTGTCCTGTGAGCTGGCCACGTATGGTCTGCATCTAGTCCTAGGGTACAGGCAGGCTTATAGCATTGGTTATCAGTATGCTTATTATGGGTTATATATATTATTGTACTCTGTATTTACTGAGTGTTATGGACAGGGCCTTGCCTTTCTGTTTAAGTATGTTTTATTATGTTGTGTGTCAATAAAATCTTGTGTTTTTTCCTACATTATGTTTTCATTTTTTATACGTGGTGTGCATAACTGGAGTGATACTTTTCTTTCTGCTGGTTATATTTGCTGGCTTCGAAATGACACCTCACTGGAGTCTGTGCGTGCAGCGGTTCGGGCCGCATTAATTGCGGAAAAAAGCCTAATAATAAGAAGAATAGGAAGTTTACTACAGTGGAATAACAATATAGTGCTTTGTGCCAAAGCACTATAATAAGAATAACTAGATGGGTATTTCCTGAAGGAACTACAGAAAGTGCTTTGGAATGGTGCCCGGGCTGCCCCTGCAAGAATTTCACACTTGGGTGCCCCTCAGGCGCTGGTTTGCTGGGCGGGGCCCCTCTGGGTCCGATTTAGTGGGCGGGGCCACTCTGGGTCTGATTTGGTGGGTGGGGTCACTCTGGGTCCGATTTGGTGGGTGGGGTCACTCTGGGTCCGATTTGGTGGGCGGGGCCACTCTGGGTCTGATTTAGTGGGCGGGGCCACTCTGGGTCCGATTTGGTGGGTGGGGTCACTCTGGGTCCGATTTGGTGGGCGGGGTCACTCTTGGTCCGATTTGGTGGGCGGGGTCAATCAGGTCCGATTTGGTGGGCGGGGTCAATCAGGTCCGATTTGGTGGGCGGGGTCACTCTGGGTCCGATTTGGTGGGCGGGGTCACTCTGGGTCCGAATTGGTGGGCGGGGTCACTCAGGGTTTGATTTGGTGGGTGGAGCCAGTCAGGGATAGACTTGGTGGGTGGGGTCACTCAGGGTCCGATTTGGTGGGCGGGGTCACTCAGGATTTGATTTGGTGGGCGGGGTCACTCTGGGTCCGATTTGGTGGGCGGGGTAACTCTGGGTCCGATTTGGTGGGCGGGGTCACTCTGGGTCCGATTTGGTGGGTGGGGTCACTCTGGGTCCGATATGGTGGGCGGGGTCACTCAGGGTTCGATTTGGTGGGCGGGGTCACTCAGGGTCCGATTTGGTGGGCGGGGTCAATCAGGTCCGATTTGGTGGGTGGGGTCACTCAGGGTCCGATTTGGTGGGCGGGGTCACTCAGGGTCCGATTTGGTGGGCGGGGTCACTCAGGTCCGAATTGGTGGGCGGGGTCACTCTAGGTCCGAATTGGTGGGCGGGGTCACTCTGGGTCCGAATTGGTGGGCGGGGTCACTCAGGGTTCGATTTGGTGGGCGGAGCCAGTCAGGGATAGACTTGGTGGGTGGGGTCACTAAGGGTCCGATTTGGTGGGCGGGGTCACTCAGGGTCCGATTTGGTAGGCGGGGTCACTCAGGGTCTGATTTGGTGGGCAGGGTCACTCGGTTCGATTTGGTGGGCGGGGTCACTCAGGGTCCGATTTGGTGGGCGGGGTCACTCAGGTCCGATTTGGTGGACGGGGTCACTCAGGGTCCGATTTGGTGGGCGGGGTCACTCAGGGTCCGATTTGGTGGGCAGGGTCACTCTGGGTCCGATTTGGTGGGCGGGGCACCTCAGGGACCGATTTGGTGGGCGGAGCCAGTCAGGGATAGACTTGGTGGGTGGGGTCACTCAGGGTCTTATTTGGTGGGCGGGGTCACTCAGGATTTGATTTGGTGGGCGGGGTCACTCAGGGTCCGATTTGGTGGGCGGGGTCACTCAGGGTCTGATTTGGTGGGCAGGGTCACTCGGTTCGATTTGGTGGGCGGGGTCACTCAGGGTCCGATTTGGTGGGCGGGGTCACTCAGGTCCGATTTGGTGGACGGGGTCACTCAGGGCCCGATTTGGTGGGCGGGGTCACTCAGGGTCCGATTTGGTGGGCAGGGTCACTGGGTCTGATTTGGTGGGCGGGGCACCTCAGGGACCGATTTGGTGGGCAGAGCCAGTCAGGGATAGACTTGGTGGGCGGGGTCACTCAGGATTTGATTTGGTGGGCGGGGTCACTCAGGGTCCGATTTGGTGGGCGGGGTCACTCAGGGTCCGATTTGGTGGGCAGGGTCACTCAGGGTTCAATTTGGTGGGCGGGGTCACTCAGGGTCCGATTTGGTGTGCGGGGTCACTCAGGTCCGATTTGGTGTGCGGGGTCACTCAGGTCCGATTTGGTGGACGGGGTCACTCTGGGTCCGATTTGGTGGACGGGGTCACTCTGGGTCCGATTTGGTGGGCGGGGTCACTCTGGGTCTGATTTGGTGGGTGGGGTCACTCTGGGTCCGATTTGGTGGGCTGGGTCACTCTGGGTCCGATTTGGTGGGCTGGGTCACTCAGGGGCCGATTTGGTGGGCGGAGCCAGTCAGGGATAGATTTGGTGGCCGGGGTCACTCAGGGTCCGATTTGGTGGGCGGGGTCACTCGGGGTCCGATTTGGTGGGCAATGTCACTCAGGGACCGATTTGGTGGGCGGGGTCACTCGGACCGATTTGGTGGGCGGGGTCACTCAGGGACCGATTTGGTGTGTGGGATCACTCAGGTCCGATTTGGTGGGTGGGGTCACTCTGGGTCCGATTTGGTAGGCGGGGTCACTCTGGGTCCGATTTGGTGGGTGGGGTCACTCTGGGTCCGATTTGGTGGGCGGGGTCACTCTGGGTCCGATTTGGTGGGCGGGGTCACTCTGGGACCGATTTGGTGGGCGGGGTAATTCTGGGTCCGATTTGGTGGGTGGAGTCACTCTGCGTCTGATTTGGTGGGCGGAGTCACTCTGGGTCCGAATTGGTGGGCGGGGTCACTCTGGGTCTGATTTGGTTGGCTGGGTCACTCTGGGTCCGATTTAGTGGGCGGGGTCACTCTGGGTCCGATTTAGTGGGCGGAGCCAGTCAGGGATAAATTTGGTGGCCGGGGTCACTCTTGGTCCGATTTAAAGGACGGTGTCACTCTGTGTCCGATTTGATGGGCGGGGTCACTCTGGGTCCGATTTGGTGGGCGGGGTCACTCTGGGTCCGATTTGGTGGGCGGGGTCACTGGGTCCGATTTGGTGGGCGGGGTCACTCTGGGTCCGATTTTGTGGGCGGGGCCAGTCAGGGATAGATTTGGTGGGTGGGGTCAGTCAAGGCCCGATTTAGCGGTTTAGTGGGCGGAGCCAGTCAGGGATATATTTGGTGGGCGGGGTCACTCTGGGTCCGATTTGGCGGCCGGGGTCATTGGGTCCGATTTAGTGGGCAAGGTCACTCTGGTTCCGATTTGGTGGGCGGTGTCACTCTGGGTCCGATTTGATGGGCGGGGTCACTCTGGGTCCGATTTGGTGGGCGCGGTGACTCTGGGTCCAATTTGGTGGGCGGGGTCACTATGGGTCCGATTTGGTGGGCGGGGTCACTAAGTCTGATTTGGTGGGCAGGGTCACTCTGGGTACGATTTGGTGGGCGGGGCACCTCAGGGACCGATTTGGTGGGCGAGGCACCTCTGGATCCAATTTTGTGGGCGGGGTCACTCTGGGTCCGATTTGGTGGTTGGAGCCAGTCAGGGATAGATTTGGTGGGTGGGGTCACTCAAGGTCCGTCCGATTTAACGATTTAGTGGGCGGAGCCAGTCAGGGATAGAGTTGGTGGCCGGGGTCACTCTGGGTCTGATTTGGTGGGCGGTGTCACTCTGGGTCCAATTTGGTGGGCGTAGTCACTCTGGGTCCGATTTGGTGGGCGGGGTCACTCTGGGTCCAATTTGGTGGGCGGGGTCACTCTGGGTCCAATTTGGTGGGCGGGGTCACTCTGGGTCCGATTTGGTGGGCGGGGTCACTAAGTCCGATTTGGTAGGCTGGGTCACTCTGGGTACAATTTGGTGGGCGGGGCACCTCAGGGACATTTGGTGGGCGAGGCACCTCTGGATCCAATTTTGTGGGCGGGGTCACTCTGGGTCCGATTTGGTGGGCGGGGTCACTCAGGGTCCGATTTGGTGTGCGGGGTCACTCAGGTCCGATTTGGTGTGCGGGGTCACTCAGGTCCGATTTGGTGGACGGGGTCACTCTGGGTCCGATTTGGTGGGCGGGGTCACTCTGGGTCCGATTTGGTGGGCGGGGCCAGTCAGGGATAGATTTTGTGGGTGGGGTCACTCAAGGTCCGATTTAGCGATATAGTGGGCGGAGCCAGTCAGGGATAGATTTGGTGGGCGGGGTCACTGGGTCCGATTTGGTGGGCGGGGTCACTCTGGGTCTGATTTGGTGGGCGGGGTCACTCTGGGTCTGATTTGTTGGCGGGGTCACTCTGGGTCCGATTTGGTGGGTGGGGTCACTGGGTCCGATTTGGTGGGCGGGGCACCTCAGGGACCGATTTGGTGGGCGAGGCACCTCTGGATCCAATTTTGTGGGCGGGGTCACTCTGGGTCTGATTTGATGGGCGGAGCCAGTCGGGGATAGATTTGGTGGGTGGGGTCACTCAGGGTCCAATTTGGTGGGCGGGGTCACTGGGTCCGATTTGGTGGGCAGGGTCACTCTGGGTCCGATTTTGTGGGCGGGGCCAGTCAGGGATAGATTTGGTGGGTGGGGTCACTCTGGGTCCGATTTAGTGGGCGGAGCCAGTCAGGGATAGATTTGGTGGCCGGGGACACTCTGGGTCCGATTTGGTGGGCGGTGTCACTCTGGGTCCGATTTGATGGGCGGGGTCACTCTGGGTCCGATTTGGTGGGCGGGGTCACTCTGGGTCCGATTTGGTGGGCGGGGTCACTCTGGGTCCGATTTGGTGGTCGGGGCCGCTCGGGGGCTAATTTCATGGTTGGGGCCGCTCGGGGGCCGATTTGGTGGTTGGAGCCGGTCAGGGGCCGATTTGGTGGTCGGGCCGCTCGGAGGCCGTTTTGGTGGTCGGGGCCGCTCGGAGGCCGATTTGGTGGTCGGGGCCGCTCGGGGTCCGATTTGGTGGGCGGGGCCCCTCAGGGTCCAATTTGGTGGGCGGGGTCAGTCTGGGTCCGATTTGGTGGGCGGGGCCCCTCAGGGTCCGATTTGGTGGGCGATTTGGTGGGCGGGGCCCCTCAGGGGCCGATTTGGTGGGCGATTTGGTGGGCGGGGCCCCTCAGGGGCCGATTTAGTGGGCGGGGCCCCTCAGGGTCCGATTTGGTGGGCGGGGCCCCTCAGGGTCCGATTTGGTGGGCGGGGCCCCTCAGCATCCGATTTGGTGGGCGGGGCCCCTCAGCATCCGATTTGGTGGGCGGGACCCCTCTGAGTCCGATTTGGTGGGCTGGGCCCCTCAGGGTCCGATTTGGTGGACTGGGCACCTCAGGGTCAGATTTGGTGTGCGGGTCACTTTAAGAGCTGATATTATCTGGCAAAACTGTGTCCTGGTGGGGTCATGTAGAGTTCGTAGGCGTTGACATAATAACTGGATCTGACTGCGCATATCAATGAGTGAGCTAATCAGCCAGATGGCAGTTGGCAGTTATTTTGAAATTGCCTCAGAAATCAGTCCATTATTTCCCTATGGCAAAATTTCCCTATTGAAATGCATTGAGGCAATGCTTTCCAATGAGGGGAAAAAAAATTTCAAACGAAAATTGCACCAAAACTACAAATCCGATCGACACGAAAAATACTTAGCACACCTCTCATGGATGCTGGCTGAATTTCTGCACATTTGCAGCTTCTTTGCTCAGTCACAGGTGGGCCGTTTGTTCTAATTTATTGGGATGGTATTTATACAGGGTTTGGGACACATGTTGGTACTTCCCCTGACGAAGCCCTCTCTTGAAGGGCGATACGCGTGGGGCTGCTCTGGTCCCTGTCCTGCTTGCTTGCCTGGCTGCCCACGGACTCCGCTCTGGTCACCACTTGGGTAACCCCTTCTTCTAGTGCTCTGAGGTTTTTCCTGGCGGTTCCAGTGCTTTTTTTTTTTTCTCCCACTGTTATTTTGGGATCCTGTTGCCTTACTGGCTTAGGGTAGATATTTTTGTCCCATGAGCCGTTCGGGCTAAATGCACTATTTGGGTGTTTACTGGCCACTTAGGATTTTGTATACATCCGCCTGGGTTGGTTAGGCTACTTTCACACTAGCGTTAACTGCAATACGTTAAAATGCGTCGTTTTGCAGAAAAAACGCATCCAGCAAAATATTTTGCTGGATGCGTTTTTTCCCCATAGACTTGTATTGGCGACGCATTGCGACGGATTTGCATAGAAGGACGTAGATCTGGGGATTTATTATGATGGAATATAGGCTGAACTGGATGGACAAATGTCTTTTTACCCTTCGCCACGACAGCACCCCACATGAGAGAGAGGGATCCGCCCATAGGAACAGGAAACCTACAGAATAAAAGGAGGCGGTCCCCTCTCCTCCTCAGTTTTAGGTTTCCTGTTCCTACAGGGACCCGGCTTACCTACAGATGAAGAGGATCCCTGGGCCATGCACCCGCCTGCGCCGGTTTCTGTGGGAACGGCAGGGGCTGCGGTACCAGAAGCAGCGGCGGGGGAGCCCCTGCTTGCAGCCTCCCCCCTCGTCTGGCCAAACATCCACGGTCCGGGTCCGGTCACCGTAGGTCCGGCCGGCACTGTGAGGACGCGCGCGCTGCAGCGGCCGGCTTAATAGCCTCTGGCGGCCGCATGGTGAGTGAGAGCGGCGCGTCTAACCCGGAAGTCGCGGGAGCACTTCCGGGTTGGTCCGGGGAGGCAGGAGAATGGGCGGCAAGTTTAAAAATGCAGCGCTAGCGTCGGGCCGGTGTGTGTGAAATGGCTTCACCGGCCGACGAAGCGCACCTGCCCGCAGTGCAACAGCGCTCTCCCAGCTGGGAGAGAAGCACGAGGAGCAGCACAAAGAGTGGTGGCCGACCTCCAGAGAAGAGTTCTACCACCAAACGAATTCCGCCTCCAGAACCGGTACCTGTCAGCTTCACTGGGTGAGTTTTTGAAAGAGTCTCTTCCTATATGCTGATATATGTTCCTCCTGTATCCTTCCTCTAGACTAAGAAAAGGACACACAAATCTAAGCATAAAGAGTGTGCTTTATGTACGCAGCCCCTCCCGGATGATTATGCCAAAAAACTGTGTGCAGAGTGTATCATGCAAACTCTACGGCAGGAAAATATCATGACTCCCTCAGATGTCAGAGCTATTATCCGAGAAGAGATGCAGGGTTTGGCGCAGACAAGTAGCGCCAGTACCCGTCAGCCTAGCAGGTCCCGGTCTCCGGTTAGTTCGGAGTCAGAGGGTGTATGTATTTCTTCAGACGAAGAGGGATCTCAGTCGAGCTCATCCGAGACTGAAGGGGGACTTTGTCTTCCCAACAGTAATGTGGACAATTTAATAAAATCTGTCAGGAGCACGATGGGGTGCCCAGATGGGAAAGAAAAGAAATCAGCACAGGACATAATGTTTGCGGGGTTAGGACAGAAGAAACGTAGGTCCTTCCCCGTCATACAAACCATCAAAGATATTGTCAAAAAGGAGTGGGACAAGCAGAATAGAGGGTTTTTACCATCATCCTCTAAAAGGCGCTATCCCTTCAGCGATGAAGACCTAAACACCTGGTCAAAGGTGCCAAAAGTTGATGCTGCGGTAGCCTCCACAACCAAACAGTCGGTCCTACCAGTGGAGGATTCAGGGGTCCTGACAGACCCGCTGGACCGTAAAGCAGAAGCTTTACTAAAGAGGTCATGGGAAGTCAATACGGGGGCGTTCAGGCCCGCCATATCTAGTACCTGTACTGCAAGATCTCTACTAGTATGGACGGAGCAATTGGAGGAACAGATTAGAGGCAAAACTTCGAGGGAATCTATCCTGCTGAAATTGCCTCAAATTAAAGAAGCAGTAGCATTCCTAGCTGATGCCTCAGTGGACTCGCTACGTCTTGCAGCCAGGTCAGCCGGCCTAGTCAACACAGCCCGGCGTGCACTCTGGCTAAAGAATTGGAAGGGGGACGCACAAGCTAAAGCAAAACTTTGTGCGATTCCCTGTCAGGGTGAGTTCCTTTTTGGGAAGACGCTGGATGAACTCCTGAATAAAGCAGGTGAAAGGAAGAAAGGCTTCCCTAACCAGTATCTTCCATCCTACAGGAGAGCCTTCAGGAGACGCCCCTTTACTAGGAACAAGCCGCTTGAACAAAGAGAGCGATGGGAGTCGAAGGACCCAAAGCAAAAAGGTGCCTTTTTTAGCGGGTCCCATAATCCGAGACGTAAATACCGCTAACCAGGAAGTAGGCGGCAGATTAAAATTTTTTCTTCCCCAATGGGAACAGATAACATCCAGCCAGTGGATTCTGGACATTGTGCAATACGGCCTTAAATTAGAATTTGATCGAATCCCTTGGGATTCCTTCATAATAACATCTCCAAAAGGTCAGGACCAACAGAGGGCTCTAGAAATAGAGATCCTATCTCTTCTATCTAAGAAAGTCCTGATTGAAGTTCCCCAGGATCAAAAAGGGAAAGGGTTCTACTCCCCTTTATTCCTGATTAATAAACCAGATGGTTCATTTAGAACCATCATAAATCTTAAAAAATTAAATTCTTTCCTGCGTAATCATACCTTCAAAATGGAATCCATTAGTTCTACCATAAAACTCTTATTCCCTAGGTGTGTCATGGCCGGAATAGACTTAAAGGACGCCTATTACCATCTTCCCATACATGCCGAACATCAGCAGTACCTAAGGGTAGCAGTCACCCTGGAGGGAAAGGTTCGTCACTTTCAATATGTTGCAATGCCATTTGGGCTTTCTATGGCTCCCCGCGTCTTCACTAAGGTGATACTAGAAGTGATGGCTCATCTACGCCAACGAGATACCTTGATAATACCCTACCTAGATGACTTTCTAGTGGTAGGAAGCTCTGCACTTCAATGTAAAACTCGGTTATCTAATACGATCTCGTCCCTACAGGAGTTAGGTTGGATCGTCAACTTCGAAAAATCTCGGCTGAATCCAGAAACCGTTCAGACATTTCTAGGAATCCAGCTAGACTCCGTAAGTCAGAAATGCTTTCTTCCTCAGTCAAAGAGGTTGACTATACAATCAAAGGTATCAGACGCAATACGCAAACCCTACATGACACTAAGGAAGGCCATGTCCTTACTGGGGTCATTATCATCATGTATCCCTGCTGTACCTTGGGCACAATTCCATACCCGTCAATTGCAGTACGAAGTATTGTCGGCTCAGGGGAAAGACGGTTATCTAGAAAGTAGAATAACTCTTTCCAGTAATGTCTTAGAATCGCTATCCTGGTGGCTAGACATGGACCACCTATCACGAGGTGTGCCATGGATAATAGACCCGTCTAAAATAATTACCACCGACGCCAGCCCTATTGGGTGGGGAGCACATATGGAAGACAATCTGGCCCAAAATACTTGGGATCAGACAGAATTAATATGTTCCTCCAACTGGAAGGAGTTAAAAGCAATAGAATGTGCCTTATATCATTTTCTTCCGCAGATTCATGGAACAAATGTAAGAATTTACTCAGACAATTCCACCGCAGTGGCATACTTGAACCGTCAGGGTGGTACAAAGTCAGGAAGTCTGATGACCATAGCTGCAAACATCTTTCAGCTGGCAGAGGCTCATCTAACATCCTTAACAGCCCTGCACATCAAAGGTGTAGAGAACATCAGGGCAGACTACCTCAGCAGAAACGAGTTGCGTCAAGGAGAATGGACCTTAAACAAATCCATATTCAGAAGGATAACAGAAGCATGGGGGATACCACAAATCGACCTATTTGCCACAAGAGACAACCGGCAAGTACAAAGGTTCGCTTCCCTGAACACCAGGGATCACCCAGATATGTTGGACTCTCTCCACCATCCTTGGCGGTTCAGACTGGCATATGCCTTTCCTCCAATGTCTCTGATTCCTCTAGTGATCAGAAAGATCAGGAGGGAACAGGCAAGAGTAATCCTCATTGCACCATTCTGGCCGAAAAGACCATGGTTCTCTTGTCTCCAGACCATGTGCCTATGCGATCCTTGGATCCTCCCATCAGACAAGGAGCTGCTGTACCAAGGCCCCTTTTTCCACCCGCAAGTGAAAGGTCTTCACTTGACGGCGTGGAATTTGAGAGGCAACTATTAAGTTCCAGAGGGTTCTCAACAGAACTAGTAAACACCCTCTTATTGAGCAGGAAAAGATCTACCACCCTAATATATAGTAGGGTATGGAATAAATTTTTAGACTTCTACACGGTACCGTTCACTAAGCAAGTTCCACTCACACCTATCCTAGAGTTCTTGCAAAAAGGCCGAGAGTTAGGACTATCTGTAAATACCTTAAGAGTTCAGGTCTCGGCATTAGGAGCCCTATATGGATGCAATATAGCAGCTAATAGGTGGATCTCCAGATTCATAAAATCTTGTGAACGTAGTAAACCGGTCCATATTCCCCGTCTACCTCCGTGGGATTTAAATCTAGTATTAGAGGCCTTAACAAGCTCTCCATTTGAACCATTAGATTCAATACCTTTAAAAATCCTAACATATAAAGTAGCCTTACTAGTAGCCCTAACCTCAGCTAGACGGGTTAGTGACATCCAGGCCCTATCAGTAGACCCACCTTTCTTACTGATATTTCATGATCGGATAGTCCTGAAACCAGACCCCTCATACCTCCCTAAGGTAGCGTCCACCTACCACAGGTCACAAGAAATATTTCTCCCTTCCTTTTTTGATTCACCTGTAACTCCAGAACATCATAAGTTCCACACCTTAGATGTCAGAAGAGCCATCCTGACTTATATAGAAAGGTGTCAGACATGGAGGGAGAGTAGGGCTCTGTTTATCTCCTTTCAGGGCCACAAGAAAGGACATGGGGTCACGAGAGCTACCATATCTCGGTGGATCAGAGAGGCTATCTGCTTGGCCTATACGTCAAAAGGCGAGATTCCTCCAGTGGGTATAAAAGCGCACTCAACACGAGCCATGGCTTCCTCCTGGGCGGAACAAGCAGATGTACCGATCCATTTAATATGTAAGGCTGCAACTTGGTTTACACCTTCTACCTTCTACAACCATTATAGACTTGATCTGTCCACGTCTTCTGATCTGACCTTTGGTAGAGCTGTTCTTAATACAGTAATCCCACCCAAATAATGACTCTCTGAAAATCTCTCATGTGGGGTGCTGTCGTGGCGAAGGGTAAAAAGCCGGATTACGTACCGGTAATGCTCTTTTAATGAGTCCACGACAGCACCCATGTATTACCCTCCCTAAATTATGCACAGCTCTTTCCTTTAAGGTCACAAATAACGGTTGTATAGAGTTAAGAAATTATATGACTGAATAAGAATGAATACTAACACTTTTGCGGTTCCCCTTTTTATACTCTGTAACTAAACTGAGGAGGAGAGGGGACCGCCTCCTTTTATTCTGTAGGTTTCCTGTTCCTATGGGCGGATCCCTCTCTCTCATGTGGGGTGCTGTCGTGGACTCATTAAAAGAGCATTACCGGTACGTAATCCGGCTTTTTTCGGCCTTACTAACTATGTTACTATGTATGTTACTATGTTACATACGTCGGTATACGTCTTTCAACGGATGCGTCGAAATTAGGCGACACGTCGTCTGGAAAAATGTAGATTGCAACGTTTTTTGGCTCCGACAAAAAAACGTGTCTCGGCGCATCCATCGGCATGCGTCTTTGGCTACAATGAAAGTCTATGAGCGACGGATGCGTCGAGACACGTCGTACGACGCAATGCAGCGCTGCAATACGTTTTTTTCTACTGAGCATGCTCAGAAACAGGATTTTTTTAGCTAATTGGCCAGACATCCCCAAATAGACGGATCCGTCGAAATGCTGTATGTGTTGCATACATTTTGCACTTTTTTGACGCATCCGTTTTTTTGGCAAAAAGACGTTTTTGTGACGGTTTGCAGTTAACGCTAGTGTGAAAGTAGCCTTAGTTTGTCCTGTGAGCTGGCCACGTATGGTCTGCATCTAGTCCTAGGGTACAGGCAGGCTTATAGCATTGGTTATCAGTATGCTTATTATGGGTTATATATATTATTGTACTCTGTATTTACTGAGTGTTATGGACAGGGCCTTGCCTTTCTGTTTTTAAGTATGTTTTATTATGTTGTGTGTCAATAAAATCTTGTGTTTTTTCCTACATTATGTTTTCATTTTTTATACGTGGTGTGCATAACTGGAGTGATACTTTTCTTTCTGCTGGTTATATTTGCTGGCTTCGAAATGACACCTCACTGGAGTCTGTGCGTGCAGCGGTTCGGGCCGCATTAATTGCGGAAAAAAGCCTAAATAAGAATAAGTTTACTACGGTGGAATAACAATATAGTGCTTTGTGCCAAAGCACTATAATAAGAATAATAACTAGATGGGTATTTCCTGAAGGAACTACAGATAGTGCTTTGGAATGGTGCCCGGGCTGCCCCCGCAAGACTTTCACACTTGGGTGCCCCTCAGGCGCTGGTTTGCTGGGTGGGGCCCCTCTGGGTCCGATTTAGTGAGCGGGGCCACTCTAGGTCCGATTTGGTGGGCGGGGTCACTCTGGGTCCGATTTGGTGGGCGGGGTCACACTGGGTCCTCCGATTTGGTGGGCAATTTGGTGGGCGGGGCCCCTCAGGGGCCGATTTGGTGGGCGGGGCCCCTCAGGGTCCAATTTGGTGGGCGGGGCCTCTCAGGGTCCGATTTGGTGGGCAAGGCCCTTCAGGGTCCGATTTGGTGGGCGGGGCCTCTCAGGGGCCGATTTGGTGGGCGGGGCCCCTCAGGGTCCGATTTGGTGGGCGGGGCCCCTCAGGGTCCAATTTTGTGGGTGGGGTTACTCTGGGTCCGATTTGGTGGGCGGGGTCACTCTGGGTCCGATTTGGTGGGTGGGGTCACTCTGGGTCCGAATTGGTGGGCGGGGTCACTCTGGGTCCGATTTGGTGGGCGGGGTCACACTGGGTCCTCCGATTTGGTGGGCGATTTGGTGGGTGGGGCCCCTCAGGGGCCGATTTGGTGGGCGGGGCCCCTCATGGGCCGATTTGGTGGGCGGGGCCCCTCAGGGGCCAATTTGGTGGGCGGGGCCCCACAGGGGCCGATTTGGTGGGCGGGGCCCCACAGGGTCCGATTTGGTGGGCGGGGCCCCTCAGGGTCCGATTTGGTGGGCGGGGCCTTTCAGGGTCCGATTTGGTGGGCGGGGCCTCTCAGGGGCCAATTTGGTGGGCGGGGCCCCTCAGGGTCCGATTTTGTGGGTGGGGTTACTCTGGGTCCGATTTGGTGGGCGGGGTCACTCTGGGTCCGATTTGGTGGGTGGGGTCACTCTGGGTCCGAATTGGTGGGTGGGTCACTCTGGGTCCGATTTGGTGTGCGGGGCCACTCAGGGTCAGATTTGGTGGGCGGGGGACCTCAGAGACCGATTTGGTGGGCAGAGCCAGTCAGGGATAGACTTGGTGGGTGGGGTCACTCAGGGTCTTATTTGGTGGGTGGGGTCACTCAGGATTTGATTTGGTGGGCGGGGTTACTCAGGGTCCGATTTGGTGGGCGGGGTCACTCAGGGTCCGATTTGGTGGGCAGGGTCACTCAGGGTTCGATTTGGTGGGCGGGGTCACTCAGGGTCCGATTTGGTGTGCGGGGTCACTCAGGTCCGATTTGGTGTGCGGGGTCACTCAGGTCCGATTTGGTGGACGGGGTCACTCTGGGTCCGATTTGGTGGGCGGGGTCACTCTGGGTCCGATTTGGTGGGCGGGGTCACTCTGGGTCTGATTTGGTGGGTGGGGTCACTCTGGGTCCGATTTGGTGGGCTGGGTCACTCTGGGTCCGATTTGGTGGGCTGGGTCACTCAGGGGCCGATTTAGTGGGCGGAGCCAGTCAGGGATAGATTTGGTGGCCGGGGTCACTCAGGGTCCGATTTGGTGGGCGGGGTCACTCAGGGTCCGATTTGGTGGGCAATGTCACTCAGGGACCGATTTGGTGGGCGGGGTCACTCGGACCGATTTGGTGGGCGGGGTCACTCAGGGACCGATTTGGTGTGTGGGGTCACTCTGGGACCGATTTGGTGGGCGGGGTCATTCTGGGTCCGATTTGGTGGGTGGAGTCACTCTGCGTCCGATTTGGTGGGCGGAGTCACTCTGGGTCCGAATTGGTGGGCGGGGTCACTCTGGGTCTGATTTGGTTGGCTGGGTCACTCTGGGTCCGATTTAGTGGGCGGGGTCACTCTGGGTCCGATTTAGTGGGCGGAGCCAGTCAGGGATAAATTTGGTGGCCGGGGTCACTCTGGGTCCGATTTAAAGGACGGTGTCACTCTGTGTCCGATTTGATGGGCGGGGTCACTCTGGGTTCGATTTGGTGGGCGGGGTCACTCTGGGTCCGATTTGGTGGGCGGGGTCACTGGGTCCGATTTGGTGGGCGGGGTCACTCTGGGTCCGATTTTGTGGGCGGGGCCAGTCAGGGATAGATTTGGTGGGTGGGGTCAGTCAAGGCCCGATTTAGCGGTTTAGTGGGCGGAGCCAGTCAGGGATAGATTTGGTGGGCGGTGTCACTCTGGGTCCGATTTGATGGGCGGGGTCACTCTGGGTCCGATTTGGTGGGCGCGGTCACTCTGGGTCCAATTTGGTGGGCGGGGTCACTATGGGTCCGATTTGGTGGGCGGGGTCACTAAGTCTGATTTGGTGGGCAGGGTCACTCTGGGTACGATTTGGTGGGCGGGGCACCTCAGGGACCGATTTGGTGGGCGAGGCACCTCTGGATCCAATTTTGTGGGCGGGGTCACTCTGGGTCCGATTTGGTGGTTGGAGCCAGTCAGGGATAGATTTGGTGGGTGGGGTCACTCAAGGTCCGTCCGATTTAACGATTTAGTGGGCGGAGCCAGTCAGGGATAGAGTTGGTGGCCGGGGTCACTCTGGGTCTGATTTGGTGGGCGGTGTCACTCTGGGTCCAATTTGGTGGGCGTAGTCACTCTGGGTCCGATTTGGTGGGCGGGGTCACTCTGGGTCCAATTTGGTGGGCGGGGTCACTCTGGGTCCGATTTGGTGGGCGGGGCGGGGCCCCTCAGGGTCCGATTTGGTGGGCGGGGCCCCTCAGCATCCGATTTGGTGGGCGGGACCCCTCTGAGTCCGATTTGGTGGGCGGGGCCCCTCAGGGTCTGATTTGGTGGGCGGGGCCCCTCAGCGTCCGATTTGGTGGGCGGGGTCACTCAGGTCCGATTTGGTGGGCGGGGCCCCTCAGCATCCGATTTGGTGGGCGGGTCCCCTCAGGGTCCGATATGGTGGGCGGGGCCCCTCAGCATCCGATTTGGTGGGCGGGACCCCTCTGAGTCCGATTTGGTGGGCGGGGCCCCTCAGGGTCTGATTTGGTGGGCGGGGCCCCTCAGCGTCCGATTTGGTGGGCGGGGTCACTCAGGGTCTGATTTGGTGGGCGGGGTCACTCAGGTCCGATTTGGTGGGCGGGGCCCCTCAGCATCCGATTTGGTGGGCGGGTCCCCTCAGGGTCCGATTTGGTGGGCGGGGCCCCTCAGGGTCCGATTTGGTGGGCGGGGCCCCTCAGCATCCGATTTGGTGGGCGGGACCCCTCTGAGTCCGATTTGGTGGGCGGGGCCCCTCAGGGTCTGATTTGGTGGGCGGGGCCCCTCAGCGTCCGATTTGGTGGGCGGGGTCACTCAGGGTCTGATTTGGTGGGCGGGGTCACTCAGGTCCGATTTGGTGGGCGGGGTCACTCAGGTCCGATTTGGTGGGCGGGGTCACTCTGGGTCCGATTTGGTGGGCGGGGTCACTCTGGGTCCGATTTGGTGGGCGGGGTCACTGGGTCCAATTTGGTGTGCGGGGCCACTCAGGGTCAGATTTGGTGGGCGGGGGACCTCAAGGACCGATTTGGTGGGCGGGGTTACTCTGCGTCCGATTTGGTGGGCGGGTTCACTCTGGGACCTATTTGGTGGGCGGGGTCACTCTGGGTCCGATTTGGTGGGCGGGGTCACCCTGGGTCCGATTTGGTGGGCGGGGTCACTCTGGGTCCGATTTGGTGTGCGGGGCCCCTCAGGGTCCGATATGGTGGACTGGGCACCTCAGGGTCAGATTTGGTGTGCGGGTCACTTTAAGAGCTGATATTATCTGGCAAAACTGTGTCCTGGTGGGGTCATGTAGAGTTCGTAGGCGTTGACATAATAACTGGATCTGACTGCGCATATCAATGAGTGAGCTAATCAGCCAGATGGCAGTTGGCAGTTATTTTGAAATTGCCTCAGAAATCAGTCCATTATTTCCCTATGGCAAAATTTCCCTATTGAAATGCATTGAGGCAATGCTTTCCAATGAGGGGGAAAAAAATTTAAAACGAAAATTGCGCCAAAACTACAAATCCGATCGACACGAAAAATACTTAGCACACCTCTCATGGATGCTGGCTGACTTTCTGCACATTTGCAGCTTCTTTGCTCAGTCACAGGTGGGCCGTTTGTTCTAATTTATTCGGATGGTATTTATACAGGGTTTGGGACACATGTTGGTACTTCCCCTGACGAAGCCCTCTCTTGAAGGGCGATACGCGTGGGGCTGCTCTGGTCCCTGTCCTGCTTGCTTGCCTGGCTGTCCACGGACTCCGCTCTGGTCACCACTTGGGTAACCCCTTCTTCTAGTGCTCTGAGGTTTTTCCTGGCGGTTCCAGTGCTTTTTTTTTTTTTTTCTCCCACTGTTATTTTGGGATCCTGTTGCCTTACTGGCTTAGGGTAGATATTTTTGTCCCATGAGCCGTTCGGGCTAAATGCACTATTTGGGTGTTTACTGGCCACTTAGGATTTTGTATACATCCGCCTGGGTTGGTTAGGCTACTTTCACACTAGCGTTAACTGCAATACGTTAAAATGCGTCGTTTTGCAGAAAAAACGCATCCAGCAAAATATTTTGCTGGATGCGTTTTTTCCCCATAGACTTGTATTGGCGACGCATTGCGACGGATTTTCATACGTCGGTATACGTCTTTCGACGGATGCGTCGAAATTAGGCGACACGTCGTCTGGAAAAATGTAGATTGCAACGTTTTTTGGCTCCGACAAAAAAAACGTGTCTCGGGGCATCCATCGGCATGCGTCTTTGGCTACAATGAAAGTCTATGAGCGACGGATGCGTCGAGACACGTCGTACGACGCAATGCAGCGCTGCAATACGTTTTTTTCTACTGAGCATGCTCAGAAACAGGATTTTTTTAGCTAATTGGCCAGACATCCCCAAATAGACGGATCCGTCGAAATGCTGTATGTGTTGCATACATTTTGCACTTTTTTGACGCATCCGTTTTTTTGGCAAAAAGATGTTTTTGTGACGGTTTGAAGTTAATGCTAGTGTGAAAGTAGCCTTAGTTTGTCCTGTGAGCTGGCCACGTATGGTCTGCATCTAGTCCTAGGGTACAGGCAGGCTTATAGCATTGGTTATCAGTATGCTTATTATGGGTTATATATATTATTGTACTCTGTATTTACTGAGTGTTATGGACAGGGCCTTGCCTTTCTGTTTTTAAGTATGTTTTATTATGTTGTGTGTCAATAAAATCTTGTGTTTTTTCCTACATTATGTTTTCATTTTTTATAAGTGGTGTGCATAACTGGAGTGATACTTTTCTTTCTGCTGGTTATATTTGCTGGCTTCGAAATGACACCTCACTGGAGTCTGTGCGTGCAGCGGTTCGGGCCGCATTAATTGCGGAAAAAAGCCTAAATAAGAATAAGTTTACTACGGTGGAATAACAATATAGTGCTTTGTGCCAAAGCACTATAATAAGAATAATAACTAGATGGGTATTTCCTGAAGGAACTACAGATAGTGCTTTGGAATGGTGCCCGGGCTGCCCCCGCAAGACTTTCACACTTGGGTGCCCCTCAGGCGCTGGTTTGCTGGGTGGGGCCCCTCTGGGTCCGATTTAGTGGGCGGGGCCACTCTGGGTCCGATTTGGTGGGCGGGGTCACACTGGGTCCTCCGATTTGGTGGGCGATTTGGTGGGTGGGGCCCCTCAGGGGCCGATTTGGTGGGCGGGGCCCCTCATGGGCCGATTTGGTGGGCGGGGCCCCTCAGGGGCCAATTTGGTGGGCGGGGCCCCACAGGGGCCGATTTGGTGGGCGGGGCCCCTCAGGGTCCGATTTGGTGGGCGGGGCCCTTCAGGGTCCGATTTGGTGGGCGGGGCCTCTCAGGGGCCAATTTGGTGGGCGGGGCCCCTCAGGGTCCGATTTGGTGGGCGGGGCCCCTCAGGGTCCGATTTTGTGGGTGGGGTTACTCTGGGTCCGATTTGGTGGGCGGGGTCACTCTGGGTCCGATTTGGTGGGTGGGGTCACTCTGGGTCCGAATTGGTGGGTGGGTCACTCTGGGTCCGATTTGGTGTGCGGGGCCACTCAGGGTCAGATTTGGTGGGCGGGGGACCTCAGAGACCGATTTGGTGGGCGGGGTCACTCTTGGTCCGATTTGGTGGGCGGGGTCACCCTGGGTCCGATTTGGTGGGCGGGGTCACTCTGGGTCCGATTTGGTGGGCGGGGCCCCTCAGGGTCCGATTTGGTGGGCGGGGCCCCTCAGGGACCGATTTGGTGGGCGGGGTCACTCTGGGTCCGATTTGGTGGGCGGGGCCCCTCGGGGCCAATTTGGTGGTCGGGGCCCCTCAGGGACCGATTTGGTGGGCGGGGCCCCTCAGGGTCCAATTTGGTGGGCGGGGCCGCTCTGGGTCAGATTTGGTGGTCGGGGCTGCTCGGGGGCCGATTTGGTGGTCGGGGCCCCTCAGGGTCCGATTTGGTGGGCGGGGTCGCTCTGGGTCCGATTTGGTGGGCGGGGCCCCTCAGCGACCGATTTGGAGGGCGGAGTCACTCTGGGTCCGATTTGGTGGGCGGGCCCCCCCAGGGTCCGATTTGGTGGGCGGGCCCCCCAAGGGTTCGATTTGGTGGGCGGGGCCGCTCTGGGTCAGATTTGGTGGTCGGGGCCGCTCGGGGGCCAATTTCATGGTCGGGGCCGCTCGGGGGCCGATTTGGTGGTTGGAGCCGGTCAGGGGCCGATTTGGTGGTCGGGCCGCTCGGGGGCCGTTTTGGTGGTCGGGGCCGCTCGGAGGCCGATTTGGTGGTCGGGGCCGCTCGGGGTCCGATTTGGTGGGCGGGGCCCCTCAGGGTCCAATTTGGTGAGCGGGGTCAGTCTGGGTCCGATTTGGTGGGCGGGGCCCCTCAGGGCCCGATTTGGTGGGCGATTTGGTGGGCGGGGCCCCTCAGCATCCGATTTGGTGGGCGGGGCCCCTCAGCATCCGATTTGGTGGGCGGGACCCCTCTGAGTCCGATTTGGTGGGCTGGGCCCCTCAGGGTCCGATTTGGTGGACTGGGCACCTCAGGGTCAGATTTGGTGTGCGGGTCACTTTAAGAGCTGATATTATCTGGCAAAACTGTGTCCTGGTGGGGTCATGTAGAGTTCGTAGGCGTTGACATAATAACTGGATCTGACTGCGCATATCAATGAGTGAGCTAATCAGCCAGATGGCAGTTGGCAGTTATTTTGAAATTGCCTCAGAAATCAGTCCATTATTTCCCTATGGCAAAATTTCCCTATTGAAATGCATTGAGGCAATGCTTTCCAATGAGGGGAAAAAAAATTTCAAACGAAAATTGCGCCAAAACTACAAATCCGATCGACACGAAAAATACTTAGCACACCTCTCATGGATGCTGGCTGAATTTCTGCACATTTGCAGCTTCTTTGCTCAGTCACAGGTGGGCCGTTTGTTCTAATTTATTGGGATGGTATTTATACAGGGTTTGGGACACATGTTGGTACTTCCCCTGACGAAGCCCTCTCTTGAAGGGCGATACGCGTGGGGCTGCTCTGGTCCCTGTCCTGCTTGCTTGCCTGGCTGCCCACGGACTCCGCTCTGGTCACCACTTGGGTAACCCCTTCTTCTAGTGCTCTGAGGTTTTTCCAGGCGGTTCCAGTGCTTTTTTTCTCCCACTGTTATTTTGGGATCCTGTTGCCTTACTGGCTTAGGGTAGATATTTCTGTCCCATGAGCCGTTCGGGCTAAATGCACTATTTGGGTGTTTACTGGCCACTTAGGATTTTGTATACATCCGCCTGGGTTGGTTAGGCTACTTTCACACTAGCGTTAACTGCAATACGTTAAAATGCGTCGTTTTGCAGAAAAAACGCATCCAGCAAAATATTTTGCTGGATGCGTTTTTTCCCCATAGACTTGTATTGGCGACGCATTGCGACGGATTTGCATACGTCGGTATACGTCTTTCGACGGATGCGTCGAAATTAGGCGACACGTCGTCTGGAAAAATGTAGATTGCAACGTTTTTTGGCTCCGACAAAAAAACGTGTCTCGGCGCATCCATCGGCATGCATCTTTGGCTACAATGAAAGTCTATGAGCGACGGATGCGTCGAGACACGTCGTACGACGCACTGCAGCGCTGCAATACGTTTTTTTCTACTGAGCATGCTCAGAAACAGGATTTTTTTAGCTAATTGGCCAGACATCCCCAAATAGACGGATCCGTCGAAATGCTGTATGTGTTGCATACATTTTGCACTTTTTTGACGCATCCGTTTTTTTGGCAAAAAGACGTTTTTGTGACGGTTTGCAGTTAACGCTAGTGTGAAAGTAGCCTTAGTTTGTCCTGTGAGCTGGCCACGTATGGTCTGCATCTAGTCCTAGGGTACAGGCAGGCTTATAGCATTGGTTATCAGTATGCTTATTATGGGTTATATATATTATTGTACTCTGTATTTACTGAGTGTTATGGACAGGGCCTTGCCTTTCTGTTTAAGTATGTTTTATTATGTTGTGTGTCAATAAAATCTTGTGTTTTTTCCTACATTATGTTTTCATTTTTTATACGTGGTGTGCATAACTGGAGTGATACTTTTCTTTCTGCTGGTTATATTTGCTGGCTTCGAAATGACACCTCACTGGAGTCTGTGCGTGCAGCGGTTCGGGCCGCATTAATTGCGGAAAAAAGCCTAATAATAAGAAGAATAGGAAGTTTACTACAGTGGAATAACAATATAGTGCTTTGTGCCAAAGCACTATAATAAGAATAACTAGATGGGTATTTCCTGAAGGAACTACAGATAGTGCTTTGGAATGGTGCCCGGGCTGCCCCTGCAAGAATTTCACACTTGGGTGCCCCTCAGGCGCTGGTTTGCTGGGCGGGGCCCCTCTGGGTCCGATTTAGTGGGCGGGGCCACTCTGGGTCTGATTTGGTGGGTGGGGTCACTCTGGGTCCGATTTGGTGGGTGGGGTCACTCTGGGTCCGATTTGGTGGGCGGGGCCACTCTGGGTCTGATTTAGTGGGCGGGGCCACTCTGGGTCCGATTTGGTGGGTGGGGTCACTCTGGGTCCGATTTGGTGGGCGGGGTCACTCTTGGTCCGATTTGGTGGGTGGGGTCAATCAGGTCCGATTTGGTGGGCGGGGTCAATCAGGTCCGATTTGGTGGGCGGGGTCACTCTGGGTCCGATTTGGTGGGCGGGGTCACTCTGGGTCCGATTTGGTGGGCGGGGTCACTCAGGGTTCGATTTGGTGGGCGGAGCCAGTCAGGGATAGACTTGGTGGGTGGGGTCACTCAGGGTCCGATTTGGTGGGCGGGGTCACTCAGGATTTACATAGTAACATAGTAACATAGTAACATAGTTAGTAAGGCCGAAAAAAGACATTTGTCCATCCAGTTCAGCCTATATTCCATCATAATAAATACCCAGATCTACGTCCTTCTACAGAACCTAATAATTGTATGATACAATATTGTTCTGCTCCAGGAAGACATCCAGGCCTCTCTTGAACCCCTCGACTGAGTTCGCCATCACCACCTCCTCAGGCAAGCAATTCCAGATTCTCACTGCCCTAACAGTAAAGAATCCTCTTCTATGTTGGTGGAAAAACCTTCTCTCCTCCAGACGCAAAGAATGCCCCCTTGTGCCCGTCACCTTCCTTGGTATAAACAGATCCTCAGCGAGATATTTGTATTGTCCCCTTATATACTTATACATGGTTATTAGATCGCCCCTCAGTCGTCTTTTTTCTAGACTAAATAATCCTAATTTCGCTAATCTATCTGGGTATTGTAGTTCTCCCATCCCCTTTATTAATTTTGTTGCCCTCCTTTGTACTCTCTCTAGTTCCATTATATCCTTCCTGAGCACCGGTGCCCAAAACTGGACACAGTACTCCATGTGCGGTCTAACTAGGGATTTGTACAGAGGCAGTATAATGCTCTCATCATGTGTATCCAGACCTCTTTTAATGCACCCCATGATCCTGTTTGCCTTGGCAGCTGCTGCCTGGCACTGGCTGCTCCAGGTAAGTTTATCATTAACTAGGATCCCCAAGTCCTTCTCCCTGTCAGATTTACCCAGTGGTTTCCCGTTCAGTGTGTAATGGTGATATTGATTCCCTCTTCCCATGTGTATAACCTTACATTTATCATTGTTAAACCTCATCTGCCACCTTTCAGCCCAAGTTTCCAACTTATCCAGATCCATCTGTAGCAGAATACTATCTTCTCTTGTATTAACTGCTTTACATAGTTTTGTATCATCTGCAAATATCGATATTTTACTGTGTAAACCTTCTACCAGATCATTAATGAATATGTTGAAGAGAACAGGTCCCAATACTGACCCCTGCGGTACCCCACTGGTCACAGCGACCCAGTTAGAGACTATACCATTTATAACCACCCTCTGCTTTCTATCACTAAGCCAGTTACTAACCCATTTACACACATTTTCCCCCAGACCAAGCATTCTCATTTTGTGTACCAACCTCTTGTGCGGCACGGTATCAAATGCTTTGGAAAAATCGAGATATACCACGTCCAATGACTCACCGTGGTCCAGTCTATAGCTTACCTCTTCATAAAAACTGATTAGATTGGTTTGACAGGAGCGATTTCTCATAAACCCATGCTGATATGGAGTTAAACAGTTATTCTCATTGAGATAATCCAGAATAACATCCCTCAGAAACCCTTCAAATATTTTACCAACAATAGAGGTTAGACTTACTGGCCTATAATTTCCAGGTTCACTTTTAGAGCCCTTTTTGAATATTGGCACCACATTTGCTATGCGCCAGTCCTGCGGAACAGACCCTGTCGCTATAGAGTCACTAAAAATAAGAAATAATGGTTTATCTATTACATTACTTAGTTCTCTTAGTACTCGTGGGTGTATGCCATCCGGACCCGGAGATTTATCTATTTTAATCTTATTTAGCCGGTTTCGCACCTCTTCTTGGGTTAGATTGGTGACCCTTAATATAGGGTTTTCATTGTTTCTTGGGATTTCACCTAGCATTTCATTTTCCACCGTGAATACCGTGGAGAAGAAGGTGTTTAATATGTTAGCTTTTTCCTCGTCATCTACAACCATTCTTTCCTCACTATTTTTTAAGGGGCCTACATTTTCAGTTTTTATTCTTTTACTATTGATATAGTTGAAGAACAGTTTGGGATTAGTTTTACTCTCCTTAGCAATGTGCTTCTCTGTTTCCTTTTTGGCAGCTTTAATTAGTTTTTTAGATAAAGTATTTTTCTCCCTATAGTTTTTTAGAGCTTCAATGGTGCCATCCTGCTTTAGTAGTGCAAATGCTTTCTTTTTACTGTTAATTGCCTGTCTTACTTCTTTGTTTAGCCACATTGGGTTTTTCCTATTTCTAGTCCTTTTATTCCCACAAGGTATAAACCGCTTACACTGCCTATTTAGGATGTTCTTAAACATTTCCCATTTATTATCTGTATTCTCATTTCTGAGGATATTGTCCCATTCTACCAGATTAAGGGCATCTCTAAGCTGTTCAAACTTTGCCTTCCTAAAGTTCAGTGTTTTTGTGACTCCCTGACAAGTCCCCCTAGTGAAAGACAGGTGAAACTGCACAATATTGTGGTCGCTATTTCCTAAATGCCCAACCACCTGCAGATTTGTTATTCTGTCAGGTCTATTAGATAGTATTAGGTCTAAAAGTGCTGCTCCTCTGGTTGGATTCTGCACCAATTGTGAAAGATAATTTTTCTTGGTTATTAGCAGAAACCTGTTGCCTTTATGGGTTTCACAGGTTTCTGTTTCCCAGTTAATATCCGGGTAGTTAAAGTCCCCCATAACCAGGACCTCATTATGGGTTGCAGCTTCATCTATCTGCTTTAGAAGTAGACTTTCCATGCTTTCTGTTATATTTGGGGGTTTGTAACAGACCCCAATGAGAATTTTGTTACCATTTTTCCCTCCATGAATTTCAACCCATATGGACTCGACATCCTCATTCCCTTCGCTAATATCCTCCCTTAAAGTGGACTTTAGACAAGACTTTACATAGAGACAAACCCCTCCTCCTCTCCGATTTTTACGATCCTTTCTAAACAGACTGTAACCCTGTAAGTTAACTGCCCAGTCATAGCTTTCATCTAACCATGTCTCAGTTATTCCCACTATGTCAAAGTTACCTGTAGATATTTCTGCTTCTAGTTCTTCCATCTTGTTTGTCAGGCTTCTGGCGTTTGCGAGCATGCAGTTTAGAGGATTTTGTTTTGTTCCAGTCTCCTCACTGTGGATTGTTTTAGAAATGTTCTTACCTCCCTTCTGAGTATGTTTTCCTGGGTCGTCTTTGTTCGAGTCTAATGTTTTTCTTCCCGTCCCCTCTTCTTCTAGTTTAACGCCCTCCTGATGAGTGTAGCGAGTCTTCTGGCGAATGTGTGTTTCCCAGGTTTGTTGAGGTGTAGTCCGTCTCTGGCGAGGAGTCCATCATACCAGTAATTCACACCGTGGTCCAGGAATCCAAATCCTTGTTGTCTGCACCATCGTCTTAGCCAGTTGTTTGCATCAAGGATCCTGTTCCATCTCCTGGTGCCATGCCCGTCTACTGGAAGGATAGAAGAAAAAACTACCTGTGCATCCAGTTCCTTTACTTTCTTCCCCAACTCTTCAAAGTCCTTGCAGATTGTCGGTAGGTCCTTCCTTGCCGTGTCATTGGTGCCAACATGTATCAGAAGAAATGGGTGGACGTCCTTGGAGCTGAAGAGCTTTGGTATCCTATCGGTCACATCCTTGATCATCGCACCTGGAAGGCAGCATACTTCTCTTGCAGTTATGTCCGGTCTGCAGATGGCTGCTTCGGTGCCTCTCAGTAGTGAGTCTCCCACCACCACCACTCTTCGTTGCTTCTTGGCTGTACTTTTTGCTGTCACTTGTTGCTGTGTGCCCTTTTCTTTTTTGCTTGCTGGTATTGCTTCATTCTTAGGTGTGCCATCTTCATCCTCTACAAAGATTTGATATCGGTTCTTCAGTTGTGTGGTTGGTGATTTCTCCATGGTCTTCTTGCTTCTTTTGGTCACATGCTTCCACTCAGCTGCTTTTGGAGGTTCTCTGACACTTTTTGCACCTTCTGTGACCAGTAGAGATGCTTCTGTTCTGTCTAGAAAGTCTTCATTCTCTTTGATGAGTTTCAAAGTTGCTATTCTTTCTTCCAGACCCCGCACCTTTTCTTCTAAAAGGGCCACTAGTCTACACTTCTGACAGGTGAAATTGGATTCTTCTTCTGGTCGATCTGTGAACATGTAGCACATGCTGCAGCTCACCATGTAGGTTGTCACATCTGCCATGTTGCTCCTAGATCCTGCTGACTTGCTGTGTGTTTTCCTTCTTGTGTAATCTACTCAGCCAAGCTCTCTTGCAATAATGTCCTACAAGCAAAAATTCTTCTAGCTTAGGGAGACTTCGCTAAGATTTGATTTGGTGGGCGGGGTCACTCTGGGTCCGATTTGGAGGGCGGGGTAACTCTGGGTCCGATTTGGTGGGCGGGGTCACTCTGGGTCCGATTTGGTGGGTGGGGTCACTCTGGGTCCGATATGGTGGGCGGGGTCACTCAGGGTTCGATTTGGTGGGCGGGGTCACTCAGGGTCCGATTTGGTGGGCGGGGTCAATCAGGTCCGATTTGGTGGGTGGGGTCACTCAGGGTCCGATTTGGTGGGCGGGGTCACTCAGGGTCCGATTTGGCGGGCGGGGTCACTCAGGTCCGAATTGGTGGGCGGGGTCACTCTAGGTCCGAATTGGTGGGCGGGGTCACTCTGGGTCCGAATTGGTGGGCGGGGTCACTCAGGGTTCAATTTGGTGGGCGGAGCCAGTCAGGGATAGACTTGGTGGGTGGGGTCACTCAGGGTCCGATTTGGTGGGCGGGGTCACTCAGGATTTGATTTGGTGGGCGGGGTCACTCAGGGTCCGATTTGGTAGGCGGGGTCACTCAGGGTCTGATTTGGTGGGCAGGATCACTCGGTTCGATTTGGTGGGCGGGGTCACTCAGGGTCCGATTTGGTGGGCGGGGTCACTCAGGGTCCGATTTGGTGGGCGGGGTCACTCAGGTCCGATTTGGTGGACGGGGTCACTCAGGGTCCGATTTGGTGGGCGGGGTCACTCAGGGTCCGATTTGGTGGGCAGGGTCACTCTGGGTCCGATTTGGTGGGCGGGGCACCTCAGGGACCGATTTGGTGGGCGGAGCCAGTCAGGGATAGACTTGGTGGGTGGGGTCACTCAGGGTCTTATTTGGTGGGCGGGGTCACTCAGGATTTGATTTGGTGGGCGGGGTCACTCAGGGTCCGATTTGGTGGGCGGGGTCACTCAGGGTCTGATTTGGTGGGCAGGGTCACTCGGTTCGATTTGGTGGGCGGGGTCACTCAGGGTCCGATTTGGTGGGCGGGGTCACTCAGGTCCGATTTGGTGGACGGGGTCACTCAGGGCCCGATTTGGTGGGCGGGGTCACTCAGGGTCCGATTTGGTGGGCAGGGTCACTGGGTCCGATTTGGTGGGCGGGGCACCTCAGGGACCGATTTGGTGGGCACAGCCAGTCAGGGATAGACTTGGTGGGTGGGGTCACTCAGGGTCTTATTTGGTGGGCGGGGTCACTCAGGATTTGATTTGGTGGGCGGGGTCACTCAGGGTCCGATTTGGTGGGCGGGGTCACTCAGGGTCCGATTTGGTGGGCAGGGTCACTCAGGGTTCGATTTGGTGGGCGGGGTCACTCAGGGTCCGATTTGGTGTGCGGGGTCACTCAGGTCCGATTTGGTGTGCGGGGTCACTCAGGTCCGATTTGGTGGACGGGGTCACTCTGGGTCCGATTTGGTGGGCGGGGTCACTCTGGGTCTGATTTGGTGGGCGGGGTCACTCTGGGTCTGATTTGGTGGGTGGGGTCACTCGGTCCGATTTGGTGGGCTGGGTCACTCTGGGTCCGATTTGGTGGGCTGGGTCACTCAGGGGCCGATTTAGTGGGCGGAGCCAGTCAGGGATAGATTTGGTGGCCGGGGTCACTCAGGGTCCGATTTGGTGGGCGGGGTCACTCAGGGTCCGATTTGGTGGGCAATGTCACTCAGGGACTGATTTGGTGGGCGGGGTCACTCGGACCGATTTGGTGGGCGGGGTCACTCAGGGACCGATTTGGTGTGTGGGGTCACTCAGGTCCGATTTGGTGGGTGGGGTCACTCTGGGTCCGATTTGGTGGGCGGGGTCACTCTGGGTCCGATTTGGTGGGCGGGGTCACTCTGGGTCCGATTTGGTGGGCGGGGTCACTCTGGGTCCGATTTGGTGGGCGGGGTCACTCTGGGACCGATTTGGTGGGCGGGGTCATTCTGGGTCCGATTTGGTGGGTGGAGTCACTCTGCGTCCGATTTGGTGGTCCGATTTGGTGGGTGGGGTCACTCTGGGTCCGATTTGGTGGGCGGGGTCACTCTGGGTCCGATTTGGTGGGCGGGGTCACTCTGGGTCCGATTTGGTGGGCGGGGTCACTCTGGGTCCGATTTGGTGGGCGGGGTCACTCTGGGACCGATTTGGTGGGCGGGGTCATTCTGGGTCCGATTTGGTGGGTGGAGTCACTCTGCGTCCGATTTGGTGGGCGGAGTCACTCTGGGTCCGAATTGGTGGGCGGGGTCACTCTGGGTCTGATTTGGTTGGCTGGGTCACTCTGGGTCCGATTTAGTGGGCGGGGTCACTCTGGGTCCGATTTAGTGGGCGGAGCCAGTCAGGGATAAATTTGGTGGCCGGGGTCACTCTGGGTCCGATTTAAAGGACGGTGTCACTCTGTGTCCGATTTGATGGGCGGGGTCACTCAGGGTCCGATTTGGTGGGCGGGGTCACTCAGGGTCCGATTTGGTGGGCGGGGTCACTCAGGTCCGATTTGGTGGACGGGGTCACTCAGGGTCCGATTTGGTGGGCGGGGTCACTCAGGGTCCGATTTGGTGGGCAGGGTCACTCTGGGTCCGATTTGGTGGGCGGGGCACCTCAGGGACCGATTTGGTGGGCGGAGCCAGTCAGGGATAGACTTGGTGGGTGGGGTCACTCAGGGTCTTATTTGGTGGGCGGGGTCACTCAGGATTTGATTTGGTGGGCGGGGTCACTCAGGGTCCGATTTGGTGGGCGGGGTCACTCAGGGTCTGATTTGGTGGGCAGGGTCACTCGGTTCGATTTGGTGGGCGGGGTCACTCAGGGTCCGATTTGGTGGGCGGGGTCACTCAGGTCCGATTTGGTGGACGGGGTCACTCAGGGCCCGATTTGGTGGGCGGGGTCACTCAGGGTCCGATTTGGTGGGCAGGGTCACTGGGTCCGATTTGGTGGGCGGGGCACCTCAGGGACCGATTTGGTGGGCAGAGCCAGTCAGGGATAGACTTGGTGGGTGGGGTCACTCAGGGTCTTATTTGGTGGGCGGGGTCACTCAGGATTTGATTTGGTGGGCGGGGTCACTCAGGGTCCGATTTGGTGGGCGGGGTCACTCAGGGTCCGATTTGGTGGGCAGGGTCACTCAGGGTTCGATTTGGTGGGCGGGGTCACTCAGGGTCCGATTTGGTGTGCGGGGTCACTCAGGTCCGATTTGGTGTGCGGGGTCACTCAGGTCCGATTTGGTGGACGGGGTCACTCTGGGTCCGATTTGGTGGGCGGGGTCACTCTGGGTCCGATTTGGTGGGCGGGGTCACTCTGGGTCTGATTTGGTGGGTGGGGTCACTCGGTCCGATTTGGTGGGCTGGGTCACTCTGGGTCCGATTTGGTGGGCTGGGTCACTCAGGGGCCGATTTAGTGGGCGGAGCCAGTCAGGGATAGATTTGGTGGCCGGGGTCACTCAGGGTCCGATTTGGTGGGCGGGGTCACTCAGGGTCCGATTTGGTGGGCAATGTCACTCAGGGACTGATTTGGTGGGCGGGGTCACTCGGACCGATTTGGTGGGCGGGGTCACTCAGGGACCGATTTGGTGTGTGGGGTCACTCAGGTCCGATTTGGTGGGTGGGGTCACTCTGGGTCCGATTTGGTGGGCGGGGTCACTCTGGGTCCGATTTGGTGGGCGGGGTCACTCTGGGTCCGATTTGGTGGGCGGGGTCACTCTGGGTCCGATTTGGTGGGCGGGGTCACTCTGGGACCGATTTGGTGGGCGGGGTCATTCTGGGTCCGATTTGGTGGGTGGAGTCACTCTGCGTCCGATTTGGTGGTCCGATTTGGTGGGTGGGGTCACTCTGGGTCCGATTTGGTGGGCGGGGTCACTCTGGGTCCGATTTGGTGGGCGGGGTCACTCTGGGTCCGATTTGGTGGGCGGGGTCACTCTGGGTCCGATTTGGTGGGCGGGGTCACTCTGGGACCGATTTGGTGGGCGGGGTCATTCTGGGTCCGATTTGGTGGGTGGAGTCACTCTGCGTCCGATTTGGTGGGCGGAGTCACTCTGGGTCCGAATTGGTGGGCGGGGTCACTCTGGGTCTGATTTGGTTGGCTGGGTCACTCTGGGTCCGATTTAGTGGGCGGGGTCACTCTGGGTCCGATTTAGTGGGCGGAGCCAGTCAGGGATAAATTTGGTGGCCGGGGTCACTCTGGGTCCGATTTAAAGGACGGTGTCACTCTGTGTCCGATTTGATGGGCGGGGTCACTCTGGGTCCGATTTGGTGGGCGGGGTCACTCTGGGTCCGATTTGGTGGGCGGGGTCACTCTGGGTCCGATTTGGTGGGCGGGGTCACTGGGTCCGATTTGGTGGGCGGGGTCACTCTGGGTCCGATTTTGTGGGCGGGGCCAGTCAGGGATAGATTTGGTGGGCGGGGTCACTCTGGGTCCGATTTGGCGGCCGGGGTCATTGGGTCCGATTTAGTGGGCAAGGTCACTCTGGTTCCGATTTGGTGGGCGGTGTCACTCTGGGTCCGATTTGATGGGCGGGGTCACTCTGGGTCCGATTTGGTGGGCGCGGTCACTCTGGGTCCAATTTGGTGGGCGGGGTCACTATGGGTCCGATTTGGTGGGCGGGGTCACTAAGTCTGATTTGGTGGGCAGGGTCACTCTGGGTACGATTTGGTGGGCGGGGCACCTCAGGGACCGATTTGGTGGGCGAGGCACCTCTGGATCCAATTTTGTGGGTGGGGTCACTCTGGGTCCGATTTGGTGGTTGGAGCCAGTCAGGGATAGATTTGGTGGGTGGGGTCACTCAAGGTCCGTCCGATTTAACGATTTAGTGGGCGGAGCCAGTCAGGGATAGAGTTGGTGGCCGGGGTCACTCTGGGTCTGATTTGGTGGGCGGTGTCACTCTGGGTCCAATTTGGTGGGCGTAGTCACTCTGGGTCCGATTTGGTGGGCGGGGTCACTCTGGGTCCAATTTGGTGGGCGGGGTCACTCTGGGTCCAATTTGGTGGGCGGGGCCCTTCAGGGTCCGATTTGGTGGGCGGGGCCTCTCAGGGGCCGATTTGGTGGGCGGGGCCCCTCAGGGTCCGATTTGGTGGGCGGGGCCCCTCAGGGTCCAATTTTGTGGGTGGGGTTACTCTGGGTCCGATTTGGTGGGCGGGGTCACTCTGGGTCCGATTTGGTGGGTGGGGTCACTCTGGGTCCGAATTGGTGGGTGGGTCACTCTGGGTCCGATTTGGTGTGCGGGGCCACTCAGGGTCAGATTTGGTGGGCGGGGGACCTCAGAGACCGATTTGGTGGGCGGGGTTACTCTGGGTCTGATTTGGTGGGCGGGTTCACTGTGGGACCTATTTGGTGGGCGGGGTCACTCTTGGTCCGATTTGGTGGGCGGGGTCACCCTGGGTCCGATTTGGTGGGCGGGGTCACTCTGGGTCCGATTTGGTGGGCGGGGCCCCTCAGGGTTCGATTTGGTGGGCGGGGTCACTCAGGGTCCGAT